>NC_087072.1:19124102-20324102 GCF_026151205.1 Bolinopsis microptera
CCAGGTAGAGTGTTACGATGGGACAGTGACGGTTCTCACGATTTATTGGACAGTTTTTCACAACACTTGCGGAATTGGAACAAACAAACCCAGGGGTAAGTGCTAATCTCTCAAATTTACTCATAATGTTTGGTTCCATATTAGAAAGTTAGTTCTGTCAAACTTTTTTCCCAAATTTTTTGTTCATTTTATTCTGTTGGCAGCTTTTTATGTTTTGCTACCAAAAACTTTCTCAGAACAATTTGCCCTGGTTCACCCGAAAAGAAGGAAAAGAGAGGTTACAGACACTTGGTGAGATTGTAGTGGATAAAATACTTATTGAAGAGAGTACACATTCCTGGAATACATACAGGTATAGTACAGTAGTCAGGGGGGTTAAACTAGCTCTTACGTGTATAGTTTTATGTGTAACACTATGCAGGTGTTATCGCTGTCAGTTCTCCAGTTAATTGCGTCTTATTATAGTTGTTGTTGCTCGTGTGCATGTGGTGATAACTAATGCCAAATTCTTTAGGGTGGATGTTTGCGGGAAATTTTGTGGTGGGGTCGACTTTACTGGGAGTAACGGGGACCCCCGAGGACCTTCCTCACTTCACTATCTGGGTCACGCAACTCCTAACCAGTACCACAGGCTATCCTTGCTGTGGGAAACGTTATTCAGGGGCTACGATAGTGATCAGCTCTACCCAGCTTTTGGGTTCGGAGCTAGACTTCCCCCTGCATGGCAGGTAACACACGAACACAGTTTTACACATTCTCTGATGTGTATTGTGTAAGTGTACAGCAACGAACAATTAATTGATTACACAAACATGAAAATTTTGATAGTTAGATGATAGATCACATTTCTTATTCTGTATATATAAATATAAGTTATGCTCGCATTCAATAACTAAACTGTGTTTACTGTAAGGAAATACACGTTAGTAGGAAGAGTGTTACACACTGCACACAACACTGCACAGTGCACACAACTCATCAGCTTGTATAACGATATCACAGTGAAGTCACAGTTAAGTCACAATGTAGTCACAGTTTAGTCCACAGTGTTAGTCTCAGTGAAGTCACAGTAAAGTCACAATTCTAGTCACAGTGTAGTCACAGTGTAGTGCACAGTGTAGTCACAGTGTAGTCACAATGTAGTCACAGTGTAGTCACAAGTAGTCACAGTGTAGTCACAATGTAGTCACAGTGTAGTCACAATGTAGTACAGTGTAGTCACAATGTAGTCACAAGTAGTCACAGTGTATTTCCAAATGTAGTCACAATGTAGTCAAATGTAGTACAGTGTAGTCACAAGGGTAGTCACAATGTAGTTAGGGTGTAGTCACATGTAGTCACAGTGTAGTCACATGTAGTCACGTGTAGTCAAAATGTAGTACAGTGTAGTCAAATTTTGTAGTGTAGTACAGTGTAGTCACAGTGTAGTCAAATTGAAAGTCACTGTGTAGTCCAGTGTAGTCACAAGTTATCACAATGTAGTCACGGGTGTAGTGCAGTGTAGTCAAATTTGTAGTCACAATGTAGTCAAAATGTGTCACGTTGTAGTCACAATGAGTCCAATGTAGTTAGAGTGTGTCAAAATGTAGGTAACAATTTAGTCACAATGCAGCTAGATTGTAGTCCCAATGTAAACACAATGTAGTTTGCAGTGTAGTAGTCAGTGAACCAAAATATAACGATGACGAAAATAGTATTGATTCTGTGAACAGTTTGCAGTTGCTAGGAGACCACGACAAGGAATGAACTCTTAAGATATAAATATATAATAGGCTTCAAACCATTTTGTAAAATCGTTCACAAATCCACTCACCACTAACATGATCGCGTGATAACATCCTATATTAATGCACATATTGTTATGAAAGTGTTGCAATTGATTGCATTTGGTGTTGTCTGATATCTGGTTCTAGGTAGGAGGTAATAGTCTTTTATGGATTGTGTGTCAGTGTTGGTTAACTGCCACAATATACTTCCTAGTCATGTTCTCTATTTTGGGCCACTATTTTACAGAAGAGATCACAATGTTTTGCCATATCCGTGTCTCACAATCTATCTATCAAAAAATAGACTATTTTAACTATTTTATGTTTTAAATGTATTTAGCACACAGCTGTGCTAAACTATCCACCATTTCCCGGCAGGTATCCCATCAGTGTACCAGCTAGTAATATCATGTTCCACCACTCTCACTCACTCACATACGAGTACAGAACACTTGTATATACGCCCATATACTTATTACTTATACATCCTATTTCTCAATTCTCCTCTTCAGGTATCCCATCAGTTCTCCTTAAACGGTAACCCAGCAGATCCTAACTGCCATGGAATCCAAGGTATTCTGGGCGCATACCACCAGTGTATTAACAGTGTTCAGTTGTAGCGGTCCTACAAACGCCAGCCCTATAATTGGAAATGTAGCCACCATGGCTCGGGAGGTGAGTTATTTATATTGAAACATTTTATCAAGTTTTTAAAGAGGTTTTGAGAATTTTCTCAAAATTAAACTTAAAATAAAAAATGTTGATTAATACGGCATGTTAACATAGTAATACGGTATCATTCCTCTCAGGCACTCCATCAACGACAAGCTAAAGACTATTTTATCTTGCTACTATTAACGGACGGTATCCTAACCGATATGCAACAAACCATTCACATGATCATCGGTGAGTCCTTTAAACCAACAACCTGGGCTTTTCATACCGGCATAATATTTCGTTTGACATAATATTCACTATTCAGTTGTCCCGGCTTAAAACATCATTGTTGGGACTAAGCTATCCATTATCAGTATGAAATCTTTTATCTAGATAAACTGATAAATTAAAAAAAAGGAATTATCAGTTCCTATTATCGGACAGTATTGTTTAATGTCTGTGAACACAATACCTGGCCTCACCAGAACTCGGTAGAACAATATTGTTAGCTTTCTTCTTCAAATGTCACTACACGATGTTCATTAGTTTGATATTCTGTTTTGTGTGATGTTACCAAATATTATATATCGATCAAACTTTTCTGACGTTTTCAAAAGTCCCTGATAACTGTTATCAGAGGCAAGTGAACTACCCTTGAGGTATCATTATTGTGGGCGTTGGAGACGCTGACTTTTCTGATATGGAGCGACTTGATGCTGACGATAAATTGTGAGTTAATAATAATTTCCTCAGAATTTCTTTCTTTTACCAGCTATGAATTCGATTACTTGTTTGCTGCAATATATCTGAGGCTGAGTTAGGGAATACGACTAATTGGGTTTTATCAGGTTATCCCTCGGCAATCGCAAAGCAAAGAGAGACATTGTTCAATTTGTTCCCTTCAGAGATTTCAAGAATGTAAGTACACATATTATAGATTTCACCACTTTCCAACTTCTCTTTCTCTTTGTCCTCCACATTAAAATGTATTAAGAGGGAGAACTTAGTGTGACATTATGTTATGTTTTGTCATGGCTCCAACACATTTTAACAACACCTTAACAACACATTAACAACACCTTAACAACACCTTAGCAACACCTTAACAACACCTTAGCAACACCTTAGCAACACCTTAGCAACATCTTAACAACACCTTAACAAACTGGTCACCGGAGCACTGAGTAGAACTTTAACTATCCACTTTTAAACGACCAACTCAAATAATACGATAATATAATACGACCATTTTGTGACTTACCTTTTCTAGGCATCACCTGCTAAACTTGCTTCACATGTCCTGAAAGAGCTCCCTACTCAAGTGTGTGAAATGTACAATAACATTCTCCATGTTCCGCCCTTGTACCGAGCCCGACTATGGGCCTCCTCCAACTTAAACTGATTTCTACGGAACTGATTAATGAATTGGATAAGATCGCACCGTTTTGTTTTAATGAAATTGTTTTCTGAAAGATCACCTATATATTATAACTTTATCGCATTACTTCATTAATTAGATAAGCGTCTCGAGAAGAAGGGTCGACGAAATACGAGTAAAATTAGATTGCGTTTCCTGGATCCTATTTTCTATTCTCTTGCTTTCTGTATTGTTTAGTTTATACCGGACTATCATTAACAGTCTATTTTACCAACTTTATTAATGCTGGAACAAGACCTTCTAGCTTATTAGTGAAAGAGCAGAGTAAATACAAATTTTCGACAAAATGGTTTGCTGACCAGGACTAGATATAATATTTGGGTGAGACTGAAATGTTTTTAGTAACTCTGAAAGCTGAACAGATTTATAACTTTTCAGGGTGGAGCTGGCAGACTAGCTGCTCATGTCCTGAAAGAGGTTCCGACTCAACTTATGGACATGTATAATGATATTCTGAAGGTTCCACCCATGTACCAACCATTTTACGGACCCCCCACTTGATAAGGCTCTGCTCTTTCACTCCTGATACACAATATTATGTAGTACTTGTTTAGTTCATTTTTAAATATTGATTGTATTGTTATCCCAACCGTATCTAGATTAATTGTATTATTCGATATTTTGAAATATTGACCATTTCCTTTAAAAAAAGGAAACTAAACATTTTATATTATGGGTTTTACGTTTCTAGGTGTTAATTGCTGTTCCATTATGAATTCTCATAGACTCGTAAAGTTAATTGAACTACATAGTTCAATTGTACTTACATAGATTGAAGAATTTGCGCTATGAATAGCAATAAGCATTTCTGGGTACCAAGGTCAGCTCTAACTACTCATCAGTAAAACTTTGGACGGGTTATTGATCATCTGATATCTTAAATAATAATTCAGAATTACGGAATTATTTCATATTATATATATAATCAATCGCTGAATCAGACATGATAGGATAGTTGATAGTGTAATTTGTAGTGATCCTTGGGCTAGATACAATTTAGAACACTAATTTACACTATAGGTTAGCTAAGAACTTTTATACTTAGTGCAATATACATAGTAATACTAATATACAAATTTGATGAATATGTGTTATTAGAAATATGTATTATAAAGTTTCTATGATGTTATTGGATTCTCTACTTTGACCCCGCAATGTGTCGAATTTTGAATGTGAATATCAAAACATCCTCAAATAAAGTTTCTTTGATTAGTGAAATTGATTAGAAAAATTGTCTCAAAAATTCTTGTCAAATTTTTCTTTTTTAAACAGATAATTATATCAAACTGACAATCCTTAAGTAGATGAATTAGAAGAAGAACGTATTTCCTTGGATTGCTCAGTGGAGTGATCACTTGTAAGAAGATGTTACCAAGACAACATGGCTGTTCAAGTAAAGACACTAAAAGAAATCGTTTTAGCTTACGTGTGTAGGAATATTGACATTCTTTTCATAAAAGAGTGAGTGAGAAAAATAAAACAATGCTATTTTAAATATCTTTTTAATTTCTGATTCACAGTATTTAAAATTTATCCGATGTAATTTAATAACCCACGAATCGATTTATCTGGATCAATCTTTAACGCAACATTTTTTCAGATTGTACAAGATTTCCAGATACCTCCGTGAAAATGACTGTGATGACGTCACGGAGTATTTTATAGATAATCAGGTACTTCCTACTTAGCAATTTAAATCGTACATGTGAAGAATATACATACCTTACTGCATACTATTACAACTTTACAAGGAGAGTATCTTTGGTTTTTTTCGAGCCCCCTCCTCGAGCCATCTCCTTATTTTCGTAAAAGAGATAAGAAATACTTTACCATGCATTGCTTATTTATGCAATGTACATTGTACATTGTGCAACGTACGTACTACATTACAGTTAAATGTACGAAAGCATGTGCTTCAAACCGTTAAATATTTCAAGTAATACCATGTATTGCTCGATATAAAGAAGATACATTGTAAATCAGGGTTGAAAGGATAAAGATTTCGTCGTTATCAACGTTTGATACGCCCTTTTACAATTATATGTAGTAATCGTCACTTTTTAGGAATTAAACGAAGAAATTTTGAAAGAGACGGCAGGTTCGTCGAACCATGCAATCAAAGTCTTGAGAGCCTTCCTAAAGTCACAGGGACTTCCCAAGGTTAGATATAATTGGCAGTGGGCACCCCCCCCCCCCCCCCCCCCCCCCAAACCAATTTTAACTGATTTACAAGGAAATTCTCTTGAAATTATAAGAAATAATTCGTAAAACAATCACAAAGCCTTAAGCAGGTTATACATGTATATTGTATATTATGTATTTTCAACTCGGATATAATGCATTACAAGTATTATAATATTTCTTGATATATCTACTCAGATTGTATGGAGAGAGTCTGACCAAAAGAATGACAGGATATCAGTTGGGCTCAGTATAAACGATATCTCTGTCAAGGTGGATGAGGAGAGGAAGCCTAGGGCAAGGTATCTAGCTGCTAAGGTATGTGTAAATTGTGGATTAGAATTTATTTTTACTGACAATTTAATCAATTATTATGTCATTAAATTAAGTTACCTCATGAAAATTTCGTACATTTCGTACAGTGCTGCGATTCTCAGTATAATATAAACACAAAGAACCTTTTCTGTCGACTATAAAATAGTGCACTACTGAGTGTTAGTTTTATTTCTGCATGACCGTGTTCAGTTATCATGATTAGTAGCAATGCCTCCATCTGCAATATTTACGTCATAAGTGTTTCTCTTTTTCAGTTAATGTTAAGAAAGCTATTGTCCAAATACATCTCCGATCCTATCCTCAACAAATACAACCAACACGAAAAGGTTACATTTTACACATTACTAAGTTCTGGAGGTTGGAATTTTTAAAAACTTTTCAGTTTTTATTTAATACGAGAAACTATTTTGTTGTATTTCACTTCTAATAGCCTACTCACACAACTGATTTCCTCTCAGACCTACAGAAGAGCTCCAGTTTATGACTCTCACTCCTACCTCACCGGCAAATCAGTCCCAGCGTGCACGGTTAACTCTGTAGACGAGCTCCAGGGCTATGGTGAGTGTTAGGTTATTTACTTTCCTGTGTGACGTCATACCACGTGACATGACGCGTAGTGTGACATCATATCACGTGACATACCGCGTAGTGTGACGTCATAACACGTGGTACAATGTCATGTCACGTGGTATGACGAGCCTCAGCTCAGGGCTATGGTGAGTGTTATTTACTTTTCTGTCTGTTGAAGAGGAGAAAGCCCCTCTCATCCTCTTAGCTGGCAGTTTCGTAAATACTCAGTATTGTCATGGGGGTAACCGCCCTGGGGTCTAATTATTAGCTAGAGGCCCTGTTCACTGATATGGTACTTGCCAAGTGCCAATATCACACCCGATACTTCAGGCTCCAATAGAAGATAATATGTCTAAGGACTATAATGAACCTATTACATTACATCTGACTCGGACTAACTTATTCGACTGTTACTGACAATTGCCTAAATTCTGGCTAAAGGACCACTGTCTGCGCTAAAAAGATTAAACAGATACTAAGTATTACAATTAAACGGAGAAGTTTAAAGTTTGCTTTCAGATTTCACAGAGGAAGAGAGGTGGGAGATACTGAAGAACATTTCAGAACATCGGCTGAGAAGATCCCACTACATGCTCGTTCTACATCCCAGCTGTCGGGAACTGGATTTCAGTTTCTGTCCTGCCGCTTTCTCACCGACCTTCTTAGAACTCATCTTCAAGAAGGCTAAGGATGTCGAAACTGTTAATCTGAACAATTGTTATAAAACGGTGAACAGTTCGTTGTGTGTGGAGACTATTGTCAAAAAATGTTGCAACCTAAGGAGTCTGAGCGTTAACAAGTTAGTTTTTATGATTTATTTTCATGGTCAGTATTTTGGAAGTTAAATGACATAGTAATAATTCTTGATTTTTTAATTTCGTAATAATGACTTACTACCTTAGTTGTGAATTTGTGCGTTCGGAGAAGATCTTCGAGAACCTACGAAAGTACAAAGTTGATCTGGAAAAATTAAACATTTCCAAGACTATGAAAGCAAACGTCTCGGGGTCTCTTCAGTTTCAGAAGTATTTTAAAAGTCAACTTGGAAGGCGGTTGCGTGTTTTGGATATATCAGGTTTTTGAAAAGTTACTTTTTATGGAAGATTTAAAATTATTTGATTACAAAGTTGAAATATTGCCAATTTCATCCCTCATATTCTCAGAATTAAATGCTACTAAATGGATCAAGGTTTTTTTGTTTTTAAATATAGGTAGCAGGAAACTCTACTTCTATTGGAGTAATTATTAACGCTCCAAGTGGCAATGCTGAGCAAGCTCTCCAAGGAATGGTCGTCAATACTGATAAAGCACCAAACATACACACATTGCAGGTGATGGATTTTTTAACATTAATTCTCCATTAGTAACCTCAGTAGCATTATGCACAGTATGAAGATGTCCTATTTGTAGTGGCTTCTTTTTCCATTGATATCATAGCAATTCATGAAAGCCTGGATGTAATGCCTCGTGCATCGACACTCATTACAAGATGACCTAGACTCTGTTACTGCCTATGGAGTCATACTGTTACACATATCTCATCACCTCCCTATATTGACAATATTTGGGGGTACCCCCTGTGGGGGGGACAAAAAAAATTAGCCAAGACCAAAAATATTCACAAGCACACCCCAATTAACTATGCTATTGTAAATCAATACACTGATCATTTGCTGAAGTCTGGGGTAACCAAACCTAGGGACAAGAACCAATTTAGTTTTTTACTAACATTTCTATGATATCCTTAAAAACAGCATTCGGACGAAACCTGCAAACTAGCTGTACCAAAAACCACTAAGCGCTATGCAAGGAAACAACCATGGATTTACTGGCGGGGATTATAGCCTCAGTAAACACTGCCATGGTGCTGTATGATGACTGGGCGAAAGTCAGCGAAAGTTAGTGTACAAGGCGAAAACTGATACAATAGGGGGACATGCGTGTGTTTTTCTATCTGCTGTAATAAAAGAAACGTTATGATGGACTAAAAAAGATATAGAAAGGCTCTAAAAAAGGTTCGTAAAAATGCTGTATCTGAATATTATTCTGTACAGTTTCTTGAAACTCAGGAAATTCCAAGAAAAACCTGGGAACTGATAAATAAAATTCGTGGCAACCGAATCGTGATAACAGACCTATATTTACCATAGACAATGACAAGATAACTGATCGCAGGTTATGCTTATGAATTCAATAAGTAATTTTGTATACCTAGCACCCTAACTTAATGCAGCCTACACAGAACTAGCGAGAGATACAAATAAATCAGCTTTCCAAGTTTCTGTGACTTCTTACCTAAATCGAATACAGCTAATATATATCTACAGGACTGCTCACCTGAGGAGGTGGCCTAAGATCATATCGGAACTTAGAATGGCAAGGCTAGCGACACTACCGTAATATAGTAAAGGCAGAATCGGCAAAATTAGCCCCACTCTATCGAGTATTGTACAACGAATGTATGCAACAGGGATTTTTATCCACGCCGCCCTAAAAGTAGGTAAAATAAGTCCATTGAATACTATAAGAAAGAAATTGCTGAGCTTCTTGGAAAATTACAGGCATATCTCAACCTTAGCAAATCGGTAAAAAATACTGGAAAAATCTATTTCTCCAGGCTTTACAGTTTCTGCAGTCGCTAGGATTATTATATGAAAATCAATATGGCTTTAGAAAAATCACTCGACAAGCCATGCACTCAACATTTCTGTCGACTACATTGAAAAAATCTTTTAAGAGATAAAATCACGTAATAGGCATCTCATTGATTTAAGTAAGCTTTTGAACAATCTATCATGATAAACTGCTTTAAAAACTGCAATGGATATGGAAATTATTCGAGGGACTGCTAAGAAATTGATAGCCATTTACCTTTCTAATAGCAGCAATATGTTTCAGGTACTGGAGAAGAATCCAAAAACTGTCTGTAATATTTGGTGTTCCTCAGGGGTCAGTATTAGGTCCCTTGCTTTTCATTATCTACTCAATGAAATATATAGAGTATCAGACCTAGGTAAGTTTATACTTTTTTGCCGGATGACACCAACATATTTGTTGTAGATAAATGCTATAAATTACACTTTACTGCAAAGCTAATAAAATTCTTAAATTGTTCAATCAGATATTTTTTTTGAAGAGTAACTTGCTGATATCAACTAAAGAATTGTTGCTATATCACTTTTAGCCGAAACTCCCCGTAGAATGAACCTGATTCAACACCAATGAATTAGAACTGACACTAAATAATATAGTATTTAAAAAAGGTGGAGGAAACTAGTTTCTTGGGTCATTATTGACCCAAAAATGAACGGGGATGTCTCACTTAGAGCGTTAACCGTAAGTGAAATGTGAGATAGGTAGACTATGTGGAATTAGACGCTGTGTACCTAAAAAACTATATAAGGCCTGTACCACACCCTTTATGAATCACACTATGTTATGGAATATCTGTTTGGGGAGGTGTATCAAATAATAATACTAGAAGCCATATTAAAAACACAAAAGAAATGATAAGATATTCTCTTTGGTGATAATGATGATGCATACTTCAATAAGTTCAAAACATGTGGCCAGAGTAAGGCCTTTCACTGGGGATAAGACGGTAAAGTTTTCAAGCAGATGTTAGGCAAAGATTTCTTTGAACTAGAAAACAGTTAAACCAATCTGTATCGTGTAGAACTTCCTGACTGTCACAATCTCAATAAGTTGCACTGTTTACTGGAAAATGTTCAAAATTAATAAGTTCCAATCACCAATCTCAATGGTTCTCTTTATTCAACAGGTCACCAAGACGAGACAACTATTCATCCCACCACTCCATCCTCACTATTCATCTATCAAATCAATAGTATTTGGAATCACTGGCCGTAAGTCAACAAGTGCAATAGACTTCTCCAATCCATCAGTATATTCAGGAATAATTTAAGAAAATCTTTGTTCGAACTAACAGTCTAAATATACGACACTTTTGGTGCAGTTACAACTTTGATGCAAATGAATTATCATTGAAAATAGGTTGATTAGTAAACATAATCACCATGAGTAAACACGGTGTTATTGCAAAAAACCATGACAGGGTTATCAGGACCTATATTGATCTAAGAGAACGACACAAAACGAATCTTCATACACAAAAATTTTAAAATCCTGCGGCACAGTATCCTGTTGTTTTCCTACTCTAACTCTCCCAACCCCTCTCTCCTTCTCCTCTTCGGTTTTTTCTTCAATTTTTTTAAATTAGATAGCAAATGTTATTTTCTTTTAAATGAAGTAATGGCTTTTATAAATTGATTGGTATCGTATGTATGTTGTTGTATGTGTTTGCTGGACTGGGTATATGCTATATAATTTGAGGCTCACGACGTCTCGTCCCATGGGTGGGTTGTAGGCTGAGTAATGTGTTCTCCTTACTTCGTATGGGAAAACATTGACAAGGTTTGCCTTAGCCTTTGGACGAGTGTTTGCCCACCGGGGATCCAAAAATATGATTATCATGGACTTTAATTTAACACATAAACTAATCCAGACTTGTATGATTACCAGAAAAATTTTACTAACTGCATTAGCTAGTGTATAGTAAATACACACGAACGCAGAATAGAGGAGCACAAATTGGGTTCTTGTTCTGCGACTGTGTTCCTCGGTGGGCCGACAGTTTTTTGGTTGGGTAGTTGTGCTGGGGAAAAAAAAATCACGCTTTAACTTTCAATGAGAGTACAAATTTTTAAATTCTTGACCTTAGTGCCACAGTTTCTGTGTAATAAAAACAAATTTATAGTTAAACGTTTATATTAATGTAGTAAGGCATGATTTACTCACATCACTAAGCTTAAAAACTCTTTAAATTTTTCATCCACACACTCAAAATTCACATCCTACTTTGTCAACTTAGATGGTAACAAAACCAACTTCGATTGTCTTAACGTTGAACTCAAACGAATTGAACTAAATTTCTCTGTAATTGGTATCGCTGAAACAAACACAGATGAACCTCTTAAAGAACTATACAGAATACCGCAATACAACAGTTTTTATCAGGTCACTCAGGAAAACAAGCTGAAAGGGACTGGTGTTGCCCTCTATGTAGCAAATCACCTTAATGCAGAAGTCATAGAAAATCTTGGCTACTGCACGCCTGATATTGAATCAATCTTTGTTAAGATCACTCAATCATCCAGCAAGCTCACACTCATCTCAGGGGTCATCTATCGCCCTCCAAATGGTGACATTCATAATTTCCTTAAGTCATTTGATCACATATGTAAACTCCTCCCTAAATCTGGTGTACGTATAATGGGGGACTTTAATGTTGACCTTCTTAAAGTGAATGGTGACGCTGGTCATGGCAACTATACTCTTTTGAAGAATGCTTATTTAGAAATGGTTTCGCTCCTGTTATTTCGATACCTACACATGAGAGACCAAATTGCAAACCATCTTGTATTGACAACATCCTCACAAATGACCCTGGTAACTGTGTTCTCTCAGGTTGTATAACAGATAGAATTGGTGACCATGCTCCAACATTTGAATTCACTGACATCGAATTCGAGGTTGGTCCAAAAAGTGAAAAACATGTCCAGTACTACGACTTCAGCAATGCCAACCTTAATAAATTCCTAACCCTACTGAACACTGACCTCTCAAAGCTCCACACTTCTCATGAATTCTCGGATTTTACTAAATTATTTGATCATGTACTTGATTCAACATGCAAACTTGTAAAGCCAAAAACTACTAAACGGAATCCTATCAATAACCCCTGGATAACAGATAGTATTTCATCAGCCGTTGAAAAAAAACATGAATTAAAAGATGCCTGGATTACATCTAAAACTAAGGCAAACCCTGATGGAAACCAGGATCTCGAGCAAACCTTCAAGGTATACCGAAGGATCCTCAAATCTGTAATTAACACTGCAAAAAATACTTACTCTTGCAACCAAATCATAGAAAATAAGCACGACCGTAAGAAGACATGGCAAATCATTAATGAACTCAGAGGGAAGTGTAAAAAGGGTATCAAACCCTCATTTATAATCGACAACAGAAAAATAACAGATAGAAGGGTTATTGCAAACGAGTTCAACAAATACTTTAACTCCATTGCCTCCACTCTAAATGAATCAATAGCTGACCTGCCTATACAGGCTTCTGAATTTTCAACATTTGAAGACTACCTCCTGCCATCCAACAACAACTCTATATTCCTAACTGACTGTTCACATACTGAGCTCATGGAAATAATTTCCAAGCTGGAAAATGGCAAATCTAGTGATATCCCAATCCGTGTGATCAAAAAGTCAGCTCATCTAATCTGCCCTGTTTTAGCCCAACATTTCAATAAACTGATGATGAGCGGGGTATTTCCCGATGTATTGAAAGTTGGGAAAGTTACTCCTATATTTAAGAAAGGAAACGAAGAGGATGTAGGAAACTACAGACCTGTCTCTACTCTGCCCATATTTGGTAAGATATTTGAAAAAGTGATATACAGCCGTATCTATAGTTTCGCTTTGTCACAAAATATCCTTGATGAAAACCAATTTGGATTCCGCAAGTCCCATTCTACTAGCCATGCTGTTAACTACTCTGTTAGGATTATTGAAGAGAGCATAAAAAAACGAAACCATGTTCTAGGAATATTTATAGATTTGAGTAAAGCATTTGATACAATCGACCATAGTACACTCCTAACAAAACTAGATAGGTATGGAATAAGAGGCAATGCAAACTGTCTCATTAAAAGCTACTTATCAAATAGAACACAGTACACAGAAGTCCTTAATGAAAAATCCGAAAACCTCATCATTAAATATGGAGTTCCACAAGGCTCTGTTTTGGGACCGCTCCTTTTTCTTCTATACATAAATGATATTTCCAATTCCTCAGATTTAGGAACTTTCATACTATTTGCCGACGACACCAACATTTTTATTAATGGCAAAACTGTAGAAGAAGCTTATGAGAAAGGCAACAAATTGCTAAGCTGTATAAAAAAGTATATGATCCTTAACAAACTACACATCAACATGTCAAAGTGCTGTTATATGCATTTTAAACCAAAGGCTAGTAAACCAGTAGAATTTCCAGATTCGCTTCAACTCCATATTGATGGCTTTCCAATTAAAAAAACCAAAGCAACAAAGTTTCTTGGAGTTGTTATTGATGAACAGCTTTCCTGGGGGCCTCATATAACAGCACTTAAACGAAAGTTAAACTATGCCTCTGCCACCTTAAATAGAATTAGGGACTCTGTACCGAAGGAACTCCATAAAGACCTATACCACACACTATTTGAATCCCACCTTACATATTGTATCTCAGTTTGGGGTGATGCAGCACTCTTTAGGACAGCAAGTATCTGGTTGTCTCAGAAGCACTGCGTACGGGTCCTCTTTGGTGATAAAGAGGCATACCTAAACAAGTTCCTAACATGTGCAAGAACAAGAGAGTTTGACAGCCAGGCACTTGACCATACATTCTTCCAACTAGAGCACTGTAAACCACTTTTCAAGCAACAAAACATCCTGGCTTTCAAAAATTTATATACATATCACACTTTTATGGAAGTTTTTAAAATACTGAAATTAAGGTGCCCAGCATCACTGCAACAGCATTATCAGCCATCTTCTAGAAAGGAAACCACTCTCATTTCACAACTCCCATCTAATGACTTCATATCAAGATCCACAAAAATCTGGAGCACAATTGCACCTAAACTTAAGCTTTTTGACTACTCCTACAAGATTAGCCTTGCTAAAAGTCGCCTGAAAAAGGCACTTCTAAAGCTGCAACATGCTTATAATGATTCAGCATGGACTTCAAGCGATTATGACATAATGCAGCTGTCATTTGAAAACAATCCCCTTCAACAAATGTAATCCAGTGTTCTCACTTCTCGGCCCACAGGTTCCTCCTATTAAAAAATTTTTGATTTTGGTAAATGTGTGCTGACTCCACCACCTATGTATTTAACCTAATATTTAGTGTATTACAGGTAGACATTGACTTAGGTAGGTATTTTTCTCTTAAGGTAGATATTAAGAATTTGGTAAATTTCTTAATTGTATGACTATTTCCATTATTGAGACGTTTTAAATATTTGATTTAAGAGGTTTTTTTTATAGGACTGGTTCACAGTGTGAACAGATTCCAGATTTATATATTTTTAAAGTGATATTTAATAAATGATTAAAAGAACCAATTTTAAAGTTGCCATAGTAAAGCCTTTAGGTCCAAAAATATACCCATTATGCTCACGTAAAAACAACTCTAAATCAGTAGGCTGTCACTCTATTAATGCACCACACCGCTTCCTCCACTGCACTAAAAGTTATACAATAAATTCTTCAATCCTAATTTTGTATCGTGATGGAGACCGGTGTCCATACAAAAATTTTACTAGGTTGCCGTTTGGTGTGAGCAATAGCGAACAGCACGAACACTCCTTTGCCCCGTCAACCTATATCTAATCTATTTAAAGAGTGACAACCATACTACACATTGAATTAGGATTCCTTTAAATATCAAATTGATTTATTGTAAACTTGTTTACTCTGTAATAAATGGCATAAAATTGAATTTTTGTTTAACTGAATTTTTGTTTAACTGAAATAATCAAACATAAATTTGTGTACATAATTTTATTGTGAAACAAATTTTTAGTGAAACAAATTTAAAATTTTATCCTTTATTTTACAATCATAATATAATAATATTTATAAGCCTCCGTTTTGAAACGGACTAAAGGTCGTGATAGTTATATGTAAAATTTATTTTTGTTTGTTTTAATTGATACTAAATAAAATTGTTGGTTTCTTGTAATTGTTGTTTTCTTGATCCGTCCTGATATGTTTTAGTAGATAAGCTTTTAGTGTAGTCGATAGCATTGCTTGTGGTAGTCCCAACGCCTCATGGAGGCAGTTCAGCTTCTGGATAACATTGAGCTTCGTGAGGTATGTCATGATGTAAAAGTTCAACCCCAGCTACAGAAGGTAAATGAGGGTGACTGCCTCAACCCCAAGACTATAACAGGTGACCAAGTTCGGCTTGATGTATCTGCTAGAGGAGTTTGGACTCCATTTGATAAGACCTTTCTTGACATAAGGGTTTCACACCCCAATTGCTTATAATCAAACAGGACAAAAACTCTTCAAGAAGTATACGAAGAGAACGAGAACGAGAAGAAGGACAAGTACTTGGAGAGAGTGTTGAATGTGGAGAAGGCTACCTTCACCCCGGCTGTATTCTTCACATCTGGAGGAATGTCTAAAGAGTGTAAGCAGTTCGTCAACAGAGTAACAGACCTCATTGCAAGAAAAAGGAAGGAAAGGTACTGTGATGTAGTAAGACATGTGAGAACAAGGATAAGATTTGCAATGTTGAGAACAACTCTTGTTGCTCTACGAGGGTACCAAGGAAAGAAGGTGGACACCAAACGTGAGATTCAGCTATCAGAAGTCTCATACAAGCTCATCCCTGCCCCTATAATGGAGTAGATCATGTGTTTTGTTAAAAAATTTTTTGAAAAAATTATTGGTAGCAATGAATTTTGCTCTGCCAATTGCAACACTAAAAATTTGATTGTGCTCTGCCAATTGCATCACTTGATTAAATTGAATGTATATATAATACTGTTTGACACACTTTCCGTAAAACCCTGATTTACTGTGGAATTTGGGGAAAAGAAACACAGCGGTAAATTGGGGTTTGCGGTAAATCAGGCGCAGTAAGTTCGACGCAGTACATTGATGAAAGGAGCAAACAATTATTTCCTCGCTACTCAAGCAGAAGCACAGAGACCAAGGTTATATCCTCAGTGTCCAAATTGTAATGTATTGGACACCAATTACCATAGAATCTTCTACTGTCCACTGTGCAGCTGCTCTTACAGGGAAACCCTGCAGGAGCACTCCTCTAATGACCAACCATGCTGGTCTATCTTAAGAGATGATAGTGATAACAGCATCACTGCCTTCCGCTCTCTAGCACAAATTTCCATTGGTGAACTATCATAAAGATTATTATTATAGTGCTCTCCCTACCCTTCTCCTTGTGACATTTCTTCTCCTTCAGCCTCTACCACTCACTCTACTGCCTCATCTTCTGGATGTCATTATCTTTAGTTTAGTTGAGGATTCTCAACACCCACTCTCAAGTTGAGTACTCTCGACCCACTTAGTCCACATACCTTGCAAACTTACAGCACTGGTTCCACTAGTCAATCGTAGGAGAAGAGAAAGCTTAATAACAAATTTGATGGCTGCATTTTGTTTGATTTATTAGGTCCTAGTATTTATCCCCATTGTTTTAAACTTTTAAGAGAACTCTCTTTAAATTATTTTAATGCAGTCACTCAGATAAGTTTTATACCTGGACACTTCAACAAAGACACATACTCTGCCCACAATAAGGGGCCATAATTGTCTCAATTATGTAACTGTATAGAATTATAATCATTATCAGCTTCTGTTTACAATTCTCTTGAAGATTGCGCAGAGCCCCTGGGCCCCCTTAAAAGGGATCGTACTCTCCGATCCTGGTAAGCCTGGAGGGACTTTTCAACTTTATTCAAATATGCCAAACTTAAAGTACTGAAACTATGTTGGTCGTCGGTATGTTGTCCATTATCTGCATTCTGCTTTCATAGTTTCAACAATAGTGAGTTCTAAATATACAGCTTCAAACTCACTATGTATGAATGAATGAAATACCTGACAATCCGCATTCCTATAACTCAAAAGCATGAGTAACTCGTAATAGTATGATTCTTAAAAACTTTAAATTAAATTTGGCGCACACAGGTCCTCGTGATCATGTGATTGCCGCATGAGGTTTTGTAAATGCGCGGCGCACCTTCAAGCTTAAATTATTCACCTTACTGAGGCAGCCAACCAACACACGGCTTTATTTCTATGATATTATATGTTTTGATTATTATTAATAAATACCAAAATTTAAAACTTGTTTTCCTAAAACTTGTTTTCCTAATTTTAATTGATTAAAAAGTCTGTCATTTTGAATTAAATTATTAACTCTTTTTGCATTTTTTGTTTCATGTTTGTAGTGCGCATTTATTATGTCACATCATATCATTCTGAGCTATGCTAAACCATATTATTGTTTTGTATTAGCTACTATAATATAGCTTTCTGCTTGTTTTAATGCTTATGCTACCATTTCACAACTAACTTTTAGCAACATCAGGATGAATGAAGTTATACTATCAATTGCTGTCTGCAGTTTGATTTTATACCAGATTGTGTCTTGTGATGACGTAGTAAATGGCATGGTTCTGATAATTCCTCAACACAAACTGGTTCTGGGAAGGTCAGTGCTAGATATTTGTTTCTCGTTTAAATTGTTTCCAACTCCGAAGTTCTACATTTTGTTACCTTGTCAGAGCGTTTTCATATTATGGTTTACAGGTTTTGTGCTGGCTTGTTAATTTGCTGCTTTTTAAATTTCACATAACTTCATTCTTTTCAAATGTACGTTCAGTTTTCGTTTTTGGAATATTTCCAATGATTTAAAATCAAGTCAAATTATTGTGTTTGGCCATTCAAATAACATTGGGCAGGCTCCAGCTAGTCGGATGATTTAGATATCCACCATTATCAGTTTGGCGGATCATACCCGCCCGGCACTATGCCGGCCCATGATTTTCCGAATCGCTTACCAGTGGAAATCTAGTCAATTCAAATATCTGCCTGCTTGGTACTCATGGTCGATACAATCACAGCCCAATTAACTTCTTGATCAGACTGATTCACCTACATGTGCATACGCCATCTGGGAGCCGTCAGTTGAGCTTGCTCTTTGACTCGTGGGTTGAAAACATCGTGTACAGTACTTCGTGAGTAGTATAACAGTACTTCACAACGATAATCCGCCTCCCCAACCAAATATCTTAAATTATCAGTTTGTGCATAACAGGCGATCAGGTGAATGGGTTTAACTGATCGAGCTATATCCTCATTCTCATGAGAACCTAATCAACTACTTGGTTGCTATTGAGAGCTATTACTCAGTTTTGCTGACGATATGATTAAAATTCTTGACAACTTTTCCACTTTCACTATTGTAGTGTGGAAAAATGGTGTTTCTAGTATGTTTGCAAAGATGAGCATAAGCAAGTAAATGTCGAACGGCATGGCATGGAGTCCATCAACCAAATTTTCAAATTTGGTGACATAATCCTCGAACGAATTGTTACAGTATGCCATCTAAAACATGAAAAATCGTTTCAGATAGTCCCTTTTCCCAACTGTGCCAAATTTTAACAATTTTCTCCAGCTTGAAAAGATAATATACAAAATTTGTTTTTGGCTGAAGATGTAATCAAACTACCAGTGCTGTGGACACACTATTGGCTTCTTCTATGTTGGATACTGAACCATCATGCTTCGTCTCTGTTGGTTATTATTTGTCCAAACACTGTAAAGATAGGCTCATCAGTACTTGATCATTTTGATAGTTTATCATTTGGTGACATTGGGTGACTGATTATTTGGAGCCTATTATAATATAATAGAAGTTGTCCATTAAACATTACCAATTTCCGAAAAAAATCGAGAAGGCTCAGGTTTTTAAGCCTACCCTTAGGAAGAATTACTCTGATCCGGACTACCTGAACAACTATGGAACTAGTTCAATTGGTCAATTGGTCATGCCAGTACTGTCATAAACTGTAACCAACTATTTAAAAATTAGATATATTTTGCTAAATTTCAAATTTTAAGTCATAGAGCAATCTTCTTGATTTTAAAATTTTTAAGAATAATATTTTACCCTAACTATGATGTGGTGGCATTTCATACTTAACTAAATTTCAACTTTGAAAGTAAATAGATTATTAGTGACAACAAAATTATAGTTTAAGACATCCATTCTGCATTGTGTTTCCAATATTAGAATTTATGATATGTATTGATTGAATAATTGGTAATAAATTTAACTTTTGTTTTATTAACTTTGTTTTATTAAATCTTCCTGTCTTGTAAAATTCACAATGTGTTAACTATTTTAGAAAAATTTCGATCACAGAGATTCCCACACCTAATAACATAAGATATTTTTCTTTCAGAACGAAGGAGAATTTTGATTCAAAAAAAGATTGGAAAAAGCTTGACGTAAAACCATTCCTAATCAGTGAAACTCCCATCACAAATACACAGTTCTCAAAATTTGTTTCTAAACAGAAGTTAGTATTTTATACTGCAAATTTAACCTCCCTTATGATCTAGATATTATTGAGTTCACCATTATGTTGATACGAAGTTCCTGCATCGAAAAATGTATCATATTATTAACATTTGACACCCTAAAGCAATATTCATGTTTCAGATTCAAAACAGAGGCAGAAGTATTTAAGTGGAGCTTTGTATTTGAAAAGTTTGTGTCAGATGATATTAAGGAAGAGATAAGCAACTCTGTAAAAGGTAAAAGTGACATGAAATGTTATAGACCTATGGTGCAACCCTCAACAATACAGGGTAGAACTCTGTAAGATAGATCTCGAAACTGGTAGGAGGTGAAGCACATTTATTCTGACACGTGAACTTAAGTAACCTATCAGATTACAGCATTGGTCCACCTCCCCACCAGTATCCAGATCTACTGCTCTGCTCCCCAATATCAGCTTAATATGTTCAGAGAGTAATTTTTACCTTTACCTCCCATTTTGTTATATCACACTGTTTATCATTGTGTTGTAGGTTCAGTGTGGTCACGAGTTAATACAGGTGTTATTGTCTAAAATAATCTACAATAATCTACAATACTGCTGGGTAATAATATACCCAGAAGTTCTGGCTCAGTTCTAAAGCCGATGTTCGCTAGTATCATCCCAAAATGATAAAACTTCTAATTTCTATGCATTTAGGAATCGCCTTTTGAATGATAATTCATACCCCCGTTCCCAAAATAACGACTGTATGCCATTTCTCTCGCATCGCTAGACAATTTGTCTACAAAATTCACGTACGTCAGAAATTTAATGGATTTATTCGGCCATAAAAAGATAAAAGCTTGACAATCCAGGGCCTCGATTGAGCTTTGACAAGCATCATAAAGATGAATTTAGTTAAAGGAATATGAACTATGAAGCATCTTGGAATCTGTCTATATATTGTTGGGCGTGAAAATATAAATGATTATTGTTGAAACGTGATTTTATTATGCAACTTTCGTGCTGTTTTCGTTGGAACTGAAACGATCGCTATGTCAAACCTCTTAGCCCTTTCCGTAGTATTTCTGATTCTTTCCTCGCTGTCCGCCAAAAGATCCTGCTCACTCAAGAACCGAATCAAACAGTTTAAAAAACGATGTCTGTTAAAAGGTAAGTGTTTCTATTTCTCAGAATGACCGATACTGCAACCAGGGCTGAATAGTTAGTAAACAAAAATGTCACAATACCATAAATCCTGCTATTTTTTAACTGTGACTGGACATTTCGTCAGGTTTTGAGTCCACCTTGAAATGCATCTCCTACCAACCCCAATCTCCTTCTAAAAGAGTTCCCAGACATTTAGTGACGAAGTGCCGCAGATTGGAGGATGTTCTGGTATCTGGGTGTGGCTACACCTGTGGCACAGTCCACGGTGGTTGGAGCCAGTTTGGGTCGTGGAATCAGTGCAAGGAACGGTGCAGTGGGGAGCGGAGACGGGTGAGGAGTTGTAACAACCCTGCACCTGCTAATGGTGGATCAGATTGTGTCGGATCTGCTATAACTGCTGAAGCTTGTGTTGATATCACCTGCCCTGGTAAGGAATATAACAACAGTAATATAAGTTATAACAACAGATTAGGATTAGGAATCATAAATGGTTCTTATATACTACGTGATACATAGGCTACGTATTCTCTTGTCTATTCATCTTTACTGTTAACGAGTTACGACATTATTTTAATAAACCTTTCAGTGGCTGCTAAGAGAGTAGTAATAAATGATGGAGAACCAAGTAAGAAACAACAGATTAGGATTAGGAATCATAGTTGGTTTATTATATGGACTCCGTGATACATAAGCTATGTATAATTCTCTTATTCATCTTTACGACATTATTTTAACAAACTTTCAGAGGCTGCAGAAAGAGTAATAATAAATGATATGAAACCTAGAAACGATAACTTGGGTGGGGTAACGTACAAATTAGACATAACAACAGGATCAGATTACTGGGATGGAACTGACGACCCTATATACATGTCTCTAATTGGAGATTCTGGAATAGTCATGTATCTGGGACTGCTAAGTTTAGGATCCAAGTTCAGCGGTATCCTCAAATCTGGCTCACAAGACATACTTACATTCCATACCACCTGGGATGTGGGCCAAGTGAAATGTATTGAGTTAACTGCTGGTGGGGACGATGCGTGGATGTTTACAAAAATTTCAGTTACAAGTAGCACGGAAGAAAATGTTCACTATAATTTCTACAATGACGAGGGTCAGTGGTTGTCCTCCGATACTACCGAAGGAGTTGACCGGTGGAATAGCTGTGCTTATAGACAAGACCAGGGGCGTGCGCAGTATTAACTGAATTATATTTATATGCTAAACCAATAGGATATCAATACAGAAGGTTCAAAACAGTTGATAAGACACTTGGTTATTAGTAATATTTTCATTTTTAAAACAATGAACAGATTAAGATAGCACGAATTTTAAGTTATTGCGGATATTTCCAGTCTGAAGATTGGCACTGGCAGTATGGCTAAGTGTTACATGCTATTTGGTACTGGATCGTGATGTCCCATGATTTCACGAGACCCGGATTTATACAATATTGAATAAATATTTTAATGTGGTTCTTGCTGCTCTTTTTACCACTATAGGCTGGGTCTTTGTTAAATGAGTTGGTATCCCAGTTCAGCTTTTTTCGTGACGTAACATTACAACTAGATATTGTGATAAATTTACTTGCAACTTTTCGTGTTTTATTTCGCAACAATTGCGTCTCCGAATGTTGTTGAGGTTCCAGAAATGCATATCAACGTCAAAGAAGATATGAAAGTCGAAACATTTCAATTAAAAACTGTACTATGATATCAGGGCTGGAATACCACTGAATTTAATTACTCGTGTGAATCATCATAAGATCATAGACATTATTCACATTCTCAAAGTATCAATGCCTTTTTGTGGCTTCCGGATAAATAACTTAAAAAAGTGTGCTCATTTTCACAAATCTAATATCGCAAACTTTTGTTCAAACCTCTTGTAGCAGACCAATAGTTCCACCCGTCCCTACCAGCAACCTATAAACCCAATCCTCAGTTCCTTGTCACAATTATACCTAAAGATAAGAGCGATTGTCTGCAAGCTGTAAAAACTTTACAGTGTCCAGTCATTTAACACCAATACGTAAGCGGGGTGCTGCTCTCTGCAGCTCAGAAACTCTCTGCAGTAATCACATAATATGCATTATGCAGTAGTCATGTGACTAACTTTCTGCTCTCTCTCCTGCCCAACCTGGCCTCCACGTGGCCTCCACGTGGCCTCCACGTGGCCTATTACATCCGCCCTGGCAGAGCGGGGAGAGGGTTGATGTGATGATAATGATATGGTAATTGTATTAATTTGTCCATTCTCAAACACAAGGGTTTGTGTGTTGTGTTCGGTATATAATCGAGGGAGAAACAACATTACTCATCGCTTCTCGGCCTTTTGGCTAAGATCAAGTGTAGTATCTGTTCTTATCAGTTTAATATCTGATACGCTACTCATCGAGTAGCTTCAATATTAAATTGATTTTTGGAAATTGGTCTCGGATGTGAAGCTTGCTTCAGCCAGACCACGAGTCTTCCCCGTATTGCAGTACCTCGGGGCTAGGCTCACCTCCCTTTGGGGAGGCCTTTTAAAATGCAAATGAAAGAAGATATTGTAGTAATATTGTATTGGAGTAAAGTTGTATGTACAAACACCATTAGTCCAGTCCACTATATTAACAATACACGTTCTACTGTGACTGTACAGTGAAACCACACTGAACCTATAACTAAACCATGTGCTGTAATATACCCGACTTACTTTCCTAAACCACCCCCCTCTGTCAGGAGCAGAATGGTGGCTACCAGTGGAGGGAGCATACTGGAAACATCCCTCAGGACCTGGTTCTTCAGCTGGCAGGAAGCCAGACCACCCTGCCGTTCACATATCATTTAACGATGCAGTGGAGTATTGTCAAGCTCAGGGAGCGAGGTTACCCTCTGAACCAGAGTGGGAGTTTGCTGCTCGTGGAGGCATGAGAGGTATTTTACAAGATAGGATGCATTCCATTTTAGATTAAGCTTGCAGTTTTTTCGGTCAATATTGAATTCAGTTTGAAGTGTATAGTATAAGGTGACTATCAACATTGTTTTTGTTGTCTTTATAATCTAACTTCTAAATTCACAGATCAGCAATATCCGTGGGGTAATGGATACGAGAAGAACAGAATGAACATTTGGCAGGGAAAGTTCCCGAAAGAAAACAAAGGAAAGGACGGTTATATTGGTGTTGCTCCCGTTAAAGCTTTCAAACCCCAAAACCCATTCGGTAAGTCATAATCTTGGTGTCGTATCATGCGACCGGCTCTAAAAGTTACTTACTTTGTTACTTTGTAGGGCTTCATAGAATCCTCTATCGGGCCATCGAAAAAGTCGACCCCCCGGACAGTGTAGAAACTGTTTTATCACCACTCCAATCAAGCAAGGAGTTTCCATTCCGACGGCTGTATCCTGGAGCTGGAGGCTCGTCCGGAAATGACTTCACAAAGTTCGTTAAAGCTGCTTTGAATTGCATAGGATCCTCGATGGTGTGCATATGTGTTGGGATTACATTCCATAATCGAGGTCCAGTGACTGCAAATGAGTTGTCATGTAGTGCTTGATTAAGTGTCTATATATTTGTACAGCCTGCAGATTGTTCCTTTGTTCACAATGATCAGTGATTTTGTTGTAAATCTTACCCTCAACGGATAGACCTTATCGTTTCATCTTTAACAAGTTATATTAACAATAATCGTCCTACAGGGATATACGATATGATAGGAAATACGTGGGAGTGGACTAGTACAGTGTTTGGTGTTGACTCTCAGACCCGCATGCCTCAGTATACCCTCCGTGGAGGTAGTTATGTGGACTCAGTGGACGGCAAGTTCAACCACAGAGCAGATGTTACTACCAGGTAGGAACTTACTTTCTCCTACTTTTAATGTCTCCTACTTTCTCCTACTTTTAATGTGCACGGAACAGGTGTTCTAGAAAAATTACTTTACGGAACGCGCGGAGCTCAAAGATCCCGCCCACATGTTCGCGGCGCGGAATTAGCAATTAATTAATATATATAATCGTGTAATTCACGTACATCAATTTAATAAATAATTAAACAAGTTGGGGGCCAATACTTAGGACATCCGGCATATATTATAGGGAGGCGGTGGTTTTGGTACATGGAGAGGAGTTGGTATGACATCCTAAGCACTAAGAAGATGGCCCTTTATTTGAAAGGTTAAAATTCAAATTTCATACGTCATCGGTCATACGTGTCTATTTATCCGAAATATCTATGGTTAGGGGAAGATTTCGTTTAACATAATATGTTATATATTATATACAAGCTAGTGAAACTGGACGTCTTACAGTTACTGCCTATCCACCTGCCGGATTACGTTCAGAATGGTATTTCTGTTCGGGTATTCAAAATGAGGCTTGAACTGATACAATTTTCATAAGAGCCCTCCTAGTGGAAGGCTGACCAAAATATATGTTATCTAGTCTCCGGAGAGGACCAGATACGCATTGGAACTTAATCTTACCTCAAATTATTTGTTATATAGTAGTGTTGAAAGTATTAAAACTGCAGATTGAGTGCTCTCTGGCCTACTTATTTATCGACCTGACTCTTTCCTAGTTTGCATGAGAGCTAAGTATGTACAACATTTCCTTTGAGCTATGGCTAATGAGACACGTGTGGGTCACGAGATAGCATGTCAGGATTGCAAATACGACACCAGACTAGTGTCTTGTGTTGCAGATAGTTGCTTTGCAATTAGGTCTATATAAGGAATGTAATCAGGTGTGTATGATGTACCTGTGCAGCACTGTTATAAGTATGGCTATAATATGAAATTAGAGAGTTTATCTCGTTGCCTGGGTTCCTTTAGTTTCTATCAGTGGCGTAACGTTGCCTGTTGCCCCCCCCCCCCCCCCCCCACCCCCGCCCGCTGAAAAAGCGCCCCGCTGTTGGAGCCCCCTCCCTCAAATTAGATGATTTTAGAGGATACGCAGGTAAAATCTCTAAAAAAGTGTGTTTCTAGAGCAAAACGCTCAGTTTTGCTAGTACCGTGTTAAGTTTTTCGAAATTGTCACACATTTAACCGACTATTTTGGCCCCCCCCCCCCTAAGATTGCCCCCCCCCCCCCCCCCCCCCCCCCCCCCGGGGGTCGGCGGGGCTCTTCGTTACACCACTAGTTTCTTAATAACATGGGAAAGATTAACTAATAAAATCAGGACTTATTTTATCATTTCCAGGATGGGAAACACAGCGGACGCTGGGTCGGACAATATTGGGTTTAGATGTGCTAGAGACGCAACTCGAAAAGACATGGATGACCGTAAAACTGGCAAACAAGAACTTTAATTTCAGTGTTTGATTCAACGGGGATATTTGTAGTTAAATTAGTAATTTATTGATAATATATTTAATTTGTGTACTGATCTCTGACTGACTTGGCACAATTTGTTTGGTAATTAAACATTTCGAGAAATGAGGAAATAATATTGGTTTACAAATTTGACTTGTTTTATTGTAGTATGTTTGCCACATTGCTCAGATTTTATATGTTAAATTAAAACCTCCTTTATTTTTTAATTGGATCGAAATTCAATAAATATTAATTTATTACAGTACAATTTCATGACACATTATGATGGTATTTCTGTGACGAAGTGTAAGCAGATCACTTCAACCAATGCATGAAGTTGTATGAGTTCTTCGTTAGATACGGGTTTTCAATATTGTTTGTGTATTCTTTCAATCTGATTGATTCTGATTTATTTCTATTGTCACTGTAATAATAAGTTCTTTATGTTTATGAACCTTGCTTTTAATGCAGAATATAGTCTCATAAGAGTACGGTGACGATCAACTAAATCTAGCTCTGCGAAGTTGACCTACCATTTTCGACCCTGTCAAACTGAAAATCTATCCGAAATACGTGCGTATTAAAATTCCTGCAAATATAAAAACTTTACCAAATCGACAAGTAAGACACAACAGTCGGATTGTTTTATATTACAAAGATTTAGAAAAGGATACGGCACCGGGAATTCTCAAGCAGTCAAACTTTGAAGTATAAGTACTAATCCGACCTGCAGTTGCTTACTCAGGTATTCTAAACTGATAAGAAAGTATGCCACCCATAACAGCTATCACTACCGCAAGGCTAGAATGTAGGACGGTAGCTGGAATGGGGGTAGATAAAAGAGGTAAAGATAGGGGGAGTTGTGGAGAGTGCGATTGTAGTGATTACGAGCTACCACAGAGTAATAGCAACTGTAAATGTGTGTACTGTGACTGTCCTCCTACCAAGCATGAGGTATGTTCTTAATTTGCAGTATTTTCATTTCATCTTCCTCAAACATTTCCTCTTCGTGCGGCACCCATTTCATGAAATCATTTTATATCGAAGTTATAACCATGAACCATATTTAATTGAAAGTAAACTGTTCTCATGACAGCTGTTGGGATACGACAAGACCGCTAGACTAACCAAACAAGTGGACAGACTGACGGACGACAACCATTTAGCACGGAGTCCTGCTCTTTTTAACGATCTACCAAAAGCAGGAACATTTCCCCGCGAAGAATGGACAAAGATTGACGATCTTAAACTAAACAAGCCTATGAATAAACCCGTCTTATTAGACTCAACTGAGCCTCTGAAAGAAGAGGAGAAAGAAGAGACAGCTACAGAAGATTTGCCTGTTATTTTGGGAGCAGGGACCTTACCTACAGCTAGTCAACCAAGAGAAAAGAAGCCGGATAAAATGGCCCGCAGAGAAAATGCTAGGTTTGGCGCCCATTTATATCAAAAATATGACCTATTTTATCCTTCACTATATGGTCGCCTTTCATTAATCTACATTTGCATCTCCGACGTGATTAGTGTGTAGTTGGGCCACTTGTGGTTAAATGTTCTCCCATTCCATATTTGCTATGTCAATTGTCAAATTAGATTTACTGTTCAGATGTTAAAGCTCACACTAAACGGGCTATATTTTCAGAGCTCCACCAGCAAGGAGAAGAGGGAACAGTGGAGACAGAGGTGATACACCTCCTGGCAAAGCCTCCACCGGGGTCGGTACAATTTCTCTAAACAGAAATATCTGTTGAGAATCAAGAATTCAGGATACTGATAGTTTTAATTTTTAAACCGAAACCGTCGCCAGTATGCAGTAGCAAGCAGGAAGCAGAACTAAGCTCCACATCCTACAGTATCAGGGATGACTCAACACCAGAGAATAATAAATCAGTTGTTTTGATAAATAAAACCTTTCTTCAAATAGATTGAACAATGCTATCTCAGGGACGGGCTGCTCGTAAGAACAGGAAGTCTGCTGCAGTGAAATGTCACAATCTAGATCAGATCATGTCCTCGCACTTAGCTGGTAAACTGAGTAAAACGTTCAGTAGATATTTAAATTTTATCTTTTAAACACCAATAACAAATAATGCTGCATCGTTCACTTTCATCGCAAATAATGACTGAAACGCGGCCACTTCTTTCCTACTTCCCATGTTCTGCTGGTTTGAAAGTTACAACGAATGCTCTTCTTTCAGACAAGAGAACCGCAGAACGTATTGATGTGATGTTCCAGACTTATGATGATGACGATTCCAATGAGTTGGATCGAGAGGAGTGCGCGCAATTAACAGGTCAGTGCCGGCTATTCTCCTTCTCAAATTTTTTTAAATTTGTTTACTCCCAAACATTAATCATATTCATGTTCAATGTTCATGTTCACTAATGAGTGTCCCACAGGTTACATACTGGAACAGTGCGGTCTGCAGCCGGATATTATCCCTAGTTTCGTGTATGATGAGGCGTTTGAGAAGTACGACGATGACGGTGGAGGAACAATCACCCTCCATGAATTCAGAGAGTTCCTTATGTCACACCTGTAAGTTCCCTCCCTCCCTCCCTCCCTCCCTCCCTCCCTCCCTCCCTCCCTCCCTCCCTCCCTCCCTCCCTCCCTCCCTCCCTCCCTCCCTCCCTCCCTCCCTCCCTCCCTCCCTCCCTCCCTCCCTCTCTCCATCCCTCCCTCCCTCCCTCCATCCATCCCTCCCTCCCTCCCTCCCTCCCTAATTTGAATTTTCTATCATTTCAGGAAGCAATAGGGGAAGACAGGGACGGAACATTCATGGAAAAAACATTTGATATTCGACCAAAAAAAACAGACCGAAATTTGTGGCTAGAGTCGATTGGTTATGTATTAACCCTGTATTAAACATATTTTGGCTGTTGGATAAACCGAAGTAAAATAAGTATCTAGATATTTTAAAGGTGTAAAATCATAGCTTTGAGTAAGTGTCTTAGATTCAAAACTGATATTTTTACAGATTTTTGACTCTGAACTTCGTTTGACTGTTGACGATCAATATAAAGCAGATCTATCTTAGACAGGCACCAGGAGTTTGGTGAAGTGATTCTAAAAACAATTTAGTCTTGGTTTTAGGAATGAGAGACTCGTTTGATTTAAAATGTAGTTATTACTTTTGTTTTGTTGTTATCACGTTGTGTTGAAAGTGTTTTACTTTTAAATCGGCTGTATCTTCGGTTTGGATGGATTTGTTGATGCAATAAGAACTTTTTGCCTGTCTGTCTGCATGCCTGCCTGTTTGCCTGTCTGCCTGTCTGCCTGTCTGCCTGCCTGCCTGCCTGCCCGCCTGCCTGCCTGCCTGCATCTGATCAAGCTAATTACAATCCTGTAAAAAGTCGCTCCGACTAAATCGCTCGCCCAAATTTTAAGAAAATTGTTGTGAAAGTAATCTTATTCGGTGTATTCTTGGACCATGGACGCAGATTCCGAATCACCCCCCATGACGTAGGGTAAAAATGCTTCCCTGGAGAGTTATGGGCAAAAAACTGTTTTGGTCACGTGACAGGCTAGTAAAACACGAATTCGATTGTTTAGCCTTATAGGGCTCGGTTAGAGCTAGGGTTGTGGTTAGGGTTATGGATAGCTTCGGGGTTACAGTTAAGCTGTTAAGGTTGAGATTAGGGTTTATGTAAAAACGTTTTGTTCGGCTGCAAAACCATAAAAACCAAAGTCGCGTGATAATTTTTTCCCGATCCATGACTCAAGTGCCGAAGGCACAAAAGAGTCAAGGACAAGGGTTAGCGATCGAGGTTTTTTTGGGATATGGTAGCTTTGCGACCGTACCTGCGTGCGAGCGTGCGTGTCTGCGTACGTTTCGCCCACGTGTCTGCCTGCGCAAAGTTATTTTGCGCGAAAATCTGAATTAAACAATTGTTGGCGCGCGGTGCTGAAATGTTCAAGTTCATTGTTAATTTCATCATGTACGCATCCCGCTAGGGACTAATTGATAGCATATTATTATTATTTTGAGTTAGTATTACTATTTTGCACAGATCCGTGTCAGGTTGCATAAACAATAAACATATGGTTACATAGAAATATACACGATTTTCAAATTAAATATGGAATTATATCAACTGGGCGGCGCTCGGCCTGTCACTCCGCCATATCTGCATGCTTATAAACAGTAAAGACTGGGGTCCACAGGTGGTATGGAATATGATCAAATACTCCATCACGGATCGGGAAATTGAGCGGCCATCCACAAAAGAAAAGCGGCCGCATTTCTTGTTGGGCGAGCGAATTAGTTGAGCCGTAAAACGTATTTCAAATATTCAATAATTTAGAAGTAAAATTAATTTTAAGCAGGAAATTACCCATTTTCCGTCCTTTTTGCACACTTGCAATGATATGCACTTAATTAAGAGGCCTACATGACATGAAGCTCGACCTTATCGTGCTGCACGGTGAATTTGCATTATTCATAATCATAGCTTGAGGCAACTTTTGGTACGAAATTTATCAAAATCAGAGACAAACAAAAATTTCGCCGCGGTTAAACCACGCACGATCAATTTTCCCTACGATGCAATGTACTTGTATACCTTTAATTCTTTTGAGGGAAATGTGTGACTGGAAAAAAGTGCAACATATTTAAATACTATATTATTTATAAATGAGTGGGATTCATGCATGGTAAAAATTAACTATTTATTTGACCAATGTTGCGCCGCGCATCAACAATAAATGAATCCAGAAAATTGCAAAAAATAACTTTGCGAAGGAGGAATTTCACTGTAATTAATTAACACATGGCTAGCGTCGCGCGCAGCATAACAGACGCGTCCTAGCTTAAGCTATACACATAATTATAGGGGAGTGGTTCATATTGCGAAGGAGCAGACTTTTGTCATCACCGCAGGTCCATCGGGCCACCTCATACAGTGGGGTGACATATGTTTTCGTCACTTCTGAATGCGCGCATTTTAGCGCGCGAGTTTGCGTGCACGTCACGTGATATTGTTAGCAGTGAGTGTAATCACGAGTCTGGAGAATTTGTCTAGTACAAGGCCCAGACCCTTTAGCGTATCTGTAGTGAATTTTGTGGCGATGTAATATCTATGACACCACTAAAAATTGAGGAATAGGGAAGTGTTCACAATATCCAACTTAGCATGGTAAACTTATGATATCTCTGGCCCTGGCTGAAGATTAACAACTCTAACAGTATTTATTTTAATCAGCTGAGAAACATTTGGTCTTTTTACCTTATCAATTTTATCGAAATCGAACGATGCAGTACAAAGATATTCCGTTTTAAATATTGGTAATATTGAAGTAGAGAAAAGTTCGTCGCTTGCTATTATTATTAAAACATGTGCTCCTTCATAAATAGTATCATTATCGTGATCAAACCCCTTATTTATGGGCCTGCCAGTCTCTTCTGAAGCACGAATGAACTTAATTTATACTGTCCGAGAAAAGTTCAGAATTTTCTCTAAACACCCATTTTTAAATTTTGTAAATCGGTGGTCCGGAAGCGGAGTTATGGTTCAATGAAAATTGTTAGTTTAACGCTGTTTGTATTGTCATTATCAGAAGTGACGAAAACATATGTCACCCCACTGTATATCCAAACCCGATTACTTATTCCCTACGATCTTTTTGCCTTCGGCAAGAGTAGGGAAAAAAATTCTGTGCCAACTCATGGCGCTTATTACAATTACATAGACTAGTAAGCAAATGCTTGTTGACTTTAGACTTGAATGAATCTAAGAATTTGTCTTGTTATGCGTAGGCAAGTTGTTTAGTTGTAATGTATTTTATGTTCTAGTTAATAATGTTGGCTGTTTTGCTATATAATTTAGGGCCAATGTAAGAAATGCTTTTGTCTGAGTTACAATTACATAATATGTCTGAGTTATATAATATAAACGGTTGAATGGTACTGCAAAGAACTGAGGTTCTCATCTATAGGTGCGTTTATTTTCATACAAGTCCTAATTCCTATACTATGCTACGAGAAGCAACTATGTATAAAACTCAGGGTGATATGCAATAATAAGGATGTAGAATATGCGGGCTTCAGACCCGCCTTGGGGAATGGGGACTGTTTAGTGTTTCTCAACTTTTCTAAACTTAAACTCATTAGTTTACTGTGTATTCCTTGTGAGTTTGAGGAACTAGGATGTACTAGGAGACAGTAGGAAGTAATTTAGAAGCTTCACCGTTGTGGTCCTTTTAGTTTTATTTTCCCACCAGAGTTTATTTCAGTTGCTCGCAGTTCCTTTGTAAACTGCACGTGCTTTCTCAATTAAACTTAAATAAAGATTTGTATGGTACTCAGTTATGAAACTATGTTCTGATTATCAATAATTTTTGTTCATACAAGGTCCTACAAATTAACCAAAGGTCCTACAAATTTACCGAAGAATGGTGCTGGAGTTGAAAACAAAACGGCGCTATCTAGCTTACCTGTGTCTCCTTTTTAATGCGTATGTGGAGACGTGCGCGAGGTGAGGTTCCACGTTAACGCATTTCATTTTTATTTGTTTTATACTTTCTTAAAAGTGCTGTATTTCTTGCTGTATTTCTTGTATTGAAGTTAGTGTTTCACAATCTATATTAAGTAATCCAATAATAACCACTACTACCATAATCACCCTAGATTCGGTGTCTCTATCGCCATGATTGGGGGGATGGTGAAGGTGGATTGCAACGATCCAACCGATACCGGCAAGTTCTGTTGGTCCGAGAAAACTCAAGCAATGGTTCTTGGAGCATACTTTTACGGGCATACTGTACAGTGTCTTACAACTTACATTGCAAACCGCTACACAGGTCACATGTCTTATAGTTTACATTGCAAACCGCTACACAGGTCAAATCTTTCTTAGTTTACAATTACATTGCAAACCGCTGCACAGGTCACACGTTTTATAACTTGAATTTATTAATTAAAATGCTATTCAAACGCCGGGAACTGAGACGACAATCAACAGCCAACCACTATGACTAAGGGTGGATATTAGGGAAGACACATTTTTAGGGTTAGGGTTTAAGGTTTAGTGTGAGGGAAGAGTATTTAAAGGACCCTAACACTAGTACTACCCCTTAACTACCATATTATAAATCTTAACCCAAAAGTCGTCTCTCCTTATGTGCACCCTTGGTGGTAATTTAATAACACGGTAAATAATTGGCAGGGTTTACTAAAACATATCGAGTGTGGTTGGTTGTGTCAGCTGTTATTCAGTTTTGCTACCCTAAACTTGCCGAGGTGTCCACCTCACTTATTATTGTAACACAGGTTAGATTTGTAGAGTTAGGATTTTTCATTCCCAATTGCTGACAATAATCGAATCTCGAATTAACACACTGTAATTTCGGATAAAGCAGCTAACGACAAAGCTAACCTCATATAATTAACATTGTCACATAGTTCTTTAAATTCTGCAGACGATAAGAGGCATTTTGGCGGGTATCATGGTAGCATACCACTTTGACTATATCGCTAAATTCTCCGTTGGGAAGGAGAACAAAGCGCTGATTTCTATATTCGGTAAGAACGACTTCCACCACTTGCATAATATATTCTGTTCATATTATTATATGAGAATTATTGATGAGAATTTACAATTATTTTTGCTTATAAAGGCCATACGAAACGAAATATGGCGCTTATTAGTCAACTTAGCAGCTAATTGAAGGATTTCAGGAGCCAATGATTACATAGGACAAGGAACAGGGGGACTGATAGCAGGACTTGTGACTAAAAGCTTAGGATGGCAATATTACTTCTATCTGACTGGAGCAGCTTATATACTTGGGTTAATCTTCAACCTCATCTTCGTCAACGACTCCCCACAAGACTCCTGGTTTCCCTTCTTACTTTATACAAGATGAGAAATGCTAAATTTCTCTCGGTTTTATTATTAAATTTTACCTAAAACACTTCTCAACAACAGGTACCTGACACAACAAGAGAAAGACTTGATTTTGAAGATGGTGCACACAGAAGATGTTGTTATAGGCAACCCGCAAGTTACAGAGTCGTCTCCATCCAACGCTGAAGATCCACCCATTGAGTGCGAAGAAAGCTGTGAGCCTCCATCTTCACTAAAGTCACTGATCTGTCGACTTTACTTGCTGGCATTTTGCATATATATTCCGGCATACAATCTCATCTATTTCAATCTCCTGAATGTTGTTCCGTTCTACCTTAACAAAGTTTTAGGGGCAGACCCTCTGTTCATATCTTCTTTTAATGTTGCACTTTCTCTGTTGATTGCTTTTTGCACTCTTGCCTTTTCATGTCTTTTTCAAAAATTAGACAAAATGTTGACTTGGTTTAAATGTAGGATGGTATTTGCTCTGCTTCCAATGATTATTCAGATCATAGTTCTAATTAATCTCACCTTTATGAAGACTTTAACAGGAGTTGCTGTTAACCTCACTTTAAGTGCAATTGCAGCGGCTACTTTGTTCAGTGGCTCCGTTTATACGATAAACTATGAGATTGATCCAAAGAACTCCGCATTTCTTGTTTCTGTTTTCAACAGTTTCGGACAGGTATCAGGTTTTGCAGGACCAACACTGATGGCAGCAATAACCACCACAGACCCGGACATACCGAACTATACTGCTGTTTACAAACAGAGGTGGCATTATTTCTTCTACACAGTGGCTGGAGTCGCAGCTTCTGGGTTCATGGCCATTGTACTTGCTTATCTTATTAAACCTGATGAGTGGGTCAACAGAGACAGAGAACAACGTGATCAGAAACACAGAACTCCACAACAATTATAACGTGATCAGAAACATAACACTCCACAACAATTATAACCTTTATTAAACAGAACTCATCTTTATTAATTTGTGACAGCAAATAAATAACGAAATTAAGGGGTTTATTATAATGATATATAGCGTACTTGTGTAAATTATTTAGTTATATTTTATACAATATCTATGTCCCATAGTAGCGGGTAGTAAATACGGTGTTTCGTTTCGTTTCGTACTCTACAAACACAGTACAAACATCGTTCTCTGAAACAGATAAAATTAAATTTGAGCTATTTACAATTTAGACAAATTTTAATGAATCATTAAATGATTGAATTGAAAATTATGTTTTGATCAGCCTAGACAAAAAGTATGAAGTCCTTTTTTCAGAGATTAGATGAATGAACACATTTTTAATTCTTGTCCTGGTGAACTCTCAACGTCCCTATAATCTTATCAGTATCACTAATTGGTTAGCCGATAATGATATCAGGACTTGGCATGATAGTAATTATCTAATTAAGCAATTCAAATTTATTTAGTGACTCACGTGTAGCTCAATACCTTATTCTAACCGTTATCAAACATAAACACGTGACCACGTCCACAGTCATACTCATAGGGCCATTTGATGGAACCTCATCAATTCTTAGATCTCTCCACTTTGACTAAGTTTGCACATAATTTTGGTGATAAATTTATTAACATATTGGTTTGGATCAAACTTTTGTGGTTTAGGGGTCGTTCACATATTACGTAATCAATATTTTGGCAATTTTTACCCCCCCCCCCCTCCGTAATCCACTAATCAACCGTAATCAAGACCGAACCCCCCCCCCCCCCCTATATTACGTAATCAAGATTAGACACCCCCTGCCCCCCCCCCCCCCCCCCCCCATTTTTTGAGTTAAATTTTGATGTAGAGATACAATAAATACACATTATTCATTGCTGTCTGAGACTTGAGAAGATTTTTGTAATATCTTAAATGGTTTATACAAATTCGAAAATAAAAAACGAAAATTTTGATTACATAATTAACGAAAATTGTCCAATTGGTATTTCGAAAATCGGTAAAAAATTAAAATTTTGATTACGTAATCAACGACCAAAACCCCCCCCCCCCCCCCCGTAATCAACCGTAAGCATTTGAAAACCCCCCTCGGCTGATTACGTAATATGTGAACGACCCCTAATAGTCATAATAAGATTAATATTATCGATCGGGCCAAGGCGCTCTTAGTCTTATCTTGAATATTGGACCTGGTTTAAATTGCTAATGCTGCACTGATGGTGATACTGATTATCTTTTAATATAATTGTTGGAAATTTTCACATAACCAACCATGCCAGTTAGTACCTCACCGGCACCTTATTAATTGTTAATATTTTATATCTCTTCCTCTGTGGATGGAGTTATTTTATAGATGTTTAAGTAAATCGGACGATAACCGGTCGCGGTAGGAAAAGCGAGCGTAGGAACTACCGGCGGTAGTCCCTACGCTCGTTTTTCCTACTCATTCACTACTTGCTAATTGAAATGAGTTTAGGTTTAATAAATCAGCCACACTCTGTAGAAATCTCTTTGAGTTTGGGTTGCCTTCTGCCCGATACCTAGCGTACTTCGGGATATAAACTTAAAGGTGGTAGAAAGTGTCCAATTTACTGAGGTTTATCGCATTGTTATTGCCGAGTCACGAGTACTGCCTCCGGGTAGCGATCCTCAATTTATTACAAATAGAAGTAAAGTAAATGGTTGGAAAAGCGAGCGACTAATTTCATTCTCGTTATCATTTTGCATTTGAGAACGGTAATTAAAATTAAAATTGATACCATCTCCTAGTTTTGTTTGGGAAAGGGATATATATAAATCAAAATGGTCAGCCGTTGTTAAAGTTAAACTTAAAACTGATATGTATTAACTGTAACAATTTATACTACAGTAGTGAGTAGTCTAAAGCAAGGAAGCTAAAATGATTATAGCAATAGCTATAATATTGGCAATGGTGGCGCGAGCTCAATCGCTACATTGTTACGATTGTGAAGACGTATATCTGGAAGAAGGGGATTTCCATAAAAATGACTGTGAAGGGAACATTCGTCAGTGTACGGGAAAGGAAGTCTGCTCAACCCTTACTTTAACCTTCCTCACCTATGGTAGTGGCAGGCCCGTGTATAACTATATGAAAGGTTACAGTTGTACGGAAAAGGCAGCTGTGGACTCTGAATGTGACGGTAGAGAATCTGGGCTTGCAGAAATTTACGGATTTACGGATTTTACCTGTGGAGTAGCAACGTGCTATGATGACCTGTGTAACTCAAAGATGTACAGAGGTAAAATATATACGTTTTTAAAGCACATCCTGTAATTCGAGCACATCCAATCACATATGAAACTTTGTAGAAATCTATAGGACGCGCAGTACGGAGCAAAATATGTAAAGGAGTACGCAAGTTAGTAGGTACCGCAAACGCAGATTTACCGCATCGCAAACCCCATGATTTACCTCACTATCAAGCCATCGTTTATTATGAAACTAATTTTATTCATTATTAACGTTACTAAAAAGAATAACAATTGGATTAACTCCAGCTCCAGACGAGTGTGTTGATAAAGCGGATGAGAATGGATCAGACTACAGGGGAACTGTATCTGTCACAGCATCAGGACACGTCTGCCAGAGATGGGACTCTCAATCACCTAATAAACACAGCAGAACTCCTGAGGCCGAGGCGTAAGTTTTCTTGGTGCTTCTAAGGCACAACAGGTAGCTAGTCTCACAGGTGGCCACAATACTGCATAATCCAGATTTAGATTTATTCTTATCCAGATTATTCAGATTTTGGAAGATGAGACATGTACTCTATTTAATCGAGGGTCCTAAATCACTTTACACCCAAACTTCGAAATGTTTCTAAAACGGCTCTCTCGACAGAAGCCAAATTGTTAGTTACGATTTACAACACTACATACTTTAGGAAAATAGCTTATTACAAATACAAAAACATTTTCAGATATTCTGATTCAGGACTGCAAAAGAACTATTGCAGAAATCCAGACGGGTAAGTCTTCAATATCTGATATCTGGTAGTGTTCCATAATCATTGTTATCAAGTCGAGCACAAGGTAGGGGCACAAACATTTACTGTAGATTTAAGTAAAATCTACAATAAAACTGCAATGAAGGGGCTTTGGAATATAAATGATCTGTGAAATTTCTTTTTACTTTTAGGAATTCTCCATTATATAAACATGTGTCATTATTTTCCTCAGTGAATCAGGCGCCTGGTGTTATAATGCTGAGGGAACTGTGCCTCGATGGGAGCTCTGTGATATACCTACATGCATTGGTAAGCATTTTGATCTTCAAACTAAACCATAAATACTCATAATATTATAGCAGAGATCATGTGTGGCGTGTGTCTGTAATGTCTATACTCTCCAAAATTTGATAGGTTGGGTGTGGGTGCAGTTACTTCACTTACTAAGCTGCTCCAGATGTAAGATAAAAATGGTATTATATTCGCTTACTATTTCAGTAAATAGTGCATCTCCATTTCGCACCGTGGATTCGAACGGAGGACAAGTTGCTGCAGGAACAGAGGGTATACTCCTCTACAACGACATGTTAGTATGTGACGATGGATTCAGCAATAACTCAGCAACTGTTATTTGTAGAAATATGGGATTCGGCGGATCAAAATCTTGGAGAAGTGAAGACGACATTGGAATTCCTAGTAACTACGACATCGGACTAGATGAAGTAAGGTGCAAGAACAATTATGACTTGGGCTCCTGTACTTCTGAAACCAGTCATGACTGTGTTCGGATGGAGAGTGTACGCCTCGTTTGTGAATAACTGGTACGTAAGGCTATTTACGTCTTCAGTTTACAAATCAGTGAAACACAATACTGGAGTTTGGCTGTTGATTACGTAATACAAATTTTCTGTTTAACCCTTTAGAATAATAACAATTTGACAATATCCCAATTATTAAAGAAATGAACTCATGACTGCAACCTAGACCTTTGGCTTCATGAGATGCTTGAAAATTAGCTATAATTATATTAGTTAGTTTAATTCCTTTACTTGTTTTGGCTGCATGATATTTTTTAAATATGATATTTATGATATGATATTAATCTATAATCTCTATTTTCGTTTATACATGGGTATGTTTCAAAATATTCTGTTATCTATAATTATATTTAAGTTTAACGCTGCAAAATTGCATTCGTCGTACTTTTCTGTGAACAAATGTTGAGCCCTGGGTTGATATTTTTGATTTGTCCTTCCTATCGACAAAATCAAAGATGATGGGTCGGGCAGCGCCTGACAGTGTGTTATCTAATATGTCGGAATGTTATTTGTTAAAATTAAATTGCATTGAACTTCAAACTAAGTACATGGGTCAAGGGCAACAATAGTGTCAATGAGGCTTCTCACAGCGACATCGGCAAGATGCGCTACTGTGCCGCGCCGAGCTGCCATGAATTGACATCGTCAATTAAGTTTTAATCAATAACTGGCCGCCAAAGCCGCGAATTCTTGAAAACAGGATTAACTTGTTAGTATAATTGAATAGATGTTGCCACTATTTGACCCTAGTAGTTAGGTGGACTATCACAATATATCAAAATGAATAAAAAATAATCTAATAAATAAAAAACAAAATCTGTGAACTGAGATTTATAAACTGTAAGTTAACTCATATTTTTATTTCATTAAACTAAGCCATGTTATTATTATATTTATATTGTTATTACAGAGAAATACATAAGTTTCTTGACTAAGTGGTCAGTTGCAGTACATAACAAACAGTCGGTCGAACGAACGAAGGTTTCACGATTTTTTCCTTTTCACCCTTTTGAAAAAAGGCAATAGTGAAAGGTTACGAATGGAGGTTTTTGCAGAAAAACGTGGATTTTGGGGATTGCAGTAGGTGGGTCAAATATATGTCGTGTTCCTTGCTTACTTACTTACTTACTTCCGTTCGTTACCATGTCAACTTGCCGCGCGCACGCGCGCGAGGATTGCTTGCGGAGATGTGGTGTATAGCTAGTCTGTGGTCAATGAATGCGCGGCACGAGCGTATTTCAATGTATACTAGTAATGTATAGTATTTTGTAATAAGCCCAACTTGAACGTGGCACGCGTAGTGTACTGATGGTTCAATATTATTATTATAAGGTGAGCTGATTAGAGCTTATATTAATAGTTATAGTGAAATGGAAATCTAGCGTCCGCCAAAACGAAACAACGGGCGCAATTCTTGTTACATAATATATATACTATATATGTATTCTGTAAGTGTAAAAATTGGGAAAACTTATAAGATGATTTTAAAAGAAATGTCGTGACGAATTTGACGAGTATGGTGCACTTTTAGGAGATGCAGTCTGCCTTGTGCTATCTCTGCTATTAAAACTACCTACACTGTCAATGTCATTGAAACTACTATTATTCCTGTAACTGTAACTGGGCTGAAAACTCTGAGGATCGCTGATCATATCTTCTATGAAGATGTTATGGGTCACTCTCGGTCGTACTGTTATGTCATATTGTCGGTCTTGTTGATGAGGTGGCTGCTGGCTTAAAAACTCCCTGTTTTGATGAGGAGGTTGGGACTGTGGCCTTGAAGTGTAGTCCGCAGAGGACAATGACCCTTCTATCATCCTAGCGCGACTTCGGGGTACACTTCCAGCTCGTTGATGATTACTGTTGCCATTTTTATGTTCTGCCTCTACTGGGAACACACTCGATTTGGAAAGATTCTGATAGTAAGAAAAGGGACCGGGGTCTGTTCTGTAGGAGAGGTGACAGGGTTTATTCCGGGGTTGTTTCCGGTTAGGTTCCTTGTCCTCCGGGGAAGACTCCCAGCTCGGCGGTGGTTACGTACTCCGGGACCCGGTCCGGACAGGAAGGTGTCCGGTACGGTCGGAGTTTGCTCACTCCGTATGTTCGGAGAGCTCTTAAATTTTGATCGTAGTTTGTCGTTGGAGTTTTGTCTGTAGTGCCCTGGTTTGGGCAAGTTGTCATAGTCGTGGGTCTCAGTCGAACAGTCTGAAATGAAGACAAAGTTAAACGGGCTTGTCATAGAAAATATGGTTTATTTAGCAAAATATAATCATTCAATTTACTATTGTCAAACTCATTACAAAAACTACATCAACATAAAACTTCTCCCGAATATTATTATGCTACTTTCGTTTATAAACTTTGGTCCAGAAAATTGGTCGGTCCATTTCGCATGCTTATTTGATAACACAGTTGTTACAAAATAAAAATTAGCTGTTACCCGTCCATTTGGAGTAAAATACAACCAACCATTTTATCGAGATTTGAAAGAGATATTATCTGTGCCGCAGAAGTAAACTCACATCTGGTATTACTAGATTTAATAAGCAGATCTAATCCTGACATCTTGTCACAAGACAATGTGACAAAAGAGTGGCCTCGATAGTGGACACGTATTTGTGTATAAACACGTGATATTTCATTGAGAGGAAACTTCTGAAACCTCATCAACAAAACTGATGGCATTCTTATATAATATTGTTTAAAATTCTAAGCTATAAGCTAAACAGTAAACACGTCCATCTGAATTCTGATTTAAAAGCCGAAGACTCTTTTACAGCCGCACGACATTGACGGCAATAATTTAAACTTCAAAAAATTTAATTTTGCAACAGGAAAACAGAAATATTCTCAATTTTATAAATTTACGGATAAAAACTTCAAAGTTTCTGAGAGTTCTGAATAAAAAGATAGATCTACACATCTGACAGCTGCTCAGGAGTATGCCTACCTTGCAGATGAGAAATGGGGTGTGGTATCATCGGTTGATATTGAGGAGGTCGAGGATCGGGACGTTTGTTGAGAGACGTATTCGAACCAGCGAAACGAGGGTCAGGATAGAAACCAGGGTCTTGCTGCTGATCTAAGTAGAAGGGTGGAGGAGGGTTGTGATGAGGGCTGCCCCTACCGTACCGATAGTGAACAGTTTCCATATATCGTCTATCCCTCGCTTCTCGAGGATCACGAGAGTTGTCCCGCGGGTCGCGTGAGGAGTCACGCGGCAGATGATCACGTGAGTGCTCGCGGGTGGGGTGATCACGCGCGTGTTCTCGCACAGGATGATCTCTGACCGGGTGATCCCTGGATGGGTCTCTGACAGGGTAGTCTCGAGAGGGATAATTGTTATGACCGGGAGGTCTGTCTCCTCTTTTTCTTTCTCCTCCGCTGTTGGAAGATCTGTTAGAGTGCCTATCTGGTCCCCGAGACATGTTGAGGTCCCGTTCTCTAGGAGTAGTGGGTAACCTATGTTCGATGAAGCCACCATTTCGGTCAGCCGTCTCCTTGTCCCTGAAGAAGTCGCTACTCTTGCTACGTTTGTGATCCACACTATTGTCCATAACATTCCCTCTGCTACCTGGCGCTCGAGGTTGCTCCCTCTCAACTCCACGTACGTTCGCGCGAGACGGAGTGGAGAAGTCACGATCAATTCTAGCTCCAGAGGGTTTGTTACAAGGATGACCTTCCGGAGCCATAGGAGAACTGTTGAAGGAAGGATCCCAATCAGGAGCAGCCAAACTTTGACCCTTACTCCGGGGTACATCCCCTAGTATGGCCGGTTCCAGAAGGGGCACTTTAGGTTCGTCCTTTTTCTTGTTTCCCTTTTTGGAGAAAAAGTTCAGGAAGTTTTTAGATTTAGGTTTATCTTCAGAAGCTGGGCTGGTGTTGGCAGAGTCATCTACTGTTGGTGTAGGAGCTTTTCCATTCTGTAGAGCGATAATAAGACTGTCGTTTATCTTTGGCGGTCCCCTGAGATAGCACAAGATAAGATTACAAACTTCATTAGTTGGTCAGTAAACATCTAGAGCTGATCTTTTAGCTTGATGAACTCAATAAAGGCAAAGCGAGTATACTCCATCATGAAATTGGAACGAGGAATTGTGATGGTTGGAAATGATAAACTCTCTTAAATTAAAAGTTACCTCTGTGTTTCGTCATGGAGGGTGTCGTAAACTGGATCCGTGTCCTTCCCGGAGAAGACACTCTCCTGAGACACACCCTTCTTTAAAATAGGAGCGAATTCCTCTTTGTTTGGTCGTGCAAGTGAGTCATGCGATGATGCTCTCCGTAACAGTGTGTCTGAATGGTTTTAAGTTTAAGAGACCAGCTGCGAATAGTGCATATCGCAACATGATAATAAATATTTTAAAAGATGCAAGAATTTGACAACAAATATTTACTTGGGGTGATGGGACCGTGGTCTATCTTCTTCATGCTCTTCCTAAAGAGGTGATCCCTGTTGAAAGGATCAGCTTGTTCTCCCAGATGTCCAACAAATACCACATCCTCGTCGGACTCCAGAAAGTCTCCAGCTTGGGGTATGCTCTGTATATCTTCACTGAATGCAACTCCCCTTCCTCCGTCAAACTGTGGGCAAATAAGTCATATAACTATAAGACATTTATACACAAAATCAAAGATGGCGGACGAAAATCAAAGGGTTCTTCCTCCCGTTTCAAATAAAGAAACAAGTAAAATTCGAATATGGCGGTTACCCAAACCGGCGAGAAGAGAAAGTTGCTTACCTCAACTTGCTGTTTATGTTTCTTCTTGCGACCGAGGTTAGGAGAGGAGAGGGAGAGAGCACGGTACTTGTTAGGATCCGATGCTAAAGAGCTGGGGTTCATCATCTCCTGGTTACTGTCCTTGAACGAGGAGTACGGTCTGAAGAGAGGTGTTAGAGTTAGAGTTAGAGTTAGAGTTAGAGTTAGAGTTAGAGTTAGAGTTAGAGTTATTCTGTTGTACTTTTTATTGCATGAATCGAAAACCAGTTATTCTGATATATAATGTGCCATTTCCAGGTTTCGATATATGTTCAATGTTCAATAATTTTGGAGCTCAGAAGAGTCACAAGGCTGCATAAAGATGAGTGATTATTACTCACTTGGCAGTTCTCCGCTCAGCAGACATATTCAAACAATCCTTCCTTGAGACTATAAGTGAGAGACTTGGCAACTTGCCGGACCTTTCCAGAGCCTGTTTGAGACTTTGCACTGCCTCTTTGTTAGTTAAACCCTTGAAAATTTGTCCATCAGCTGCTATCAGCTGATCGTCTACTTTCACTCTACCGTCCTGTAAAAATGGCGACGTTACTTTTTTAGACTTGTAAGGGTTCTATTAACAACCAAGGAGAGGGTGAAACTGCATGATGAGAAAGCTCAGTGCTGTAATTGGAGGTGTGAATTCTACCCAATTCTACACTCTAAAAATAATCAGGTAAGATTAAGTTGCAACGAAGACTTGTAAATACGACTAACCAAGTCAGCAGCTCCACCTTTCAGGATAGACTTGATGAATATCCCATAATCACGCCTAGGTTTAATACTCGTACTCTTTCCCTTGACGCTGATTCCCAGTCCAACAGGTCTTCCATCTGGAGCAACTAGTGGTATATCCAGGGAAAGCCTAGTTCGAGAAGAAGTGGGTTGGAGAGGTTTTGGAGGTGGTGGTTGGGGAGGTGGGATGGGTTCTCGGGGTGGAGATGTTTGTACGTCTGACGCCGGCAAGTCGGTGGTGTGGCGCTGTAGGGTTAGTTGTATATTTCCCTTCAGTTCCCGGATCATGGCGACCACAGCTTGCTGGGGCATTCCGACCACACTTTTACCGTTCACCTGGGAGAGGAAATTAAGTTGTCTAGGTATAATAACATGTGACCACTGCAACTCTTCCTTAAGGTAGCAATTGCGAAGGTACCGAATAACGTTACTAACTAATTTATAAATCAATAGGGCGTGTCTAAGTCAAGAAGTTAGTGTGAAAAAAGGATACCAACCTTGAGCAGGACATCGTTAGATTTCATCCTGCCGTCAACCGCAGCTGCCCCATGTCTGTGTACTGTCTTGACAAACAGTGGACTGAATCCCGGACAAGTGGTGTATTCACGGGTTGCTATAGTAAATCCCAATCCTTTCTGACCTGCAATGTTTTCGGAGTTAAACTCACATGAAAATCTTGTATTAGCCATTTTATTGTGCTCAAGCTCGGGATCGAACTTGCTACCTCCGGGATGAAGTGGTCTGGTTTTAATCGCAATAATTATCGAAATTAGCTGGAATTTCATAGCAAAATGAACACTTGTAGAATTTGATAAAGTACAAGGGGCTTAGGCAAAAATTTGGAACGCTTCACGAATTTGCGTGTCATCCTTGCGCAGGGGCCATGCTAATCTTCTCTGTATCGTTCCAATTTTAGTATATGCACTACCGAAGTAGTACAAAGATGGGGGAATTGAATGGATTATATATTCGTGGAAACTATCTTAGCGAGCCATAGGGTCGGGTCTTACACACAGCAATATAAGTGGATGATAAATGACGTATATCTGGTTAATTATTTACATATCTGAAATAACCCACCCTATCTAATACGTTACGCATATACATAATAAATATATTGCTTGTCATGTCATCAGATCAAGAAAATGTCCAACGCAGCGCAGCTTCAACGTAAAAACGTCACCGCGCGCTACGTAAAATGAACCAATTGTGAACATTTCTGGATAAACAAGATGGTCAGTGAATCAGTCATCATTGGTAAATGAACACTGTAATTTGAAGTTCAGACTGCGTTTAAAAATGTAATCCTATTTACCTTTGAACAGGGTTATTTCGAATGAGTCCCTGGTGGTCTGCGACGAGTCCTCAAGATTGTCCGGACAGGATTCTACTGGGGAAAGTAAAACATAATTCGCTTGTAATTGGACAACTCTTGAAAAGTGAACCCAAAAAAGAAAAATAAATTTGATAATTTATGAACCTTCTTTTGTAGTCAATCAAAAGTTGCTTTTATTGTGGATCTTTTCCCGGACTAAAGAATGTTTTTGGGATAAATATAAAAAGCTATCAATTGAAACGTACCTGCAGCGGCTGCAGGCGAGACGGAGCCTGGGGGCTGTCTCTGAATAGCCAATCTAACTTGAGCTGTTGTCGTCATTTCGTTGTACACGTCCAAAACACTAATTGGGATAAGGAGATATCAACAAAATTCGGGGATTTTTCGAGCTTTTGTAAAGTGAAAGATCACATATGGAACTCTTATCATAAATTCTGTGACTCAGAGGCCACCTTAGCATTAAGTCAGTGTTAACATTGCCCTCGTGCCCAATACCAAAATTTCAGCTGATATGTTGTTATGTCATCAGACACTCTCACACTTCTGACGGAATCTAGAGATCATCACATTTCTACAAAACATACAGTCACGTGTTACAGCACTGCAATACCGGAACTGCTACTCATACTCAAATTTAGAGAGTCTGCAACTCTGCAGTGTTTACTAGATATGTTGGCAAGAAAACAGATATGAGCTACATTTAAACAGAAGTTGCAACGAAACTGTTCAGTGTAATGACAATTTGCCTGACGGAAAATTCAGGGCAAGTATCAGCTAATTCTGCATCAGAGCAACAGCGCATACTAAATATTGAATTAGGACCGAGATAAAATTTACAATTTAAAGAACACTTAAATTGAATGAGTGAAAACCCCTATTATATATGAATAGCTAGCGAGACATTTCATTAAGGAATGACCAAAGGACATGCCTCAAAAAGTAATTGAGGGTCCGGGAGGGCTAGTTATGCGGAAAAGACCTGTCAAATGCTTGACAGGAGTTACTTTATATAAATATCTAGCGACATATATGGGCATATATATGGGCATATATAATGCAATATAACTGCATTTCCATTTATTTTCTCGGCAAAGAAAATATTTCTGTATATTCGGAGCTTCGGAGGAGGACACTTGTGACACGTGACAGTGGAACGTATCAAACATATGAGGGGTTGTCACGTGTCAAAACAAAGGTTTCAGCTCCAAGCTAACTCCATCAAAGAGAACAACAAACTAAGAAGAAGGTTATTTTATTCACCTGACCATCGGCATAACGGACAAGTCAACCCCGTTAACTTCAAGAATCTTATCTCCCAGCTTGAGTCTCCCATCCTTCTCCGCTGCACTTCCCTCTTCTATTGACATTATGTAGAGACCAGGCGACCTGGGGGTAAGAGTATTCTGATGGCACCTTCTTTTCTTTTAGATTATAATTGTTTTTCACTATTGTAACCGGACTCTAGGATCAGAAACAGTGAGAGTATCGTTCAGAAAGCGACGGTAAAAAGCCAGCTCATAGGCTCGACAGCTCACCCGTTTAGTCGGTTAATGGCAGCATAAAAATGTAATGGTCATCGCCGATCAACTAATGTTATCGGAGTTACCAGGTTGACGGTGATAGTTATAAGTCTACGAGCATTACAAAATAATCTTTAAAATCTCATAACGCACAATAAATCTGAATACTGATGGGGAGGTGAACTTTATCCTTTCTGACGTAATAGTGATTAACCAATCAGCTTGTAGTAATCAAACCTCAGAATCACTGTCAACTGTCAAAATAAATATGGTTCACCTTCCCACCAGTATCCAGATCTAAGGAATAATGGTTATTTTTTAAATTCATCAGTTTCTGACCTGCCATCAATATGCCGGACATTGCATCCTAACGGTAGGTTATCCTTTTTAATCTCCACCTTGAGCGTGTCTCCTGCCCTGAGCATGATTAGTGATGTTAATTTAACAATTACTGACCAATATAATGCTCTTAAATCACGGAACAAATACCGAACAGGTCGGTGATATTTCATTATGTTTACAGGCCACGCCGTCCAGGCATCCCACTACAATACCGATTGTGGTGGACCAGGGTTAGCGACCAAATCAATTTATATCGTTACAGAGTTACGATATTGTGTAAGGAGACGAGTCCGCGCGTGTGTGTGTGTTTGAAGAGGAAATATTAATTTTGTAGCAGGGTTAAAAGTGTACAGTACATTGTTAGTCAATCAGGATGAAGTCAACCTTCTCTAGTGTAAGTGAGATGTATATTGTGTAGTGCATCTTGTAGTTGGGTGAATAGTTGTGGCGGTGCTGAAATTAAAAGTGAAAGTAAGGTTTACTAAAAACCACATTCATTTAAAACTATCAATGCAATGAATAAATGCAATGAATCAATGCAATATGCGGAATATGCACAGCAAGTTAATATTCAAGACATATATACAATATGTACTATGTAAGGCAACATTCACCGAGGAGAATATGCAACTATTTAATTAAAACTAACCCAGTGGACGATGTAGTCTCCCCCAGAGTACTAGGAACTCCAATACCCCGCTCTGGTCCTTCATCCTCCACCTTTACATTACTATCAATACCACGCTCTCCCCGAGGAGTATCTATACCCCTTTCCTGGGGCACACTATCAATCCCTCTCTCCGCACCTCCTATCTCCCTCTCTGATACCGGCTTTCTGTTTCTAGAAGCTTCTATTCCACGCTCAGGGATAGAGCCGTCTATCTTCCTCTCCACAGCCCGATCAGATGACTGCTGACTGCTACGAGGGGACTGATGACTGCCCTGAGGTGAGCGGTGACTGCTGCTCGGTTGTACTGGACGACTGCTGTCTTGCTCTCGACCTGGAGTCTGAAATGGCAAGTCAGTTATTTAACTTTTTATAAGACTATTTCATATTATTTCAAAGAGTTTATAATAATATGATAGTTCGTGGTACAAAGCACTAAGAAAACAACACTCTGATTAGGTAGTTTGGTGGTGTGAGCTGTCCCCTAAAACATGACACCAGTCGACTTATGCTAAAACTTTAGATTTTTAATTGAATCTCAAAAACCTGCAAAAATACCACAAAAATATTAAATAGACTGTTTGTAAGAATTGTGTTCATCAGCACCAGAAAGGGCAGCTTAGATTTCACTCTTCAGATCTTTAGCTAATTACTCTCAACTGTTGTTAAATCTTTCACACATATACGCTAACATCATCATTATTAATACAAACTCTTACGTTTCACATAATAACATTAGTCCAACCTTTCATTTAAATGATAAATGCTAGTTCATCATTAATATAATAACATCATTAATATAATAACATCATTAATATAATAACATCATTAATATAATAACATCATTAATATAATAACATTATAAAATTAGGAACACCTAGATACGAACCAGCGCTGCAGCTTATATAATTTGAACTATATAATAATCTCCTGGAGTAACTAACTACCATGATCCAGATTTATCAAGCCAATCACACAATACACGAAAAGAGACTGTACACTACTGTGCAACTAATCTTACCTTTTAAGGCACACACTGCTTCCTTATATGGTCATGCTGTGAGGAGCTCTCACTTTCTACCTAAAGACAAGTTATTGGTGCCTGTAAACGGAAACCTTATCTCCATGTGCCGGCTCTTACAATGCTACAAAATAACTGCTTTGTGCTACCCTGATTTTAACAAAACGGCATAAAAATTCACGATGCAAACGATCCTTTGATGGCAGGAAACAAGCACATTACTCAATTATCATCAAAAGGCGATCCCATTATACCTGTATACGGTAAGGTATTCATAGCAAGTTTCTAGTTATTATTACTTTTCCCCTCTTTATTTGTGATCAATATCTCGTGGTGCGTCGAAAATGGCTAATTTGATAATATAACAACAGTTACTGGAGTAATTTATCAATAAATGATACCAGTTAATCGGTAGCTAATCACAATAACGAATATCAGCCAAGTACAAGTTTCTATATAACCACATACAGTACACTACATAATCATATGATAATATACCAGCCTCTCCACCATTAATATAAATCATCCCAGTATATCACCACAACAACAATTACTTAAACAGAAACGAAACAAAACATAAAACAACCAGTATAACTATAACACATTAACAGTTAACGCTAACCGGGGAGGAGCGAGAGGGAGGTCCAGGAGAACTGGGATCACCATCCTGGACCCATCTGTCAATCCAGGCCATCCTCTCCTTGTCGTTGGAAATGGAGAAGTAGCTGCTGTCGTTGATGTTGTTGTTGTTGTTCCGTATATCTGGAGGTAGGGCGGTGGTGTCTCCACTCATGTATCCATCCAAAATACCGTTAATATTCTGAGGTTTGGTGCGCTCTGCACTCTTGTCACTCCCAGCTGCGGAGCTCTCACCCGCTACTTGGTTGAAGATGTTGCGTATCTCGGGGGGTGGGGCGGCGGTGTAGGGAGTCTCTTCCTCAAACTCTGCTACTAACTGAGGGAGAGGGCTGGTGAGAGTGTGGCTCTGAAGCTGCATACTAAGCATATTTTCTACACATCGATACATGGTAATATGTTAATCCAACATACCTTGCCTTGAGATAACTTTAAAGTTAACAGTTTTGGAAGTTCGCGTTGTGGACACAAGTTTTACCAAATAGTTAACAGTTAATTATAGGACGCTTGGAGGAAGAGATTTGGAAACTGAGAAATTTGGACAGAACATTTAAATCCCTGGAGAATACTCTAGAACTGTTGACAGCAAAGTATATATAGGACAAACTTAAGCTAATAATGAAGTTGTCAGTAACGGTAAATTTGCCAAGATTATTAACTAACCTTGTGGGAACAAATTTCTAGGGAGCATGTCAGAACAATTTGCGGTGTACAAAGTTGCAGAAAGGAAATCATGGCACGAGAGAAAAACGATAACAAATAGTGACAGTGTGATTAAAAGTCAGTGGAGTGACGAGCCATTTTGAGAAAATTATTTGAACTTTGAGTAGGAGACAAATTAACTGTTGGAGTTAAAACACCGCTACTCGTGAGATTTGACGTAGTTATTACATTAATGACGCGGACATACGGTGTGTATCTGAGTTACTTTTGCTTCCTTCTTTATAAAATTTGGCAGATACAGTGATACGATTATATCATATTTTCAACAGTCGAGGACCAGAAATGAAAGTGTTTTTGTCTGATTCAATAATGATGGTTTATTCAAGAGATAGGTTATATATAAAGCTCATGGTTACACTGCACTATGTTTATTCGGCGCCGTTGATATGGCCAAGCGTAAAAAAACTCGCCACCTACACACCTATTAGGCGCTCAACATTAAATTTGGGTGATGACTGATGAGCTAAATCATTATTTAAACATTCGTTCCATTATTCTTAACATTCGCTTTAAACACAGATACAGCTCGAAACACAACCTCCGATATTTCACGTACAAGGGATCACTAGCTACTAAGATCACTACAGATTAAACTACTACATATTTTAATTATTACAATTCAACGTACATATTCATCAAATCTCCTAAGTCAATTTAATAAGACTATAGTACAGGAAAGAGAATTGAGGACAATTCACTATTATACTGAGGAAGTAAAATTGTAACCGCATAATAGTACAACATAATATGTAAAATAGTGGGGCATGACACGAGAAAGCAACTAAATCCTTAAAAATAACAGAAAGTAAACAATATCGAATAGAGTAATTCAAATAGTAAATAACTTACAACATCCTTATCAGCCACAACGTCCGACAGAGCGTCATCCAGGTCCAGTATCCCTGCCTCCGAGTGTATATTGTGTACACATATCTTCTCATTAGGGTCCTGTAAAACGGAACATGTTAGACAAGGATTAGAATAATTAGAGGAGCCCCGAGGTTCTTATTGTTGGTGAATATTTACATTCCCTCTGATTGATCAGATTCAATTAAAAAGCAGTATATTACAGTGTTGATCAGATTGAATTAAAAAGCAGTATCGTACGTGACACGTACGATACTGCTTGCCAGTATCAGCTTTCACACGAGAGTATAACTAGGTCTTTATCCACTGTACTGAACAAATCGTTTAAATACAGTTGGCAAGGCCAGTGCAGGATGGAGAGGCCTAGTGTTTGATAAAGTGCCAGTAATTGTGCCGTGTAAGAAACACTATGGTTATGAAGTGATACAGGTGCATGTAAAAGAACATTACAGTTACACTAGTCACTAAGTGCGGTGTAATTTAGCAATTAGAGGTAACCTGTTATGAAACACACGTAAGGTTACTTCGAAGGGGGCAAGTTCCAACAAGTTCCTGAAACCTCACACTCACATTATCAAATTCAATAACGATTCCACACTTAGATCAGATAACTCTGATCAGTAAATTACACACGAGTTAGTAACCCAGATACACCACCAAACTGAGGTTTAGCGGGAAAGAGTGACAGGAACGTGAATTATAAATCACCTTGGAGGAGAGGGTGCTGTCGCCACAAGAAGGCAGCTCCGAAAAATTGACCATGGAGTAGGAATTACTGGCATCAGGACCCATCTCACTTCTGAGCCCCCGGAGTCTCGGCACAGGACTGGTGATGGCAGCCTGGCAACTAGTCCTTCTCAAGAATAAGGCTGGTGAGAGACAGAGAGATTGTTGGGAGCCTAAAAGTGGGGAGCCTAAAAGGGTTTGTTGTGAACCACCTAACGGGGACTTTACCAGGGACTTGTCCTTCAGGGCGTATGTTTTCACGGGCATGTTTTTGTTGAGGTTCCTTGTGAGGGTACCGCTGGTGTTTGGATCCGAAGTAGGTGCTGCAGGGGATGACTCTGGTATGGCCAGGTTCTGTAGTGAGACCCAGTTACTGGGTCGAGGTGGTTTAGAAGGAGGTGGTTCTGAGTGGTTGTGAGGAGGTAGAGGGATCCTCTCTGGTATTTGTGGTGTTCTGAGATTTATGATATTCTGATATATAGGGGGTGGAGGAAGTGGGGGAGGAGGACTTTCTGGTTCTGAAGGAGGAGGAGGAGGAGGAAGCGGAGGAGGAGGACTCTCTGGATCTGAAGTGGAGAGGAGGGAAGTGTGTATCTGATCTAAAGTAAGGGGAGATGATGGGATATGGAGAGTCCTGTCACTGGTGAAGGAGGTTGGAGTAGGGAGACAAGACCTAGGTACAACCGTAGAGGTTGGAGAAGAGACGGAAGATCTCTGTTAGCTGGAAACACTGTTACCAGGTCAACGTCTGGTGAGTCTTCTCCTCTCTGTGGGTCCTCCTGGTGTTCTGATTTGTTGCCAGGGAGTATCTGTGGTTCTGATTCTTCTGGCAGAGAGATGAGATCTTCTTCTCTGCTAAGCGGTAGTATTAGTTCTGACCTTCTTGATGGAGCTGGTGAAAAGGCACACAGTTTTATGAACGTTCTGTATAGTTCATCTTGAGATTCGACGTTACTGCAATACGTCACAAAGTCCAGGTCTTCTTCTTCTTCAATTATCAAATCATCCATTTTCTAACATCACCAACACAAAGCAGCTTCTCGTCAGCAGCTGGCAATCGTTCTTCTTACTTCAATCTTCCCTTAAGCTTCATGAACTCTTCTGGAATCAATCCAATCTGTTCAATTGTAAACAAGAGCCACAACAACTGCTAAAACACAACTTTACAGAGTGTTATATTATCACAACGCAACACAAAAACTCGAACAGTTCATTAAACAGCACACAGAAACTACACGGAGTTAATGGACTGAGGAGCACACGCGACAATACAAAGGCAATGGTAGTGTGTTGTCAGTTTCTACAACTCTCCAGCCCGGGCTCCTCTAGGAATGTGAGGTATCATCTTACTCTAATGAGGGGGAGGCTAATGTGATTATCAGTGCAACATGTGGGGATGGAGAGAGGGAGAGAGAGAGGCGGGGGCTTATTATTATTATTGTGGAACTGACATCATCAGTGATGGGTAGTGTTCACGTGATCTCATGTCACAAGTCATCAGGGGTGAAGTGACGTGTCTGTGAAATAAAGGCTGGGAAATGGGGCAGTTGTCGTGCAATTGGTGGAGGAATCTAGGTGAAATTCAATCAGGTAATTACTAATTAGGTCAGGGACTAAACCGTTATTTTAAACGTCAGACAGACACAAAGGTCTGTCGTAAGTTCGCACGGTAATACACAAAAGCACAAAGAGGGGGCCGGGGGGAGTTACACTGTACAAGGTGTTCCACTTCAAGTTCAAAGGGCGGGAGTAAGAATAACACCAGACTCCTGGAGCCTGACCTTGAGTTTGTAAGAAGACAGACAGACATGGCCCATTTAGACAAAACCGTTGGCTAAGTGGGGCAGAAACGTATTTAAACAACATGGAGTACAAGTTGATAACTAATAACGTAGCAAATAAAATAATATAAAATAGTGTAACATTGACTTTATTACTAACGTATCATGTAACACTAGTTGTCACAGATCCAAACAAATGAAAGCTAAAAGCCACACAGAATTTAACAAAGGCTGTAAATCCATAGGTCATTCTGACCTATGGAAGTGAGATATGGAACACGACTCAAGTGCAGACAAGAAGATTAGAGTCTTTCCATCAGTACTGCTTACGCAGAATCCTGAGAGTGAGGTGGTTCCATCGAGTAAGAAATGAAGATGTTTTAAGAAGGGCTTCAATAACTGCTCTTACTGACATAATAGCAACAAAACGGCTACGTTGGTTTGGACATGTCAGTAGAATGCCTGAAGATCGGTTACCTAACTATCTACTTGAATGGAAACCCAAGCATGGGAAACGATCAAGAGGCAGGCCTAGGAAGAGCTTAAATGATGTATTTATTGAAGATGCTGAGCAGAGATTGGATCGTAATGGACTCACGATTGATTGTATGAGAAGATTGGCTGCAGATCGAAAAGGATGGAGAAATATTACCCGCCGAAGTTGTATAATACAAAGTAATGACGCAGATGACGCAGACTAATCCTTTTGGATGGAGATCTCGCCATGTAACATGTATGTATGTAAATCCATGATCAAGGGTCCTCAGATAAAATAAAAACATCAGCCAATATCGGCCATTACAGTGTGAGGCAATACAAACAGTGTACCACACAATATAGAACAACCTACACATGAGAAATAGGCCCGGCAGGCTCACTACTGAATATGTAATTGAGGAGAAGCAGGCTTTTAACGCAACTCCGTATATCATAAGCACACAGTGTCCGTCTCAAGATCTGAGACAATCTGATGACCATTGACCGGCTCTCTGGGAATGACCAACGTGCATATTGGAACGCTGGTGACCTAACTATATACGCAGATGTATTATATGTTTAGTCATTCCAGCAGGAGCAGCCATGAATTGGATGAGTTGCAGTTGCAGATTTAATCAAAGTCTGAGCAGCAATGACTCCGCCCTCATATGTTTAAAAGTTGGGAATAATTTAATCTAATCGGCGGGATTCAGTTACTTGGCAGTCGCAGCCGCAGCAATGCATTGAGCTCAACAGGTAACAATAGTGGAAATTAAGATGGCAAAGTCTTCAGAGTACTTGAAGCAACAAGCCGAGGCAGTGGTGCAGCACAATACGGGAGTAGACGGAAAGAAATATGTCGCACCTGGGCAGGGCCTGTTGAAACAGACACGGCACTTGCAGCTTCAACACTGATAACGAGGATGGAACATGTTCCTAGGGTCCTGTTTTTGCCAAATTTACAGAGACTAGTAGTCTCCTTAAATTAAGGAATCTGAACTTGGCGTTCAGAAAGCTTTGCTTGTTGCAAATAAGTTTAAGTTTGCCAACAACTGAAAGCTAATGCGAGACTTAAATGGAAACCAATTTCCAATAAACCAGACGAGACGAAACCATTTTGTAAATTTAACCTAATAATAGGGATCTCGACTGAAGGTTCTGCATACTTCAGAAATTGGTGGTTATAAATGGTTTACTTTCCAGATATTGACCACCGATTTCGACAAAAACCACAATTTATAATTTACTGTTTTGAAGATAAAGTGCTGTTGTGCGGTCAAGAGACCGACCAGTAAAGCACAGAGAGAGAGAGATTGACCGTGACAAGAGAACAACAAGCAAACAGTGCAGCGAGCTGAGTCTGCACAATGATACTGAGAGCTGTCTGCTCACGCATATATAATGTACAATCACGCAACTATACTTGAAATGTGACACATTACCAGCTGATAAATTATGCAAACAAGTGAATATTATAATATGGTCAAATAAAGTAAAAAGTATTATTATAAATAGGCCCTGACTGGATTTCCTGTTGAACCTGAACCCGATGGGATATCCGGCTACAAAATATCTTAGATTCCAAAAAAAATAGCTCGGATTCTTAAAAATATCTTAAATTACAAAAAAATACCTCAGAATTGAAAAGTAACCTAATTTCATTAAGTACAACAACATTTTTCCGTGAAAATTCATACTTATAATTTGTAAAATCACATACTACGTTACAAGTCACTATAGGGTTCGAGGGGCACGCTTGATAGATTGACAAATGAAAGAAATATTATACAAGCTGTCTTGAGAAAATTGACTTATGTCTACAAACTTATCAGCAATATTATGATAATATCGTATCATGTTATATCCTTTAAAATTCCAAAAAACTGTAGTTATTTAAACCCAAATAGCTGCGTTATTGTGAACAAGGAAACAACTGGATTTCCGGGTGAATCTGGTCGAGATGGAATATCCGGCTCAAAAATACCTCAGATCCAAATTCCAACATTCTGAGATGGCAGATGATTCGTAAAATGCTCTTAATTGTATGCAGTTTTTGGGTGGGGGAAATCTCTGTTCTGCCACAACAAAAATGCATTTCCTCCTCAACAATGCCAAATATGTTATTAGAGATTCGTTGGGTTTGTATTGGATATTTTCAGGTTCATATACAGAAAAAATTCAGCAGGCTACAAACCCCTAGATTGTTCAGTTATAGAAAATATTAATGATACATACCGCAGAGTTGGAAGCAAATGAGTTGATGGAGATACTGATAGGCATACCAACAACTTCACCTCCGTCAGTAACCAGTTCATCACAAGGAGGGGGCATCTTCTTATCTGCTTCTCTATCATCAGAGTGACAGGTTGAAGTACGGGGAGAAGAGGATCTCTTCCTAAACGAAAAGATTTTGGAAACTATGCGATCTTCTGGGGAGTTAGAGACAGCATCCTCTAGTTGAGTGGAGGTATGAGATGAGCTGGACCGGTGATCTGATCTGGTCCTAGCGGGTTTAGAACGGGTTTTGTGTCTGAGTTTAGGAGTGGGAAGAGTAGAGTACGATTTGGACTGGATATGTAGTCTGTTATTCCTCTTGGAGGGTACAGTCGAGTACCCGGAGTGCAATTCTGACTGGGATAATAGTTGACCTGCCCAGATGGTCCTGTCACATTTCCTATCATGTGATCTGTCATGTGATCTGTCATCACTAGAATCTCTGTCTCTGATAGGGCTAAGAGAACTTGTTGTTGTCTCGACTGAAGACTGTCTTAAGCATCTAGGTAATGAAGAAACTACCCTGGGTTGAGACCGGAGGTTGTCTCCATTACATGACGAGCTGTTCTCTTGAATCTCCTGAAGGTTGAGCTGCCAACGGCGCAGTTTGGCGGCTATGTAGCGCTGTTGTCGCAGTTCAAGTACCACATCCAGTGGTTCATCTACCATCTTACTCGCACATCACTCTCTGTGTACAGCTAATTTTATAATCAAACAGGTCAAAATCAACATTAATTTTATATTCTATACTACACGAAAATATGAGATTTAATAGAATTGTGAACGTTGAAAAATTATAGTAAAAATAAGCAAGGAATACAAAACGATTACAAAGTAAAGTTAGGAATGTGGAACAAAGGGCACAGAAACCATGATACAGCCACCAGTGAGAGAAGAAACAAAGTTATGATACGATTATAGCTGGACCAGGCAAACTAATATACGGGCTCCAGATCTGTACTATCCGTATCTTAGCAACGGGTTGATTATCACTGAACCTTGGGAGCCAGTACTGGAACATCAAGATGATGGCATCGCTGTACGGGGTAAATAATAATGCAAATTTTCACATTTTAAAGACAAAATCGAGTGACTGGCAAAAGTAAAAGAAGTGTCCAACGACTGATTACTTTGCTAAACCTTCTTTTTTACACCATTATATTATCAGTGGGTCATAATCCAAGTTGTAAAAATGCATTTCTTGGAAGCTTTTAAATACACGACACGTAATAAGCTAATAAACCCACTACCCGGCATTTAGATTAAATTAAATGAAGGACAAAATTAATTAAATGATTAATTTAAATTCCAACACCACGTAGCGTAAATATGTAAATAGTGTTACAAGAGTAACACATTTATTACGAGTAACCAAAGGTTTAGTGATTAGAAAAGTGTAATGAGAAACCCGACACTAATAATAATACATAGAGTCCACCAAACTATCTCGAAGGGGTATTCGGCCAGCTGGTGACTCTGAACTAGGGATGTACACGGATTTCTACATTTGAGATTAGCAATGCAGAAAGTTGGACTGCTAGACAATGAGCTTGGTAGAACATGGTATTTGTTATTCGAATTTCTAATGTTGTCTCCAGGAAACCATTTTAAACAGTCGCAATTCATTCAATTAAGCTAGAAAAGGTGTTGGCCAAAACCCAAACAACAAATAAATTTAAAATTCCTACAGGCTATAACCAGTGTATAGCAGTAATAATATCATGTAATGATACCATGAAATATGTACCGATAAATAAAGGGATCCCAACGGCCTTAACAAATCTAATCAATATTATATTAGGTGCACGCAAGATACTAAAGATACTGTGGAGTTTAGAGAATATGATACATAATTAAATGTACGTTCTCACTGAGTAGAAATAACGAGATGAATTAAAGCAGCAGCTCACAGCAGCAACTAAAAGCAGCAACTTGAACTAAAACTAACACTGAAAACCATTACCACACAACTTAAAACCTTGACCACAAACCAGACACACAGCTAGAGTAATTTGTACAACAAACAATCTACAATGTGCTCCTCCTCCTTCTCCTCTCAGAGGAGAGATATGTGCACAGATTTACAAGGAGAATCAACAAGCAGGTAATCAGAAACAGAGAACACTTACTACATGATGGAGGTGGAGGAGCGAGGAGGAGAGACAATAGATCTAGCCCCGGGAATTATAGTCGCTCTAGAATGTAGTATCACATTGTTGACATGCCATCATGAGGTATTTGGCATGAATGTACGACGTACGCTGTGTACTGTGTAGTGTGTGTGTAAGTAAGATTGAGAGTAATGTTACACATGGTTTGTTTATGTTGTTAGAGTGATCTCTGCCAGCCAATTCAGATGTACACTACAAGGATTTCATGAGGTATGAAGTACAAAGAACCAGAGCTCACCTCCATTAGAGTGCTAATGGAACTAATTGTAACACTCCACACTTCACAGCTACATCAGAGTTCAACCTATTTTGACTACATGAAAGTGAGAAGGCAGAGGGGTTGATGGATGAATAATTGTCCAGTGCCAATCCCGATTCAATGACTCCTTTTCCCTGGAATCCATTTACCGGTACCCTAGCCACTAGAACCCATATTAAGGAAAACAGGTAATAGTGTCCCAGTGTCTGCATGGTGATAATATTTCTTTAAGTAATACTACTACTACCAGGAAGTTTGTTTTTTTCGCTCAACTAGACTGTAACTTAAAGCATGAACTTTAACAAGTGAGGCTCATTACGATGGTTTCATTAGTTAAATGCAGTGCAATGGTGAGAAGCAGAGGCACATATTAGGTGCGATGGGTGCGGGATCGCACAATTTATCGTTTTCCGCACATGTCCGCATAATTTATTGTTTTCCGCACATTTTGTAATTTTCTGCATATTTCCGCATAATCTAGCATTTTCCGCGTAATTTCGCATAATTTTGAAATTTTCGCGTTAAGATTTTCGAGTGTAAAAACCAAAATATGTTATAGTCGGGCCCTTTTAGGACCGTGTCTCAGGCCCTTTCGGGACCCTGACCCAGGCCCTTTTAGGACCGTGACTCAGGGCCTTTCGGGACCCTGACCCAGGCCCTTTTAGGACCGTGATTCAGGTCCTTTCGGGACCGTGACCCAGGCCCTTTTGGAACTCATACCTAGGCCACGTGACCCAGTTACCACGTGACACAGGCCCTTTCGGGACCCTGACCCAGGCCCTTTCGGGACCGTGACCCAGGCCCTTTTGGAACTCATGCCTAGGCCACGTGACCCAGTTACCACGTGACACAGGCCCTTTCGGGACCCTGACCCAGGCCCTTTCGGGACCGTGACCCAGGCCCTTTCGGGACCGTTACCCAGGCCCTTTTGGGACCGTGACCCAGGCCCTTTCGGGACCGTTACCCAGGCCCTTTCGGGACCGTGATCCAGGCCCTTTCGGACCGTGACCCAGGCCCTTTCGGGACCGTGACCCAGGCCGTTATGAAACCCTCGTCGTTACCATACTTTGATTATAGTTTATCAGTTATCATTCGTAACTTCACCACATCATCTGATTACTCTAAGTCACTGTTCTCAGATAAATGAATCTCAATATAGGTTCAATCATGGTCTTAGTAAAGAACTACACCCTCAGTAACACATAAACAGACCTATTTTTGATAAGAGCGGCGGTTATACGTTTAGAATTTCCAAAGTCCTTGAGAAAATGCAAAAGAAAACTGCACAATTCCCGCACAAATTTCGAAAAAATCGCCGCACATTTGCCGCATAATTGGTAAAAATTTACCGCAACTTACCGCACATTTTACCTTTATAGTCGGGTGCGGTACCGCATAATTTCGATTTTTTTACCGCACCTAATATGTGCCTCTGGTGAGAAGTTGCATATTGAGGGTGGTTATACAGTTCAGGGGCGGAAGTAGTACAAGCAAGCGAGGACAACCAAAAATAGCTTTAGGTTTAGTGTCGATGTGAAGCAATGAGTAATGACTAGGTAGTGCTACTGATGATAAAATTCAAATAAGGTCAAAATACAAATATTACAAAACCATACAGATGGTATGTCGTTATGAGTACCCACTCGAAAACGACTCTCTGATAAAGATGAAAGGAACCTAATTAGCAATTACAAACATGAAATTAAATTGATATCTTCATGATAAATTAATCAAATCAAAACATACCTTTTTAGATATTTTCCTGTATCTGGCGATGGATTTGTCGGTCAATTGAGCAACAGTCATGCTGCCCTCCCCAACAGGTACCAGGATTCTCGTGTTCCCAAAACATACCGTTACTTTCATCAGTGTTCATAAGTCTAAAGGTAATGTGGTTAGGAATGTGCTTTCTGTGAGCGGATATTTTCTGAATATTACAGAAAATAAGACGTGAAAAGTATTTCTGAGTTCACAGGTCTACAGCACAAGTTTAATGAGATTACTTTTGAGGAATTTTTTTATGGGAACTCCGATAATCCGATTTTCGGAAGGAAAACGTATAAGTTGGAAGAATACCGAATTTGGCCGATATCTTATTTTGGAGTCAGTGAAATGCGAGAATGAATCAACTTATAAAATTAAGAAATACAAATTTTCAACCGCAAACCATTTTATCACTATCAAATTACAAATAATCATTTGCGAATATACAAATATAAATATATAACATCGACGTAATATTATGCTTTAATATAAATGTATTATTATAAGTTTTAAAGATTAATTCTCGAAAATGTATCAGTATAAAATAACAGTGAAAAAGACAGTGTCGCATAAAAGTAGAAACAATTATATGACAACAACAAGCTATAAAAGGGTAAAGTGATATTATTGTTATGTCACGAGTGAAATTGCCAAAATCAAAAGAAGTTTCATGCATGTTAAAACATGATATGAGAACAAAGATAAGATTATCAAGAACAGAGATAACAGAATAAAGATAAGACTATATATTACCTGATCCTTAAATACAAAGTTCCAAATTTATGTTCGTAACAACCAACTCACAAAACACTGCATTACCAACAAAGGTATGAATATCTGCAGAAGTTTACTCCTGACCCCCTGGATTCGATTTTAAATACAATAACGGACCAGATCTACTGACATGATTCTGTTAGGCGTGTGACCAGAGGAGACACGGTCAACTCGTTAAGCTTATACCAGAGCAAAATATCAGTTAGCAGACCTAGAGTTGCTCCTGCACCAGGGGTACAGACCCATTAGCATACCTCTGTTATTTGGACAATGTTTCGGATACCCTAATCTGGGTTGAAATCTGCGATCTTGTTTGGAGCCTTAAATCCAATATAATATTATATGTATACTTCGTAAAGTCGAGATAAATGATGTAATTTACTTTAGAAAAAGTCAGCTAAATTCGTTTTATTTCTTTAACGAAAATGAAATTTCCAGCCTTTGTATTAAATAAACTGTTACCTTAAAATTGGCTTGACATGAATATGATATGACAATTATGTCATATTTTTCATACATTATAAATATCATGAAATTGTAAATATTTGATAATAATAAGCTTAGAAAAAATGCAATGTTAAGAGTAGATACAACTTAAAACTGATTAGATCATGATTTAATTTAACTATTACAATAAAATATTTGGCTCAAAAATGACTTATGAATCAGTCTGAGGCATTCATGACTTATTTCACTAAAGGAAAAATAACAAACATGATAAAGATTTAAACTATAATATTATGATCAATTAATAACGATTTTAAGATTAAATCCATATTGCTGTTTATAAGAAAAATCAAAATATTACTGATCATAAATTTTCTTTACCTACTTCAAAACACCATCCACAATAAACCTTAGAGCATATAACGTTACACATATAATGACATTATCACGCATTACAATATACATACAATCATCGTTTATAACTCTCCTGTTTGACGTAACGTGTATGTAATGTGACGTCACGTCACGTGTTTATAATATGACATCACGTAATTTACCTTTTTCCAAACTTGTCGATGGAAGCAGTGGACGGAGCAGCATGCTGCTTAGCCAGTACCCCTATCTTTATACTGTTATCTATCTCCCTGAACTGAACGTCCCATTTAGGGTTGTAGAGGAACGGTCTCATGTCGAACCTGTGAAGATAGGAGATAAGAGATAAGAGACAAGAGACAAGAGATAAGAGACAAGAGATAAGAGGGACATCTGTTAAGGTATAACAACTATAAAGGGTACAGACCAATAGTTGGAAGGTAGGGCGCTCAGTGGACCATGCTAGAAAATTAGAGTGAGCAGCTCCTAAAAGGAAGCAGCTGGCTCTGCTCTGACTGTTTACAAATGTTTTTTACTGAATTGTTTTATGCATGAGTACATTGTGATACATTATCATTTATTATGATTATGTTTTCTCAGCCTGTATTTCTGTACTATAACGTAATATAGCTCAGACATTTAGAGAACAGAAGCTGTGACCAAAAAATGAAATAACCAGCGGTGGAAGTTCAGACTGTACAGCCGAATGATTGGGGAGTAGGTCATCGGGAAGAGAAAGAAATAGATGAGGGAATAGTGCTGTCATCATATATCACCAACAACATCAATTCAACAAACAATATCAAAACACAAAACTGTTGTGAAACGACAGAATCAGTTTTTATAAAATTCTGCAAAGCTCCCAGATGCAGATGTATATTTTGATCAAACTAATCTACAGACCCAAGGGCCACCTGACTCACTGACTAGTGACTGGTGACAAATGTGATTTACCAGAAATATTCATTCCCAAGGTCATTAGGCTACACAAAGTAAGAAAGTGTGTCATACCCTGACACACACACACACACACACACACACACACACACACAAAACACATCGCATTGTACTGAAATAAAAGTATCGTGTTTCTTTGAATGCTAGTACAGATCTACGAATTCATATTGAATGTGATAAACTAATTAAAGCACTACTTATTATATACTACATTTATTGAGGACGTTACACCACGAGTTTATTTAATGTAGTTCAAATGGTTCTAGAAACTTCTTCGTGTCCAAGAGTGGCCTCTCTCCTATATAAAATGAACTGATTGAAGGAACAAAGAACACTAACTACAGGGTGTTCACGAAACATTGGTACGGTTTTAAAGAGCTAGATAGAGCGAGCAGCTCTATCTAGCTCTTATTTTCTTTGTAAATTGGTTAGAATTTTTTTCCGATATCAAAATTTTACATAACTTTCGAAAGTTCGTATATTTTGCTGCAAGGCTCTTGAAATATGCTCTTGTCAATGCCTATTATGATGCCATACTATCTCCCTATTTATCTTGCACTGCACTGATAAATATGTTTGTCTGCTGAGTTGCTCTCTTATCAGCTTGCTTATCTCGTTACCCTGACCGTGACTCGACTGTGTGCGGTGCTATAAAATGACAGCCGTGGATTACAAATATATCGACGATCTGCTGGATAAAGCGGATATTTGGCTCTGTATAACTATGTAACAGTTTGGTTGTGCCGGTCCAGTTGATTTTACGTTTGTGCCAGAAACCAGGAATTTTGAAGAACAATTATGCAGTTTTAGTCGCTGAATCGTTTCTTATTTAATCCGGTTTAAAAAAGTAAAGTTTAACGCTGAAAAAGCAGCAACAAGTGTCAGCTGATTTAATAGCAGAAGACAGTTAGCATATCTTAAATGCAGCAGCTACATATGCATTATAGGTAGTTCAGACTTCAGGAGAGGACACTGTTAAGGAATAATTGGAAACCTACAGCAACGACACTTTGCAGGAGAATGTAATTGTATGTCAATCTGAATTCTGAAGGCGTTGTTTCCAAAACTTTGAAAAGTCGAAACAGTTAGTATAGCAAAGAGAAGGACCGCAGCAAATAACATTACAAAGCTCCCTAATAAATAAAAAGATCATTTCAGTGTGTGATAGAACTCAGTTGAGTGGGAATGAAAGGCAAGAAAATATGTTAGCGACAAGTCAACATCAGTCTTCAGCAACACCCGTTAGATTCTCACTTAAGATTGGAACTCAGTATTTTGAAGTAACAACATTCGATCACGAAGTTACAACATTCGAGTCCGACGCAAAACTTATTGCTTTCGCATGTTTTACTTTTCTAGCTCAATTGTTGCAGGATTGAGGTCGCACATTTTGAGGACGAATTTTTTTTGTGTGAAGTGCCTTAAAGGAGGGATAATTCTCAATTTATCAACAAACAAACAAAAATGTGTAAATCGTGTAATATCCCCAATATCTACAAAATAAGAGATCTAATGAGTAAAACATTGCAAATGAATTGATTTTCATGTGAATTGTGAAGGTAACTGTACAACATTATTTCCACAATATCTCACAAAATCTTCTAACCTGTTATCATCAGGACAGTACAGCTCACAGAGGTAGGAAGGTGTGATGACACAAGCTTTGTGCCGGTTTATAGCGTACTTCTGGAAGAAGAGCTTCACTTTGTCTCCCAACTCTTTGGGCTGCATAGTCCACATACAGGCTAACCTGGGGAGGCAATGTCTGGTCAGTTATCAGGTGCTAATTCAGAGAGGTGATACACCATCAATTACCAGATCAATTATCAGGTGGTTACCAGACAACTGTGCTGGATAATATATAGACTACAAGGTCTTAGGTCTTACAGTTGAAGTGAGGCTTCACTTGTACACCAAAACAAACTTTAGCATGTTCAAGATAAGATGTTAGAGACACACCTCTTATACATGAAGTACGGGCCACATCGGTCTATTTTCCTGAGTTTGCCGATATCATTGAGCTCATTGTAAGTGAGTCCTATATCTTGTTCATCAGTTTGAGTGTAGTTATCACTGATGGGCTCTAGTTCAGCAGTGGGCACTGCCGTCAGGAAATTGTCTATACTCGGGAACCCAAACATCTGTAGAAAATTATAAATAAAAGTAACCTTAGAAAAAATCCGATTTTTCTTTTTTTTAAACAAATAGACACAAGATTCAAAATACGAAAGTTACGGATCTAGTTTCATGTTAACTTAATAAAAACATTTTTATCAACAAACCTCCTTGCTGTGAGCAACAAAAGCGTTGAGATCCTTCTTACAAATGCTGCCAATAGGGTTGAGATCACCACTGGAACAGTCATACTTAGTCAGGTACCCTACCAGACTCTCATCTACATTAGCAGACGACAGGACCAGAAGAGAACCCGACTTGCCCCGGGCCCAGTTTATCAGCTGAGCGAACAGGTACCCGGTCACCATGCGTACTCGTGCCTGAGAGTGACAGGGTGTGATCAGGGGTGTGATTAAGGGTGTGATCAGGGGTGTGAGTGAGAGGGTGTGAGTGAGTGGGTGAGTGAGTGGGTGTGATTTTAAATTTAAGGTTGAAATATTTTTGAAATTACTTACTAGAGTATTTAAGAACAACTACAATTATTGTTCAATTTTTACTAGTTTTTTCTCACAGTCTGCTCACTCTGCTGCTTCAAACAAACACCGCACACAAATAACTCCAATCTTAACTTGCTATATATACATGTTAAACGTAAATTTCAATCAATGTATCCTCCCGAATACTTGGTTTAATACGTCACACTGTTATTTTTTCGAGATTATGTCACGTTTATTATAGCGTGTCAAGCTACGCCTCTCTCAACTTCTCAAGAGAGTCCAGTGTGTCGCCAGCTAATTCGTGGGCATGTAGCATGTGATCCATATATCGTGTGACAAATGTATAATATTTGATAAGAAGCAGTCAATTATGCCGTTGAACTGGCATGTAATAAGCTGAGCGAACGGAGTAAGGTTATGAAGGTTGTGAATATGAGATATTAGTACACTACATTTTATCACTATTCTAGTTGGGGATATGTCAATATTCACTTAAGCGTTATCAGCAACTTGCTGAGGGTTGACAAGCTTAGTTGTCACAATTTTAGGCTCTTGTATTTCAGATGAGGAAATGTTTAGAAGATGCAGGGTTTAATAATCTAAATTAAAATCTTGTCTTCATCACCTAGAACCAACACTCAACCTGAGCTATAGATAGATCTGGATACTGTTGGAGAGGTGAACCATAATAACATGTAGTTCCAGCAAAGTGGCAGTATTTCTCAGTTTTTATTTATTTATTCATATTAATTTATTGCTGAGTCCACTACAAGTGTCAGGAAAAAAATGGTTCAGTTCCTCAACATTATCTGTAGAATCAGATACAATAGCAGCGGAGAGTAGTTCATAACACATTAAGACACATTAAGTCTACTCATAGGAAATATTGGAGTTGTAATCGTGCAGACACTGGTTTCCTGGACTCCACAGAACCACTAATATAACACAGGGTGTGTAGATCTGTCTATACTGCAGGCAACTTATCTCTACAGCTAATCAGGAATGTTATACATACCACACTACGTTTATTTTATGTTTACTGGAATTACTGGAATCTGGATTCTGGATGTAGAATTACAACTTACACTGGTTTCATTAGTAGTATACTGCTTACTATTTCTGTAGTAGACGGTTAGGGCTCTTGTGTCTACTTTAGTGTCCACTACTTCAGGTAGTTACTAAACTCAAGGTAGGAACTGAGTTATGTAAACTTATATATTATTGGCTTAACTTGTATATATATTATATATATATATTATTTAAATGTAATATCAGTACATCCTAATAATATGTAAAGCAGTAAGTAATGATACCTGGAATACACAGACAAAAGCGAATTCGAGAATGTTACCAAATAGTCTAGAAGTTACACAGGCTTAACATGTGGATGTGTCTTGTAACATTCCGTGGTTAGGCGGTGCTTGACTAAACATCAGTGTTAAATGTAACCTTCTATTTTAGTATGAAATCTAGAAATATAACGCTCCCAACTGTGGTGAACACATTCCTAAGTTACACACAGAACATTCAGGCTGACTAGATGGAATATTGGCTAGCTGCCAGTGTTTGGTATTGAACAATGAAACTAATGTTTTGTTTGTTGAACGTTTCCCCGCACCAGGTGTGTAACACAGGTGAACTAAACAGTGGTTACTGGTTACCTGTTATACTATGTATAAAGTTCACACTCACACTGAGTACAGACCCCTCGCAGACTAAATGTGTTTTATTTGGACAATGACAGGAAACACGCTATTGAGGATTTTCCTCAAAAGAAAGAGGTACAGACTTAGGATAATTCATTACACATGCAGTGACACTGTGACACCAGTCATTACTTATAAACCTCAGAGAGCCGCTCTCCTACCGTTAATCTAATCAAGGCACTAAACAACCGTTGCTACGAGAATTATGCGAGGTACCTGGTGTTTTAGAGTGCTACTATCTCAACTGACAAGGCTAAATATAGGTTTATGGGTTAGGTTAACAGATCTTGCTAGACACTAATACTGTGTGGTAGGCGATGCACGGCTGGTTTCAAATTCTATAAATATAATTAATATATGCTATTATGTAATATGTATGCTATTAATATAGAATGTAAATATCGAAATGCCAAAATCTCGTATTTCCAACGACCTGGACCGGCTAAGTATATGTTATAGTAGTAGTATAGGTAGTATAGTATAGTATTAAGTATAGGTTATCAGATATTACTAAACAGTCGGTTGGCAGTGCACGGCTGTTTCAGCCATGTGACACATTTCAATCTACTGATAAATACCTGAATATTTTGAAGTGCCACATTCTCTACTGGTGATCCACCATGCGCCTTGAACTGGGGTGTTTTGTCCGTGAAGAGAGAAAACACCGTCATGATAGCCTTTATAATACCGTCTATGTTTATCTGAAACAGGAGGGTTATCTTACTACACTAATGGTCAATGGATATTGTATTATGTTGGTTTATAACGTTCTTAAGAATCAATCTGGGTTCTTAAGAACCATTCAAGTACAACTCAGACTATTTCAACATTAAAATGGACAATAACAAGACTCCGAGTTAGTGGCATTATATTACCATCAGCCCCAACCTCATGACCCAAATTAGAATCTATACAATACCAGCCGAGTGTTATTTATAGTGCATACTGAGTGATGGTAAGTAACCTGATCAGCAGATTAGAAAACAAGGGGCCGTGTATTAGCCAATACTCACGTTCACATGATAACTGCCGATGTCGTGAGAGAGCGCTCCAGCGCGCTTCTCTGTCTCCTTGCTCGAGTTACTAGTTCCCATGTAGGCAGTAACAAGTATCTTCTCACACAGCTCCGCAGGGTCGGTAGGAGTGTAGTTAGGGAGACGCGTTAGTGAGCGCACGTCGCGCAGCACCTGGTTATCATTGTCTTCCCCCACCGCGTACACGACCATGTGACACATGCTGCTGACGATCAGAGCGACACTCGCACTGTCAATACCTCCACTGAGGGGGAGGAAGAAGCCGGCCATCTTGCTGCGGCGCAGGTAGTCCCAGAGCCAGGAAGGCGGGCCCGTAACATATCTCCTCCTCAGGGGTGTGATATCTGAGAGAGATATGTCAGGATACACATTACACTAGCTTCTGTTTACGTTAGCTATTATACGTCATGATGTATGATGGGGTTACTCGTGTTAAAATAAACAAACCACTGGACAGACTTGCACCCAAAAGCCCCAGACTTTTGGATTACATCATATATTTGCAGTCTTCAAAATAAACAAACCGTAGTCCAATATAATAGACTGCGCGGGTGACTGGTATGACTGGTATGTAATAGTCGATCTAGGAAGACAACAGCCAATTTAGCACGTTGTACATGACAAACGATACAGATTAATCACCTTTTGGGATGGGTGACAGGGCAATGGTGACGGGTGAGGTCATGGATGATCAAACACATGATCATTACATGACCAACATTACAAAATTGAATCATATTTAGTGATAATGAAATTAAATGGTATAGAGTCTCTATAGTGATCTCAGAGCCTATATCAACACTGTATTGTAAAACTACTGCAGAAGTTGCACAATTGTACTCAGGCCTCACTACTTGGTATAGATTTTATCACCTGAGTAAGATGATACTGTCGAGATACTGGCCACTATTTCACACAACTCTGTCCTTTCAGTCATGCACTTAGGCCATAACTCAACTTAATCACGAACCGTGTTCTATAGAGTCACATTTATCGAGCTTTACAGCACAAAAGATATATGCAATAAAACGTCATTTCGATATTCGACATAACCGTTTATTACAGACTATTTTCACTCTCAAAAGAAAAGTTCACTTAAATGTACATATTGTTACAGAATACAGCTGGAACCACCATTAGATAAGTTATCAGCCTCATAACCACAATCTGACTGATAAGAGTGTGTCTAGGCTACTTCCTACTGTCTATACCCTGGAATAAGAGTAAGATAGGTGTAACATGTAACTCATGGTACACAGTACACTGCAGGGCTAATGTAAACCTTTGTGTACATCTCCCCAGACAAGAGCAACATTACATCACAAAAAGAAGTAGAGAGACCACGTGACTTGTAGAGAGCGAGTAGCACGTGACTTGTAGAGGGCATTAGTAGGAGTAGAGAGCTAGATACACCACATCCTGGATCAGAGAGGCTGGTTATTGGCGCTGGGAGGAGCTGGCTACTACCTGAGCTGCTCTTCTATTCGCTACTATTCTACACAGCAAACTGGAGCTTTTATGTCTGGTTATAGTGTAACTAGGTTACTAGGCTAGGTAACTGGGTTACTAGGCTGCTAGGTAGCAGGGTCACCAGCAAAAGGTGTTTTAGAGTGATGCTCCAATTTGGTAAAGTAGGCACAAACTACATAAGTACATACTACATTACTACATTGTTACCAGTTTAGACTTTAGAGGTAGATATTGCGGCTTTTGCAAATGAAATGATCATTCAGCTGTGCGATAGGAGATGGTGTTGAGAGGAGATACAAAACAGGGAAAGATAAACAATGCAACCTAACTTAACAAGAAATACTAATAAAACGAAACAATCACTAAAATAAATAAAGAAGTGGCCCTTCAGAATAAAGAGCAAAAGGAGCAACTCATGTCAGCAACAAACACACAGCTCATCAGAAGAATGTACACTGGCAAAATGACAAAGGTAAACGGAGATGACCGGTAGAAAGTGTTTACATTCCACAGAGTAAGAAATATCACACAGCTCCGATTACAAGAACTCCGCTACAGTGTGTGATAGAATTAACTTCTCGATTCACACAGAATTGCTTAACACATGGACCATGGTCACATGTTATGGAGGGTTATTTCATGGTACACTTGGGGAGCTAGCTCTCAGACAACTTGTGTGTTTTTGATAACCTTATCAAGATGTGCGCAAGCTAAATATAGAGAGTTGAGTATTATTGTCATCAGATCTTAAGAGCAAGAAATAGCATTATGTCCCTTTGAAAGCATTGTGTTCAACAATATATAAGCTGTACTATTTAATTAGCTTTTACAAGACGAGTCATTAAGGAAGATCAAATGAGTGAGAAGATCTAAGTGTAAAGACTATATAATATAATCTAATGATGGTAATGATGTTAACAAACACGTACATAGCAGACAGACCCCTACGTCACACAGAGATTAGATCACCAAACGGAAAACTTGTACAAAACACCAGGGTGTCAAATAACGGGACAAAAGTAAGAATAACACGCACCTAGGTTCAATGTAAGGAGTGAGAGGTAGCTCGCACTGGCCCCCTAACGATAGCTCCACGCTTATTCTAGGGTAGTGTTCCACAGCTGAGGCTTGATGAGACCGAGACATCACTGCTGAGCGGTAATTGTACACATCGTTTATATCAACAACTGCTGTTACCACTTCGGTGTCCTGGGAATTAGGGGGTTAATTGGGGGTATTGTTTCACTAATAACGAGATAATTTAAGATGTAATAAAGAATAAATTCCTGGCCAGTATCATGTGAAAATATGTACCACATATTTTCATATATGATACTGCTGTATTATGTTGTACGAATTGGAAATGTAATTAACCTGCAGACCAAACTGAGTTCCTTGAGAAGCAAGTTTTCCATTAACAACAATCATAGGGCACCCATCATAGTAGGTTCTGTCTCCATCACAACCCTTCTGATTGCTATACATGTAGATACCTCCAACCTGCGATAAGAGATATTCAATCTTAAAATAGTATGAAATATTTATGTTCTTACTGGGGATAATTGGTTGTCAGTAGTAAATTTCAGAGTTAGACATATTCTGATAGAGATAGAGATATTTGAGCTATTGCTTATGGCAATAATCCAGTTTAAGATGTCACAAGATTGAAGGATATGTTTATCAAGCATGATGTAACATCGTTTAAGAAAATCCAGAACATGATGTGACATCGTTTAAGAAAATCCAGAACATACCTTTTTCATGCTGTGTAGAATAAGATCTATTCTATAATTTAACTTTCTGAGAATGTGATGACTTGCGCTCATGTTCACAAAGATAGACACATCATCCAGGCTCATGTCAATATGAGGGGAGTGTGGTACAAACAACTCCTCACAAGTCTCGCATCCTATGTCAATGTTGTCGAGTGTAGTTATAACTCCATCCCCAAATGGCACTTTCAATTGTCTTGTTACTGAATTTATAATCTTGGGAAGAATGAATGGTTCCACATGCCTGGAGCGTTTCCAATTCACAAAGTACCTCATTTCTCTGTAATTCAGTTCATTGGCAAGATGTCTTTTTGGTCTTATGAAAACAATTTTCTGATCATGGAATGCAATTGTACAGTTGTACAAGACTCCTCTGTGCATGACAGGCATTCCAGTGAAAACTAAGATACCACGCAAATCTGTGTTTGTCAACAAACGGGCCAGTGTTTGCCAGCAGTGCTGCAGAGTATCAGGTTCATAGAAGTGATCGTAACATCCATACCCACAGATTTCTAACTCTGTTCCTACTCTTATCAAAGCACCCTGCTCCTTAGCTTGGATGATGGTATTGCATATTCTACTGTAGTTTCCATCAAAATCTAAAGCCCATTGATTCAGCGAGCAAGAAGCAATACAGACTTTAAGCGGACTGCTAGGACCACCACTTGCCATTAACTGAAAGAAGGTGGGTTTTAAGGCCACAGGGGGGGTCGAGGCCTCAAAAAATGCAAAAAAACATTATGCTTTGAATCAATATATATTTTTGTGGTGGATACTTTGCCACCACTCATTTGTCTGTAGCTATTTTACTTTTTTTTATAAATGAGGTTAACCAATTCTCATTTAACCTCATTTTTTTGATAAATCGATAATGGAGGGCAGAAATATTGATGCCATTACAACTGAAAACTACGATAAGCTTTGTTTTTATTGTTTTTGTGTTATTTCAGCAGTTAAACTTTGAAAAATATACAAATAAAGGCAAAATTCTCAAAAATCACATAACATAAAAAACAGTTTTTTGCCTCTCCTGAAAACCTCGAATTTTTGACTTCAAAATCTATCTTCTCCTAGAATTTTTATCCATTTCACCTCAAATTTGGAACTTATGTTCCTGACATAAATTTAAAAGTTTGTTATGTAACGATTGTTGTAATTTTGCTCCTAACTCTTTTTATGAGGTTAACCATTTTAAATTTTGTAACCCGCACTCATGGTTAACCTCATATCTCAGCTTTGGAGCAAGATATCATAAATCGTTACATAACAAAAACTCAAAATACCTTGAAGAACATTGTTGCCAAGTTACAAGGTTCTAAGTCATAAACTGAAAAAGAAGATAGATTTTGAACACGATTTCATTTAAAGTTTTCATTTACAATAGAATTACAGGTAAACCTCAAAATTCAACGCGCGATATCTTCAAATAGGAAACTTTGTTTTTGGTAAGGACAAAAGCATTTGAAAATTTAGATCGAGCTCTACAACATATCTCAAAATCTCAAAATCGACCTCAGACCCCCCCCCCCCCCCCCCCCCTGTGGCCTTAAATCATGTTTAAGGACTTACAACTTTTGAGATCAAGAAATATACAATTTTGTAAGGCTCTATAAACACAAACTTGTAAAATGTAAGTACTCTTTATAAAATAGATTTTATAGGAATTGCATTTAAGAATCTAGGGAAGGAAACAAAAAAAGATACCAAAGATAATGTAAATCAAATGATTTATGGTGCTAGAGACCATAACTGAAAATATAAATGCTACGGGGAGGTGGTGGCTCAGTTGGTAAATCCACCTGGCATTGCTTGAGGTGCCAGGTTCGATTCCCGACTCTGCCACTAGCCTTGGGCTTGGTGGTGTAGTGTGGGGCAGCGCGGCCAGCAATCGTTAGATCGCTGGTTCGAGCCCCAGCGCTGCATCATTAATCCCACCCCCCCCCCCTGCTGTGTGGAAACAGCAGAATAAACCACACCAATTACAACAAATAGAAAACTACACTTAGTTCTGAGAATAATTCGCGTGAAGATGCTTCCAATTAACATACCCCAATTGCAACAAACACACAATACACACAATATATATAATAATGTGTACACATTGCCGTTACATCGACTTGTGGTTGTGTGTAAGATTAATGGCTTAGCAAGGAGTGAGTATAAACGCATATCAAATATAAGTATGCAATCCCCGGGATCTACTGCAGTCATTCTTAGGAGGGGCGCCCCAGACCCAACTGCCATTGCTCAGCCATGGTACCAGCAGGTTCGTCCTGGAATAGTGGACTCGATGCAAATCAGCTGGGCTTCAGTAGGACCCATCGTTCTCATGGGTCGCTTGCTCGCAAGAGTCAAGTCAGTAAGTGTGGCCCCGCCAACCCTGCTGTGTGGACTGTGGGGGGTCTAATTTGTTTAATTTTAGGGTGGAGCACCAATGCAAAAGGGGAGGGGGTGCGGGGGGGGGGGGGGGGCGCCAACAGGCAAAGTTACGCCACTGGTCACAGTACAGAATTTCTAAGGAAAAATATCGCTTTCTTAGCCGATTTTATTGGAATTTTGTGGCTATGTGATTAATATCAATGTGGACACTGAAAACGTGAATTTTGCCTCATTGGATTTTCGAGACCAGGCAAAGTGTTTTCTGGAGCAGCATTGCCTACTTTAGCCTCAGGCTGTCACTGATAAAGCCAGTGATGTTTTGGGATAAGGAAAATGAAGAACAACCTTCTGTCTTTAGAGGTATTCTGTAAACTTAATTTCAGCCTTTCTAGCTTCAATTGAATTGAGTAATATGATGATATTGTTTAAATGACATGAGACACAAATGAGACACTGTACAGTTAAGCCACTTAAGACATATCTACAAATTTTCGGTCATACGTTAACAAAACGTGGTAACAGGCGGAATTCAGGCGCAAACACCCCTACAGACACAAAAGACAGGAAAGCAGCCAAGAAGTCATCTCTGAAAAAGGACGTAGATGTGCTGCAGACTGCCTTAAATGTGATTCCAGCTGGAGATACTCCTGCCCTGCTCACCAACCACAGAGACCTAGAACAATGCCCTTGTGGCAATTCTTCGGATGCATGGAAGATTGACTGTTCAAAATGTCACCAGTTCTGGCATGTGGATTGTCTAAGCATGAAGGGCATGGGACAGTCCCAAATCAACAAACTGGTAGAATATCTATGCCCATTCTGCTATGTAGCACCAATCCCAACCATAAATCATGACCTCGACCTCTGCCATGTCTGTAGAAACACACTCACGATCCAGCAAGCCAACAGTGTTCATGAAATAGGAATAGCAAGTGAGAAGCTGGAACAAATGGCATCATTTGGTGACCTGCTCAACAAAGTGAACTTTGACAACCTCAAAGATGGACTATTGGCCATACAGAACCTCGAGCTACATGTTCAACATATATTAATCAGTGAGGAAGGTCTGAAGCATCACCAAAACAAAGTGAGTAAGATAGAGGAACATATGAGTGAAATTGCTAAGCAAAAAGCATCAGAGGATGGTTCAATCACTGACATGGTAAAACAGACACATCAGTTGGTTGAACAACTCCAGAAGATCAGTGATAAGCCGGAGGTAACATCTCACAAGAACGAGGAGCTAATGAAAAGGATCGAAGACAAGCTCCAGGCACTAACCGAAAGTGAGACAACTTTCCAGACCCAACTTAACAGTTTAGGTAGTCAAATACAGGATCTTAAAGCATCTCCTCAATCCAGAGCACCACCTGTGGCTGAGAAACACTCTCCTCCACCACATACTTTCTTACAACCTGACCAGCCTACCCCTCATATAGCACATGACCAGGTGCCTGTAACGGAAATCAAGCCAGATTTCATTCTGACAACTGAATCTGATAAAATTACTGCCTTTCTTCAGTCATGTTCCTTCGAATCAGAGAACGGTCACTCTGTCATTTCATTTGGCAATCCCTACCACTACACTGGTTCTAAATCTTCAAAAAATGTTCCACCGATTCCTGAGGAACTTAAACCATTATTTGATGAAATGAACAAAGTACAAACTGAGCTGTACAATAAGTGCTACCCGGAGCAGCCCCACCTGACGGCCCCAGTTATTAACTCATGTCTCATCAACAGATATGATGGCCCTGATAGTCACCTACCTAATCATTCAGACCGTGAAGTGACCATCCATCCGGAATCCTCAATTTTTACTTTGTCTCTCGGCCAGAGTTGTAACATCAAGTTCACTGAATGTGACTCTGGAACTGAATCTTCTTATGAATGTTTAGACCGCTCCTTGTACATAATGAGCCGTAGATCACAAGAAGTTTACAGCCATATGATTGAGCGTGGCTCAATATCAGATGGCATTAGATACTCGCTGACCTTTCGTGCTGTTAGCTGGACTAATAAAAATTGCACAAGTTTACATGGTGATTCAAACACAGGCCTCTTGCGTTTTGGGTCTGACAAGAGGGGTACCTTTGGCGAGCTCATGCCAGGTCAAAAATTCTGGGCTCCCAGAATTGATGATATCAACCCTGTGTCCTGCATGGGTTACGCCAATGTAGTGCTCCACTGTGGGATCAATGACGTGAGACAGCCTGATGTTAAATCTGAGAATGATATTGCTGATTGCTACAATAAACTGAAGCTGAAAATAAAACAAATTAAGAAGCTTAGCCCTAGCACTAGAGCTGTATTTGTTTGTCAGCTGCTTCCCACTAGGGACTTACAGCTGAATTTTAAAGTTGATTCATTTAATAGACTTATTCATTTTGACCTGCTCCCTACATGTAAGGATGTTGTGCGTGTTCAGGGTTTTATGAAGTTCGCCTGCAACCGTGTTCTTGCGGACGAACTTTCAAAACAATTTGACAGAAATGGTCGACCTGATACACTTCATCTTAACAAGTCAGGGGCAAGAGTCCTTGCTGGACTCATTAAACAATCTGTATTTACTAGGTTAAATGGCGGGGCAGACAGAAGACATCACATCGGCAAAGTTAATGGACGGCTATACAGCAACGTGGCTAGTGACCCGCCTGCACCGCAGCGGATGGGGAGGAACGGTTAACAGGTATGGTTAATCGTGTTCAAAAGGAAATTTGTTATCACTGTCTGAAGAATATTGGTCTAGGGCTTCCCCACTTTGAATGCTTTAACTGCAACAGTATTTTCCATGCCAAATGTTTTAATCCCTCCAAAGCACAAGTTATTAATGACAACTTTTACTGCATCAAATGTAAACATTCTATATCTAAAAAATATAATCCTTTTAAAGTAATGACCGATCCTGAAGTTAATGACTGTGACCCATGTCTCCAAAAGATGTCTGATGTTTTGGAAAACTGTAGATCCTATACAATTAAGGACTTTAACACACATATCAAACCGTGTTTTGCAAGCAACTGCTCCATGATTTTCCAGAACATAGATGGCAATAAAACAAATTTTGATGCCTTTAGCATGGAACTAGACCTAATAGCCGAAAAATTTAAAATTATTGGACTTGCTGAAACCAATATTGGAATAGAGGAAAGCACTGTTTACCATCTAGAGGGATACAATTGTTTCTACCAAGATAAACATATCAATAAAGCGAAGGGAAGTGGAGTAGCATTGTACTTAAAGGACGAACTTAATGGAGTTGTAAACGAAGAATTATCATGGGTAACCAAAAATCTTGAAACCCTATTTATTACCATTCAACATGATGAACCTCTACATGTAGGAGTTCTGTACCGTCCTCCTAGTGGGAACGCCTCAGAGGCACTAAATGAACTTAGAAAAATGATTGAATCATGCTCAAAAAAGAATGTTTACATACTAGGAGACTTCAACATTAATCTCCATGATGAAAACAGTAAACTCGTTCAAGACTTTGAAAACCTTATTCTAGGCCTAGGTTTATCACCACTTATTTCTACGTCTACGCATCATAAACCAGGATGTAACCAATCATGCATTGACAACATACTCACCACCAACATCGAAAACTCTATCTGCTCTGGAACGATTAGTACCTGCATCAGTCACCATCATGCTGTATTTAACATATTCAACTCACCCCTAGTCAGTGCTGAGGATCATGAACAAAAGCACTTCCAGTACTATGACTACTGTGCAACTAATGTGAACAAATTTGTCGAAGTACTAGACAATGAATTAACAAGTGATCCACCAGAAGATTTCAGTACTTTTTTCACTCTATTCAATCATCAACTAGACAACGCATGTAAACTAGACCAGCCTAAGTGTTCTAAACGTACTGCTAAAAACAACCCATGGATTACATCTGGCCTAATTGCCTCTATAAATAGAAAACATGAGCTTTATGACCTATGGAAAAAGGCAGTTAAGAAGAAATGCCTCAGCAACTCTTCACCTAGCCATGCAGACTGTCTTACTCTTTGTTATAATTGTACAAATAAGGTAACACGTCATGAAGAATTTAAGGCACACCGGAAGTTATTAAACCACCTTATCAATTCTGCAAAACGTAAGTATCATGGTGTTAAGATTACAGAATGCGCTGGAGATAGTAAGAAAACCTGGCAGATAATCAACGAACTACGTGGTAAGAAAAGACGTGAGATCAAGCCGAACTTCGTGATAAATAATGAACGTGTGATTAATCGTCGTATAATTGCAAATGAGTTCAATAAATACTTTGCCTCTATTGCAGCTAACCTGAACGAAGCATACTCTGGTGACTATTTGAGAATAAATTCGCTGCCTTCATTTACTGACTACCTGCCAACATCAATTACGTCCAGTATTTATCTTTGGGATTCTGACTGTACTGAGATTAAAGAGACCATAAGCGAACTAAAAAACGGGAAATCCAGTGACATACCTATTCATGTGATCAAGAAGTCATGCCAAATTACTGCACCGTACTTAGCTAGATACTTTAACAAATGCATGCAAGAAGGCCACTTCCCCGATGAATTGAAGACTGGGAGAATCAGCCCCATTTACAAAAAAGAAGATGAACAGCTATTAGAAAACTATAGACCAGTATCAACTCTACCTGTATTCGGGAAAATTCTAGAAAAGTTAATTTATAAGAGGCTCTATAGTTTCCTTACTTCCAAGGGGATAATACATGAAAACCAGTTCGGCTTTAGGAAAGGACACTCCACCAGCCATGCACTGAACTACTCTGTAGAACATATAGAATCGTTAATTAGTAAAAAGCAACATGTCCTAGGGGTCTTCATCGATCTCTCAAAAGCCTTTGACACTCTAGATCACTGTAAACTAACTACTAAATTAAAAAACTACGGTATAAGAGGGAATGCTCTGAATCTTATCTCTAGTTACTTGTCTAATAGGAAACAATTTGTAAATGTTCTAGATACCAAATCTGATGAATTACCGGTCGAATTTGGAGTCCCTCAGGGTAGTGTATTAGGACCTCTACTTTTCCTACTGTATATCAATGATATTTGCAATATAACTAATAAGGGTAAATTTGTCTTATTTGCAGACGATACTAATATATTTGTCGCTGCCGATTCGAAAAATAAAGCATACGAATTGGCTAATGAAGTACTACAGGCCGTAAACAAGTATATGGGAGTTAACCTACTGCACATTAATGTAAAGAAGTGTTGTTATATGTACTTTTCTCCCTCTAAACGTGATAATAGCGAATTAAATGCAGATATAGATAGCCAAAACTTGTCCATAAATAACAAAATAATTAAACGTGTAAGTCAGACAAAATTTCTTGGAGTAATCATTGATGATAAACTGAGCTGGAAACCACACATATTATCTCTCAATAAGAAACTAAGTAGTGCTTGTGGACGTATCTACCGTATTAAGAAATGCTTACCAGAATCACTATATAAGCAAATATATCATTCTCTCTTTGAATCACACCTAGGTTATGCTATTTCTGTCTGGGGAGGTATTCCCAATAATCAGTTGAAACCGCTATTTATTACTCAAAAGAAGTGTATCAGGATTCTCTTTGGAGACTTTGAAGCCTATGTAGACAAGTTCAAGACATGTGCTAGAGCAAGACCAATTAATTCTCAACGTCTAGGATCTGAATTCTATGTTAAAGAGTCCACCAAACCTCTATTCACAAAACACGAACTACTTGCTATAGAGAACCTATACAGATACCGTTGTTTAATGGAATTGTTTAAGATCATTAAGTCACGAGTACCAATTTCGTTATACTACCTATTCGGCTTATCAAATAGGAAAGATAATTTGTTAATCACGCCCTCTCCAACTAATCAATTTATGTACAAATCTGCATGGCTGTGGAACGAATTTCGTAAAGTTGGGCCGATGAATTTCACCTCCCCTTGCAGCTCTGTCAAGAATTTGCTTAAACAGTCACTTCTAAGAGCTCAAAACAGGTATGGAACTGATTGGTGTGACAAAAATTTCACTGAATTCTGAGTGAGAAGTGATACTTGCCTGTTATTCCCACTTACTGACTGATAATCTTATCTATGGATACCATGCTTGAAATTAGGTAAACAACATAGCACTTCCTAACCAGTCACGTTGAACGCGATCGCCGAATGATAAAACAATATGGGAGCGCGCACAGTATTGCGCGCTGATACTCTAAATACTGTGCGCGTTTCGTCCGGAACCTGGGGGAGTTCCCGCTCTAATATATCTGACGACAGTGATTACTCATTATGAGAACTAACCCCGACCACTTTCCCGGTCGAACCGTACCCAAATCAAACTAATTTATGAACCACGTGTATAGCCAACGTCCTTGCGGTGCTGAGCCGATGTAAAACTCTTCTGTCTCTTGTTAATATTTTAGTTGTACTGTGCATAAAAGTGTGTAGTGACAAGTGTGTAGTGGTAATGTATATTATTTATTATGACGACGCGATATTTATAATGCAGAATTAAAAGCTGCTTTCGATATGACTGGTGGTGGGCTGTCTCCGGCGGGACATAGATCTATATAGGGGGTACCCGGGGTACGAGTTAACGAACAGTGTTCGTGTCCTTCCACAACCCCCTGTTACCTGTGTTTCTGTCGGGGTAGCCTAATTCATCCGTTAGAATCGCAGAGTTAGCGGAGCTCATGATATCTCGCGACGTATGCTGCATGAACGGTGCAAGACTTGCGCCGTTTGTTTCAGCATCCAGTTGCGAGTGCTTGCCCATCGAAAACATGATTAGTGATTGTGGATTTTATTGATATTACTGATTATCCATCATATTCAGTATTAATGTTATCCATTATTTATTTATTGACATCCTTCAGTCTCCAAAACGAGGTGTGAAGGTAAATTAACTTTGAGCCTTGTTTTGGCGACTGCTTAATCGATGGGCAAGTAGGTATTTGTTTTTTAGCAGTGTTGAACATTGAAACAATTATAAAATGTTTATTTTTATCTTATATAACCAATAACGTACAATATGAATGACATATGCTATAGTGACGTAACATATATAGTGCAAAGAATTAGTAACTTGCGAGATGTGATTTAGTGATAATCGACGTTAACATTTTGCAGTTTACAGTTGCACAATGTTGGCGTCGATTGTTACTAACATTTATCTGAATTTAATACAAGTACATGTCACATATAAATTGGGTAGCTGAATGAAACTCGTGCCTCAAAATTTTCCGTTATTAGCATTGCAGTGTCCACGCCCTATACTGCGTTAACGACCGAAATTTTCCCAATATGCAATTATTATTTTGCTTCTAAAATTCTCTGATAATTAATAATATATCGTGACATGTAATTGTAAGATAACAAACCTCGCGCGCGCGGCGCTTACATCTGCACCTGAGAATCTCTCAGCAATGTGTGGCTGTCTGCGCGGCGGGCTGTGTATTGTGTATATAGCTGAATTTAAATTTAGATTTATTTGTAAATGTATAATAATATTAAATATGTATTGATTGTTTTGTGGTAAATAAAAATTTTGTTTTACAAAAAAATTTTGTTTTACAAAAGTAAGACTCGCTGTGCACTGACCACTGTTGTGAAAAATCACAGAAAATTGAGTCACAGGATACAAGGATACAATGAATTTTGATACTAGAAATTGTACTCACTAATTGAAGTACTTTCACAGCATGCTATACATATTTCGACCTCACAAACATTATGTAATCGCTTGGATCGAACATGCAAACATGTTTGGGAAAGCAAACATAATTTGCAATAACGCTCAATTCCCAAATTAGTATGTAGAGTATACAATTTTTTCAAACAGTATACACATAATGTCACAATGACCCTATATAAAATTAATCCTTCAAAAATTCAATATTTTGAAAATCACCCTTGGCCTTGCGGCTCCAAGTTCAAATCTAAACTGTCTATATTGATAAAGTTCTTTTTCGCCCCTCTGTCTAGTCCCCCCGGAGAGAAATTACCGTCGTTCTTATTAAGATTTAGTATGTAGAGTGTAAAATATGCGCGGCGTTAATAAAATTTATAATCCATCTTAACGTTAACACTGTTCATTGTTGTTTAGTTGTTTACCTGGGAAACCCAGGCTATTATGTTCATAAACATACAGATTTGGCGGCATGACAGGCTGAGCGCCGCCCAGTAGTAATTTAGTTGTATGTTTTTATTTCAATGCATTGCGCTACACATATTCGATATTTTAGCTGAGTTATAAGCATTTTAAGCAAGATATTACCCATTTTCGTCCCTTTAACACTCTTGCAATGCACAAAAGGCCTACACATACAGCTCGACCTTTTCTTGCTACACAGTTGACAGTGTATTTGCATAATTCACACTTAGGGCAAACATTTGGAACCAAATTTGTCATAATCAGATCAAACAAAAAATGTTGTGCCAACTCATTGCGTTTATTACATTAGCTATGTGCGCGGCGCTTTTTTCAAGCTTCGGCTTGAATGTGAAAGAACTCAGCTCAGAGAAGCGAGCATGAATAAACTAGTTTATTTAGCTTTATGCTAATTAATAGTCTATTGCTCGCTTCCTTGCTCTATCCAGAGCCGTCTCGCTTGCAGTTTACGGGGCCGCGCTCAGCCTGTCATTCCGCCAAATCTTTATTTATGTTAATGAACATAATAGCCTGGGGTCCTCAGGTAAGCTTGCAGTATGCAGTATGCAGTAGCGCGCGACCGCTTGCAGTACGCGTAGACTCATGGCTAGGTGAACTCAATTCCGCATTCCTGAAATGTTCAGGAAGCTTGAGAAGTGAGAAGAGCGCCGCGCATGGCACAGGGACTGGCGTGCCAGGTAATAGATTGTCATACGTTGTATGACCCGCCGCGCACGAAGTGCGCGGCTCCCCCTGTAGTGAAGCGACCGTGGGGGTCACCACGTGATACAACTAGCAAGGTAGGTGATTGATTCACGATGTCAATCCTTCACAGCTTAGCGCGAGGCCCAATGGTGCATTTTGCCGATCTAGTTGCTAGCAAAGAAGCATTATTTGGTTGCGATCATTGATGCGCGGCGCGGCACAGTCTAGTATTGCATCGCACTATAACTATAAGCCTTGCGCCATCGACCGTAAGACGCGCGCGCTGAGCATTGAATGATTTTTAGCTTTTATTTCGGCCAGCACATTATTTTGGAAACAATCAAAAAGTTATGATACTTCCCATATGACAATTTTGTGGAAATTTGGTCAGCTTACGTAAACATTTATGTTTTACTGAACCTAAATTAGTTTGAGCAATTTCGATGGTCAGAATTTGAGTTATCAATGAATTTATACCTATTTTGTCATTTTTAAACCTCTTAATCAAGTAAAGGCCAATAACTCTCAATACAATCTCTCCCAATACAATACGAGTAATTTAGGTTCGGTAGTTAAGTATGATTGGAAGTTGACGGATGTTACTCGTCTAAATTTCTTCGAAGTAGCGCGCGCCGCTTTCTTCTCGAAATGGCCCGACGGCAAGTACTACGAAGTAGCGCGCGCCGGGCCAGACCATTAACAATGGTCGACGGCAAGTGCTACGAAGTAGCGCGCGCCGGGCCAGACCATTAACAATGGTCAAGATTGGAAGGTCTTCACAAATTTTCAGAATGATCTCATATTTTGCATTTAATTGGAACCGAAGATTGAAGATATGACAGAATAATACGACATTACCTGAGGACCCCAGGCCATTATGTTCATTAACATATAAAGATTTGGCGGAATGACAGGCTGAGCGCGGCCTAGTAATGTGACCTCCACGGTCGTTTTATTTCACTATATCGTCCTGACGATACAGGGGGAGCCGCACACTTGGCACTCGTGCGCGGCGGGTCATACAACGTATGACAAAGTTTATTTGTATCGTGCACCCCCTACTATAACAAGCTAGGTGACTATTATGTATTAGCTTGAACCAACCTAGTTACATTTTCATGACAGTTAGTAACTTAACTCATGTTTTGATGTATTCGGTCGCAGCACCCCAAAATGAAGGTCTAGGTGGAGTGGCCGTGGCTATTTTTTATTTTACTTGCAACTTTGAGCACGCATTGCTCAATCCCAAATCCAGAGCCCTTCATGCGCTTGTATCACGTGGTGACCCCCACTGTCGCTTCACTATAGGGGAGCCGCTATAGGGGAGCCTTCACTATAGGGGGAGCCTTCACTATAGGGTTGCTCTAACCAGAGCCCTCTCGCTTGCAGTAGCGCGCGACCGCCGGATTACTGGGCCGCGCTCAGCCTGTCATTCCGCCAAATCTTTATTCGGCCATGTTAATGAACATAATGGCCTGGGGTCCTCAGGTAAATCTTTATGTTAATGAACATAATGGCCTGGGGTCCTCAGGTAACCGCCGGAGTGTTGTGAAACAAGCGCGTCACGCAGTACGCGTAGGCACATGGCTATGTCATATGTGAAACTATAGGGGGAGCCTTCACTATAGTAGTAGAGGCTCTTACGGGCAAAAAAACGTGTTTTCTGCTAAGAGTTTAGAGACCTATAGTACGGAAAAAAAGTATTGAGACTCATTAAGTCGGAACCTTGTACTTTCGCGCGTTACAAATCTCTGTAGACCCATTTAATTAGTTTAATGGCTTGACGTAGCTAGGGGTGCAATGATATGAGGAGTGATATGATATGAGGCGCGCGGCTCATAAACAATAAATGTTGGATCCGATTTTAGCTTCCTACACGAGGTCATTTTTCAATTCCCATTTATTTTGCTCCTGATATATATTATGAATCTACCAATTTGTTACTGGATTAGAGAAACTGTTCCATTTCATTGTCATTACTTTTTCTTCCTAATTAGAATATTATAGAGTTACTGTTTAAAATAACAATTCAGTTGTTTACCTTTATAAGCTGTAAGTTGTTATTGTTTCTTAAAGTTAAAGACAATCTGTTCGATTTGATCATCAATCATATTTGAATGCATTCCTCGTACGTTTTACCTTACCAACTTTTTGCTTTTTGTGCATACCCCTTTTTCTTCGTGTGAACTGCTCCTCATTTTGCTTTTCGTTTAGAACTCTTCATAATATTCTACAGAACTACTCTTATCCTGCTCTTCGTTTAAAATATTCTTGCTCGTGCTAAATTACCCTTATCCTACTCATTGTTTAAAACTATTCTGTATTCTTGTTCGTGCATCGGTTTTGGTGACTGGAAAAAACCTTGGGAGAGGATGGATGAGCGGGAAAAAGAGAGGGAGGTTATGCTGAGAATGAAGGAGAACATCAAAAGAGAGAGGGAGGTTCAAGTGGGTTCTCTGGAGATGCAGAGCAGGTGGGGTGAGTGGAGAGCTCGTGATGAAGACAGATTTGAGCTGGCATACACTTTTTAAGTATGGTGACTCACTTATTGGGTTCATACTAAGTGCTGTGTACGGCACCCTCTTAACCCCCTCTATAGTCCATAATGGTCTCCAAGTGGAATGAAGATGAGGATGGGAAGTGCAAGTTATTTTAGGAGAGGATGGATACCATTCAGCATATTTTGGCTGGGTGCAAAGTAGCTCTTAGTCAAGGAAGATATAGATGGCGGCACGACAAGGTTCTGAAGCAGATCTCTGAACAGGTTATCTCCCATTGTGAGCGCCGAGTGAACACTTATAAGAACAAGGCCAGCGATGGAAGACAGTTCATTGACTTTGTTCCTGCTGGGAGGGAAAAAGCAGCTGGTACAGACGACCGCAACCGGAATGAGAGTCGTGGTTTTGGGATCCTGAGTGGGTCTTGAGATTGGATAGTGCTGTCAGACATTGAGGGATAGCAGTTTCCCAGTGAGATTGTGGAAACACGGCTGAGACCGGACCTTGTGAATGTGATATTCTCAAGGTCGGCAAAGACGGTTATTTGGTGGGAACTAACGGTACTATCTGAAGAGCGGATTGCTGAATCATATGAGTACAAACTCGACCGCGGTACAGCAGTCTTCAGACTGAGATTCAAGCAAAAGGATGGTGCTGTTATAATGCTGCACGGTTGAAGTTGGAGCAAGGGGAGTGGTTGCTCAGAGTTTGGAGAGAGCTGCGAGGAGAATTGGTTTTAAAGGAAGAGAGCTGAAGAAGCTTATAGTACGGCATAGTGGAAAGAAGCAGCTCACTGTTCCAGGTAGATCTACTTGTTATCAAAGAAGAAGGAGTGGTAGGTAAGAAAGATTGGAGCTTGAGAGTTCACTTAACATCGAGAAGTACCATAAACGTTTTCTTGTCGCCAATTGCGAGCTCTAACGGGTAAACGGGTCTCTTCAGGTGAATCTCGGATCAGATGGTGGTCCAAGGGTGGACTGCTGGGGCGCCTGACAGGAAACCGTATTGCGATTAAAGCCCCGAAACGGTGTCAGGTTTGTAACTGATGATTCTGATCCATGCTCCTGTGAGTTTGCTGCTGTATCTCAACTCGCTAAACTGAGACATCTACGCATCTTGGGTGAATATGCGTACATCTTCATACTAAACCCAGGTGTGGCATGTGTCAGTGAATACGGGCGAGCGGATGCAATACCTAAAGTGCTAAATTACCCTCATCTTGCTCTTCGTTTATACTATTCTTGCTCGTGCTAAACTACCCTCTTCTTGCTCTTCGTTTATACTATTCTTGCTCGTGCTAAACTACCCTCATCTTGCTCTTCGTTTATACTATTCTTGCTCGTGCTATGTGGGGGGGGGGTCAATACTGGGGGTCGCTCAATGCTGACAGTTGCTGACAGGGGAAGGGGGTAAAATTGGCCAAAACCTTGCTGATTTCATATGTGAACGCTCCCTAAGATCATTTGATTATAAGGCTCCACGTCCTACCTAACGAGATTTGCTGGTCCAAGATAATTCGGTTACAAATCAAGCAGGTCACACCTTAATCTTTATTTAGCTTGCTGTTATAGGATGCGTGTAGTGATCTATCAAGAAATGTGGTCGATGTGTATAAACTGATAATTGGATTTACTTCGGCTGAATTAGACGTATTGTTCACTTAGTATTCCAACAGCTGTTTACATAATACAATGTTCATATAATTTGTCAGCGATCCCAAGTAATCTTTATGCCAATTTCATTTAGGTAGTATGTTCGTGTAGGAAGCTGGAAGACACGATTCAAGATAAACAGTCAGCCCAACAGCGAGTGATGCAATATGGTAGCGACATCTCACACCACGTAAGTCAAATATTAATTTAGATTAAGTCTTAACATCCGTTTATGGATAACATTCACAATCCACTGCAGAGCAGTTTCCATAACAATAACACAGCTCTTTATTTAAAGTTAAACTACTTTTCATACCCCCATACCGCTCTTTGTTTAAAACTATTCTTGCTCGTGTTAAATTACGTGGCAATTGTGCAAAACTGCCCCATATTTAGAAAGTCTGCCCAAGCTAAATTTGTTTTTGAAGGGTTCCTAGAACCGTTCTAGGTCTCAAACCCTGGGGCGGAAGATGTGTTTACGGGAATTTTCTCAGATCCTTGATGTTATATTAACCATATTACCATTTTCAGGTCGCAGTCAGATACCCTGTTGGAACTATTTATCCAAACTCTCCTTTACTGTTTACAGTAGGATTATCAAGGATACAGCAGATGAAGAGAATGAAGAAACCCGAAACCCATCTATTAATATTTCAAATAGTTTCCCTAAAAAATAATAAAACAAAAGATAACATTAACAATATTAGTCCAATTTTTGCGACCAAAATATTCCTGTTTTAGTTGTTTCCAAGAAATCTTACTACAATTAACAATCTGACAGCCGCTCGGAAATGAGTTCAATGCAACTCGAAGCCAAAATCCAATGCATTAAGGGTTTGGGAGCAAAATTTTCCAACTACATGACAGCGAATTTGAAACCTTAGTAATTTATAATTGCCAAAACAGTGAAAAACAAGTACTCTGGCCAATATAATAATAATGCACTGTCACTGTGTTCGTTACCCGGCACCAGTTTATTCAAGGTAGGCGTTCAATCCAAATGTGTTATCTTTCGAATTCTGCTGTCATCTACCTTGCAGGAACCAGTTAATAAAGCAAATAATTTCGTTTACCATGTGACGTGTCTTTGTTGAGTGTAAACACGCGACAGCATTCTCTGGACAGACTTCTCCAAACAGTATAAATTATCGATGTAAAATTAACATTTTTTATAACATGCAGAACGAGCTCTTTCTGTTCGGATATTATATAGATCATAGATCAGAACAAATTCTACCGAATAGGTATGAGATAATCCACTTGAGAGCGGCAGCGAAAACTTTATAGTATGAAAAGTATATTTTTCAGCACTTATTCCTGCTCGGCGTGAGAAAATTTGCCCTGTACCGTTCAAATCGTGGTGCGTTACTATAATAGTAATGACCGGCATTGTTTACTTTGTTTTAATAAAATTATAAGAGTGTCTTGTGTCAGCCGTGACTGGCATACAATTTGGAAGTACAATATCTTGTCTACATATTTCAATATCTTTTACATTCTATGTAGCACCCTGCAATTTATAGTGAGTAAGATCGTTTACTGTTATAATATGCAATGAGTATCACTTGATAGAGACAGACAGACAGACAGGGTATCACTTGCTTGATGGAGTATCACTTGCTACGTCACTCCTCGCATTCGACAATACTAATAGCGTTTCTCTTCCTAATATAATGTAGGAAGCTGATATAGGCGCTGTGATTGGACGAAATAACGTGCGCTCATTGGTCAGATATTTAATTGATGAACCAATGGACGCGGCGATCTGAACAGCGAGTCTCTTAACTTTATTTCTGCACTATAACCGCTAATTGGACACAATAGTATGATGTCTAAGGATCGATAATATGTTAAGAAGTATAAATTTGGCCTTATTGGTCACGTGCTATACCAATGCGCGTTTTAAACTTTGACAGTCTATAACTCTGAGGCAAATAAAGTAATTATATTCATATTTTGTCAGCAATAAGATCACATTATTTTCTATTTGGTGTGAAAATATGAACTAGAACGGACATAATCTCGCTGAGTTATAGCTGTTTGAAATTTATGATGAACGCGCGGGTGCCAAATGATAACAACTAAATGCTTTTGCGCGTAGTGCGCGTCGAAAATTTGGCAAAAACGATTGCGGAGTGACAATATTCAAACTTCGATAAAGTATATGAAGTGGGTACTTCTCTGTTCTCGGAAAGGAAAAATTAAGGCAAACACGATGTGACTATTTTTGGGTTGATTTAATACAACTGCAAAAAATTATTCAAACTTCAAGCAAAGTTTGGTAGGTTATAAACCTACAAAGTTTCACTATGTAGAGTTTCTACGATACAGCTAGGGGGAGCCGCGCACTCGTGGCGGCGCGGGTCATACAACGTATGCAGTATGACAACGAAATAGCGCGTGCGTGTCGGGTTAGTTCATATTAACACTGGCTCTTACTAGCTAATTCGCTCGCCCATAAATTAGTACTGATCACGTAACGCGACTTAAGTTTTTTTTGATTTTTTTGCCTAACAAAACGGATGATGATTAATCACTTTACACTCAAATGTCACGTGACTTTTTCAACTCGTTCTTTTACCTGAGGACCCCAGGCTATTATGTTCATTAACATATAATAAAGATTTGGCGGAATGACAGGCTGAGCGCGGCCCAGTAACTCGTTCTTTAGCTGGCTCTGAACGACTATTCGAAACCCTATCCCTCTAATCTTTACTGAGCCGCGCTCAGCCTGTCATTCCGCCAAATCTTTATTCGGTTATGTTAATGAACATAATAGCCTGGGGTCCTCAGGTACGTAATCTAATCTGATCATAACCCAATCTTTAACAAAAGTGTATGCCGAAACCCTAACCAAAACCCTAACTGCTAACAGCTAATATAACGAGAAATTAAATTAACTTCCTTATATATACGGTCATATCGTGTGATCGATTGTTGTCATACGTTGTATGACCCGCCGCGCACGAGTGCGCGGCTCCCCCTGTATCGTAGAAACTCTACCATAATTGATAAAACGACCGTCACAGGAGGAGCAAAGTGCAAAGAAACTGCCACAAACTGCTACAAACTGCTACTAACTGCTACAAACTGGCACTAACTGGCACTAACTGCTACTAACTGCTACAAACTGGCACTAACTGCCACAAACTGCTACTAACTGCTGCAATCGTGCCCCCTCTTTACTGCGCAACGCACGCCGCGCACAACTGCTACAAACTGGCACTGACTGCTACAAACTGCTGCAAACGGCGCGCGAATGGCAGTTAGTGCCAGTTTGCATGTAGTAGTTAGTAGCAGTTAGTGGCAGTTAGTGCCAGTTTGTAGCAGTTAGTAGCAGTTTGTAGCAGTTTGTGACAGTTTCTTTGCACTTTGCTCCTCCTGTGCCTTACTGGGCCGCGCTCAGCCTGTCATTCCGCCAAATCTTTATTCGGTTATATGTTAATGAACATAATAGCCAGGGGTCCTCAGGTAACCTGTGCCGTGGGGGTCACAACGTGATACAAATCGATTGTAAGTTTATAACCTACCAGGACGCGCGCCGAGTTGGACTCGTCGACGGAACAAATATTTTACGAGTATATCACCCGTTAAGTGATCGAGAGAGTTTTTCGCCAATATCTCGCCATGGGAGCATTTTAACCGGACCCCCTATTATATATGTGATGGTAGGTATGGGGTTATTTGTAATCAGCGTCCGAAAATACATCGATTCAAGTTGGTTTGAACTGTCGAGGGCCCTTTTAAAACTAAATCTCGAAGATCGACTGCATGTAGAGTGATTTAGCACGTACGCTCGGATTCTCGGAACAAAACGGTCGCGCAGTTTTACGTAAACCCTAATCCTGCAACCCTAACCCTAACCCCAAAGCTATCCATAACCCTAACCACAACCCCAACCCTAACGCGAGCCCAAAACAATCGAATTCGTGTTTTACTAGCCTGCCACGTGGTCAAAACGGTTCTTTGCCCATTACATAACTCTCCCATCTCCAGGGAAGCATTTTTACCCTACATTACATCATGGGTGGTGATTCGGAATCAACGTCCAAAAATACACCGATTTAGATGACTTATAGTTATACCCTCAGGGCCTTTTCACAATAATTGTCCTAAAATTTGGGCGAGCGATTAACAATGGACAAATGACGCTGGATGGTCCCGGTCGGTATAAGGGAATAATGTAATTTTAGACATGACTATGGACTAGAGTTACACATGATTCGAGTTTCGAAATCTAGTTTTGTTTAAAATGTTGATTTTTATTTATCACAGTTTATTATCGTATGTCATAGTCTGTAGTCGTTAATTGAAAGAAAAACACTATTTGGTAGATAAGCACAAAGTTCTTGGTACAAAATCGTCATAGATATTACATTGCATATTCGTTGAATTTGCTGTGATAAATATTACTCATTACTATTCTAACTGTAGTTATTCTAAGAAGCCAATTTAAGACCAAACGGTAAAACTTAAATATGCAACTTTCTGTAATACGTAAAAATCTAAAAGCTTTTGGCGAACTCATTCATTGTATACTGCATAGTTTATTGACCTCGAGTATAACCTCGTCACTCGTTATTTAAGATTCTTATCAGACATCACATCATCATAACAGGTCTTCAAATCTTCAACATATCAATTATTCGATCGATGATCGTTCGCGTGTCAGAAAAAAATCCATAACATATCAAACTTAATTCAGTCTAAGTGTAACTAGAAATGTGCCGGCAATTATATCATTATATGATTATATTAAGTCATTGCAATCCAAAACATGAAAACAAATATGTAGCAATTTCTTTGACCACCCAAATTATGACTCTACTTAATGTTAAACTTTCGAATTGCTCTTAAAACTTCAAATCAAAATTCAAAACTTAGTCAAAAGTTAGGAAAAGGTGAAAACTGAAAGACCACTGCATCATGCATTATTGTTGCAAAATATTGGATAAATACAATGGCTCTTGAAATAAATTGTCAACATCACGTGATCATACACTTTATAATCGTGATTGTTCAACTGATCTCAAGTATGTTTTTTTATGTACTTCGGTTACTCACCTTAATATGAATTCGAACTTTTCGATAAACAAATTATGCAACCCACTTAATTGATCTTATAACGTAAAAGTAAAATTTAAAACATGGCATTTATCCACTTTTAATGCAATTAAAAATCAAACAAATGATGCAAGCTGGCGCGATGCTGTATTAAGTATTGTACATTTGGTACAAATCATTTCTATAAAATATACACAAAATAAGTAACAAAGCGAACGTTCCACTAGTCCTTACTCATCGTACTTAACTTCTCAATTTCTGAAGTGCTGACTTAACAAAATCTCTGTCATTGGAACTGAACAAAATGACGCGTTACGCCTCACGCAAGATCAAGGGCAGGCCCCGACAACAGCTGCTGATTGTCCAGTCGCGGTCGGGGAAGAAACGGTTTTAGGATCTTCCTCGAGGATTTTAGGGCCCCCATTAAGGGAGGAGGGCGCGTCTGTCTGACTGTTTCGTTGTGAGGATGATTTCCGTGAGGACGGCTGGTCGGTGGTGCTGTTCTTTTTAGTCGGGGGATGAGATACCTTCTCCTTAACTGACTCCGTTTCCTCTTCCTTTACACGGCCATTGACTGCTGGAGTTACAGGGGTCTCGTCTGGAAAATATTTTTATCGTATGATTTTAGTGATTCTTTCAAGTTTTTAAAGATATAATGCTGATTGCTGAAACATCAGAATGGAAAATATGTGAAACATATAACTTAATTATTATTAAATCGAACAATTACAGGGGAATCTACGTACGAAGAGCGATTCAAAATATTTCACTTTTTTATGGCAGTCTTATTATAGGATCAAGTCAGTTCAACGATTGTTTATGACTACAGTCGTTTTGTATCACAAAATCACCTTTTGGAGTGACGAGCTCTTTCCACCTTTTCCTATTCTCGGATAATCGATTATCCCACGGTCTATCGACCTTTTTGTAGTTAACCTGAGCGTTGCAATTTGTTATTTATTCTACTCATAAAACAATGTATTTTCAAATTTCAATGTCTTTCACATGTAAGGATTTGGAGAACAATGAAAATGCAATCAAAAATGGAATGTAGTGTAAAACTTACAGATTTAGTTCCAGTAGCGTTGGCTTCTTCATTCTGAAGAAGCAGTAGAGCATCGAACATATCTCCAAGAAGGTTCATGCTAGGAACGATGATAAAGTCGATAAAACCGACTTGGGACTCGGGGACTAAAGTCTCTGTTCTGTTGCAGAGAGGCGAGTTCGGAAGTCCCAGCGACGTTTCTTTGTCACCCTGCAGCGAAATTAAAGTCAACGAGCTATTAACACAGGGTATTCGATTAGATGAATGAGTTTATTCGATGTTTGCTACATTAAAATAAAAACATGACTCGTTTAAACGAACAAACTATTAACCTGACAGAAGAACTCCTCCATGAGATTATCCGTCCATTTCTTGTGGAGACCCCATGTTTTAGTTGGATGTGAGATGTCAGCACAGTGCAGAATCAGGGTCATCGCCGTGTTCCGGTTAACGCTGAAGAAGGCGGCGATGTCCTTCGTTGTTCTTAAAAAGCAGAGGTTAGCTGGGACGATGGAGTATGATGGCGACTGACGAGAGACACTGACATGAAAGCAATCCCCGGCAGCAGGAGCAAGAGTTATAATCCCGCAGATAGAGTAACAGACTTATAAACCCGCTAGTAGTAAATAGTAAAAGCCACGTGGACGAGTAAAAGTGCCGATAATCATTGAGGATACTAGCAAATTTTATGAAGAAGCTTATAGATATAAACATTAACCAGCGAATGGTGAACAAGCTTATAGATATAAACAGTAAACCAGCGCATGGTGCTCATTTTTCTGTAGAAATTCAGACTGTTTTAATAACAATCACGCACACAGCTGCCTGATTGTTGATAATTTATAAGATAAATGGAATTAGCGCTTGCTATTTAAACGGTATAAGATTTTTAAACCTTTTGTCCAAATTATTGTTCTTTTGAGAGAGATCAGATTAGTGTACTAGGTGGATTGTAGGCGTTTAGCCGTTCAAGATTAAACTTTTCCAGATTATCACCAATAAGGCACACGGTTTCTTCGGTCGCTACGTAACGAGATCTAGTAAATAAAGATTCATGGAGTTTTTATTAATCGACCTGGGACAAAATTTAATTAGGTCGTAAGCCGATGCCAATCTGAATCATTCGACCCGAAAAGATGGTAGTAACCTCGTAGCGGAAGAAAAGTTGGGTCACTAAAATGTTTACATTATTGAGCTAAAGAATGTACATTTTTAATGAAGATGTTGCAAATGCGGTCTAAATAACCAGGCTTTTGTTTTTAATTCACTTTTTACGGCGGCATGAATAGCACTTGCAAATTCTATAGCGCAAATAACTCGCTACAAGCTCAGCTGCTACTTGATATATAACCCGCTACAAGCTCAGCTGCTACTTGATGATAGTTATTAACCGATATTGAACCTATCAAAATACCAGACATGTTGATCAATTCAGTAGACGACTGTTTAATGCAGCAGACTGATCAATGAGACCTTCATCTGCAGCTCCTACGTAAAATATAAAGCCCAACAATAGCAGCATGCTCAAAGCTTTGAATCTCACTAAACTAAAATAAGTACAGATAAGTATAGTCAATTAATCAACATGGCCACAAACCAGGGCTTCAGAAATGCTCCAGGCGCTTCCCGATGAAAGGAAGCTTATCAAACTTATTAAAACAACCAGTATGCATGGAATGCGGAAAAACGGAGCAATCCATTCACATGAATAAATAAAATGAACTTGCGTAGAGTAAAGGTGCTTTTTTGCACGGTATAAACAATCTTAGAACAAACCCGAGAAACCAACGTGGTTATTGTAGAAGCTAAAATCCCAGCTAACTTTGTGCTTTGTAGAACAAGTTAAGGTTCCCAGGTGATTTGACAGAACATTGATTTTGGGGAGAAACTTTTCGACGCAGGTGAAGGGAAATTTGTGGACTATTGATTTTTGCAAATATTTTTGGAGAAACTAGGGATTTTAAGTAAATATCAAGCTCAAAATTTCATGTTGAGTCAAATCACCGAACATTTGAAGAAACTCTGATCAAACTTAATCAAATAGCTTGGTTTGATCAGAAGCTTCAACTTGTAGAATAGCTGCAATAGCATAAGGTTATTAGCATTAGATCATTAGTTGAATACAATAACACTAAATCTGCAAAGTGCAAGAAAAGTGCTGATTGAATCAAGTCGATAGAATTCTTGCTGACACAAACTTTAAAACTGATTTTAAAACCTCCCAGGAATGAGAAAAACCGACGAAAATACTTACGTCGAGGGGTTGAAGAGGGCGTTCTGCATGTTCTTGATTTGGGTGAAATGAGCGCTCATGTCAGTTCCCAGAACAGCTTCCACGGCTATCCCCCTCATTTCCCTGATGATGAGAATAAAGTCAGCGGTTTGCTCTGAGGTCTATAACTGTCGTGTTAACTGTGCACGTTTAATATTTTTCACTGACGAGCCGACGTAACTTTTCATTTAATCAAAGTTAGACTACACTTTTTTAGTTTGAACCATTTAAAAATAAAAATATCAACCAATCCCTACCTGAAGTCATCCTTCGATAATTTATCGAAAGGATTAGAGTCCGGTTGATCAAGATATCTGTAGGCCGAGCTGATGTGGTGGTTTTCCAGAACTGATCTATCGTTGTACATTATCGTCAGAGGTGAACTGAAATGGGAATGTTGATAATTATAACTTTAAGACGCACGTAACAAAATATCAGACCAAAGGTGTGTCGTACGAGAGGAGGTGTCCCCTCGACTCACACCGTCACTAAGCTTACTGTATTCAATGATAAATACTCTAGGGTGGGTCCTCCTTAATGAGCCTTGTAGTAGATGAATGGGTGCAGAACTGAATAAATAAAGGTATGTTCCAGTAACATAGAGCAGATTAATCGACTGAGTGACAATGAGGCTACATGCACAAAAAGCTACATGCCCAAAAGCCACAATCTATAGTTTCTGACCTGGTACAAATATGGAAGTTATTAGTGGTTCCCGTGTGTTCAACATCGTGTATCATAGCGGAGAAGAGAAGAGCCAGTATCTCAATATCAGTCATCCAGGAAGCAAAGCCAGTAGATGAGATGAGGTTGTGGGTTGTGATGAGAACATCAGCTCCGTGAATTGCATTGTGGTAGGGGTTACCGTGCAGATTGTAGCCGTTCTCAACCAGAGCGCAGTAGTTCTCCAGGTTGTGCAGGTTTATCTGTGTGGAAGAGAGATTATTTTGTGGGATTCTATAGAGTTTGAGTCAAAAAGTTGATACTTGATACAGATAAATGATCAGGTACAAAACGTCTAGCTAGGTTCTTTTATGCAAGATAATGGACACTGTCCAATATACCCTATCGGCCAGGTAAACATGTTATTCTAATGACAACAAGATATGTACCACTTTAATGTGGATTCTTGCAGTCGTCATGAAGGCTTACCTTAAACCTCTTAACAAGGCCATATCTTCGTAGCACCTCACCAAACAAGCCTCGGAACGGTTTGTTGCCCGTCAGACCATCGTATTTAAACACATCAATATCCCAGTTATTTAACTGGTCCTAAACGGATTGTTGTTTTGAGGTTTCATAATAATTAAACATGGATATAGGGAGCTGTGAAAATGTTTTTAGAGGTCTCTATGGCTTCGACTCTTAAACGTTACTGGCACATTTCTCAACGATCAGAATAAGCTAAAAACACGAAAGAGAATAGCCTCTGATCTATCAAATCGTGGGATCACCAGGAATAATACAGTAACTAAAGCATAATCATAAAAGTAAAGTGTCAGTAAATAACCTGAAGCATGAGAGTTGCGGGAGAAACGTCCACAGGAGCTTGAGAAGTCTTCCTGGTTATCTTATCTACGTACATGCTAGCTCTGACTGCTTGTACGATACTCCTGAACTTCGGGGGCTCCACCGCCTGTCTTCTCCCGAATATTTGTTTGGTGAAAGTTGCAGCCAACCATTCCTGGGAGTAAGCCGTCAGTTCGTTGTTCGACATCATGATGAAAGTACACAAAAGTAACTCCAACGGCAATAGTTGTTAATAAGTGCCAGTCAAAATCGTTGTCATGCACATTTTTAATTTGATAGAGAAAACTTTGTGAGGTTGAGCCGCCGTTAAGATGCTGAGTTGTGCACGTTGTTTTAGTAAAGCGTGATTATAGATATCTCCTCGGGGGTTCGGAAATTAGTGTCAACCGACAAGCGGCCATCGTGTTAAAACTATAATGATATATACGCGACGATCAGTGATGTCTCGTTATTAATAAGGTTTGCGTACAGGTGTCTGAGAATGTATCTAAAAACAATTAAGTGACAGTTGTTAAGAAATTGCCACGCAGCTTCTCATTTCAAGATTATCAGTCACATATCTAGCTTTCTTACCTTGACGGCTTTAGGAGTATCTTCAACGCTGGAGATCATCGTCTGGGCTTCAATGTCTTCGGAGACCATCCCAACGCTTGCCCTGAGTTGACCAGAGAGTTAAGAGATACAGAGACAGAGATAACTTTGAGAGACTCACACTACTGACAGACGCAACCCCTTTCCTCCCATTCCTCAATCTACCGCACTAAAGTTTTATGTTATTCATATTAATTAATCATGCGAGACGTAAACTGCTTGCGCAGAAAATTTCATTTGATTTGTCAGCGGCAGGAGAGTGCGGCCCGGGATTGGTCGGGGTGGTCACGTGACCTCTGCACGCGCAGCAGGAGCACTCAACGTGGGACCCCCACTGGCACAGTATCTGGCGAGTACTACACTTCGTTGATCTGTCAACACGACGTCGTAATCTTAGGAATCAATCGGAACACTCTCATGATTCTTCAAGTAAATTAGTGGCCGTCCAGCCATATATTATACTATTACCATGTTGTCGTGACTATGACATTAATGGAGGGGGCCATGGCCTCTTTTGTCATCTTTCGGATTCAAATAGATTGCAAAAATGGCTACATTTTCTCAAAATTTTCACCAAAATTATAAATTTTTCTCCATATGGCGGAAATAGCGAATGCTAGACATTTTTCAAATAAATGGCGAATGATGATCATGATACCCCCAACAATTTTGCGACGCATGCTAATGCACAAATAACCAATTTGGTAGATCCTTACTCATGAGACTGTTTGTTGGCAGTCATATCACTTCTTGATTTCTTGGTCAGGACGCAATCTCGCCACCGGGCTGAACATGGCGGGGAGCGCTTCATAGCAAGTCAAATGTTAGAACTAAACAGAAAGCAGGTTTTATAATGACAGACCAGGAAACACAGCTATCTAGATACACATGGATAATTACAGTTTGGGAGGAAGGTGAGGCACCTCTACAGCGAGCTTTGATAATCCACAAGTAGACATGGAGTTACTAAGGGCAATTAGAACCGTTTACCAGCCGTAATGGAATACAGCCATCTATCAATACAATTACTAAATGTATAAATAGACCGATGTACTGGAATATGTCAGGTTCTTAAAGATTGGGCTTTTGATTAGATCAGTGATTGGGTTTGTTCTGTATTTTTGGTAGATTTCGGCGGACATGAGCTTGCAATTGGCTGGTAGTATACATTTCTGCGCTGGGAGAATAGAGCGCCCACAAATACTTATCACAGCCTTTAAATGCCTAAAATATTCACTTGATAATCATTTGAAGCATTAGACAGCAGCAATTTCTAACTCAAGAACTAAGGAATGAGACTGCATTAAATTTGAAATTATAATAGATGAAGGGAAAGAAGGTGCAGTCTTCAGAAGATTTCACGAACAATTTTGCTTCAAATCTTTAAGAGGAAATAATTTGTTCATTTATAATCGTCGAGAAGAAGTGATTTAAGAATAATCATTGTAAAGAGAGAGACGGAGAGAGAGAGCCAGCATCATTCTCAATTATATGATTGCTCGGCAGCGTGGAGTGTAATAATCGAGACTTATGACAAAAAATTATCGTCTACACTGCCGCGGAAAAACAGCGTTAAGGAAGGCAGTTTAGTTAGCTATATTTACTTGGATCCGAGCCGGGGCTCCCTACACACTTCTACCGTCCCACTACAAGTGTTGAAATATAAACATGCTCCACTTTATCAATAGCCATACACTAAAATTTAATCCTACAAAATGTGCTGAAATCTTTAAAAATCAAAAACAGAACCGCAAGAAAAAGAAACAAAAGATCATAACATGATGTACCTTCTAATGGAAGAAATGATGGACTCAGTGTGACGGAGAATGGATAGTGCCTGCTCCAAGACCTCATCAGAGTCATGCTTAGTTTTAGACAGAGACGCTTTCTTCAACTCCTCCAATCTGAACATACAAGCAATGTTATTGTTGTTCAGATAACTTGTAATTCTGCTTTACAATTGCAGGTGGCATGTAAACAATAAATATTTATAAGCTGTGTGTGGGATTCATATTTAATAATTGTATTATAGTCTGGTTAAAATTGGATAAAAACAACCTACCGAATGATACTATCAGCGATATTTTTGGGGTCCAGAGGGTCGGGTTTGATTTTGTCTTCCGGCGATTCATTTTCGTTGTTTTGACACTTTGGGGCTGAAAAATGAGACTGTTAGTAATTGGTAAAGTTTAAAAATGTTCCCTCAAACACAGTTTCGGTCAGGACATTTGAGTTAATTCTAAAGACTGATAAACCAATATAAACATGATAATAAACAGACATTCTGACCAGTTGACAACGAACCTAACATGGTACTAATACCACACAAATCCTTATACTACCAAAACCTCTGAAACCTTCCTCTTCTTGCTTTGGTACAGTAAATAACAGTGGCTAGATAAAATCTATTTATTGTCAAAACAAAAATAATTCAACGGCTATCATAATCAAGTGGTCATTACATTGATGAGAACAGGTATTTAAAATGTGATTTATCATAGCGAAGTTGCAGGGAAGAGATTTGCCAAGACAGGTCTGACACAGATCATGTCAAATCGATTAGCCGACAGTAATTGTCAACCACCAGTGATCATCAGTCGTTAACACTAGCACTATTAGTGGTTATTAACTGGCGACACCCCAGCTATGAATACGAACCATTACTTATAGCTATAATGAATAATGCTGGACATTTTGTAATCATAATTGGCACGTGAAAAAGGTCTGAGCTGTGATGGTAATGCTGACTAACACACATTTGTGTGAACCAACATACTGACACAATCAACAGCGACTCATAAGTAAGCAAGTAGTAAAAATACAAGATGAGGTCTCTGTAGTAGTACTTAGTAGACGAATGTTTTTTACAGAGTGTTTCTAATTTTAGCACAATTTTTAAAGTTTTGGTTAAAATGTCAACATCGAAACACTTAAGTTATCAAAAATATGCTGCTGAAACTCAATCATATCTGTAGGTGGTCAATGTTCAACTTCAGGTGTTCGTAAATTAAAGGATTCATTGTATTGTCGATAAAGATACTGACGTAAAGAATAATATCTTCATATGCAGCAGGGGATGTTTCTTGAAATGAGCTTCTCACCAAGTGTCCGTTCGATCAAGGGTTGCAGGAAATTCCGTTGGTAATGGATAAAGATCATTATGAACAGAAATGATGGCAAAAAACAATCGGCAATAAAAGTATAAAAAATTGTATTTCGTGTCAAAAATGGTCTCGTAGGGCTAAGTAAATTTGTTGCTTTTGTGACCTCAATCCCAGCTGCATAAGTTGCATAAGTAGCAGCTACTAATCTGCTAAAGTGACCAAACCCATCTAAATATACATCGCAATGAAACAATATATTACCTCGAAGGAGGATGCGCTGGCAGGCAGCAGTATTTTAAAAACGTTTAACTATACTACTGCAGAGCCGTGAATTGTACTCTCATTTTATCTGACAACATGACAAAGGGCTTGTAGTTGTACTTGAAATAAGATTTCCGATATCTTGTTTTCTTAATTGATTCGTTCAGTTGAAACAGGAGGGCGAAAGATCAAAAGTTGTTACACCGTTTTTTCTTTGGACGGGAGGGGGAGATCAATAGATTGTATCATATGTGAAAACACTTGCAATAAAGTTACTGTATTGGACTAACTCATCTTCATTTAAAAATAAAGCACAGTGAAGACGTGAGATTAAGTTTATCTGTGTTTTTACAGAAAAAAAAGCTCTGACGCAACTATCACATTACGAGTAGTAAAAAAGTACAGATTGCACTCAGATTTTTATACTCCACGCAACACCACTCATTACGCGAAGCTGCAGTGTTTTCAATTTTGGACAATTCGAAATTTAGCCTGGGAAAAAAATGTTACAAGCAATAAAGACGTGAAAGTGTAAAATAACCATGAAGAAGTATCCGATCTTGAAATATAGCATGCCAAGGTACCAACGGATGAGCGGACTTCGCAATTTCATAATTAAAAAATATGCGTGGGAGAGAAAAATTAAGATTTCTTAACGGGAAAGATGATATAATGTTATGATTTCTCAACATGATGTTGAGAAATCTAAATACCCCGAAGGAACAAATGAAATGAATAATTAAGCCTTGCTGTTATAGTGTAACAATGTAACAAAGCAGCTGGTCCTGGGGACCAGCACTTAGCGTGCACAGCAGCTGAATAATAGCAGTACCCTGTACCACCCAGCTATTAACGTTTTAGCAAGTCTGAAATCAAAGATCTACCAAAGTACTGTCCCACCATTTAATCTAGTGAGAAATGACTTTGTTTTTTATCATACTTTGTTTACGATACGTTGTCCAACCACAAATAGCTTCATTTGAAGTTTTGAGCGTGGTTCGTAAGACAAGCAAAGGCCACCTTGAACAAATAGTATTGAATTATTATTAAGCTAATTCAAATATCGAAGTGTTTTAATAGTCGGAATTTTAATTTCTTGTTGAGGTGAAGTCCGTGACGTGCCCGTGACGCAGGGGGTACACTAAACCAGGCACACGGTGTGTAAACTATCTCACTGTATGAAGTTTGTGAGATTTATATTTCCCGGACAGGTAATTGAAGAAACCCTAGCTGTTAACGCTCTTGTAAAATCTACAGTGCATGCAATAACAGTATCTTAGACAAAATACTCAACTGAGCACTCAGCAGCTAATATCTCTCATCAAAACCTGATCACATATTCACGATAACCATAGTGATTCCTTTGTTCTTTAGGTGTAGGTACTGTTTAAAATTACACACAAGTTAAATTTACTTACGGTTAATGAAGCTACACAGGATCAAGGGTCTTAAAGGGTTTTCCATGGTCCCAAAATTAAAAACTAACGAAGTCAAAAACCGTTGAAACTTGAACTAGCAGAGTAGTCAGTAGAGTAGTCAGTAAACTTTTGCAAACATGTCGCGACTCAGCAGACTTACAGTGGACACAACAACTCTCCTAGATCACGTGATGCCCCAGATGAATTAGCTCTGCCTGTAACGTTAGCAAGGGTCATCAGTTGGACACAAACGGGACAAATAGAGTTGCTATTCTGGGGCCTACTTATACCAAAAAAGAGGCATCATGTCATACCACCCACAAGGGTGAATCATCCGCCATTTTACTTTCCACAATGAGACTGTGCGTGAAACGGGCGGATATCTCCACATTTCAAGGCGGTCCCCTCCCATAATATCAATTATACAGTAACTGACGTAGTAATGGTTTTTGTTGAAGTGCTCTTCGCAAGCACCGTACATCTTCGGCGCCATTATTGAAAATGAATTAAAAACCTCTAAGTAAGACTGTTGATTGCTGATTGTACCGCAAAGAAAGAAAGAAAGACAGACGAATTTATTTTATAATCACAATGGCATAGTCCATGGAAAGAGATTATATTTTTACCAAGCACAGTCGTTCTGTAGAAATGTACAATATGATAAGGGGAAAAACATCATTAAAAAGGCGTGAAAATGTGAAATCATGAATTTTACCTATACCATTACCAAAGTTCTTCCAGCTGTTGTCCCAGTAGTTGCTCTGGAAAATACGTGAGAACATCGTCAGGTGCTAAGTTAAAAAAAATGCTGTGACTTTTATGATCGATCCAGCACACAATTTAACAAACCGTCATAAATATCTTAACAAAACAAGTGATAAATTACAAGATCTGGTGCTGCTCTTCGAGACTTAACAGGAGACCACGGTGGACATCTAATTGTTTCCTCGGTGTGATTGGCAACAACTAACTAGGTGGAAATTGCACATTTCATGTTTTGAGGCGAGGATTACGGTTTCCTATAGTGTCATCAGCCCAAATCTGGGATAGTTGGCTCTTACAAGCGGCCAGATTAACACATATATTGATTTAGTAGATAACACATCATCACTCCAACAATATGCCGTATTTAATAGTGCAGTATATATACTTGCAGAGAATTGTCCCAACATTCCGCTCACCTGGCTTTAAGGGAGGACCTCCAAACAGCGAACAGTCGACCTTCCGGCTGTAGAAAAGTTTGGAGCAACAAAAACCCATGTGTGAACAACCACACTCTGGAACACAGTGGTGGAGGGAGTTCAGATAACCAAGCAAGCAGCGAGCTGAGGAAGTGTGACTGGATATAATTCTCCCAGGAGAGATTGTTAATCAACTGGAGATCCGTGTGTAATTAAGTGATTGACCGTGTGCTAATTGATAAGCTGTCCGCCAGCTGAACTCCTCTCCCAGCACTTCTGCTCTTGTTCAGATTGTGTTCGTCTTATCCGTCGTGGTCCTTCACGCAAACAAGCTCGTGTCTTCACTGCAGCTAAACATATTTCCTCCACTCGTCAACCTGCGTGTGCCATGCGAACAAAACGCTAATAAAATGACGAATGAACATGACTGATGGTGATCGTAAACCGTGCACTAGTTATTGGTTCGAACAATGAGGCTGTCGTGTGAGCAGCCAGTCGTTCACGAAACGAATTACACAGAATATATGTTATTATGTAATGTACTAAGAAAATTAATGAACGACTCTGAGCACTGAAATGAGTCCGAGGTAAGAGATGCTGGATGCTCCGTGGGTGGTATTATAAAGCAGCAGTAATGCCAAGTTGTGTGAATTGTTGGTCTCTGTAAAGCAAGCAACTAAACGTGTTTTCAAACGTGCCATTGTTTTGTTTTGAGAGGAACACTGCTCTATTATTTTTTATTTCTTAATAAATTTGGCGGGAAATGTCAGACAATATACCTGACAATTGCAAAACTGAAGAGAAATAAATATCAATATGTACATTGATGCGCATTTGTGGACAATAGAAAAGAAGCCAAATATAAATGGCCGTAGAAATAGTCGTACGTGGATCAATATGTCGCAATAATATGGTTCATTCCTATGAATTAATAAGTTCAGTCCGTATACTTTTTAAATTGAAGAACAGGTGTCTTTATAACTGTACCTTAGGTATTGTTACCTAGTCGACAACAATACCTTATCCCAGTGCGAACATTACATTTGTATGATTTTCTGTTACAGAAATCTTAGTAAAGAAATGGAATTGGTTGCCAAAATTCATCGATTTAATAATGCAATTAATTAATTCACTCCGAATAAATATTAGCACTTCATGCAAAAGCAACTATTAATCAAATTTGAAATCCTATTTCAGTATTTCACGCTGCGATCGCTGATAGGTATTTCACTTAGCAGGCGCTATAATCGTCAAAAAACCAAATAATCTGCAGCAAGCGTTGACAACCCACTTTAAAAACTCGCGAAAATGTCGGCAAGGATCATACAAGTGTTAAGGTACGAATATTTCATGTTAAAGAAGCCGTTCAACCTGGTTGACTCCGACCAATTTCCTTTCCAACATATATCTATCCCAGCCGGAATCTTTAAAAACTCCCGATTCGATCGCGATAATTAACTGAAAAACTAACGCCAAGAAATAAAACGCGATAAACGATAAAAGCCAATTCTAATACTCACCATCTTCTTTTTCATCGAATTCATCTTTCATTTTCTCCCTAAACCGGTCAGAATAGGACAGCTTCACCGTCTCCTCGTCCTTTGCCATCAGTAGTGTAGAAAGAACTTCATGCGCAAACAACTACTACACTACGGTAAACGCACAGTCAACGTTAGTACGAGATACTGACAACAAGGCATATCGGTATGAAGATGTACCGTTTGTAATACTAATGTGATGATTGGTGAATGGTGGTCTGGGATTGTTCGGAACGGCCTGTCTTGTAGATAAAATCTACAGTTTTAAATCACATGTGTCCATGAAGTTCCCTAATTTTTGAGAATGAATACTAGGCGCAAATTACAAATCAAAGGGAATGTAGCAATTTAAAAAATGTAAAGCGAATTTTAGTCAGATATATGCGTCATGGCCGTCATGGCAATGGTACGGGCGTAAATTGGCCTAGGACATATCAATTGGTGTAAGGCTGTTACATAATGCTGTTTAATGCTAAGACGTTGTCGGTTGTAGCCAACAAGTCTTTTTTAAGTGTACCTGTAAACTTTTTTAGGATGGCCAATCCTTTAAAGTGCTAAAGTATACTAATGTCTAATTGTAAATTGTATCATTTCGATGGATGTCTTGTATTTTGGCTAAAACATTGGAATCCGAGAACCCCTCTAAGCCTAAGCAGGTATGCACGTTTAACAAATATATAACAAGAGTAAAATGATTTGGTTGTATCCAGTAATCAGTAAATCGGTGTAACCAAAACCTCTGTTTCAGCCGAATTACAATACGCAATGGCAGACTATAAAAGTTGCAATAAATTACTATGTGACCCAGCACACCGATAATGTGGAGGGATCAGGGGACCCAGAGCCACCTGAAGTTCCATTAACCAGACCAACTTGTGACCTAACATCGGCCAGGAGAGGAGTGGGGACCACCGCCGCCTAATCCGGTTACTCAACCATTCCGGGGCAATTCAGACCTGCAGCCTCATGATCTCCGGATTAATAAGTTACTGACGTTCAGAGAGGATCATGTAAGACAATGCTCACTGAACTGGAGCACCATGTTTAGATTAGGGGTTCTTTTTCGTCATGGAAACTGGATAAAACTTTTAAAAATCAAATGCAGACAGCGATATCACCATAGCAACGGACCGTGCGCTACTGGCCCGGGACCAGAGTAATGAGCATGCAAGTATGCAAATATTATCACCCAACAATTTATTGTGCTTAGTCAAAATAATTGAATAGTCTACCTTTATCAAACGGCAGCATGCGACAATGTACAACGCATTACAAAGACCAAAAGCCAAAAACACCGATGGAAAATGAGTGAGGTGTAGTGCTATTATGAGCATTTGAAGGCCGTATATGAAAATGCTTGACCGTCGGACCACGTTGAAGTCAAACGTTGATGTCAGAAAGGTACATCTTAGATTGTATGGATTCAACATATTATGATATGTTGTGTGCTGCTTTCGGTAATTGCATAGCATTGTTTTCTAATCAGGCTTGGAGAAGCACACGGTCGTAGGTTAATAGTTGTGTCAGCCATGGTAATTCGAGGGAAAGATGCTGTTGTCCTGTTGGTGAAAAAAAATGTTTAGAAAAAGTTACAGTGAAGCCAATGATAAACGAAACAGGAGGTCAAACTGTTAGAACGTTAGAGCGAGTAAGGAGGGAGTAAGGAGGCCCATATTAACGTTAAGCTTATTTGAAGAATGCTCTAGAAGTGTGTTTAACTATGTACGTTGTAAGTCCCTGATTTCTGCTCAACGACATGCTCAACTTATATCATAGGAATCTGCACAAGTCTGATCGCTACCTAAGTAAATATGTGTAGCAATAAGTTGCAAAGTAGGTACAGAAGCAGCTGCTAGCATTCTAATATCTTAATGTAGTTAACAAAATTAATTTGACTAGGTGATAGTTCCTAGTCAGGCACGGTTAGAACTCTCAATCAATCTCTCAGTGCATGGAAATGTTAGTACATTGATGCACGATGACTCTGGAATTAGTAAACACTGCAGTAAGAGTGACACAAAGTAAGTGAAAGTTGTTGAAAGTTCTTTACAGTGTGCGAGCTTACAGTCTCTTTGATGGCTTATAATTGTGTCAGAGAAGTAAAACATGGCCCTATAATTGGATTGACAGGTGGGTAGAGGAGACAGAGATAAACAGTTTCGCACCAGCCCTCCGTCCCACCATCACCTCCATAAAACGAATTTAGATAAGATTGAAAATTTGAAAGTGTTTGATGGGCCGATGGTATTGGTAAGCATGTGTTAGGCGCAGCAGGGGAGTAACTGACACCAACACTAACTCCTGTTTAGGCAAATATCGAGCCTAGGTGTTACATCCTTCACAAATAATAAAACTCTGCGCTCTCCTCATCACTGGCTGGTTGTAACAAGACATTGTCTGCCTAACTCCAACTTCACCACAGGATTGGGGCTCATGATCCCGAGAAACAGGCCGGAACTAATGCCGACCCTCCACATTGGACCTGGCCTGCTGTGACCCGGCACAAAACAGTGTCTGTTAGGATTGTACACCGCCCGGAGAGCAGAGTTCAACGTGGACCCTATTTTACAACGGGAGGATTGAGGAACCACATCTGGCGCTCACATTTTCTCGTAGTTTTGGAGCTGGTGATTTACATTTAGTAGCCAGCTCATTAGCCGCTCTAACTCTAAGCAATGTTCTGTGAGAAGGTCTGTCATAAACCCGGGCTGTGTGAATAAAAACATGCGCCCAGGTGTTTATTCATCATTATACCTTCTCGAAATATAATCTATAATCTCACTGCGAGCGATAATGTCAGGCTGTTTATCGAACCCATTGTGTAATCAGTGTGACATGTATTTTACTCACCAACACGCCGTGATAGTAGAGGTTTATTGGGTGAAGAGGAGGGTCCTAGGAGTTTCAGGCGGAGGTTACGAAACATTGAACAAAATATTTAGTTAAGGTAATAGACGAGCGGTACAAGTTCGGTAGAAGATGGTGGTGTGAGTATAACCAAATCTTGCAGAGGTAATAAAACAGGTATGATGATGCGCAATGATGTAATATCTAGGGCCAATAAAACTTTGTAAGTGTCAATTGCTGGTAAAACTATAGTACTTTGAAGTGGTGTCTGGTGAGCCATCAGTTGCGGCACAAGCTTAGCAGATTGGCATTGGCCATAATGATATAAATAGATAATAAGCATAAAAGCAATATTGAATAATAAAATTCACAGCGAATAAAGTTGTCACCTACTTCGTTCAAAGTTGAGAAGAGTTTCGTCTAAGACCAGAGATACAGAGATCTTCCGTCTGGACATTCCAGGGTGATATAGGGGTACAGTCCCTTGTCTCCAGTCTTCAGGTGCATAAACCGCTTCCACTGCTTCATTCAAAAGTGCAGGTAAGTTTGGTGATCTTTACTGGGATTCTTGTGTATTGGTCCAATTACTTAACTTTAAAAGAGCAGACAGACATAATTAAATATTTATATTCATTATCCCAAACATATGGGACAGATCTGGGATACGACAGACAATAATTGCTCGGTAGCCAAGGTAAAGGAACGAGTATAACTAATACAGACGTAGACATAATGGAAATCGGAGCTATGAATAAAGATAGCTGTGCCTTCGTATAGATAACTGCGCCTTCGCGTATCAGCACGCAGAATAATTTTCATCTCAGTTGCTTCAATATTCCTAAAAATATAATCGGACAAATCTCCCATATCATGACACAACCACTTTGGGCTCATCTTTAAGTCATAATAGCAAAATAGAACTGAGTGTTGGACGCGTAGGTAGTGGTCTTGCATCCCGCTCAATGGTATAGTTTACTAATAGGGTACTAAGGAATTGGGCGTTAATGAGCCCACAAATTGGAACAAGCTAGGCATTACACACACTATCACACAGCAAGTTGAATAACCTGGACTACCATCCGGCGAGTTGTTTACTGTAACTTAAACGTAATGCTCTTGCAACGTGATGCTCTGGCAACAATGCCACTATGATTTCGTCCCAGTGCAGGATCTTCCAATTAAATAAAAATTAAATCTTAATCAGAATACAAAGCCCAAAAAGACTGTTCCAGTGGACACCTTTGTTATACAACTGTTGAGCTAAAGTTAACCGATGAAACATATTATTCTGTAGCCAATGGCAGCTGTCGGACGCATTTTTGTAGAATAGCTTACCGATCTGATTCAGGCAGCCATATATTAGGTCAAATGGTCGCAAAAGTGGCATTTTTATTAGCTGAAGATTAATGAACAAATTAGTATCACTATTAAAAGTGCAATAGAATGGATTAGCATGACAAAAGTTGAAATTGGTCAGCATATCAAATATGAGTATGTATGGCCTATGGGAATCATAATTGCTTTTTAATTCAGAAAATTAGCATGTATTTTACAGCAATTATCCGAGATAAACATACACCTTCTACAACAATCCCGGATGCCCCGGCATCCACAACATTCTAACAAGAGCGCTCACTCGCAACATTCTAACAAGAGCGCTCACTCGCAACATTCTAACAAGAGCGCTCACTCGCAACATTCTAACAAGAGCGCTCACTCGCAACATTCTAACAAGAGTGGTCACTCGCAACATTCTAACAAGAGCGCTCACTCGCAACATTCTAACAAGAGCGCTCACTCGCAACATTCTAACAAGAGCGCTCATGATAAGCAAGCAGGCAAGCCTGTAAAATAGGCCGTTTTAGCAGCACAGATTAACAAACATCGTTACCAGTGGCGTAACGAAAGGCCCTGCTGACCCCGCTGTGCAGGGGGGCGCCGTCTTAGGGGGGCGCCAAATCGTCGTTTGAATGTGGGACAATTTCGAAAACTTAACTAAAGTACTAGCAAAACTGCGCGTTTTGCTCTAGATACACACTTTTTTAGAGATTTTACCGGCGTATTCTCTAAAATCACCTAATTTGTTCAATTTTAGGGAGGGGCACCAAAAGGGGAGGGGGCGCCAGCAGGGGGGCGCTTTTTTCGGCAGGGGGGCGCCAACAGGCAACGTTACGCCACTGATCGTTACCTTGCTTTGTTTAGAGGCACGAATCTGTACAAAGGTAACCAAAGCGTGGGATCTAAAGTATAGCGACTGGCTGGATATCGATTAACAACAATAAGATGGGGGCCGGACTATCAGTCAGGAAACTTCTTCGGAATTACAGTAACAAATGATGCTATTCCGACTAGAGGGAGGAGCACGCTGGTCACGTGACATGAGAAGGTGATAGAAATTTAAACATGAAATGAGCCGGTATACTGGTGTGCTGCTGCATATAGACCCAACATCATTAAAACACAAATTGCATAATGTAAAGAAGCTGATGACTTTCTCATGTACAAATGGCCGACAAGGGGCTGTTTCTTTTCGACAGACCAGCCAAACCCACCATCCTATCAAGATGCTAATGAATCAACTGCGACTGTTTTTAACGGTGTCTACTATTGATCCAGTCCACCCACCTCTGAATATCGGAACAGAACCGTTTACGTTGGATGAGTACAGGAAAGCAAAGTCCAGCATAAAGGAAGGGAAAGCATGGGGTGACGACAACATAGCCCCAGAAGTCTTAAAACGATGCGACCTTGATCAAATTGTCTTAGGCTTCTGTAACAATGCTCTATTGAAAGGTGAGAAACCAGACCAATGGTCAACTGCCAACATCATACCAATTCCAAAGAAGGGCGACCTTAGCGAACCAATGAACTATCGGGGAATAAGCTTGTCATCCCTAGTTGCCAAGTCTCTAAACAAGATGGTTCTGAACCGGTTGAAGCCAGAAATCGAGACAATTCTGCGTAGAAACCAGAATGGATTCAGACCAGGAAGGTCAACAACTCAACAGATATTGGTACTGAGACGTCTCATAGAGGGTGTCAAGAGTCGGAAACTGCCAGCTGTTCTGACATTTATAGACTTTAAGAAGGCTTTCGACAGTGTACATCGTGGGAAAATGCTAAAGATTCTAGAAGCTTACGGCATTCCAGTCAAAATCGTGCAGCTTATACGGCTCATGTACGAGAAGACAATGGCCAAAGTCCTAACTCCAGACGGAGAAACTGAATTGTTCGAGATACTTGCAGGTGTGTTACAGGGTGATACCTTAGCACCTTACCTCTTTGCAATAGTCATCGACTACTGTATGAGGCAAGCCATAGGCGATGATGCGGAGCGACTTGGACTCACCCTCGAACGTAGAAAAAGCAGAAGAGTGGGGCCCAAGATCATCACCGATGTGGACTTTGCAGATGATATAGCACTTATATCTGAGGACATGGACAAGGCTAACGAGTTCCTGCTCAGAGTAGAATCGGCGGCAGCAAGCGTGGGACTACACATAAACGAAGGCAAGACCAAGGTCATGACACTGAATATGGAGGATCGATCTAGCGACCTACAAAGTCGATCCGGGGAAGCCATAGAAAATGTAGATGATTTCATCTACTTAGGCTCCTGGATTGAGAGCACAGATAGGGAGATAAGGGTTAGAAAGGGAAAAGCGTGGGGTGCCCTACATAGACTGAAGGATATCTGGAAATCCAAACTCTCAAAGAGCCTAAAGATTAGATTGTTCATAGCGGCTTGTGAATCAGTACTGCTCTACGGATCAGAAACCTGGACACTGACAAAGGCTCAAGAGAAAAGTTTGGACGGGACATACACAAAGATGTTGCGTATGGTGCTGGGTATCTCATGGAAGGACAAGGTCAGCAATATAACTTTGTATGGTAGCCTCCCAAGGCTGTCAAACAAGTTACGAAGCAGGAGATTAAAAATGGCGGGACACTGCATCCGACATCCTGAGCTACTTGCCAGTGATTTAGTCTTATGGGAACCTACGCACGGTAGAGCACAGCAAGGCCGACCAAGACAAAGCTACTTGTCTATGTTACTGAAGGAAGTTGGGACAAACTCTAAAGAGGAACTGCGAACCCTGATGCGGGACAGGGATATATGGAGGGGGTTTTCTGGCGTAGATCGGACTTAGCTCCGACATAGTAGTAGTAGTAGTAGTAGTACTATTTATCTGCAAGGTCTGAAGGTCAGCGAAGCAGCAAGGATTGTGGATCTCGGGGATGGGAAGTCAAAGAGAAGAGACACTGCCATTTAAAAAGTTATATAGCATAGTGGATAGTGTTTAGATGAACAATTATAGTCCTTTATATTTGTAACAGGAGACTGTAATTATTAAGTTTCTTAGAATATTATGTCAAGTGGACTGCCACGTTACTTAGCGTATCAAGGACGTCCTTTGACCGCTGCAAACAATTGTTTGAATCCACGCAGCTTAAAAAATGCCCATTGAGACAGTAAACAGACTCTGGACAAAGTAATGACACGCAATACTAATAGTAAAGAAATGTTTGAATAAAGAGTATCAACTCTAATAAATTTTAATAAAATAGTAATCTATTAATATATCAGCTAAGCAGGAGAACACGCGAAATATCAACAGGAGTGGAATGTCTAAGATATGCAGGCACACATACAGCATACTTTCCTACACTTAACTCCGCCTACTTATCACCTAGCTAGACACAAATTACCAAAAGTAGTACGAAAAAACGTCATAGGACCATAATTACTTTTCATACTTCAGCATAATTACCATTATCTAACTTTGGACATGTTTTGGAAATTTTGTCGTCAAATTTTGGAAAAAATTCTGTGATAGTTAAAATATTAAGTAATTTACTTACGTTATAAGAATATGCTTAAGTTCAGAACACTATTATGGCAAGGAAAAGGAAGCACGAGATTAATAAATCCGTATAAACAACAAAGGGTCGCTGGCATTGTGCCAGCAAAGTCAGCCAAACAGCCACAAAGGAACAACCCTAACACTGCACGTACACTCTGTATATAGGGGATATTGGTGTGGTTATGATGTGTAATTGTCTATTAAGAGGCGGCTACCTATCGACTTCATATCCGGAATGTTGCACCAGGTCAGTGTACACAGCTTAATCATGGCTAATGCATTAATGGACAGGTTGTAGAGGTTATTGTCACCCCACAAGTGAGTCACACTCCTCATGACAAGAATGATAGTTGTTAACTTTAAGTACTTAGTAAATACTATTCTGCAACAATATTTTTATTTCTGCTGCGGAGATGGTCGTTATTTTAAAACATTCCTTTGTTATGATAAGTAAACTGCGTGGAGCATGGAAGGCATCCATTTGATTTTGATGATTGTGAAGTGAGAAGCTTGGTATAAGAAAGCAGTGGAATAAAAAATAAGCTTTTCAAATTAGAGTAAATGATGAATTTTCAAGCTCAAATAAGATCTTTGAAAAAAGGCGTTAAGGAAGAAGCATGATTTTACTAATGGTGAAAGAATTATGAGATAGGTGATGAAATATTTTAACAAGATCATATCTGAAATATCTAGTATTTCGATAACTCAAAAGGCGAAAGGTTTCTCACGGCCCAAATGGACGCGAAGTTAGACTTAGAGAATACTCCGTACCTTAATACTGGTTAGTACGGGATTCTTCATACTAGATAAAAACGATCCAGACTGAACTGCCTGGAATGCTTCATACTAAACAAACCGATCCAGACTGAGATGTGACAAAATCAGTACAGGCAGCCTGGATGTTAAAAGTGGGTGTCGAATACGTGCAACTACTTTAAACTGAGATATTTATAACATAGGATAAACGTTTGAAAATATAGACACACACCGAATTGTTAGCTATGAAACCTGGTGGTTGAACAGTTGGCAGCTGAGTGGTAGGGCACACTCACAGTTCATTGCAATTGTCGGCGGAGAGAGGCTGGTAATTACACTACAAAAAAGGAGAAGTAATTACATTTACACCACAAAAGACAGAGGGTCAGTGAGTTGTGAGAGAGAGGAGGAGTTTTGAACTACATTATTTATAAAGGAGTTATAATGGGAAAAGGGGGAACTCAATAAGGATATTGGTAATAGCAGGCACCATAGAACTAGATATACTGGTGTCCTCCTGTAGCACGTACAAGGTGGTATTGGTCACCTACTACTCAGTGGATAGAGGGAGGGTAATGATGTGTCCGTGGTCTGCCATGACAGCAACTATTATACACCTAGCACAGCAGCCCTCTTATCTGTATATATATTTGTAGTGTGCATGTTCTTGTAATGGAGTAATGGGGTAATCGCTAACCCCACGTTGTAGTGAAAAACGATACTGTAAATAAGGGACTAAAGTTCTGGCACGGAAACAATGAGTCTTTAGAATAAGAAGGAGGTAGAGAAAAGAGAGAGAGAGGCCCAGGAGGGACGAAGGAATTGGAAAGTTTGTGGTGTAGTGAAAATGGGGTTTTTGACATAACAAAAAATAAGGGACAGTGACAAACTTATCAGACCACTGTTGTATAAAACAGCACATATTCTAACCCTTACAAAGTGTTGCAGTGGATGACGGATACTTGAAATACTTCTCTATTGTATTCCTTTTTGGATTATTGATATTCGAATAATCCAAAATTTCCATGGAAAGGTGTCACACGAGCTGTAGATACATACAGTTTGACAAGTTGAGAACAGAAAAGTTATGAATATAGTTAGAGAAGTAGAGAATTTAAAACGTGGCAAGGATGAGCTGATGGAAAATCACAGTTAGTTGAGGATTTGTGGCGCCAAAAGGGAAATGTTAAAGTATGTCAGCTCCAGGAGATTGTGGATGAATTACGGTAAATACAACGAGAAGAGAGCTATTAGTATTGTAGACAAAGAGATTATATTTAAAGAGAAATCAAGTCTACTACTGCACATATAGTCGGTACAGACAAAAATAAGCCTAAAATTAGGGGTATTGTTTGACCAGCCAAAAATCCTTTCCAGGACGATGAAAATAAGTTAGATTGAATGGGATAACCTGAAAAGCTAAATAAAGACTTAATAAAGCCCAAAGAAGACTAAATAAAAACTTTAAAGAGATGAGCATTTTAAGGATTTAAAATAAGGATATCACGATATTTATACGATGACAGACGCCGCGCAATTGTTCTAGAATAAATAGGCTTGCATAGGAAAGGGTCATCATTCTCATCAACAATTGAACGGATAAATCATTTAACTTCATAGATGCGGAGTTCGTTGATTTTTGGCGTAGAGTTCGTGGAGTTCGTTCAAAATTTGGAGTTCGTTAGAGTTCGTTGGAGTTCGTTAGTCAATTTTTCAAAAATAAACATGGAAAATGTTTTTTTTAAAAAGTAATCAGCTCAGGATTTCTCGCATGATCTCTGATAGTCGATCGACCAGTCCTTGTACTGTGAAATGTACAGTGTACACGCGACGCGTGGTAGAAGTTTCAAGTACCAATATATTTAGTTGTTTTACAATCGTATGTTATGTGTTGAATTGGCTGAATTGTAAATACAATTTCTGTTTAATTTCATTTTACGTAAGTTGTACAAAACGAACTCCTCAAGAGTTCGTAATTTTGGGTTGATGAGTTCGTAGAGTTCGTTGTCACTGAGGAGTTCGTAGAGTTCGTACGTATCATCTATGTAATTAACTTTGCTTTGAGGAAATTACTAAATATATTTGAATATTTGGTATGATACTGTGTTACAACAAAATAATCGCTCTGAGTTATGGCGCAAAATGTAACATAATCAAGCAACATATAATTGTATTTGTCATGTTTTAATACAACCCAATTTCTTGTCTCACAGATATCTAGAACCACACACGAAACAACCCGTTCATTATTAAAGTTAACGGCGAATTTAACGTTATTTCATTAACACATTATCGGTAGATTACTACTTAAAGTTTAAAGTAGTAATTTACTGTTACTTTTCGCTACTAAATTGCTCACTAAAAGTAAGAACTTGTTTTAAACTACTACTTGTAAGTAGTGCATGGTAATTACTTGATGTAAAAACTATGGAGTTACTTATTTGCTTTACGTTACAGATACCGCATGCAAAGCTCAATTTTTACCAGGATTATTTTTGAAGCGTGATCAGAGTATAAGTATAATGGCCCGCAAATTCCATGTTTAAGCCCGCACACCCCCCCGGCCCCCCCCGGCCCCCCCCCCCCCCGCCCGCCCGCACCATCGTCTTTTTCAAATAATCCTTTTCGACGAAATTAACAATGAAGAAGCATTTTATAAGATGAACTTAATTCTTAATTTTGTTGAATTAATTATTATTCCGCATACAAATGAGAGGTTGGGAGGGTGATCAAGCCTACTAAATATAAAACAATAGGATAATGCTATACCATCAAATTTCGCATAAACGAAGTAGTCTTACCATCAACACTACCTTAACAATTATTAATAGAATTTTGTTGATTATAAAAAGAGTAAAGTAAACGCGTGCAAGAATAGTAGTGGTACGCACGGGCAGAAATTTGGGAGATTTCTGTGGGAATTACTCTACACAGTGGAAAAACGACCAACTTAACAGCCTTCTGTGATGAGGCAACCAACGTAGCTCGTACTGCAGTGAGCGGTTTATCTCATCGGTTTATTCAGAGGATAAGAAGCTCTTACTACAATGAGATTGAAATTGTCGGAATATCGCGGATACGAGTAACCGTGAAAGTTTGAAAGAGGTTGACGGAAGCGCAAAACAAATCAGTAAGATTAGTTTACATTCTAGCGAACCCACATGGCATTCAAACCGGTAGGCTCATTCCACTGATTTACTTTAAGCATATATTTTAGCGAATGGGTAAAGCCTTAGTTTTTCTACCAATCAAAGATTGCTATCACAAATTCGTTTCAAGCTGTAACAACTCAAAGAAGTCTTAACAATAAATTTTTGATCGTTCTCGCACGAAATCCCATGCAATGCAAGCTAATTAATAATAACAATTCTCCAACCTAATAGAAATTCATCAAGAAATGCAGGTCACTACACGTAATCTTTAAAAAAAAGTGACCTAAATTATACTTGATGACAATATTGTACAATGGGTGTTAGAATTTACTACAAAACTAGACAATTCACACCGTATTTGCCATTTGTACATGCCTGAAGTAATCCTTACAAATGATAAATCTGTACTATTCATAAACAACTTGTTAGTTGTTGCATTTTGTTACATTTTTTAAACCTCAAAATTTGACTTGCTTGACGGCTTTTTGTCACATTTTTAAGTGATAGAAGTTTACAAACAAGATTGGCTGTTATCCAGGACTTATCCAGAAGTCGGGCATAACGTATTTATCTCTCCGCGCAAATTGGACTCTTCTAGGCAGTTGGCTTCGTGTAAGAACTTTCATAAACAAATTAATTTATTGGAGCTTCTACAGCATTAACTTTCCTGGTGGCCCTAAGCCAATATTAACGAGCCTACAAGTGGCGATAAATTCCACTGATAGTGATACGCAAAGTATCTTCTTATATATTCCAGAAAGAATTCTAATTTAACTCACAGGTTGTGCCGGATTTGTCGCCGGCACACATCCACACCATCTTGAAACACTTCAAATTTTTCATATCCACTAGTGAGTGTTTGTTCTCCTCTTTTTTCTTCTTCTTCTGTCCCGTTTAAGTCTTTTACTTCATATTCATGACGTCACACAAAAAGTAGAGAGTATCACGACAGGTGTTCAGGAGCTATGCGAATAAAAGCAGTTAGAAATACGGTTACACTCAATGGTTTTCCCTATACAAAAAGACGGACATATATTAATACTAAAAACAAATGGTTAAACGAAGAAATGAGTCGGCAGGACGTTTAAAGCGATCAACAAGTTATTGTAAAACTGCATAAAAGCGCTTGAAACTTTCCCGTCACTCTTTAAAAAACTTAAGGAACAAATTTGCAACAAGGAAAGGATCGTTAACAAACAACTGTACAGAAAATGCACATCAGCATCACGTCTTTGGCATTGAATGAAAATCAACATTAGAGAATAAGTTTACTGAGAGCGATATGTTAGAAGCAAAATAAGTTATATAATTACATGTTGTTACGACAACTCAAGAAAATTAAGGTTATTTATTCTTTTATTCGGAAAGTTTCCAGATAAGCATTCTTTATACAATTATGTAGTTGACACCGTCATTGACGAAACTTGAAGGCGCTTAACTCCAAACATGCATCAAAAGGAGACTATTCCAAGGTTGCCAGACTGCCAAAAGCAGAAGATACAACAAATAAAGCATTACAGCTCAAACTTTATCAAATTAGCCGTCGTTAGACATAGGACATAATGATAATTGGTCGGCTTCTATCCTCCTTTCTCTACATGTAAAGTTGTTATATGTTATATAAATGGAGACGGAAGTCTCTCTGAGTAGGTACAGATATAATACTTAAAATAGTTCCCAGGACCCAAGTTAATTCCCATGAAGTGGACCATTAATAACCGTACTATGGCATACAGCCTGCTGGTAACGTAGTTAGTTAAGGTTCACAGGCCAATTTCGTGTTATGGAGGGGAAAGGACGCTACAAATGGGAGCCGCGGGTCGTTTAAAGTAACAATTCAGCCCTGAACTTGTGAAGGTGGTCGGACACGTAATTCATGGTCAATTAACACTGACGAGTGACAGGCTGACGTTTCCCTTGCAGACTTTGTCAATATTATTATCACTCCAGAGTCCAGGCTCACACCAGAATTTCTGTAAGTGCTGACCACTCAGAGAAACAATCGAGTCAGACAATAAAATTGGAACAGCAAAATTTTTTATATCAGGCGTGCCGCCGTGCCAAATTAGAGATGAAAAAGCAGCCGGTATATTGGTTGATGGTCGTGGGAGTAATTGTTGCAAATGTTGTGATTTTATCACTACTGATTGATAGAGCTGAAGCAATCATTACTACCATCAGTGTTATTGTGGTAGTATATAAATTTACACGTTTTTTAGCTCGGGAAGATCACCAAATTGAAAACATATTTACTACACCATAAACTAATAACAGAACTGCATCTTCGCTTTAACAACTGAATTAATATTCATAATAACCTTCACATGCGCCTCATTCATAGATCACGAGAATTTGCTTAAAACCATAAGGTTAACAGAACCCCGGTACTCATTGGGCCCGCCAAACTGTGGCTATAATAACCGGGATGCTAGAGAGTCTGAGAGTAACAGCAATTAAGTAATAACACTCATTGTTCCGACCATTAGAGCTATATAAATCCTACTGTTACATGGACAATATCCCGTTCATAGACCTACTGGACGCAGGACCAGGAGTGGCTCGGGGAGACACTCAAACATGGTCAGATTACGAAAATCTCTTGTTAATTGCAGACGTTTTGGATCATTTGACCTGCCCAAAATTTTAAATGACTCTAAAATTTGTTGCTACTGTGAAGTAACAATTTACCTAATACTGTCCATCTTTCGTGCTTAATCACGAAGACTGCTGTTCACTAATCCTCTACGACGGATGAGAATGGGCGTCAGCTGGCATCGAGTACACAAAAACTGCCGCATATGCTACCAGCTTAGCTATTGTTCGTTTAGCTATTGCCGAATGCCGAAGATTGTCGGCCCGCTGTCCCAAACATATACTCTTCCGAGTTTAGTCGTTAACTTGCGGATCAATGTTCAATAAAGTATTGGAAACTGAAATTTAAAAAGAACTACTGAAAGACAAAACCTAGTGTACAAAGAACGAATATAGCACTGAACACAAAGAGCCAGTCAGCTCAAAACGAAAATACGTACTGAAGCGCCCAAGACTCAATTCTAACCCAGATATAATAGCAGTCGCCTAGATACTAAAGCATCTTTAGTAAAGATGTCAGGGAAAGTCCCTGCTTAAACCCAGTGCAAATCCGGTAATGACTTTCGGTAAACTGTTCTGCTATTTATCACAATACATACTACTGATTATCACAATACATAAAATATACCATTGCAGCAGCATACCAAACCCTATTAACATATTATTATCATAATCTGCGAAGCTTACACATGGCTACACAGTACACATTAGCATGTCTTGAGGAAGGTATTGGTTTTATGGCCTCAAAATAACGTGGTAATGCATTCTTTGAGAGGAGGAGGCCGAAACATGATGCTTCCTGGACGTGTCTCGAAATTTAAGATGTAGTCAGAGTAGTGTTTGGGTTTGATCTTTAAGCAATTTGTTGCCTAGTAGAATTTGGCGGTTGTTTTGGTGAATGATTATTTAAGGAGTGAGAAGCCTTATAGTTTATATGCACTGTAATGCACTGGTAATGATATAAAATAACACTGATATATAATGCATACTGATAACAATTTGGCGACCTCAATGTTTACGCATTCCATATACTCACGATCAGCGACGGAAGAGTTGCCACCATCAAGGGAGTGTTTTGACAAAAACATACAAAGACTGTTATCCATAGCAATGTGACGATATTCAGGTCTTGACCGAGCATCTTTCATGTCTTTTTTCGTCTTTATTACTTTTTCTTTAAGAGGCTTTCGAGAGCTGGATGGTCTACCCCCGGTGATGCAGCAAGCTATACTGGACGGGGAAATCCGCATTGCGACAACTTGACTGTTTGTTACAGACTACCAACAAAAATTGACAAATTTGAAATGAAACAATTAAGAAATATGAATACTGAATAGTACGGTAATGGCCAGCTGAACTTAAATATCTGACTTAGGAACAATTAATTCTTCAGAGAAATTACAAACGAAAGGATCCAAAACAACTCTGTTAATTGAACCAAAGTTATTATGCCTATGTCTAGCAATTCCGTGTCGGAATCGTTTGATCATCTTAAATCGGTCTTAGTTAATTCAGATTTAAAAATTCCAAACAGTGGAAGTTGTGATTTCATAGGATTAAAAATTCGTTGAAGTCAGAAATTAAACAGAGCAAATGAACGAGAGCGAGCGCAGGTGCCATGAGCGAGCGTAAACTGAGAATCCGGACAAAATTAGGTGTCGAGAGTTTAATTATGACGTACTGTGTAAAAAACTTAGCAACTTCTGTTGATTGTATGTATGTTAAATGCTCTTGGCAGTTGGCATATTTACCAAACGAAGCTAGCCAGCTATCTAGGTATGATTGTTTTCTCTGTAGCTTTGCAAAAATTGCCTACAATTAAAAATGCGAAAACAAGTAAAAAGAATAGTATTATTTTATTTCACGTACCTGTTTCCATCGGCATCAGGATCTGAGTAAATATCTTTTCACTTTCAGTGAATATCTTTTCAGTGAATGTCTTTTCAGTTCCAGCGCGCAAAACAAAATACAACCCTTCAAAGATAAATAACTGTTTGTGGACCGGGGTTATATTAAAGTTGCTGGACAGTATCTCTATCTCAATACTATCTCTGTCAACACAATACAAGAACGTTCGTGTGACCATGATCTCTAAATTTCAAGAACTAATTACACAGGCAACTTATAAGCTCAGTTATAAAGTCATAATACAGGTATAACGTTCGGGATCGATCGAAATTAAAGCGTATCACGTGCTCGACTGTCATGAACCGATGATTGTCAAGGCTCTCCGCTGTTTATTGCTGAGGGTCATCAGACTACGTTAAAGGTCGGCAACACTCAGGGGATTATAACATTGAACTGTTAGCCCCCCCCCCCCCCCCAATCTATTGTAGTAAACTCTTGAGGGAACACATTTATTGAGATCTCGCTGCATACTCATTACTCATGTATGCTTATATCATCTTCTGATAAAATATATTAAGACCTACTATTATGATCAATCACGAGGCCCACTTTGAGATGCCTACGTCAGGGCTCAGTTGGGTAACAACAATATAGTGGTCTTAATCAACTTGATCAAGGGGAGAGATCGTGACAGCCATGCCATTACCAACAAACCATATCACTGTTCAAGTTAAAAGTATAGGTTTCCTGCATATGCTTAAACATGCTCATATATTAACATATTTATGCTGCATCTGTGTCGCTTTAGGGGCTTTTGTTCAAAATTAGGTAAACATTCGGCTCACATTAATTGATGTCAACACCCACTAAGACACTCTGAGAGTAATAATTATAGTTGGCGGAGATACAGGTACTAACTAATAGGCTAGCTCTGCCAACAACGGGCAGGCTAGTTATTATTCTGGAGTACATCCTGTATCCAATATCATTATATCAGGCACTCTGTACACCAAGCAGAGGATAAGTCTGGTGGTATCTTATCCTCCGGAGAGAGTCACAACCAGCTGCCCAAAACAAATTAATTCCCATAATTAAATCTGGAATAAGTGACAAGTATCTCAGGTAGCCATGCTTTACTTTCAGACGCTCAGACGGGTTAAATTGAGCTCTGATAAGTGATTAAAGGCCTTGCTTTTGTTGTGGACATGGTAGATATGGATAATAACGAGAACTGTGCGAGCTTTGAGAAAACTCTAAAGTTAGTTTTTACGGCCAGGTAGCGCAGTTGGTTAGAACGCCTGTCTTACAATCGTTAGGTTGCGAGTTCGAATCCCACTGACTGCCTGGTCTTGGGGTGAGCGTCGTCGACGTTCAGCTAAGGATCATGAGTGGTCTATGCAGCCCCCCGGTCTACTCAGCCGAATACTCGAGAAATCGGGTGTGAGGGTTAAATGAGGAGCTGCACATTGCAGCAAAGTCTCGGGCGAAGAAAGTATGGTACACACTACCTTAACCGTCACTGGCCAAAAAGATCCTTCGGCTTCCTGTAATTGGCTGGTTGCACTTGTGTAACAATGTGGCTGTTGGAATACACCGAAGTAAAATAAGTGTCTTGATAAAAAAAAAGTGCTCAAAAAGTGATGACCATCAGCTGTTGAATCGTTCTGTTGAAGGTCGTTCAATAACTAGCACAAGTTCTCGTAAAAAAGTAAAAAAGGAATTATATCCATATCACACAATGACAACGCGTCCACGAGCAATTAAATATCTGGAGCGAGCTGCAGTTAATATGAATTACAACGTAGATAAATACTTAATACACTCAAACCATTAGAGAGGGCCCGGCCATTAGTTATTTAGCACACTTCGTCATCAGTGGTATATTTAACTCAGGGGGTGTGACCATTGGTCACTGACCAATGGTCTTCTCCCATAAACGAGGACTCAAGAACTATTTTAATTTACTCTTGTGAAGGGCCAGGGTCACATTTTCCAGTGCGAGAAGTTAGACAAGACCAGATTTTAGAGTTTCCCATTAACAGGAACCACTGTTAAACTTTATATAAAATAATTGATAAGTGTAGTAATCCTGCTTACTTACTTACCGTTCATTAAACGTTATGTAGTTAATCACATGAGAAGCAGTACACAATGGTCATTGAATAAGTCTACACTCCCAATGTACTCAATGTATGCGACTGAGCGTGAAAAATCTTTTCTTAGAAAAGTTTAAAAATTTCAGTAGATGACGGAGATATTTTGATCCAGGTCTCTGCATTTCACAGTTGAGACTTGACATTTCACAGTTGAGACTTGAAATTTCACAGTTGAGACTTGACATTTCACAGTTGAGACTTGACGTCGGATGTATAAAAAATAGGCGTGAGATGCGGTGATCAGTTAAAATGCTGGACGACATGCTCAATTTGTAGATTTCTATAAAGTAACGGATTGACATTAGACATGCACACCCATCCGTTACTTATAGTTCCTTATTGCTAGTAAAAATGGTAATGCACGTAATACGTATGATCAAAATGAAATAAGGTATTTGTATCATCCTGCCAACTTACCAGAAGGAAGGTAACTAAACATGTCAGAGCGGCTGACTGTGAAATATGAATGGTATGAAAAATAACATAAACACACAACTCTTCTTTGATTAACAATCATAAATACCTAATAAACCAATTAACCTACTCACTTGAATTCTGAATATTAACAAAAACGACAAAGAACAAAGTACAAAACAAACCGTTGTTAACTTTCAGAACCACCAGGCCGTCTATCTGAAACACCAGAAAGTCACTGTCTAGAATCCGTGTGTAGAGCTCTCGTTGAGCCTTTGAAACAGCGTTATTACGTTTTGAGGAGGGCATTCCCACTTCTGGTGTTCATTTAACATCTGTCATCATCGAGCGTTGATTGTTTGTTGAGTGTAGGGCGTTCAAGTGAGTAGAGATTCAATATACGCTAAAAAGTCGAGAAGGTGAGTTCAGTTAAAAAGTCTACGGAGGCCAAAAGGATATTTGTAATCAAAGGTTGGTCAAGGGCCATATCGATTGTCAAGATCAAATTTCAAAGGACACCATGGAGAAATCGTGGCTTATAATGAGTAGCGAGAGCTGATCTTGACTGGTGGACAGGAAAAATTAGCGTGCTGTTGAACTAAAGTTTAAACGTGCATGTAAGAATTCGCATAACGGAATGGATACTTTTAAATCAGTAGTTATCAGAAAAATTTACCACTATATGTAAACACAACACACGTCAGTGCTTACGTTTATCAATACTTTAATTCAACATAATAAGAGGTGGGGAGAATCGAGGGCAGACTAATCCGTGTAAACATGTGAATATTGTTAAATTTAAGCTTTTAACTCGGGTTAAAAAGGTAACGTCAACCTCTGGATTAAAGTAAATATCAAGGTGGTCAGTGGTGCGATGTAATGGCACACTAAATTGTGGTGGAAAGAGTAAAACAGGTCGGAGGAAAAGCCATCTATTACTAAACAAATCATTGGGTAAACCCTGATTAATGATTTTTACCTTCAATATTTCAGTAACAAACCATTCATGAGCTTCATTAATGAGAAATTAATCACTGTACTAATTTTGAACAATTTACTTTACGAATGAAGTGTACTGTCTTGAATAATGATGTTGTTAATGATACTAACAATCAATTATCAATAAATTTTCACATTTTCTAACCGGGTAATCAGTAATTTGTTGAGCGAATTATGGATAAGACGTTGTTAGTCATACTCATAGTGTTATTCTACACGTGTAAGTGAGTTACAGAAGAGAAAATATGAGCCAACTTATATCAAACCACGTGAAAAACAAATTGAGAGATTAAATTGATGTGAGAGGCAAAATGAAAACTAGCGAAACGTGAAAAACTGATGCGTCTTAAAGGCACCCAACGACTTACATAAATCTTTTTAGAGCATTGGTATAAACGCATTTCAACATATAAACTTTACCATAGGGCTCGTGACTCTAAGAGTCTAATTATTTTTCGCATAATATGCCTCAAAACTTTGCATTTTTCTGCTCAGGCCATTCCTCATGGTATGTTGAAATGGAAATATGTCAGTTCTATTTTGCAAATTTTCGTTCGTGACGACTTGGCAGTTGGCTCTCTCCTTAATAACACCGCAATAGGGCGAGAAAAAATTGACTGTCTTTGAGATTTATCTAAAGTGCTTTCAGCTCGTCCGTATAACTATATATACCATAAACGGTACCTTCATTCGTGTACAACTCCTTGCCTGTTTTTGTGGTAACTTTAGAAAATTTACAGCATTCAATCAGCATCCTGAGTTTATTGGAATCTACGGCTAAATTCAGGGTAGAGGAAGTCATGTGTAAATTTGCAACACTACTAAGAGTCGTGGAGAAGCCGAAACAATAATTTATTGTTATAATACAAATAGGACAAAAAATATGGCACCAAATAACTGTGAAATCAGTAAGGTTGCTCATTTAGACACTATTGCATGGTTTCGAAAATCAACAAAAATTCTATATAAAAACAAACAATACCTTACATTATGTAGTTCAGTTTCAGAAAAATTGGGGGAAATCGTGCAACCTGTTAAAAAATCGTGCAACCTGTTAAAAAATCGCCCCGGAGCGAGTGCCAAAATCAAAGCTTTTATAAACTACAGGATTATAATATGTGATCATAATCTTTAGCGGTAAAACACGAGGCTTATAGGCTAGCATAATGCCACATAATCACATCTGTATAGTTCGAGTATGTACACGAATCGTCTGAATGCCACTACGGGATTTATGAAGTGGCAGTAAAAGTCTTAGTAAGCAGAAGTTTTAGATGTTTTTAGGTGTTTTTAGTTGTGTTGATGGTTTCAATAGTATAACTGATAATGCGGAAACGTCTGTGGCCGAGTGAACATTTTAAAGCTTGAAAGTCTGCAACTCTTATTTGGAGTGATATCGGTTGATTGTATTCAACTTAGCTTTAGGCTATTTTGCACGATTTACTAACTATTATTTATGAGAGGTGACTACAAAATGAAAATCAAGGACATCCGCATTCCGTAGGTCTGCTGATTGCACTATTTGGATATTTTTAAAGGCCTCCTATCACATTTAACTGAAAATTACAAGATGTGTCATCGGGGTGCAAACCCAGCAATTTCAGTCAATCCAATATGTTTTGAACTTTAATGAGATAATGATAAGAAATACTCCAGGAATTTAATACCGAAAAACACGAGGACCTAACCCTGACAATATTTTTAACCTGATGAATGGGATACACCCAAATTGACACTGCACGTGTTAATATTTAAGCTATCAAGAATTAAATGGAATATTTCCAAAACAAAAACCCGTTTTCCAACTTAAAACATAAGTTACGAAATGGCAAATTTGGCAATCTCAATCTTGGAAGCTGTCAAACAAGGCGGCCTTCTTTCCCGAACACAGGGAGAGTTTCATCAATTAGGCTATAAAAGAGCGTCAACTTGAACGTTCTTCAGATGAAACATAACTTACTAAAACTATTACTAGTGATAAAGCCTACATATTAAGGCTGGGTCAAGGTAGAAAAGAAAAGATTAATGTCATGACTCACGATAGAGATATTAAACTTTTAATAATAATATTAATATAAGTGTAATATCTATTTCGTGAGTCATGACATTTATCTTTTCTTTTCTACCTTCACTAGTCTACTTAAGCTGTAGTATAAGTTATATTATACAGGGTGAGTTGAAAATAGTGTGTAGAATGTAAAAATCGATAATATTTTTGATGAAGGAGCAAATTTTTAAAGGTGAATTGCTATCAGTTCATAAACGTTACAAAATTCATTCTTGCCTCTCATTTGATTCTAACTCATAATTTGGTTGATTTTTGGCAGTTTTCCAAAAATTCGTAAATTCGTCCTAATGGGGTTCTCAAATCGCGTGCCCTGAAAATCGAGTCTAAAAATCTATCTTCTTCTACATTTTTTGAGAATATTATGAATTATAGACAAAGAACGAAGAAATGGTCTGTTGAATGAAAGCATTATCATTGCGCTGTTCAATAGCATGCCATGAGCCATCCGCTATGACATATGGTGACTGGTCGAGATATGTTGAGTAAAGCTTTTTAATACTACTTGCTTCCATATTCCTTGTGAAGTTTGGTTGTAAATTCAGTCAGAATTAGAGGGGTGGACATTGAAATACAACTTAGTGAAGAACAATGACCTCTATTCAGGTTGGGAATGTTTAATTGTCATACTTGGAACAAAATAGGAACAAAAGAGGAATGAACGACTATTTGCCAATAAATGACTCTTATAGGGAAAAAGCGTTGAGGGATATGGTTACAATCGAGGTAAAGACTTGTGACAATTTGCTAAATCATCAAGTACAGGGGGAGTTGAAAATAATGTGTGGATTGTAAAAATGATAAATATTTTTCTATCAGATACAACTAAAAAGTCGATTTCGAGAAAATTTCAATGAAGGCCCCCCATTTACATAAGAATAATTGGGACGCTGGATTGAGCAAATTATTGATTATTAAGTAATTATATTATTTTATTTTTATGACCTAAATATGCAAAAATGGAGTGATTTTTTATTTTATCTCAGAAATTAGACCCATTTAAAATCCAAACATTATTTTCAACTCACCCTGTACTTGAAAGCTTTCCTCACAATTCGAGGGGTAAATGCAGAGAGAAGCTTCAAGTCAGGTATGTGAAATTATCAAATACAATTATATCCATTATATCAAGAGATAGCACAGAATATACAAATCTAGTAAGTGACAATAACTTCATGATTTTACGCCACCGCAATCAATTCATCATGGCTAGAACAATTCATTCTCAACGTGCTAAAAGATATGAAGTTAGTCGGAACATGAAGAAGCATGTTCAAATCTAATTAATTTATATTTCAAATGATTTCTGTGACTGAGTCAGAACGAATGAAGTGAAAATATAGATATATCATACATATCAAGAATATATGCCTGAAAGAGTTGAGTATGTGACCCTTATTTAAAAGAATTTCTGTAGTATTCGGGAAAACTGTAGAAGCAGCAAAACGACCAATTGCAGAACTGTACCTAGCATTAAGTATTCAGAATGTCAACGACAATAACAGAAACTTTACAACCTACAATTCGTCCAATCTCCAATGATCGTAGATTATTCGGGTAAATTGTGACTGGTACGTCTAAAGCCAAAAACTGACTAAAGCAAGAATACATTGGAAATTCCGAATTCCAAACAAGACTACAAACAAAACTGTGAGGGCAGATGGAAGGCAGTGATTATAAATTCAGTCTCTAGTAACACAGTTGGTAAGTTATCCAGCTAAACGCGCTTAGCTTTCCTCCGGCTGCAGACTATTTTGTGCACTTTTACGGATCCACATAAATCAATGTAGGAAAGATCGGTCCACTTGACGCGATGAAGCCAAAAAGTTCACAATGAATGATAAACTAGCATCTGTATCAAAGAGCTATTCGGTGAAGGAACAAACTAGGTCCACGTTAATCTTGTTATGCATTACTCCTCTGATTTCGATTTTCCGAATCCAATTAAAAAGAGCTCATCGAATCCACCCAGTCAACTGACATGCCGAGGTTGCGGAGGACAAATAGGGGATTAGGAATTGGTCCTTGCTGAATGATAAGTTAGCAAATACCACGCATAATTGGATTATTCAAAGAAGCGGTAAACCTATCACCGACAGAGGGGAAATGTCACCGAAACAACAGAATAAAGATCGTGTGGTGAAAGTTAAAGGTCATTTTCAGGGGCTTTTCAGAGCAAATTCAAAATAATTATAATTATTATCAGTATATCTTCACGACCACTTGACATGACTAATTCTTACCTTGGGATAAAATAAAGAGGATTTTAACCTTCCTCTTTGTAAGAATGTATCCCTGGCCGGCTACCAGGTTGACTCAGAAGAGACGGCTTCCGCCTCATAGCAAGCCGAACTACAGTGAAATTCCGTCAAAATATAATTGAGAAATTACATTTCAGCGTCTACTTTTAACCATTAGCAAGATGTCGGAAAATCTACCAAAATACTAATGGTAGACACTAATGTTTCATCAATTGTGCGAAACTCGAAGAGGTCTAGGAACAATGCCAAGCTGATGAATTTTTCTACACTTGGTTTAAGTGCACGAACACATGAAATAAAAACTAGTGACGTTAATCAGTGTCACAATGACTGTCGACTGAGGACCAAAGAAAAGTGGCGTCATTGAAGAACTGATCACCATTCTGTGGAAGAATCCCAACGGAGTTGCGATCAGCACAGTTTTAATTTTATAAAGCATAAATAAACCATACAGCTAGTTAGATTTTTCAGAAAGTTCGTTGAAAAAGCAGACAGAGCTTCCACTACCAGAGTCACAGGGGTGTTCACAACATGAGAATAGACATGGGAAGCGACTAACTGAACGAATAATCTGCCTCACAGAATCTAAACCCCATGTTTAAATGATACTCGTGAGCACCGGCTCGCTCAATATATCACTCATGGTAAGTCCTGGTGTAAATGGTGTACCTTCGATATTGCATTTTACGTGATGTTAATGATCTACTGTTCCTCAAATCCCAGGGGCCCGCTGTGGGGTCGGTAATGAGCTGGTTGTGGTGTTTGCCGGGTGGTCAAGATTCGATCAGCCGGCAAATTGAGTCTAACCACCTTTCAATACATGGTTCATTTCCTAATTTCATTACGGTAAAATGTTGTGGCTGGGCTGTTGATTCCAGCAGGTAAAATCGGAAAAACTTTCTCTAGAAAACTCGAGAGAAAGATAAAAACAAAATGAAAAGAACAGAAAATTTGGAGACATTAAATAAAAGAAACAGTGAAGCAGTTAGTATGTAACTCCTCGTTACAACTATACTATTGTACGGCTTTACTTTCCCATGCTAGAATATAATTAGTACTATTGTCTATTGAAAATGTCTGATTGTTGCATTGAAGGGCTATAGTATTTCTGATGAGGCTACGATTAAATTTAAATTACATACACAAATAAAAGCAACTATAGGCAATTATAAACAATTATAAACAATTTGATTATCAATTAAGTTTATCGATTACTGAAGTACTTAAGGGGCGGGTGTTAATACAATAGTATATACATTTGCAAACAAAGCCCGGGAAATAAGAACAACATATTATCTGACGTCAAAAAGAGGTTGCGATATCATTTACATTTTGTACCATTTAATTGGTCTGTATTTTTATGCAGAAAGCTCTTGCAAAGTGAGCTTTTAATACAAATTATATGCTAGCGACTTTTATTTAATGATTGTAATTAAAGAGCACTACTCAAAGTAATTAATTATTCAACATATTATTGGGTTAACTACAAAGATTGTTGTAATTTCAGCCTCGACGCAGGACATCGGAATAGATTTCGGAATGAGCTTATAAATGATCAACTCTTTGTCTTGGTTAAACAAGGTTTTGCTTCACTACCTAGTTGTCCTTCCTCTGAGGAGTGCCAACAAAGAATAAAACAGCAAATGTTATCGAACTCATTAATCTTGTTTTGGAAGACTCACTACCAGTACCAAACGTGAAATTCATTTTGATGCAAGATCTTGCTAAGATTTTGCATGAAAGTAAATTATTCAGCAGGGAAAATATTAACACTGTAAGAGTGGTTAATCCCACAAATATGTAAGGATAGCCTGTAAAGTGCAACCTAACAGTTTACAGTGTGTGAACACAAATAAGAGTGAACCGCAGCAAAGTTGTGAAAAATATTGACGATCAAGAGAGGCTGCAAGTGGTGAGGACTACAGCTCCGTGACTCCGTCCCGCCTCTACTACTGGTCGTTAGCGTCTTTGTGATCTAATAGACTATTATATTATGTGTCATTGAAATTTGAGTGTGGTTCTGGAGAACTCAACGAAACAGAAGACTTGAGATGACTTAATTTTATGAGTTGCGAATGGTTTTCTGTACTTGAGAAAAAGTAAGCAGGTTTTATTGCTGCTTTCATAGCAATCTCTTGTTTATCTTCAGGTTCACTAAACAGAGGGTTTTTTCTCGCAATACGTGTCTAATGATATCTAACTGACTGAGTACTGACAGAAAAGTGTTAATCGAGAGCAAAGTTGTTCACCTGATTGAAATAAAACCCGATTAAACACTAACCTTCTATAATGATGAAAGGCGGATAGGAGACAATAAACAATATACAAGTACGAGAACATTTTTTTCATTCTGCGGCAAAACTTGCGATTAAACATTAATCGCACTGCAACGGCTTTAATTTTGAAATTTGATGACAAGTTATAATACTTTCGAGAATAAACTAAATATTTCGAGCCACCGCGTTTCTCATTGATCACATTTTTTTGCGAACTGTTCTAAAACAGGGACTGGTTTGACCGTTAAAATGCTCCATTGCATAACTGATTATATATAGTGATTGGGGGACGGCTTCAAAAATCATGATAATTTGAGAATCGTGATGATAGTTAAGAATCGCAACAAATTGGAAGCTATTACAAGCTTTAAATATCTCTTAGTATGGAATTGGAACAGAACAGATTGTGTTAATTTCTCACCACAGATTTTGTAGGACCTCACAACTCCCAATTTAAAGGCGGTTGATCACTTCAACAACTTAATGGGAGACTAAAATCACTTTTATCAATTATAATTTGAGTTGAATACAAGCCTTATCTCAGTAAAATAACATGTAACTTATTCTTAATTTAGATCAAACGATACAACCGACAACTTACTGCGCCTTTACTATAACCAAACTTGCTGATTTTCTCATATTCATAACTGACCTATACTATGAACATATCTGACATCGTAACTCAAATGATTTAAAAACTGTCGAGCGTAGCAGATAATTTTTAACTGACCTATGTAACTGACGGCTATGTAGTCGAGAGTGGGTTCCCTCCTCATCATCGAGCTCATCATACTCGCCGTTATTCTGAAATAATCATCATATTTAGTCATCCAGCTGCCCCAAAGTAAACAACACAACTTCAAAATAATATTTTAATGGAACATTTAAAATCATTTTCAAGTTCTTTGTTAGAGCTTTTCATTTAGAATTAAAACAAACTCCTTCATTATTTTTATTGGAGCCAGGGCGTGGACTGGCTGCACCTAGTTAATATAATCTGTTTTAAACATTCCTCTTTAAGAATGTTGCAACATGTTTCAGTAATGGTTTATTGAAGTGGTTAAGCCCAAACTTGAAGTTTATCTTAAAAGTTAAATAAATTCAGAAGAATCGATGACCACTCCATGAGTTTCACTACCGCCATAACCTTGTTTGACAGGCAGTGGGGGACTGACAGATGACCATCGGTGCTTGAAGAACGTTGAGAAATTCTGTTTACTTCAATGAAAGTAAAAATCTTAGAATATAGAGTCCGTATTTTTGACCGTTCGCGTTATTGGGAACCGAACATAAGGTCACGGTTAAGGCTTCGTACTGGTGTGAGGGACAAAAAGTCGTGAGATATAAAATGTCACAATTGTCGTAAATCCCTGTTATTAACATTAATTGCTTATAGTTATGGTCTAGCCTAGCCTTCAGGCCGCCATTATATCGATTTTTAAAACTTTAAAACCTCATCTGCATCACTGTAGAGTGAATTAGTATAGACTACGTAAAGGCTACTTTGTAGTGTTAAAATTCGTTTTTACAGCATTGGTATGTAATGACTAACTTCATTTTAATTACGATTGGCACTTACAGCTCAAATCCAGAAAGACCCTGAATTATCTCGAGGCATTGGATCTTCCCGTTTTTTACAGAAAATGGAAACATCTCTGTAAATTTGTTATTTTTTAGACTCTTAAATATATTTCTCCATGTTTCAGGTTTTAAATAAACGTCATTTAGAATTACTGCAAGTAAGAATCGAAAGTAAAGACAAAGTTAAACTACGCCGACAGTTGACAAACTTCCAGGGAGGAACGATTAGAACTTGTTCTAACGAGAAGTGGTAGCCGGGAGGAGTACTTTAGACTAAAATAGGCACATTGAAAGTTGGGCAACAATGTCAGAAGCCAGAAAAGGTTACAGTTGGTCCCACACAGTAACAACGACGATATTCCGGCAAATAGGAAGAGAGGAGCCGACCTTTGGAGTTGTACCACAATTCATTGCATATGTGAGTAAGTTTAACACCCAGAATACAACTTTTAAAGAGATTGTGTGATTGGTATTATTAAAGCTGCCCAATCCTCGCTACTTAGAACTGATAGCTGTCCTAACTATAAATCATAGCATCATCTTTATCACTTACTGAATCCGTACTTCGTATACACCATTTATACCGACCATTCCCTTTAACAATAAGTCCCTCAATGTACTCGTTAAACGTCTAGTCAAGGTACAATTTCAGTAAATTTTATCATATTTTCCGGACAAAATGTTACAACTTATAAAACTAACGTTGGCGTTGAAATGTAAAGCTTCATTTCTCTCTCGTCTATTACATTTACATAAACCACCAATCGACGCTTGGAAGGTATCCAAAAATCACAATAATGTAACAAAATTCCGCGTGCGCAAAAGAAGAAACTATGTCTGATCTGTATGACAAAAGAATTTCATTAAATTGAGTATCGGAGGGACTGCTAAGACAAAACATACAAAACAAAGGCGGCCAGTTTTACCTGTAAATCTATCGGCACATGACTACTGGACACAACAATTACCACAACAGTGTTGGCAAACTTCTGGTGCCAACAATACGAACATCCCTTCAGACAATAAGAACGTGATCTACCTGGAGTAGTGAATATCTGGACTGAACCACATGATGGAGATCCAGGAAATAGAGCGTCAAGGACAAAACCACGTGAGTAACTTTGTTCTCAATCAACGGGATGTAGTCTACAGAATGGGATGCAGTCTACAGAATGGGAGGCAGCGCGTCATTTGAGTGAGCCTCACTGAATATTACCTCTAATGTAGCTAGAGCAGTGAATGTGTCGTACCATGTGCTCTGCACTTATGAGAGGGCACCGTTAAGTGGCTGATACATGAATTAATAGCGCTTAATGCTGAAGATCTGCTGATTAGATTTATGAATAACAATGCTGTTGCCTCGCTGGTGTATTACCGTTGTACATTTTCCTGTTTCACGCTCCTCCAACTATAATGGCAGAGGGCCATCATGACTTTCAGAAGCCAGGGTAAATGCATTTCCGGCACAATGGTGTTCCAAATCATGCTCCCATGACCGTCTTAGTCGTGTCATTGGTCTGAAGGATATGCCTGAAGTATCAAGGTCGTGGTCGCTATTGTTGATTATGTTAATGCGATCAGATGCGCCACATTTATCAATACGTCATGGTAATGTTCATCGGTGGCAACAAAGACAGCATCGTCGGCCCTTTCAGTGGTTACTCAATACGTAATGTCGATATTAGGACCTTTTTCAGCGAGAGACTTGTCTGGAGTCATCGCACAGACGTCACAATGTACGTCATACTTAACTAGATCAGTAGATAAATGATGTAAGATGCAAGGGCCTTTGAGAATTAGTATCTGGCAAAACATCAACATCTGAATCATTCGTTATATTATCATTTTATAGAGGAAGTGAGAGGTCGTGAATATGACCAATTATTTTTACTAACTCAGATAAATCCATTTTCTTGTAGCAATGCTCATCTATCACTATAAATTTGATCCTAAACAGCCATCATGATATTAAACAATAAAAAGGTTCGATCGCTAAACATAAACACCTTCCGCACCTCATAAGAGATTTTGTATGGTACCCCGAGACACGATGGGGACACGACGAGAAGATGTGAGGACCATAAGAGGAGTAATCCGACATCATCATTTCACGTAGCAGATCGCTGATCATTAACGCTCATATTAAACAATAACATCGCGTCACAAATCGCAAAGTTACAACCGCTATAAAATACAATGACTATCATAGTGACAATCACGAGCAAGTTTAGAGCGCGGTCAACAGTTGGCATATTGTACACGTGCAGGCGTACTAAAAGTACTGGGAAGAGTGTTAGGAGGAGTGTTTAAAATAACTGAAAGAACAATTCATCAAGTTCACGTACTGGATGTTTAGTTGGCCAGCCGAAAAGTTTTGTTGTTTTGTCACACATGACTCACGTGTGACAAAACAACAAAAAACACAATCAAGATTTTCCCGCAATAAGAATTTGATTATTAACTTCACCTACTTGGTAACCATTCGCTGGGAACTTGATCTTTACTTTTTAAACGAGAATTAACTTCACAAAAAAGAGGCTTATATGTAAAACAGTGTTTATTCTATGCTCTTCAAAACGTTGTTTAGTTTCCCAAAGGACGATTTTCAGGATGAAAACTTAGGTGAAAAATACGATGAGAACAAAAAGTGATAATTAGAAATAATATCTATTGGAAATAGAAACAGCTGCGAAGCTCTAACAACCACCTTTATTGTGTTTGTTGCTATCTTTGGAAGATCATATTAATGTTACTGTATTCTATTTTCCGTACTTAACCAGATTTGTCAGATGATCTCTGCCACCTGACAAATCTTCCATCGTATCAGTGAAATGGTGGCCCTCACAACAATACATGCCCAATAGGGCTACTGAGCTAAATGAATCAAGAGGAGGCTAGTAGACTTACGTTGAACATTGGTAACTAGTATTGAAAAAAATTGTAGGTTGCTGGAAAGTAGGAAGATCCATTATAAGGGGATATTGTTCGTCGGAGGAGTAGGAAAAAAGTGGCAAAAGTGGGCAAATCTAAAAGAAAATCGAAAAAACATATACAATAGTAGCCTAAGTATTCAGGTAAACTTTCAGATGCTAAATATGTGTAGACAATAACGTGTCGAGCAGTGCATTGTTCTACTTACACTCTATCGTAATAGCCATCTGAGAAGGCTCCTGTCAAGAGTGATGTAGGACCTGGCAGCAAAATGTGTAGTAGTTAATGAACTCCGGTATTTCAGACAAGTAACGTTCAGACTTAGAGCAGAGCAAATAGGGCAGAAAGTGTGGGGGAGACCGTGCAGGTCGTATGCAATGCACTCTTAGTCACTGTTATTTAGCATTGTTATTTAGCACTGTGTTTCTCACAACTTACCAAGCCGGTTTTACGTTACATCCACGTACTTTTCGTGGAGACAAATCAGTGGTAAGAACGGTGGAAATTGGAAATGTTAGAGGGACCAGTACCTTTAAACATGACAGGATTCCGGTCGACCGTAAAGCACTAAATGTTTGGAGGATCTCTGTATTATTGAGGCTTTAGATAGTTGATTGTCGAAACTTATTTTCACGTATGGGCACTTTGTATTCATTTTCATCTGAACTGGAAGGTTGCAGTTTTATCATGGTACACATATTAAGAATAGAGGAAACTGTGCTCGAAATAACGAAAAGTCCGAGCTATTGGAGTCTACTGTGTGCACTGCACAGTCCACATCACTTACCCAAAGAAGAACAATAAAGATCACCCTGGTATATGTTACACTGTCACAATCAATGCTGAGTCTTACCCAATATCCATCTATTGAACGAGCTCTTCACTACAGACGGGCATATGACTGAACAAACAGGGTAAACAGGGGCATATTTGGGGTACACGAATTCCGAAAAGCTGTCTGCTCGAGTCAGTGTGTCCCGACCAATTAAAAATGTTTTGAGATTTTAGTGGTTGCCTGGTAACGTAACAAAGACACGTCCTTGGTGTGCGTTCTGCATATATCCAATATCCATATAGCTGCCAGTAATTATGGGTATAATATTTGCAGGGTGTTCAAAAGGTGCAAAGGTGCAAATCAGTCATGTAAGACGAGTAGTGATTCAGATTGGTGAGTCAAGCAGTATTTTCTTTATTTCTCTGAAACCACATTTAGTTTAAAACTAATTACAACACTACAAATCTATTACATTTATTCAGGCATGTACGATGGCATGACGGGCTAGGAAGTACAGCCGATCTCCTGGTATGCGGGTACGCTGGGGTTCCTGAAGTTCACCCTTGAGTTAGGCTTCTCTCGCCCAGTGCTTGCACTGGGCAGCAACACCCTCAAACACGCTGTAAGTTGATCTTCTACTTTGATTTTATCCATAATTTAGCTTTCAATGATAACATAATTGATGTTAGTCACACATTTACAACTCTGATATTGCCCCTCTTATCATTATTCTAGCTAAAGTTTCACTGGCAAAATTTACTTACGCTTGGCAAAATTTACCTAGAACCACTTGTACCATTACCCATTTTCTCTTGCCCTTTCTCCTTCAGGTAGTGTTCAGTGTTGTGTGGTTGCCTACTCTGGGGTGTTATGGATGGTTCCCCGGCAAACTTTGCTGCCAGACTCGACAATCTCTGATAATAATGATAAACCTTGAAGAGATTTTCGACTATGTTAAAGCTGCTTCAATTGAGGATCTGCAAAATATCCTCAACTGTGTCCAGAGCGAGCTCCCTAAGCGTGAGGGAAAGGTGGACAACTTTGTTTTGCACCTAGAGGACTTCTGTGGTGATGATGTCCTCCTTGATGCAGTATGGGTGGAGTGTGGGTCCTTGAAGATGAACCCTGGGGGGAGAAACAAGGCTCAAACCGCTTGGTTATGCTCGCAGGATCAGGCCTATACGTACCCGGACACAAACCCAGTACACTCACCACAGGATATCAGTAGTTTCCCTAACATCAAAAGGCTGCTGAGTCTCGTTAACTCAAGCACAGAGATAACTGGACCTTTGGACTCCTGTCTGGTGATTAAGTATAATAACAACCAGGCCAGCACCTCGTTACACCGTGACGACGAGACACTCATCGATCAGGAGAAATCGATATGCTCTTTCTCCCTGGGGTGTGAACGGACACTTGAGTTTTACGAGGGTACAAAGAAGAATCCTAAATGTGCCAAAGCGATAAGGATGAAGAACAACAGCCTTGTCGTAATGAGGCCTGGGACACAGCAGAATCTGAAGCATCAGGTGCGTGCAGAGCTGGCTACTGGTACGGAGGGGGATGGTCAAGACCAAGTGCGATACTCCCTGTCTTTTCGCGCAATCGTGAAAACTGGTAGCCAGGCCAGCTCTGAAACCAACAGTGCCAGTGAGACTAGTACACCTGCTTGTGGCATTAAAGTCAAAGAACCTGTGCAGAAAGTCACGTTGGTTGCTGGAGACTCGTTTGCTCAGAGATTGGACTCGGACAAGCTGGGGAAAGGGAAAGTCAAAGTCGAGAATGTTGCACAAGGTGGAGCAAAGATGGACAAGGTCCAGAAGCAGCTTGAGGACTATTCTGCTGCACATCCTGATGTTCAGGTTGATAAACTTTTAATTAGTGTTGGTACGAACGATATTAGACGGGTAGACGATGTAGGCATAGTTAGAGGGCCTCTGAAGCAACTCTTTAGTAAGATATGCCAATTATTTCCTAATTGCAAGGTTTATGTTCAATCTTTATTGCCATTACCCTTAACGTCTGATGATGATAGATTAACTAACAAGAGGATAATAGACTTTAATAGGATTTTATATAATGAGTGTGTATTCAGGAGGTTCTTCTTTATGGATGTCTTTTATCCCTTCACTAAATTCAAGAGAACTTATAAGGAACCCGTTAGGAGATTTGACCCGTTATTTGATAGCAATGGTATTCACCCCAATCCTCAGAAAGGAATGGGGGTGTTGGCTAGGTCTTATATTCGTGCCATACACAGTAGATATTTTAATCCCTTTGTATATCAATAGTTTAACCTGAGCTGTATTATGGACCTTGTATAACTAGTTATATGCAGATGTAGTCTGGCAAGTATACTTACCTGTAAATTACCATGATCGATTTAGTAACATGTAGATTTAGAGTTGGAGTGTTTAGTGGAAATTCTTTCGCAAGAGCCATTAAACATCAGAACCGTAGACGTGGTACAGGTAGTATCTTTGACATTTTAGACAGCTGCATTGATCCTAGCTTCTTTTTATATATATTCTATGTTTTATTCATATGCCATTTCTCACTCATCATCATCACTAGTGCGGGGGTTAGTGGGTTGGCTTTTTCTAGAGTCACATATGATTGCCGAGCCTTTGTACCAACATATCCAGTGCCTAACCTGTGCCGATATTTTACTGTATATTTCCTTCTACACTTAGCAAATATGTATTATTTCCGGAATGATTATAGTTTCGATGGCCTTTACAATTTCTGCCATGTTACAATTTATAGGAATTTAAACTTTTTATCTACTGGCAGAGCTGGCATTGCACTAACTGGATGCATAATTTGTTTGTTCTTGTTGAATGGTATTTTGATAGTTTTTGTAAATCCTGGAATCGTAAACCCAGGTCCCCCTCCTATAGATATTAGGTTGGGGAATAGTAAGGTATTGAATGTTTACTTTCAGAATGTTCAAGGCCTTATTCCCTTCGGTGAGCTTAATAATGCCCACCCAATGCTTGATAACACCAAATGTCTTGAGCTTTCAACTTATTTTAATGAGGCAAATATAGATATTGCAATACTTAACGAAACTTGGTTTAAAAACTCCATAGCTGATAGCGAATTCCTGCACCCTGATAAATATAAGATATTTCGCTCTGACAGATCTAAGAAAACTCATCCACCTGATCCCTCTAATCCGACCAGGTTTAGGAGAAATGGTGGCGGGGTCATGATTGCTGTGAGAGCAGACCTTCAATTATCTTCGAAAGAAATCCGACTTAAAGAGGGGGCAGAGATTCTTGCTGTGGAGTTTACAACATCAACGGGCATTAAATTTGTTATCTGTACATGTTATCGTGTTGGTACACTGGGCTTTGCAAATCATGAAAAAATTCTTGGATCTCTGAAAACTCTTCTTCGAAGAAGAGGGCTAAGCAAAGTATTTATCCTGGGAGATTTCAACCTGACTGGAGTCTCCTGGTCTACCTTGGCCGGCTCCTGTCCTATTGAGCAGATTTTTGTTGAATCTTTTGTAGACCTTGGCCTTCGGCAATGTGTACTTACACCCACACATTGCAAAGGCAAAACACTGGACCTTTTGCTCACAAACTCTGAGTCTAATATCAGTGACCTAATGGTAGGTGAGCGAGATAGCGTCTGTAAGTCTGATCATTTTCCAATCAACTTTAAGATCAACATTAAGGTAAATAGGAAGAAGCCGGTTAAGCGTATGTGCTATAACTATAAAAACGTGAACTGGGAGAGGCTAAACCATGAACTCCGGCACACAGACTGGAATGTATTGCTTAATGGCACAGAACCTGAAATTGGGTGGAAAAAATTTAAAGAAAAACTTTTTAATATCACTGACAAATTCATCAAGAAATGCTCAGTTAAGACAGATGGACAAGATCCATGGTTTGACTCAGAGTGCTATGATGCATGGCGCAAGAAAATAAGACTGCATAAAGACATAAAAGCGATAGAGCCCAAATAGCATTCTCCCTTGCCAGGAAAAACTTCAAAAATGTGGTTGCTCAAAAAATGCGAGAAACATTAAATGAATCAGATGATAGCGCTCTTGTAACAAAAAAATTCTGGTCATATGTAAAATCAAAAACAGCTAGTCAAAGAATTCCTGAGTTTGTAAGCTACAAAGGCATTGTCCGCAACTGCCCAGAGGACCAGGCCAACTTATTTAATGGCTTTTTCTTCGAGCAGTTCTCTGAAGCATCATTATACGACATAGATATTGATTATTCAAACGATTGGCGCTTTGATATTGCATTTGACCACCAAAGGGTTCGCAAAATCCTTTCCAATATTAACCCTAACAAAGCTTATGGGCCTGATGGTATTCATGGGAAACTTTTGAAAAACTGTGCTGTTGGGCTTGCATACCCATTATCACTATTATTTCATTCATGTTACAACATTGGGACATTACCTAGGGAGTGGAAACTGGGACACGTTGTACCCATATATAAAAAAGGTGATAAACACGAGGTTTCAAATTATAGGCCAATATCCCTTACATGCTTAATCACCAAAGTTCTTGAACGCATAATTAAAGATGAGTTACTTGCACTTACTAACGGCATGATCAACGATAAACAACACGGTTTTCGAGCTGAAAGATCATGTGCAACTAATCTTGTAGGTCTATGTGACAGCCTAGCTCTCTCACTGAATGAAAATATGAGAACAGATGTAGTCTACTTTGATTTTGCCAAAGCTTTCGACTCAGTTAACCATGATCTTATATTATTTAAGCTAAAGAGCAAATTTGGTATTGATGGGAGGCTACTGAAATTCATCACTGATTATCTAAGAGACAGGCAACAACAGGTCTTGATAAGTGGTAAGTTTTCTTCCATGAGAAACGCCCAATCTGGTGTACCACAAGGGTCAATTTTGGGACCTTTGTTGTTCATTATGTTCATTGATGATATATCAGTGGGGATTTCACCTGGCACACAACTGTCACTGTATGCCGATGATACTAAAATTTGGCGTGAGATTGTTTCGGAGTCTGATATCCTGCGACTGCAGAAGGACATTGATTATCTCCATGACTGGTCACTTTCTAATAAAATGAGATTTCATCCCGACAAATGTAAGGTCCTCACCGTCGCAGGAAGGATATCCGAAACAGTTTCCCTCCTTAGTGTCCTACCACTCTTTAACTTTGTATACTCCATGGGAAGAATCGCACTTGACTATGTCGATCATGAAAAGGATTTGGGTGTTTTTGTGACCAAGAATCTCGACTGGCAAGACCAGTGCTCTAAAGTCCTCTCAAAAGGCCAACCAAAAATTAGGCATGGCAAGGAGAAATTGCTATTTTGTTCAAGATGTAAATCGTCGTAGAGTACTGTATCTCACTTTAATGAGAAGTCAATTTGAGCATTGCTCAGTTATATGGAGACCGGTCACAAAATCCCAGATAAGCAAGCTGGAGGGCCTCCAAAAGCGTGCTATTAAGTGGATTCTTCGCGAGGAGTATTTAAGTATATGAGTTATCCACCATCCACATACATTCAAAAATGCAGACAGCTTAAGATTATGCCCATAGAAGACCGCTTCGACTTTCTTGACCTTATTTTCTTCTTTAAAATTGTGAAGCAACATATTCCTGTCACTTTACCCTCATATTTGCAACCATATCAAGGCCACTCAAGGTTAAGAAATAGCCACATGGACCCCTTATGTTTTGTAAGCTCGATCTTACCACGAGCAAGCTCTAACGCTTTTGCTAAGAACTTTTACTTTAGGACCCATTCCAAATGGAATCATATTCCTCTAGATATACGTGAGATAGAGACTATTTCTGAGTTCAAAAGCAAATTGACCTCCTACATGTGGGATAAAATTATGCCGGAGGACTTTGATTATGATCTAGATTTTTCCCTCGAGACAGAGATGTGAAGCAGTTTACCTAAAGCTAACAATATGTTCATAAGGAGCTTAAATCCCTGTTGTCTGTATTTCTCATTTCTCATTTTAGTGCATGTCATCACATCATGGATTTCACTTTATTATATGATTTGATTGCTTTTAATATTTTTGTGTGTTTCTATTTGAAATTCTATTTAAAATTTAAGATTTTCGTGGGCCCATACTTGTGCAGGAGGTGCATTTTGCTCTCAACATCTGTGTTTTGGTGACCCTCAGGTCCTTTGATTACAAACATTTTGTCCTAGAAAATCTGATTTTATCGGAGTCTTATACTTTTGAGAAAATTTAATGTTGTTCATTCATTGTGTAAATTTGTATGTAATTGATCGATTTGAAAGATTTCAATAAAAAAAAAACATGCCACACTCCAGGCATAAAATACGCGTATCTAGGGAAAATATTATACTGCGAGGGTGAATTTTATTATTAGACTGAATTTTTCCGATTCTCGGTGACGATCGTATGTTTACCTACCTTGGTGTTCTTAACATTGGCTTTGAGCGTTGAGTGGGGTTTTGAACTGCTAAATCAAATACAAAATCAAATGCAAATGAGGGTCGCCACGTCTGACGTCACACGTACATCTCACCTTTTCACAACAGGGTGGATCCAGTAAATGGTTGTGGGGGGTTGTAAAAAGTTTTTTGAAAAACTAGCCTAAAACTCATTTTAAGCCCTGATTTATAAAAAAATCATAAAACTTATTAATTTTGGAGGCAGAATTAGCTGTGTGTAGTGCTGAATGTGAAACAAGCTTCAGCACTATGAACAGCACTCTTCCCTTGCTCACGAGAAGAACTTGGCCAAGGGGTTAGATATCAAAAAAGTAATTGAAGCTTTTGCCAAGAGAAATAGCATAAGAGCCCCCCTTCTCTAAACAAATGTGTTTAGTTCTGAAGGTTAGTTAAAGGTGTTTTCTTTTTAAATGATTGGACTTGAAACTGTAAAATGTTCTTTTAAAAAGTATTTAACTCTAAAATTGTTTTAAATTTGTATCATTATACTAATTAATACTGAGTTTATTTAATCAGTAATTAGTGAAAAAGTGTTGAAGTTCATCAAAACTTATGCTTTTTAAAATAGTTTTGAATGTTTTAAACCCTAAGTAAATTTTAGCTTCCGGTGATCGTCGCTGTACGCTCTACACTGCGGCCTGCGGGCTTCGACCGATATAAATCTGACCCCCTCCCCAAGATTTTCTTGCTGAATCCACCCATGTTTCACAATCTCTCCATACGTAATAATTTTGAATCCATATTCGGTGCGTCATGGACCATGGTATTGCAAGTGCAAATGACAATACACAATAATTCATTCAGAAAAGGGGTACGTAGCTGAACTATTCTTTGTATTCTTAATCAGCCCTAAAATAGTCTTCAATAGCAATATTAGATGATAAATCCGAGATTTCCAAGGAAGGGGTAGTCGCAGTTAAAATCATAACCGTTAAAATGTGCCGGTTTTTCTGGCACCCCGCAATAAACTTACTATGCGAAAGATCCTCTAACAATCAGATGGGAGAATGGCCGAGTATCACCAGTATAATTGACACCCAACACAGGAAACATGACGTGTTATATACACCTATAACTGGTAGCAAAAACGCAAAATGCTACAGACGAGAAAAGAAAACTTTGTGTTAAATATAAAATGTTCATCAAACTTTTACTCAGATACGTTAAAAAACAAACAAGAGACACCCGTTCATCAGTCAACTACCAATTCCAGCACCGACCGATCAAATCCTCGTGTATAATTTTAAGGTCGTTTGAAGGAAGAGCGAAATTTCCCAAATATGCACCGCTAACAGGACCCTAAGCGGTAGATCCTGATTGCTCTTGCTTTGTTTTACAGTAATTGTGCTACAGTGCTATATTACAAATTGTTGTTATGTACGCAATCGCCAATACAGTCTGAATGTGTTGCAAGCCACAGTGCATGATAAATTCTAACGTTCCAATGTTAGCCGTTAATAGTATAAAGTATAGTATAAATGTAGATACAATGTATGGAGTATTTCTTTATATTTTACCTTCACTCAAAAACATCAATAATGTCAAAATATCAAAGATATCAAATATAAACTGCAGAACGCAGCCTCGCAAAGTGACGCCCAAAGTGACCCCAGGACAGTTCTCTACTGATACATGACTGACCTCCCCTCCCAAGCATATATTGTCGCTGACACGTACCTGATGATCCGTAGCAACAACATGCAGAAGAGATTTATTAGTCAGATACACCCGTGTATTAATGGAGGCAAGGGTACAATATGACCATTAATTGGTAGACTACCAAACTGTCCGATATGTTGAGTAAGCTGCGGGTATAGCACGACTAGACTTGTCGTTTACAGCTAATATAATTTATTACCGATTATTTAGTATTCGTAACAGTGTTTTATGGCTTAATAAGTTTCTTTTAAAATTCATTTGACCTCACGTGAAGAAGTGTGAGGGTTATAAAATTTAATGTAGCTTCTTCTTCAAGACAGAACTTTCGGACGTTGTGGGCTAGTTTAGCCCATAACGTCCGGGCTAAACATCGTATCAAAAAACAATGTTTACTTACACTACTGTTCTGATAATTTGAAAATTTAGTGACTGTTGGTACATTCTATATATCTGGATTGTGCACTGCGAAGTTCACTACTTTTTGAAAACTAATCGTTTGACTTGATTAAGAAATAAGTGAATCCATATTGTAATCCAGTGCGCACTGCGTATTATTTGAGGAGATCCAGCTCCGGTAAATGTACCCTTCTCAGGTACATGTAAGAATCTGTTTCTGATGCAGTGTCCTACCTAAAACGCAGTGGTGTCCAAGGGTCGGAGCAGTTGGAGTTTGTCAAAGGGAGATCGAGAGTGCAAAGAGTGGAAGTGGTGCCGGTTGTCAGTCCTGCTGAAGCTGAACTATCGTTACTATTTCCAGAATTGGCCATTGCAGATATCACGTGACGCGATAGAACGAATATCAGGTCAAACGTGAAGGAGCAGTAGCAAGCAAACCTGTGCAAATCGTCTGCTATCAATCGTTCACGACCCATATATTGTATTGAGAACCTGTCCGATCTGTGTATCTTGTAAGCGCACCTTGTGTATAGAATTCAATCGAAAGTTGCTCAGCCGTGTTTCGAACTATGATTAATAAGGATATTAGCAGGTATTACGGGTAGCTACTACCAACCCTCTCATCTGGCTACCGACGAAGTTTGAAAATTAGGTGGTAGGAGGTGTCACGTGGGGCGAAGTGAGGAGGATGTTCATAAAATTCATCAAGATATTCACAAAATTCATCTGAAATGACAGATAAGAGTCGCCGACAGGAGCTCGGAGTACTCACGTGAACTACACAGAGAACTGCCCCTTTACGGTCAAGAAAAACTCGACAAATTTCTCAAACAAAAGCAGCTGTCAAGATAGAGCATTAGTAAAGATGGTCCATCGCTGGCCCTGACACCTTCCAATGAAACCCAGCAATTTGCTTGGTGCACCGTTTACCCTAATTGATGATCGAGGTGAGCGGACCGTTCACACAACTACAAGAACAGGTGCTCTGCACATACCGTCTAAACCCCTTGTTGTTGAACGGAGGAAACATAATCTGCCGTTACAAACCCTGTCATTACGGACTATTTAGTCCTGTAAAACGAGGAGTTTTCCGCTTCGAGTTGTTATGAAGAATCATCTGACTAACCGACATTGTAACCTATCAGTCATCATGCATGATGGTAACCACTCAGTGATCGGATACAATAATTGTAACGAAATTTTAAAATGTTGCGTACTTGACACATCTTGAGTGCAATTCAAGTTAATGAAAGTTTTTATCTGGGCATGCGATGGTCAACCTATCAGTAAATGACGTGGCATAACGAAACGTCTTACCTAGTATGTCTAAGACGACAGTTCAAAACCACCACTAATAACGCAGTAACGACAGCACAACTGATTATTATATCGCTATCGCATATCGAACACGCGCCGCACAATTTTAACTGTCGTTTTAACTGCCAAGAACTAATAATAGCCGTTGAATATATGAGGTTGAGATGCATTGATCGCTATTGAAGCGTAGTATAGTGGAAAAATGACAATTTGTATTTTTGTTTCATTATACCAACCACGGGCTTGACATCGCGTCCATACAACGTCATCAACCTGTTCAATTTGCAAGGTGGACTGTAGAGGACCTGATCTAGCCAAGCAAAATACAGATTATATCAGCGTCGACAAAAAAATGTTCCTTAATCATTCAAATACTTTTTCTGATTCTAAATATAAGTTATGTAAGTTAGTTACCTTAGACAACACCGTTTGTTACTTTTATGTCTCAAATAACTCGATGGAAGTTGCTTTAAATGATTTTGCAAAGTTTATGCTAGCAATGAATATTTATCTTCGTGTTGTCATTGTTATAACATACATAATCGCTTTATTCTATGTTTTAAAATTATATTATCATGATCAGCTTCGTGGTGAGCGGACCGTTCACACAAAAACAGGTGTTATGCAGTATGCACCTACCGTCTAAATTTATTTTTGGTCTGCCAACAGTGATATCAATATTTTATTAGCTTGATCATGTCCTCTACTATACAGGCCACAGTGCAAATTGAACGCGAAGTTAACCCCATGGTTGGTATAATTATAAAACAAATTGTACAAACTGTATAAATTGTACTTTTTCCACTACGCTTCAATAGTGGTCAATGCACCGCAACCACGTCTATTCAACGACTATTATTAGTTCTTTGGCAATTTTATCACCGATTCGTAATGCGCACTTCCAATAATTTAGTCAAGCTATTCTACCATACTATAAATCTTGCAATAGAGAAATAAATGCCTCAGTGCAAAATCTTCTAAAGCATTCTTATTGAGGTATTTGCTGTTGTGAAAAGCTAATCCCGCGTACCTATCATTTTGAAGACTGTTGATTCGATATTGATTGGTCAACATTCCAGATAGCAAAGGTTAAAAAGTTAATATTACTAGTGAAAGAATACTATGCGATAAAGTCACCGATATTAGTTCAACAAGAGCTTGGGCTTGCGTGGGCCCCTTATTGCAATATAATCTAACAAAATCTCTAGTTTGATTATTGTACGAATTGCATTGAAAGGGAGTGATATCATTGTACAGCTGAACAGTAGACTTGGAAATGCAAAAATTGTGATCGCTCAATGCGCTCTTACCGCTTCAGTTGTATGTTTAATGATTAACAAAGAAGAAACAACCGTCAAACTAATCCTTCACTTTAGTAAACCAAAATGCTGAAGGATTGAGAGACCGTAATATGGAACACCAATAGACATGATTGAATTCTCGAATTAACAACAAGATACACACTCGGCGCTCAGGAGATAGCAGGTTGACGGCTGACGCGACTGGTCATGGTAGATCTTTGAAGCAGAAATAACAACAACTAATTAGTCTAAATATTCTCGAAGTTCCCGTAGTATTATAGAATTGTACATGTAAAGTTAACATCCAACCTTTATTTCATGACCTTTAAACGTCACGCATGAGTTAAACTTTTACTTCCAAAATTAATAATTAGCTACTTTAAAATCAGTGACACTAACCTTGAGCTTGTCGCGTCTGATCGAAATGGCAAAATCTTCGTTAGTTCAGGCTCTTATGAGGGTGACTCAAAGGATGTCTTAGCAAATGAAACACAGATTTGCTGCTGGGGATCGACAAGGAACATGTAACCACTCCCGTAAGCTTCGTAAAGTTGCTGTAAAGTGGAATAGCAGTTCATGTATTTTATAATCTTTGATGAAATCATTAATATAACAGTAACTATAACAGTTTGATTAGCCATAATTGAGCAAATATTTCAAGTCTGTGCTTTAATTGTGGCAATTTTACTTAAAGAACGGGTTAACGAAAGAATTAATTTTTATATAAATTTTGAAATTATCCAGAAATGTCGCTGGATATATAAAATTTATATTTTAGGATAAAAATAAATAGGTCAAACGACTGGCAGGTTATAGAAAATGCAATTGTTTTGAAGAAGGGGCAAGTTTTAAATTATTAAGTCGGATGTAACTCACATAAAAAGTCGAAGATTTCCTTAGTACATCCAAACAGGTCATGGTTGCGAGAGCCAGTTTCTGCAGAAGACTAGCTATCTTTTGGTTCTGCGATAGCAACACCTGTTCTTACAAATTATATTAGAATTATTCCAAACAGATGATAACTGGCCGTCCTTCTGAAATAACGAATTGGTTATCTTGCATGGACGAGGATCGGGTATGGTTTTTCAATGAGGTGCTTTTGAGTTGAAAACTTGGACAAATTAAACGTACTGCATACATAAATAAATTATAATCATTACTTTCAAAATCTCAAAACTCCAAAATGCAAAAGCACGGTAAGCAACATGGTAAGGGTACAACTTTGTTGAAACTTGGTGCATGCTGATTGGTTAAGCGACGAAGTCTGAATGACGATATATCAGCCAATCAGGTAAGTCCATTGTTCTGATTGGTTCTCTACGAGCTGGTCACGTGACTGGGATAAGCCAGTAAAATTCAAGTATTTCTCCGCGTATAGAAGTACGGATTCATATAGGATAGAGCCAGTTACGTGTTATCAGATTCACCATTACAACTTCTTATCTCTATTCTCTCCGTACTATGTCGGTAAGCTAATGAAGATAGGGTGGTATTATTCTCTACACGGAGTGTAAAAACAAGATAACATGAACAATCTACGGAGGACCTTATCGTTATCGTGAGTCTTGGCATCAATAAATCGGTCTAGTTAAATATGCCACATTTGTGTCTCACTTTCCGCACTCATGGTAGAAGGTAGCAGTTGGTTGATTGTTGGTTGGTTGGGAGAAGAAACTTACCAATCAGTAATGATGAATGAGAAAAAATCTCACCGGGTAAAGATGACTATGAAATAGATAAAGCTGTTACTGGTTAAAACTGGCGGACATGGCGATTCTGCACTGCTGATGAGAGGGATAGAGTCAAGGCTCTCTGATAACGGAGTTCATTCAGCTAAGAAATAATAGGAGTCGTATTAAATAACATGCAGCTGTAAGGACAAGTATTCGATTACCTTTTTATTTATCATCCCTTACCTGGAATATGTTTTGATTATAAAATATTTTATTAAAACTCAATCCCTGCCAATATACAATTTAAAGCTAATGAAGCTGAATTAGTATTATATATATATGTATATTAGTAAATTACAATCAGTAACTCAAACTGAAATACGTGGCTCTTCAGAGCCGTTTTGACGGCCTGGAAGTGGTCAGTGGACAATGATGTCAACCAAGGACTTACTGGTTCAAACGGAGGGCCGGACCTTTCCAGGGCTTGTCGAACTTTAATACGTGTCAAACTTTAATACGTGACTCGAACTTTTATAGTACGAACTACAGTACATATACGGATACCTATGTTACGTAGTAACCAATAAGTGGTCGCTAGCCGGCAGCCGGCTAATAGCTGTACGTGACCACTTCCTAGCTGGTTAGAAATTTTAAGAGGATTGCAAAGTGAGCTGCCAGCTGGTCGTCAATATAGATTCACTGTTCGTTCTTCAGCGGTTCTAAACCGCTTTCTCGATCATTCTATTTTTTATAATAGTCTTGAGTCCTCAGTCCACTAGTCTGATCTAGAGCTGTGGTCGGACGGTCGGTGTTCGACTTTGACTTTGACCTTTATGTCATTACAAAATTGAAGCAACTAAAATTGCTGTTGTTGGGAAGCTGCAGTCAGTTTAACTTGTTATGTACCTGATCGTTGGTTCTGGCTCCTAGTTATGATCAAGTCGATCATAAAATCAACATGTACAGGGTAGCCAAAAAGTAACTACCCACACGCAACCGTCTAATAACTCAAGTAATTCGTATCAGAATTGCTTACAAATTTGAGAAAATATAGATAAGATATGGGTCAAACTTGGATTTCCTGAAATTTTCGTAAAATTTCATCTATTACAGAGGGTGTGGCACATCGCACACCACTCCCTCTTTTTCTCTATTGTCACCATAAAGTGAGAACGTTTTGAGTTACGAACTCCAAAATTTCCAGACACATGTGGTTTGGTAGAATTTCCCAAAATTTCAAGTTTGTTGTTTACAACTAAGCCGAGTAACGAGTTATGATCACCATTTTAAGATCTGGCGGATACATGATCTTAACTCATTAATCAATGGTCTGATTGGAACCTGCTCATAGGACAGCAACCGAAGTGCTTATGAGCAGGTTGAATTTCTTTGAGGCACAATCAGTATTCACTTATCTAATGGAGCTGACTTGTGGAAATGAGCAGAACTTTGCTGATCAAGAGAAGCGAAAGATGAAGAGATATCAGCAGCTGACAGAAGAGATAGAAGCCAACGGATGGGCTTGCAAGCTCCAGACAGTAGAAGTGGGAGCTCGAGGCATTTACAACTATAGCCTCCCAACCTTTATGAACCACCTGAACGTAAACAACAAAGAGAAGAAGAAGGCCTGCATGAAGATCGCTGAGATCAGCCTGAGGGCATCGTATACCATCTATTTGTCCAGAAACAATACCATATGGACAGATGATTGGGAGTTAGTCAAGAGACCAGTAATAGCATAGTAGGAGCGTAGAATGTTTGGGCCCAGAAAAACATGTTTAATACCGCTATAAACCCGTCATAAGCCGGGGACTACTATGAAAGTGATGATGCTGTGTTGTTGAAAGACCTTCGACCAATCAAAGATGTACCTCATCACGCCAAGCAGTTATGCTTGTAGGTGATTATACACTTATAGAGTACAACAACTTTATAACACTCCTCAGATCGTCATCCCCCAACATGCTAGGTACCGCCTAATGAGGCTCAATGTTGCTCGCTAGTGAATAGCTCCCGATGAGATAACTGATTGGGTGACGAAATCACTGATTAAGTGTCGAGATCACGTATCAGAAAGATCTTCAAGGGTCATAACTCGGCTTAGTTGTAAACAGCCAACTTGAAATTTTAGGAAAACACTTCAATTATCAAACCACATGTGTCTGGAAATTTTGGAGTTCCTTACTCAAAACGTTCTCACTTTATGGTGACAAAAGAGAAAAAGAGGGAGTGGTGTGCCACATGACACCCTAATCGATGAAATTTTACGAAAATTTCAAGAATTCTAAGTTTGACCCGTATCTATGACTATATTCTCTGAAATTTGTAAGCAATTCTGATACCAATTACGTGAGTTATTAAAGGGTTGCGTGTGGCCGGTAGTTACTTTACCTGTAGTAATAGTATGTATGTATGAAGTACAAATTGAAACGACCGCGGTTGTGTGTCAATTCGTTTAAATTTGTATCTAGCTCTCGGCTTGCCGATTGAGCACTGTCAGCGGACGACGCCACCCACAATTAAGTATGTATGAAGTATATACTTGTAGTAAAACGATATTCATTCGAACACGACCATTGTCCGGATTTAGCTAGACCGAAAAAGTGACTCATATTGTCCGAATTGGAAGTATATTTCTTGGAGAAACTTCTTTGGATCGTTACCAATACTATACTAGGTATGTTTTAATTTTAATAAATTGGGCAGAATTATCATCTTGGTTGCTTAGTGTTGATTTCACATTTGGGGAGTTATTAATTAGGACTTTTGGTTGATAATTTATAATTATATCCCGAAAGCGAACTCAGCCATTTAATTCTACAGCGGAGCAGCGGTGAGGGGCCGGGCTTGTGGTGTCTTCAGTCTTGAGAAACAATCGTAGAATAACAATATTTACTGAGGACACCATTTAAGCTATCGTGATTCAAGTCATAACTCAATACTTGTCTGTTGTCAGTACACAGTAATCTCCATTTCTATTGTTACACTGTGCAACTTGGATCCTTGACGTCAACAATGTCGATTGTAGAGGCTGAGGACTCCTCAGTCCTCGCCTAACGCCCCCTACTATTATATACAGGTGGTACTACTCTTTTGTTTCGTTGGTTTGATTATGTAGTCAGGGCGATCTATACGTATATCCTGTAAAATATATTATTTTATTAATACAGTGCCTTTGACACCATCAGGTGCCTTTGACAAGTGCCTTTGACACCATCAGCAGAGAAACAGTACTCAATGTTCTTGAAGATGCTGGCTGTACTAGTGATGAAATTAGGATGGTACGGCTCCTACTATCAAACACAGTGTTGAAAGTAAAAGTCAATAATACTGTATCAATTGAGTTCCAAAGCACAACTGGAGCATTTCAAGGAGATGCACTATCAGGTAATCTATTTACTGTTGTTGAAGCCGCTGCACTTATTCACCTCAGATCTGTACTCTCCCAAGTATCATCAACACCTTACCCAGTGAATCATCCAATCCCTAATCCTCCTATCTCAGAAGAATTCATGCCACTCGAAACAGGATACTCTGATGATATTGACTTTAATAACACTGAACTTGCTCCACTCAAAGAAATGCTTCCTATCGCTAAAGATATATTCCAGCAGTGGGACCTTCATATCAATTCTTCCAAGACTGAATTTGTCCATTTTTATTTAGCAGATCCTAAACCCACTGTTAAACGCAAGGTGATTGTTGGAAAAGTGTATAGAGGTGATGAAGAGTGGCGCTCTAACAAAACTTTAGGATCGTTGATGTGCACTGTTAAGGATATCAAGAATCGAATATTCCTTGGTAATGTCGCCTTTAGTAAATTTCAGAAAGTTTGGATGAAGAGCAAGATTTCAGTCCAAAGGAAGATCAAAATCTACGAGGCACAAGTAGTCTCTATTCTACTCTACAACTGCAACTCCTGGGCTGCACCACTAGCTTCGTTGAATGAACTTGATATTGCTCATCGCAAACACCTCCGAAGAATCCTCAACATCAGATGGCCTACTGGGGTTATTTCTAATGAGGCACTCTATGCTCGTTGTTATGTCACTCCCTTGTCTGTGAGAGTCTCTAAGTTTCGATGGAGAATGTTAGGACATATCTTAAGAGGACAGGAAGACTCACCAGCATACACCTCTATGTTATTTGCTATAAATTCTGATATTTTTATGGAAGGGAGACGGGGTAGACCATGTTTAAACTTATTAGATGTTATTAGAAAAGACTTGACTAGTAGAAATCTTGATATTAGACTTAAGAATTTGACTGATTTCGAAGACCTTAGATTTTTAGCTTTAGATAGGGAGGAGTGGAAGAAGTTAGAAGATGGTTGATGTTTTTGTTTTCTTTTTTATGCGTTTTGATATCTATAAGGTGCCTAGGATGCTCTTTTAAAGAGATATTTCGTACTTTGAAAGATTTACTACTACTAATACAGTTATACTCCAGGACCCTACGAACCGCTTTTTAACTCTTGGTGACAGTAGCTTGTTTCTAATACAAATTTCATTGTGAGCGAACCAAACAAGCCACCTTATTTGCAACCTGATACTAACTGATTCTCAAACAATGGAGTCTAACTCTAACCAACTCTTGACCATTTACCAACTCTAAACTATTAATACCCTACAGTTTAAACCTCTCCCTAACAACACACATGCTAGAAAACGAAAATAGAATACCTTACTCGGGATTATTACGACGGGTTTATTAACGACCGGTTAAAATATGGTTCGGGAAAAATATGGCGAAATTGCTCAAAACCCACCACATTTTCCCGGTCGCCATTTTACCGGTGTCCAACGTTTCAATTTTAGATTCAAAAATTTTGTCTCAGATGTAAATTTCCTTATTAGAGATAAGCAGGTTCAGAAATTTTCGCATTGCTAAAACTTGTGAAACAAGTCGAATTATCAATAATTGTTGAAAGTAGACTCTAGCAAATTCGTTGTTTTGAATTAGCATTACATGTTTACGTGTATCAAATAACCATTATGACTCAATTTGTAGAAAATCTTCGAAAGAATGCATCGTTCACATTGTTTAGAATTATGAATAAATGACTGATGAAACTGATTCATACATTATTGACCGTTTTAATTAATTCGAGTTTTAATTTAACTGTTACTTTTACTTTGAGTCCTATTTCATTATGTAGAGATAGTCAATACCTAAGAAATTAAAAATTGGCCTATTTAAATCAACTTTGACAATAAGGATATATGACAAGAATTGGGCAAAAAGGTGAATTTTTTGCAATTTTAGCCAAATGAAGTCGAAAAACCTACAACAAGTGTCCCAATAGTCTTCTTTAGTGAATATAAGACAACCATTAAAATATGAGCACCCATACCCCTTGGGAACCCTAAAAGCTGAGTCGGCGGGTTTATTAACGACCGGTGAAAATGTGGTTCGGGAAAAATATGGCGAAATTACCCTAAACCCGCCACTTTATCCCGGTCATAATAATCCCGAGTAAGGTACCTGATTATTGTGCGGTTAATGAACATCCAGTTCTTTTGGTTTCGTTTGTAATTGTACAGCGAGACTAAGTTTCACTAATAAAAGAGATGCCTTAAATATCACTTTTCTTGTTTGAGAGGATCAACATTTCAAACTTGAAGTTTTGAATTGAGTTGTTCAACTATTGCAGAAATAATATGTTTGAAAGTCTTTAAATTTAAAAGGCTATTTTCAGAACACTTTCAGGTACATATTACTGTGGGTTGTCAAGTGCGCAATTGTAGACAGGAAACGACATGCAAATTGCAACCACTAAATTTATATGAACGAGTCCAATATAAGTCTCAAATATCACAACGGATGAAGGACTTTCATACAGCCCAACCAGTAAAGTTATAATATAGTCTTTGAGCTTTTGGGTTAAACTATATTTTGATCTGAGAGTCACTATAAACCGAACTAAGCAGTAAAACTATAAACGATTTAGGAAATTGTAGAAGATTCAAATCATCCGGATAATAACAAATACAATCTTATTTCCAAAAGATAACACTGAGAAATATCCTTTATAACAATCGACCGTAGTCTTTCTTTAATTATTAGTTTTCATAATGTTATACATATCGCAGTATTTATTGTTGGAATGGCCATGGCGAAAATCTAATTTTTCCCCATTGTTTTGGAATAAATTGCGAATGGCGATGACGCCGTTTTGTATGGTAAAGCGATCTTCAAACTGAGAACAATAATCAGCGCGTTCCAAGACGCGCATTGCAGCTAAGTACTAGGTAGCAGGTACTTGGTCACATTGTTCATGTTGAACGGGCGTCGGGCAACGGCGCATAATTCACAGCAGTGAACTCTAGTTTAAACTGACCTGGGTATTCCCCATGCATTCTATTCAGGATTAGTAAAAATAGTGGGAATTCACAGTTGGTATCATGTTACTCTTTCAAAGATGCCAATGGCAATAGACACTGATGATTTCAATGCACCGTTAACTATTATCCAACTCAACTTAATACAATTATTATCTAACTTAACTTCACTTAACTTAACGGGTGTATAAGCAGGTTCAAACAGTATTTAAGGGACTAATTTAATCAATAAGCCAGTTCTTCTTACCGTAATTTCAAAACAGTCAATACTTCAATACAATATACACTGAATAAATTATATGTTCCACTCTCATGAAATTATGCGAATATTGAATAAAAGCACGCGTCCGACAACGAAAAGACCGCACGTTCGCCATTGGCATTTACAAAAATGACAAAATCAATAAAAGAAATTTAAATCTAATGCTAATGTACTCTTCATAAGTCGTCACAATATTGCTGATTGATTGAAGCAAGCATTCACGTAATGTCTTTACTTTAAAAAGTCTTTGTCTCTCATTACAATAAATTTCTACTGACGGGGCTTTGGATAAAACGGTACTACATAATTCCCGAGCTCAACAACCCGCGTCTCCTCAAAACATTATAGGCGGGACGTCAAATTCAAGCCAATATAACTAACAACAATTTGACATCGGCCGAGCAAAAACGACCACTTTCTACTCTCTTTTCAAAACTTTCACCCGGTTGAGTTGAAGTGGTCGAGACGAAGGGACGAGGTGATGTCACACTTGTCACGTTGAGGTTAACATGACAAAAGTTACCATGACAAAATTTGGAAATCTAATTCTCGTGGATGACAGGAGCCATGTGGATTTGAGTGGTCGGATCGACGATAGGAATTGCTTTGTTCGACCTTTTGATGCCATTACCTGAAACAAATATCATGTAACATCCTCACAAGTTACAAACAGACTTCAGACAGGCTAGGAGGGCTTTAATAAGGGTATAGCATTGATTAATAATGTGAGGGCATTAAAAGTTTAAGGAAAAAGGCAACATAGAATTAGAAATGGAATTAATGGTTAGAAAGGGAGACTTAGTCACCTACTCGTCATTATGTCATGTTCGTGAGGCATTGGCGGATGGCCATGCCGGGAGGGCTGCTGCATGTATCCGGCCATCATGGCCGCCTGCTGCTGCTGTAACTGTTGTTGGTGCAATATCGCTTGTTGGATATAACTGAAACAGAAAGCGTCGTTAAAAGTTCTTTTAGCTTTTTTTTCGAACGTATCTAATTTTCATCTGATCTTGTGCATCAACATGGATCTTACTGCTTGCGAATGGCCTACGTCTTGGCTTGTCAATGGGCACGAGAAGATTCTGTATACAGTTCCATATATTTATAATTAACAAATCCTTTATCTGTCTAAGTTCCCCGATTTTGGCACACAAGTCTACAGTGCATATAACTACTGTCTCTAATTGCCACAGCGGTCAGTACTTGAGCCAAGAGATGTAGTAAAATAACGAACCCACTGCTACTCATCTCCTGAGCACTTAGCTTTGTTAATAGTCCGGCTAGTTGTAAGTTCATATGCAACATTCAGACTGTGCAGTGGCAGGAAACACACGCATTTGTTAAAACCACAAGTACATCAGATGACCGTGAGCCCTTAGTTTTGGAGTTAATTGCGACTAGAAGTGTCACGTGGGTTACGATGCAACGGGTGAGCGCCGCGCACGTCATAGCGCACGCGCTGGATTGCAGGGAACAATGGGAGCTCGAACCGCGGCCATGTTAGAACCGATCAGAGAGGCTGCTTCCGGGAACAGTATGACGCTTGAAACAGTTAGTAACCATGGATACCAGAGGGAATTGCACGGAGCCCAAACTGAGTGCCTGAAGTTTCCGCTAACCCTAAACGACATAATAGCTGGAAGAGATCAATCCTGGTCGCGAATAAAAGCACTCCCCTAAATCACGTGCTGGCTGGAGGCCAATTAGAGCACAAGATGGGGTCACGTGCACTTTAAATGGGGAACAAGTCCAGTTAGATCCGAACTCTGTTTGATATTTACTGAGCTGTTTGATAAATGCTTGTATGGAATATCTTTGTATGACATCCCTGCGCTTCTTACTCTTATATAATTGTGCTGTCACAAATTCCCTAATTGGCAAGATAAGGATTTGCTTGTTAGTCATTTAAGATACTCAGCACTCACTTTTAGGCAACTAACAAGTCCTGTAAATATTTTACCAGCCCACAGGGCAGTGTTCAATACTCTGTTTCGAGAGTAGCAGAATGTTGCTTCACGTGTTTTGTTTTATCGGACCTCCCGGCCTTATTTATTGTATATCTGTCCCATTAGCCCTGGCCCTGTATCATTAGTTCCATTAACACGATTAGCAAGTTAGCAACGCACTAGCAAATACACTGAACAAAGCACACTGGTTCTTGCCATACAAATTCACTAAACTACATCTCTTCAGCCTAAATGACTAATTTAATCCCGGACCTGAAGAGTGTCCGAATGCTTTGTTTGCGCTAGCCACATCGAGGCTACATAAACTGCTGATATTGTATGGAAATTTTCATTTAAACCAAGTTTTCGGGAGCATTTCAGGGAGCTGACTAAATGTTCGTACCTCATTTTGCGTTTCAACCTGCTTGTGAAAGGCTGGAACCTGTCTTTTAAACAGGACAACAACTTGCCTAATGCCGCCTCTATGTCGAGGGATTAGACTTGGTCGTATTGTCTTATGCCGCCAGGACGTCGTGACAATATTAAACATGGTCGCATTACATTTTATATTTCCAGTGTATTTAGCTTTAGTGCAGGACAAAGTGGACCTCATGGCCTGCAGTCAGTTGGACATACATTGACTCAGTACAATTATAACGAAATGTGGTGCTCTTGTAGTTGTGAACATCTTTATTCTTTCTAGCAATATAACGAAATTTGTTGCTCCTTTGGTTAAGGTCCTTTTGGTTTAAATAGTGCCATTATTGACGATAATATTGATATTTTTATTTCTCGTAACATGGGTAATTATCATCACAACCAAGAATATTAGCGGCTCATTGTCTAGTGAATATAATATAGAGTCAAAGAACCCATTGATGTCTGGTAAACAAATATACTGCTACAACTACTAGACTTATATTTTTATTAGGCAACATTTACTTACTCAGTATTCCCCGGTGGCGGAGCATAATTCCTCGACATCTGCTGGAGAAGCATCATCTGCTGCATCTGAAACAAAGTTTTATTTTCAACAAAGTTATTTTATCAATTGAATTCGATTACATATCTATTATTGACTACTAGAATACCCTAGATTATAGTTGAATTTGACCGGATTCATCGGCTTTTCGTCTGGGAGGTGTAACCGTTTCATCGTTGCAGACTTAATTAGAGAAAGAATATATGCGCATATTTGTTTGACAAACGAAACATCAAATGCGGCTAATTTGTATCTTTCTTCAAGAAAAGCAATTCACGCCTGACTTATAATCAAACGTTTTCTTAAGATTCAGACATCCTAATTAATGCTGCATAAGTATAGTTTGCCGTAATCACGACAAAGGAGCCCATAAAATGTACACCCACAAGTAATGACAAGTTCTAGAATTCCATTAATCTAAAACAAGGAGTACCCAGCAGCGGTTAATGTTAGTCTGACCTTTAGTACTTGTTAGCGCTATGAGTAGAGTAGTTGATGGCTCATGGAGACTATCTTGGCACAGTCATAGAAATTATTTGAGTGCAGAGTCGGGCGTGTAGCTGCCCGGTTCAATATGCGCATATGTATTTTATGTACGCTTACTCATTACTGTATGTCAAGCTTACTGACATTTTTCCCGACTTACAGACATAGTGTCTTTAACTTTAACTAAAGACACTTTAACTAATGATTTAGGTCTTTATAAATTAGAATACAAAAGGTTGATTTATTTGTCTCACCGTTACTATTATTTAGTTAAGTTATTATAATTTATAACAACTCATTATATATTTCTCATTACCTGTTGGTCATATTGACGGTCCTGCTCTGATAACATGAACTCCTGAGCGTAAGGGTTGAAGTTAGCGTAGTTAGGGTCCGGGTGATAAGAACCACCATGACCACCACCACCACCTCCTCCTCCACCATTACCGCTGTGGTTTACACCGGGGTATTGACTGCTGTAATCTGAAATAATGAGTACTTTAGAAGTTGGCTCAACTTTACCTGATTAATCTCATTAATTTTTATTTTTATCTAATCCAAATTTTCGAACAACCGACTGTGTATTTAAACGCACACACCGATAAGTCTCCGATGAACATGTTTTGTTGCCAGCTCCGCGGTTCATTAAGTTCCAGTACGTGTTATAAATAATTACTCTGCTTTACTGAATATATCACCCTGCAATTGATACTGTTCATAAACAGCACTATGGTATCCCCTGAGCCCATAATATTGAGTAGGTCTCTTAGCGGTATTGAGGTGCAGATAACAGTTTGAGTTATGTTATAATCCCTTATCATTTCAATACTTCCCCTTTGGCGAAGAAACTGGAAGCTTCTGGTGACTTAATGTGTTCCTGTGTACATTTCAGCACGTCGTAACCACCATGATTATTTCACAGTTTTATCAGCAAGGGGGGAATGCAACGTCAATTAATGTCAATTAATGTCAATTAATGTCAATTAATGTCAATTAATGTCAATTAATGTCAATGTCAGTTTTGCAAAATTTTGGAATACTGACATTAATTGACACGATATTTTTCGACCAGAAATTATGTAGTTCTACCATATTTTTAGCACTTTAGAACGTTTATATCATCAATTTATTCACTACTATCACATATGGAAATGTGAAATGTGAAAAAAATTCAGATCATTAAACAATAAAACTAAAATAATACGGTTTCCCGAAATTTAATTTTCTTAAATGGGCGTGGCCATCCAAGGGCGTGGTTCTCAACATCATCAGAACTTAAAACCCACATTAAACGAAATGCCTTCATGACATTTATATTTGAATAACGAATCTTAAACAGCTAACATTACTCCTTCATACTAAAAAAGCCGATTCTAGATATTTTACCTGTATAAGAAACCAATAAAATATGGGCGTGGCCGGTGGGGACCGAAGGTGGAAGAGTTGGAAGCTGAAATTTTTTTTGGTGGTCTTTGAACCTAAGGATCAACAGATAAGAACATACTCATAATTGTTCAAGGACATTTTGTTTTTTTGAACCGGTCTAACTTACATAGACGTGAATATCTTGAATATTTATCGAATAATGATAATCTCAAATTTCTAGACAAATTAATGTCAATTAATGTCAATTAATGTCAATTAATGTCAATTAATGTCAATTAATGTCAATTAATGTCAATGTCAGTTTGGGGTTTTTATGGAATACTGACATTAATTGACGTTGCATCACCCCCATCAGCAATGCCCAACGGCCAACAATCAATATGTACATCAAACCACACTCATTCTTCACTTAAGTAATCCACACTGCACTACCATCTGAATCCTTTCTAGAAGATTCTTTGTAAATTGACTCGAGTGATAAATAGTTAGAAATATGGGCGAGTCAATCAAACGAACTAATTTATTTTCTATTTTATAGGCTGAAGTCAACGTCTTCTGAACATTATACAGCTGCATTATGGTGAGTTAACTTTGTAACATCTTCCAATTTATCTTAGGTTAAATTTCTATACTAGCGAATCGGCGCTTTTTGAAGATTCTGCTATCTCTTGGTCGTCTAAATACTTGACGACCTCTAATACGCGGCATGCACATTCTCCAGGAACAATATCGCCAGATAAGTTCCGGTGAGGCTCAAGTAAGTAGTATGGGCTACACCGTGCATGTTCTAGTCCAGCCTGGGTACATGGAGGATGGTAGTTCATAACTACAATATTTTCCGAAGCTAAATTTTAGGCGCTGGAGTCGGATTAAATAGCAACCAGTTTATCAAGAGTCTCCTAGACTAAATACTATGAATTACTCAAATAAACCTCAAACGTTAAAATTAAATTTCGGCCCGATATGCTATGGTTTATATTGAAATAACTTGCATTGCTGAGTTTTTCCCTGTTATCTAATTCGACATGGGAGACGCATGTTGAAGGATTTTGAAAAAACAGGAGATATCGTCGACATAATCTTATAACCTAAGCTAAGTAAGGTACTTCAAGTTCGAAATTAATCGACAATTGCAAATTCTCTCAAGTTGTCTAACACTTCAACCGTTCAGCCAGGTGAGTTAGATGCTGCAGACACAGCCCTGATGATACAGGTACTTGAGAGGCTTCTCAACGACGACTCCTTCCTGGACGATGAGATCAAGAAGGAGATAAAACAGTATGATAACGATGGTAACCTCAAGATCGACCGGGCTGAGTTCCAGGTCAGTGGCAGGCTCATTTGTAAAAGTGGGAAAAGAGTTAAATTCATTTGGCAGTTTGCATACGTAATACATAATATAGTTGTAGTGTATGCTTCAAATCAATCTTAGAAACTAAAAATTGGAAACGAATTACTCAGTAGTCATACACGATCCATGGTTCATATAACGCAAATAAGTGCCGCAATAAGATATATGTTGCAGCAAATGCTGAACTCCTATCTGGGAACGATAAGTGAGGACGAGAGCTCGGAGTTGTTCGACGATATCGACAAGGACGGATCTGGGTTTATCGAGATCAGCGAGCTAAAACGGGTTCTACGGAACCAGATGTAAGTACTGAGTAGTAACCAATTTTGTGAGTTACTAAAAAATTAGCGAATCATGGTTACTAAGATTACTTACAATTACCATTGATTTTCTGAAGTCGAAAATTCGATCTTAAAGACCTATCTTATTCTTTCTTATTTTGTTCACGTATAATTTTTCGTAATGAAGTTTAAACAATTTCCACTCTCAGAATGCTGGAACTAGACAGGCTGAAGCTCGAGAATGGAATGTAGCTGGAACTTTCTACGAGAGAGAACAATCATGGACTGAATTTTTTTAACCGCCAGACTTTGGCCAAAAAACTCTTAAACGTTGCTCAATTGTTCTGGTGTCAACCTGTGAATTCCCAGATTTTAAATTATAAATTTCAGAACTCGGAGATTATTTCAAAATGATTTTCGTTTTTGCATGCAGGATCCGAGTCATTGGAACAAAACTTATTGTTAATGTATTGAACGGAACGCCCTTATTTGGAAATTTGGTATTATGTATACACTAAATGGCTAGTGATAGACAAGTTAAGTTCTGACGTTATATAATTATATTTATCCTTGATCTAAGAATTATATGTAGCTAATATGTAGATAATACTTATTATTAAGCTGTGAAAAATATTTCGTTTTATCAGTAAATTTTCATCTAGTCTAACAATTTATGTTTGTGAAATTTAATCGTTTGCAAAAAAGAAGAACGATAGCCAATACTGTATCATTTCATTGCAATAAATATCCTTGTTTTATTTATCAACTTACCTTCCATGCTCATGGTTTCTCGAACTTTCTCTCTCAAGGCAGTGGGATCCACGTTTTTGCTTCGCTGTGAGTATCGCTTTGGTTTAACTGTCACTATCTCGCCCTCTGTTTGAACTGTCATACTCTGAGATAAACAAAAGTTATTCGGAATCAATTACCATCAAGAACGGATAAACAAACTTGTGCGTCAATATGAAAGTCATTATATACGGTTTATAAACGTCAACAAACCCGTTTCAACACAATTACCTTGAATTTAGGCTGCTGTAAAACAGGCATATTTGCTACAGGCATTCTGTCTTGATGACTGGGTGGGAGTTCAGCATCTTGGTAGGCTACAGCTACTCTTTCCTCCTGGTCTGATTCTGTAGGACTGCCTGAGGGGAACACTTATCATTAAGAAAAAGTGAAAGTGAAAGAATAAAGAAATAATACTGATGATATTAGCAACTTGAGCAGGAGTAGGAACCGTCAAGTGTCAACCGTAATTGACATTTCTTGTTATCGTATATATACAAATTGAGGGCCCTGAAACTTACTATTAGAGTGGTTGGCAGCCATTTCTTGTGCCTTCTCTTGAGCGATCTTGTAGATTAGAGAGTTTTGGTTGGGTGAAGTGCGAGTGTGTCGACTGCGACCTTTGCCAACGACCGTCCCTCCTTCCTCCCTGTGACGGGACTGTGTGGCTACACGCTGAACATCCAGGCCTAATCTCAGCTGATCCAACCTTAGCTGCTCCAGCTGCTTCCAGATCTCATCCTCATTATCACGGCCTCGTCTCCCTGCCAAAAGTACAGTTTTTTAAAATTTTTACTTCGGAGTATTCCAACAGCCACATTGTTACACAAGTGCAACCAGCCAATTACAGGAAGCCGAAGGATTTGTTTTAGCCAGTGACGGTTAGGGTAGTGTGTACCATACTTTCTTCGCCCGAGACTTTGCTGCAATGTGCAGCTCCTCATTTAACCCTCACACCCGATTTCTCGAGTATTCGGCTGAGTAGACCGGGGGGCTGCATAGACCACTCAGGATCCTTAGTTGAACGTCAACGACGCTCACCCCACGACCAGGCAGACAGTGGGATTCGAACCCGCAACCTTACGATTGCAAAGCTGGCGTTCTAACCAACTGGCCGTTAATTTGTCAAATTATAATTTTGTACCATTTTTAATGTTCTGTTCATTTATAATTGTTCTTGAAGTTGGTTTGGAATAATTAATTATTAAGTTCTCGATTTATTTCGAAATGCCACTGATAAAAAATGATGGTGTTACCTGGTCGGCGGGTATTGTCGGGCTCGTCCTCAAACTCATCGTCATCAGAACTGAAAGTGTGTTGTCAGCATCAAAAAAATGTCAATAATTAAGTCCAGGCATAGGTGACCCAATAACAAAATTTTGAAGGGCAAACCAAAGAGCTGTGTAACTGTTACGAAACGAAAAACAAAATGAGTAATAAAAATAAAACTTACTCGTAGTCCCGGTAACGAAGGGGTTTCCTGTCTCTGCCTCCACCCCGTCGTTTGCCAGCACTAGGTCTTTCTCGGTCTCGATCAAAGTCTCTGCTAAATTCTCGTGGTCTCTGCTCGGTGTCTCGATCTCTGCCTCGGTGCTTGACTTCCCGCTCTTTTTCCAGCTCTCCGTCCGGATTGTTCCTATTTCCTCCTCTTCTTCTACTATTTCCCCTCTCGGAGGGGACAGGTTCTTTCTCCACTAGTTCCTCAGGAGGTGACGTGCCTGTTCCTACTCCTACAGTATACGAGTCTGCCATTTCTACTTTGTCGAATTTCTGCGGTTTGTATCCGCCGCCGCCGCGTCTGCCGCCCCGACTTCGAGAGCGATCTTCACGTTCGTGCCTTTCTCCCTCAGGACTCTTCGCTCGATCTCGTGGATCTGGCTTAGTCCGTCTTCCTGAGTGACTTCTGTCCTCGCGTTCACGAGGGCCCTGATTTGGTTTACCAGACTCGTTATTGTAGTTGGGTCTGCGGTACGACTCCTTGCCGATATCGTTCTCCCGATCCCCTACTCTGCTCTGGTCCTCATTCGACCTGTGTTTAGATCGGCCTCGTCCCTCACGGCTCAATCTTCGCGTGTTCTGTCTAGGATCTGGTCCTACTCCAATTTCAGAGGATTCAGTCTGGACATAAGGGTTAGGGGGAGGACCTCTACCCTCGTCTCTTGGTACAAGGCTCCTGAATTCACTCTCCCGGTGTTTCTTTGGTGGTCCTTCTCGCTTCCGCCTTTGAGGCTTCTCTTTTTCCCACTGAAACACAGTACGAATAGATGAATGACTAGAGAATAAGGAAAAAACAGAAACGGAATGTGATACTATTCAATTCAAAGTCGCGTGAAATTCGAATAAAGGAAAGTTTCCTACAAATAAAACATACATCTTCCTTAGGTTTCTGCTCAGATTCATCGAACATATCATGGACCCATTTCTTCTCCTTCTTACCACCCCAAACTCGGCCCGTGTTATCTGTTCGAGCACCACGTGACCTCTTGTCATCTGGGTTGGAATAGTTTCTGTCGTCATGCTGATAAAACATCCCCCTCTTAGGCACATGTGTGGGGCTTTCTTCATCTGACTTCTCTTTATCCTCATCACTTTCCGCATCGTTATCTTCCTCCTCGTTATCTTCCTCTTCATTGATCAGTTCCTCTTCATCCCCTTCATTTCGTTTTTTGTTTTCCTTTACTTTTTTGACTTTCCTCTCTTTATTTTCTTTCACTTCTTCTTTCTCTTCCACCTCTTCTTTTTCTTCCCCCTCTTCTTCATCTTTGCCTTTACCCTCTTCTTCATCTTTGCCTTCACCCTCATCGACCCTTTCGACTTGGTTTTCTCCTTCATTTACTTCAACTGGAGCGGCTGCAGTTTTCAAGGGATCATCTTCCTCTGCTCCAGATTGTACCTGAGAAGCATAATGGATATAAAAACGGCTGCCAATGTTTGAACACACGATAACATAACGAATAATCTGAAAACGCTGTTTACGACAAGCACAACGTGGAATATTTAGATACGCACCGCCTTGTTGTGCAATTAAAACAGTACAGTATTATGTACACTAAACCAAACCAATTAATGTATTGTACATCACTCATAATGGTTCACATACTTCGGGAGTGGGGAGGCCGTTGTCTTCTTTGTCGGTTGCTGGAGTCTGCAAATATGAAAGTGTTACTTTAAAGAACTTAATGATGATCAAATATAACATGCTAGTCAAATTTGAAGTGGTCTTGCCGTCGTACATTACAGAAATTATTATTTCATCATAGCACATAATGATGTACAAGAAGTATACCTCATTAAGTCTAGAAAGCTCTTCGTCAGTTTGGTCGCTCTCACGCCCACTCTGAAAATTGAAATATTTAAAGATCCTCTTATTCGCTATGCTAAATTCTATTCAGAATTTCTTTGCAGAATAACTTTACTTGTAATTGATTTTCTGTGCCGAAGAATTCGTCGTATTGACTGCATTTTATAGCATATTTTAACAGACACACAGCACTAGCTTGTACAATGACCGCACCTTTGTTGCCTGTCTTCAAATTTCTAAAGCGTGGAACAAATTAACGAGTTCCAGAATGATTCGCGAAGATGAAATAATCGCCAAGGACTGTTCTTCTTGAAGAATATACACCTACTTCACATGAAGACACATTCTAGAAAAATCCTACACTGATCGACCGCTTAAATCGGTCTAGCATTACATGAATGGACGGTCGTACAAACGCCCGCAAGGGCGGGCCGCCGTTATACAGTATAAACACGTACGTGTAAAAACGCGCGATTAAAGAAGAAAATTTGTGTTTCCATACTAAGTTGTTTTTGCGCCCTACAAACATGTACTTTTGAAACATAAATTTATTTGAAACTTTCCAGAACATAAAATAGATATATATAATTTTTGCAAATGGACAACTTGCATGAATTGAACGAAATTAGAGATATAGCTGCATGCAACAGATGTTGGGAAAATCTTTTTCAAGGGTACAGTTTACCGCATTAAGGTATTTTTAAGAATCATTTTTGTCGGTAAATAAGATCCTGTTTTATAATAATAATAATATATATATTATTATTATACAATGAAAACAACGATTCTACAAACTCAGAGTTTCATGCAAATGCAATCATCAGTGTATCAGAATAACTTACTAAATTAATAAATCCATGTTTTCCTTACAAGCTCCTTCATAAAATTAACTTAACTAAACTAAATCAAAAACAAAATCAAACGAAACGAAACGAAATTGAAACGAAAATGAAATACAAGAACAAAAACTAAAATTAAAATAAAATATTCCTAAAAGCATTTCTTCAGCATAAACTTGTTGGTGTGCCTACATTTACTTATGAGTTCCCTCCTCCTATTTAATAGATTGCCATCTTTATTTAAAATAATATAAAGTTTTTCAGTAAGGCAGAGATGACAATCTTTCGTACCCCCCTTGTACGGATGAGCATGTTTGATTATTTTCCAAGATATTTTATATGGTGTTTGTTTATCTTTCAACTCCCATATTTTCTTAGATAGCTCCGTCTGATTTCGTAGCTTCTCGAGTTTGAAAGAGCTTGTGTGTGAACTGAAACGGGTCTTAAAAGTGTTTTCAGTAAGCCCAATATATTTGTGCTCTTTCTTTTCATTTTCCACTGCAATAGTTGCTTCATATATCACTGCTGCTTCCAGGCATTGTCCGTTCAGTGGGCACATTTCCGGCTTTCTGCAATTGCACGTTTTCGATTTAATTGTAGGTTCTTTCTGAGCTTGGTGTCTGGTGCTCGCTAAGATGGATCCTACGTTGGGTAGGCAACTGTATGATAGCTTAATTGTGTTTCTGTTGAACATTTTGTGAAATTGGTGTCCTCTGGGGAAGTGCTTGTCTAGTAATCGGAGGAAGCTCTTGCCTATGTTTGTTGTTACATTTGAGCTGTATGGGGGGTTGAACCATATGATCTTCCTGGATCTCTTCCTGTTGGCTCGTGGCAAGGCGGTGCTAGTATCTGTAAACTCTAGTTGGTGGTCGTGGCCGCTTTCTTTAAGTGCTGTTCCGTAAATCCCTTTCGCTTTGTCAAACTCTTCTTTATTGCAGGAGATGTCCGATAGACGCCGGTTTATCATTTTGGGGAGCTGGTTTATGATTGTTGGCGCCGAAACATGTGAACTTGTCGGCCTATACATGCTCAACCAACTCCAGCAGTATATTCCAGCCAACCAAATCGGTCTCTACAGAGACGACGGCCTAGCAATCATTCCACAAGCTAACGGACCGAAACTAGACCGAATCCGGAAAAAGATCACGGCTATATTCAAGGAGGAAGGACTAAAGATCACAATAGAAACCAATCTCGTTGAAGTCGACTTCCTAGACGTGACACTTAATCTTGACAGTGGGAAATACTTCCCCTTCCGAAAGCCAAATGACACACCGCTATATATCAACAAGCAGTCAAACCACCCACCAACAATCATAAACCAGCTCCCCAAAATGATAAACCGGCGTCTATCGGACATCTCCTGCAATAAAGAAGAGTTTGACAAAGCGAAAGGGATTTACGGAACAGCACTTAAAGAAAGCGGCCACGACCACCAACTAGAGTTTACAGATACTAGCACCGCCTTGCCACGAGCCAACAGGAAGAGATCCAGGAAGATCATATGGTTCAACCCCCCATACAGCTCAAATGTAACAACAAACATAGGCAAGAGCTTCCTCCGATTACTAGACAAGCACTTCCCCAGAGGACACCAATTTCACAAAATGTTCAACAGAAACACAATTAAGCTATCATACAGTTGCCTACCCAACGTAGGATCCATCTTAGCGAGCACCAGACACCAAGCTCAGAAAGAACCTACAATTAAATCGAAAACGTGCAATTGCAGAAAGCCGGAAATGTGCCCACTGAACGGACAATGCCTGGAAGCAGCAGTGATATATGAAGCAACTATTGCAGTGGAAAATGAAAAGAAAGAGCACAAATATATTGGGCTTACTGAAAACACTTTTAAGACCCGTTTCAGTTCACACACAAGCTCTTTCAAACTCGAGAAGCTACGAAATCAGACGGAGCTATCTAAGAAAATATGGGAGTTGAAAGATAAACAAACACCATATAAAATATCTTGGAAAATAATCAAACATGCTCATCCGTACAAGGGGGGTACGAAAGATTGTCATCTCTGCCTTACTGAAAAACTTTATATTATTTTAAATAAAGATGGCAATCTATTAAATAGGAGGAGGGAACTCATAAGTAAATGTAGGCACACCAACAAGTTTATGCTGAAGAAATGCTTTTAGGAATATTTTATTTTAATTTTAGTTTTTGTTCTTGTATTTCATTTTCGTTTCAATTTCGTTTCGTTTCGTTTGATTTTGTTTTTGATTTAGTTTAGTTAAGTTAATTTTATGAAGGAGCTTGTAAGGAAAACATGGATTTATTAATTTAGTAAGTTATTCTGATACACTGATGATTGCATTTGCATGAAACTCTGAGTTTGTAGAATCGTTGTTTTCATTGTACAATGCTCCCCTCCCGGGTAGAGCACTCTTGAAACTGGATTTCTCCAAAAGAAACATCATATTATTATTATATATATATAATAGTAGAATAATAGTATAATAGTCAAATTATATATATAATAGTAGAATTAATAAATAGTTGTTGTTTGGTTTCCCAAAGAGAGTGGGAAACCAAACAACAACTATTTATTAGTTACGCTCCTTCGACTCGTCGTTGTTGAGCACTCTCGTTTGATAATAGTAGAATTATATATATAATAGTAGAATAACTATAATAGGAACAATCTGAGCAAGTTTGGGCGAATTTCTATGTGCCAAACTTGAGATATCACTTCAAACACAAGAAAATATCTCAAAATCGGTAATATATCCGGTGTTTGAAGTGATACATAAAGTTTGGCACATAGAAATTCGCCCAAACTCGCACAGATTGTTCTTATTATAGTTATCTTACTATCTGGAAAGTTTACAGAAAATTTACCACCAAGATCTCGAGATTAATGCCTTGGTACCAAGTATTGTACCTTGGTACAGTTTGTTACAGAAAGTACAACTCACAGAAAGTTGACGGACAATAACCTCAGGTTAGAACGATTCGTAGTCGACTAGTATACACTATACATGCGCATCGTTGTGGAAGGAGAGATCTTCTGAGGGCCTTGGTTTATTGAGTAAGAAAGGAAAAAATGTGGAATTTGATTCATTCTCGTGCAAATACGTGCGAGCATTCACTCTGGCATTTGACAACAACAAAAAAACTTTGTACGTCGATAAAAAGTAGCCAACCTGCGTCCTTTCTAGTAGTAGTAGGGAGTAGCCCTCCTTTCTTACAGGAGGAATATGCGACGATTTCGCCAGATTTGTGAAATGTAAATAATGTCATTAGTTTGTTATTTTCCTTTACTTAGGGTATGCAATGCAATGGTCCCTGGCCTTGCCCAATACATTCCTCTTTTATCCCACCTTCCATTACTGAACCCTGGCGATTACCTTTTGTACTGGATTTTATTCTATAGGTGGCGATCAAGATTAATTTTGCTATATCAGATCGTATAGTAGAAATCTGTAAGAGTTCCAATCGGTCGATGAGTAAACAATATAATTGCCAATCAATTTTGTTTACAAAATACCAAATACGAATTTCTCTGCCATGATTATTTTCATATTTTTTTCAAACGCGAGAAACTTAACTGGTAAGAAATACCAAAAAGATTTGAAAACATCAATAATTATAGACACGATAAAGACATGATAACGATGTTTGAAGCTAATTGATGTCAAGTTACACTCGGACTTTCCATCATAGCTTTTGGATTATCAAATAACGGAGTAGTTCGCTGTTTATTTTGGATTACAGCAGCTTGAACTTTGAGGGAAAACATAATATCAGAAAGTTGATGATAATCAGTTTACTGGTCATCTGGTGTTTCGGTGTCACTAATTTTGTTTACACTCGGTCACTTGTCAAGGCATGTACAGGTCTTTCGGCGAATTTTCTTTGTAATAAAATCATGGACTTAAATACTTTGTGGAACAATTTTAAAGTTTATTGATAAAAAAATGATAAATTTTAAAATATCTCTCTACATTAAATAATTCCAGTAAGATTTTCAGTCAATGATCGTATCGTTTTTATGTCGTCCAATTTGACCTTGTGCAACAGCACAGCAGTGCCCAACACGCCACTGTACATTTTCCACTTCTGATGATAAAACCCCTCCAAACACTCGACTCCAGTTCCCGTCAGATTAGTAAGCACCCCAATATAAGCATCCTCAACTGCAAACTGAGGGGTGCGCCACATGATGCTGGTGATGCGCTGAACTAGCGCTGCGTTCAACACGTAGCCAGCTCCTGCTGCGTAGGTAGGGTAGTAGGTACTGGGGTAGTGGTAAGGGTCGACAGCGTATTTTCCTGTTCTGGAAACGAGTTTGTTCGAAATACACTCGCCCCCATACCAGGGTTTAGTTGATGAGACATTTATCAGAGTCAGCGCTAACTTTGAAACGTTGAGATATGAATCATCGTCTAACTTGACAAGAAAATCGTACGAATAAGCATCTCGTTGATGTTGTAGCCTCCCCAGATACCAGGCGAGTTTGTGAACAATGTTGCGATAAGAATCAGGACCAGGCCAGACCACCATGTCCCCAAACTCCTTTACCTCATCAGACACATCATACTCCATATTATCCTGGCCCACTAGGAAGATATATTCTAATTCTATAAAACCCCTTCCTGGTAGGGCCCAAGTATTGTTTAACCAGCCGTGAGTGCGGAGCATGTTTCTGATATCTTTATTTCTGGCTGCTGAGAGGATAACTACAATGAAGCGAGGAGTGAACACTGAAGGCTTTGTACTGACTTTACCACTATCATTTATTATAGAGAACTTGATATTACCAATGTTGGCAGAAGTGACAGATTGAGGTAGATTAGCACCACTCTTTATACCAGATACTGTGAGTTTTGAGATGCAATGTAGAGGAGAATATGAGAGCTGGAATATTATGGAGATACCGAGGAGAATCAAGATAATGGATGTTATCCGGTAGAAGAGATCTGATCTTCGCATTAACTTGATCTTCCAACACTAAATCATGGACTAAATAATGGAGTTACTCTATTGAGTTTATAACAGAACTGAGGAATTCACATTTCTACAAGAAGTCCTACTTGGTTGAATACAACTTAATCTTTATTAGCCCATGAAATTAAGCTAAATAACGGGAAGCTAACCGCTATAAGTAATTTGTAAATAACTAATTAAGTACATTTTACACGGCAGCACACGGTAAGGGTAATTAAAAAAAAGCTTATAATACTTGAAATGGACTTAAATTTAATTGACGATGGGAATTTTATATTTATATGACTGAATAATTAATACAAATTGTTGAGTGTCAAAATTGCTACGTGCTCTGTGCGACCTCAAATAAACTAAAAATGTCAGATAAACCACTCACTAAACCCAGCAACAACGCGGACTAATCTACCACTCATTAACCCCCCCCCCCCCCCCCGGCCCCGGCCCCGGCCCCCCCTCCTCCCTAGCTCATTACCCTCACTAATGCTACAAGAAGTATCTAGACAGGTAAAACGAACCCCCTCCCCACCCGGCCTCACGTTCTTCTTTAATCGTTAATTAGGGTCGAGTATGAGCAAGCACGCAGTATCATGGTATACATGTACTAGCATTATGCGAGGTGGTATAACGCTACTAACCCTACTAAGTACTAACTACTGGGCAAATGTTTTAAAGACCGTTTACATGGTGGAACACCACAGGTTTCATGTCAAGAGATACTCTAAGAATAGTAGTAAGTATCGAGTTAGGAGCACTGATGACCATTTTAGTAGGATATGGGATGTAGTTGATACTATTCTACTGTGGTCAGCTGAGCTCGTTAATTTAGTTTTAGATAAACTAATTTAACTGTTAGTGAATAAAAAAGTGTGTTATGTTTTTAACTTTTAGGAAACGTTCCAGACTTAGAGATTTCATATGTCTCAACCTTCTTATCACATATAAACAGGCCATACTAAGGACAAATTTTAAACAGTGATATAAAATTACCAGAATGTAAATGGTAACTGGCGATCTTCTCCATCTTTATACCATAGGAAGTTAGAAATAGTGCAATTTACCGGAGAAAAACTTTCCCGAGTTTAGATAAATCTGTTTTCTTTTTTTTCTGAGAACATTGCTGAAGATCTAAATTTTATTTAACTATAATGCCCATCATGTATCACTTATTTATAGATCAAATAAAAGACAGGTTTTATATCTGGCACGCCTCCAAAAGTCGATAATAATACCATTTAAGTAATCAAACCCCATTTTACACTAATCAGCCACCTCATTAATTGAAAATGAAAACCAAGCTGTTGGATGATAATCGTGTTCTTCCTAACTACCCAATCAATAAGCGCTAATAAGGTTCAGCCTGAATCACGCTTGCTCACACACTAATTAACTACCAATCATAACACACAGTCCAAGATAACATTTATATGTATTATGTAATGCTGGTCATAGTGTGTATTGTGTAATTATATTATATACATAAGTAAGTGTATACAAAAGTGTTTGTTTCTCGGGTTCAAGTGCTCTACTAAACAAATAGGAGCTTTTTATAAGCGTACCAAAGTAAACGATATTAGTTGAGCAATAACATCGTTTACTTTGTTACGCTTAAGTAAGTGTAAAAGATACAGATCTGTAGATATTGCGGAGCGTTTAAATCAAACTGGTAACAACTAACGTGACTGAAATAATGTGAGGCAACTATTTTACGAAACAGTTAGCGAGCGAGATCAATCTTAATCAACAATATAACCACAATACAACTTGAATGAAATCGATTGTAACAGATTGCAATCTGATTTTGGATATCTTAACCTGTGAGGGATGGATCGACGCGACGTCCATTCGTATTGCATTAATTTAGCAGCCAAAACTTTGGATACAAAATTTAATTAGGAAGATTACAAATTCAACAGATGGTTTTGTAAGAACGTGTTCATTTGAAGTTGAGGGTATTGGACATTGGTACGATATCAGTAACCCTATTAAATGGCACTATGCAGTAGACTTTGCCACACTATGACACTATAATATATAAACCCTCAATGGTTAGGATAATCGTTTCATCCTCTATATACATACTAGGCAAACTTTGTCACATACTCACATGGCGATATCTTTATCAGATGATAAAATATAACTTAAACTCGGCCAGCAGTGAGATATAAACTTCATCACACTATAAAATTGCGACTGGGTACGGTAGTGGGTTGACATGGCCCCTTGCTGCCGTAATCCGTATTTGACCAAATTTTCGAATATCCACTGTCCAGTTCATACTTCATAGGAGGGTTCCATATGATTATTATCTACATATTTAACGATTTTTTTTTCCGTTAAATGGTACCTCCAGGTTAACTCCGTCACATATTTAAGAAATATATATGAGGGATATTTAAGACACCCTGACAAGGAATGCCGAATAGTCTAGCATTCTGCATTATTATTTTTATAATTTTGATAATATTTAATAATTATTCTGATTAACAATTCTCACCTCGTACTCAGACGCTTGTGATGCTGTAGCTTCACTCTGAAATAAAGTCGTATTAACAAGGCAGCTTCAAATATTTTATCGTACTAGACAATTAACATCGAATGAACATAGCTTTCTCGTGGGGGTGTTTAACCCCAAAAACCCCCATTTGAGGTAAAGTTGGGTTTTTATTACAAAAAATGTTAAAATTAATATTATTTACACCTACATTCATTTGATACCAAATTACATGTTACCCTCCATCATCCCCATTATCAAATTCCCAGAATGGGAATTCCCAGAATGGGAATTTGAGGTAAAATGGGTTTTTTGGGGTTGGACATCCCCTTTCTAGTGTAAGGACAAAAGTAAGAATTTGGAATGTATCAAATTGTTCAACTTGCAAATTTAGACATCTATTGTTTGATCTTACACCCACATAATTGAATATACTGTGCTACTCACCCCACTCCAAACGTTATCTTCATCCTCGGAGCTGACATCGGACCGTCTTCTTCTCCTTCTTCTACACGGGTCTTCCATCCTAAATATGACAGTAAGTTGTGTAAATCAGGGTTGCCGTTCAGAGTCCCAGCCAGGTCACATGGTTTCTCTCTGCACAGTACTGACTACTGGTGCCCAACCAAGGGTTATGGTCAATAAACAATCAAGAAAAGGTGGTAAATATGTGATAAAAAGCCTTAAAAGCTTGAATGAGGGAATAAGGGTTGTAAGCCAATACTGTAAAAATTCAGGCTCGAACTAAAAAAGTATGCATTTTCAAGAAATTTAGGTGAACGGAAAAGGTACAGTAAATATGAATTATGAGTACTTTATAACAATTTTACTCTCCATCATAACCATATCATGAAAGGTAAGCAGTATGTGACAACTGAACGCTTAAATTTATTCAGTGTACATAGGCCACAACCCAGTAATACCCATTATAAGAATAGGCATGTCATAAAAAATATAAAACATGAATCAGTTATTATTAAAATTACTCATTTCACATAGAAATTCAGTTTTCAATATCAAAAATAAGCTACTTCAAAAAAAACAGATATCAGAATTCTGTAAAGAATACCATTTTTACACCCAAGACAAAGATTGCTTGCTGTGACATGAAAGTCCAGAACCCTCCACAGAAATAAGGTGCATCTGAGGAGACATGAGGCTGACTGGCAGTGGTAGTCTCGTCACTAAACACTCAGCACAGTATTCTATATTTTCCTGGTATTGAACAACTTTGCAATACTGATCATAATATTTCTTGAGATTTGAAGACAGTTTTAAATCAGAATATCTAATAACATAATCTTCTTTAGAACTTGGGTTCCTTCCAAGAGGGTTCTTAATTATCTTACATCCATTCTGAGCAGCATCATGGATACGTTTCTTACCGTGGAAAAGTGAGTGAGACTGGTTTCCCAGTTCAACTGTAAGAGCATTTGTAATGTGACCGCGATGCATTTTGAGATGCTTCCAATCATTTACAACAGGATGGAACAAGTCAGATAACACACCTTGGATATCGTTTAGGTGATGACGAGTACATTCCAATCTTAGTAAACTTGTGTCACTTCTTGAATCATACTGGAGTCTATCTATTCTGGCTAAGTCGATGTGATTCTCTGAATTGCCATTTAATTTTAACTCTCTCAAAGTTGGATCAAATCTGCCATGAACACGAATCAGATACACAAATTTCATCTTTCCGGCATTCTGTGCTGTAGCTAACTTTTGGGCTTTGTTCGCGTTTTTTGAAAATATCACTACTCCAGGAACAAGTTCCAGGTCATTGTGAAGGAAAATCGTGTCTTCCTTGTAATGCCTGAATATGTGTAACATGAACTGAAGAGAGTTGTAAACATGATTCTTCATGTGAGGAATGCAAGGTAAACCTGCTGGTTTGTCTACATAACTGTAATTATTTTCCATTTTGATTGGTTTTAAATTAGCAGGGTTGAATTTTGGGATAGGATCTTCATGGCGATGATGGTTTGCTGTTATGTGATTATGTTTTGCAAGAGGAGAGCTTCCCGTCCGATAAACCTTGCCATCTATAATAACACCTTTTGATTCCAACAGCTGATTTACATATTGGGATTTCTGGCTCTTAGGAATAGGTCCTGTAGTGGTCAACATTTTAAAATCGTAAAGATTCATCCTCTTTGCACTTCTGGTTAGGTTAGTCTTAATGTTCACTGTGTACGGTTTAACAATTTGTAGATCATCAGTATAGTCATAAATGAGGGCTGGATGACTTTTTGGAACATCAAAATATCTCTCCATGAGTTTCTTGGGTGCAAACTTGTGTTTCCATGGTACATTTATGATAGCTTTATCTTCATGTTCAAGAGGCCTAACCTTTGTAGCAAGTGTGACCATTGATCGAGAAACATAAACATTCTTTAAAAATGTGATTTGTCGAACACTCAATGACATTCTGAAATGATTTAAACATAGAAAACGGAATTCTGAAGTGTTCAATTGAAGTTGATTTTAAAATGAAACATAATACAGACTAATATAGATGTGGATACTGGCGGGGAGGTGATAATTGTTTGTTTACATTTATAGTGAGCACATGTTAAGCAGGCTGAGGAGGTGATAATTGTTTGTTTACATTTTAGGTCGAGCACATGTTAAGCAGGCTGAGGAGGTGATACATATTTTGTATTATAGAAGGTTTGTAACACTTGTAACGCTTTCTTGTTACCCCCCTTTGAGGACCCCGAATTATTTTCTGAACGAAAGCTCAAAAATAACCGAGAAATCGACCTTCTTATTAACTCATTTTGATGACTGTTTCTGACCTAAAATTGCACGAAAAATCGATTTAGCTAGGTTTCAGAACCTATAAACACTTCCTTGTCCCTCAAAATTGATGTTTTATAGTTAATACGACCAACAAGCAACATATATTTTGATCCTTCGGTTCTACTCATGACCTAGACAGTTAAGCTGAACCCGACAGATTGAGGCAATCCTCACCTTAACTGATCAAACTGGTACTAACACAATTTTCAGATATAAATGTTCTTTGCGATACGTTTATTGCAGCTTTGCAACTTGAGTGAAGACCAGAGTACGAAAACACACAGCAGGTAAGCAACTCACTTTTGGTGACTGTTCCTCACGAACATTCTGATCCTGTAACATATGAACAGGGAGATCGTCTCCTTAACAAATCGAACAGGTACTATCACAATTTCCAGAGCACAGCATGATAACAAAGTCAAAAGAAACACAATGAAGGTAGGTTACCAACACCACAATATAACAATCATACTGACAACTGAATTAAATGTATTCTGACGACGGGCAGCCCTGATGTGCTCCGTGGTCCTCAACGAGCGACCACTTGTAATAGAGGTGTTATGTCATGTGACACCGATCCGTCCAATCACAAACAGGAAAAGTGAGCAGATCGATATCGTGTGTTTACTTTCCTTATCTTTATTTGACCCTCTGTTCACATTGTTATCTCTACCACATCTTGACTCGGCAAGGTCCGCGTGCAATATCTGCACCGCGGTAAACACGCCATGATTACGTCATGAACTTGAAATAGTGTGATTGTTGTACACTTATATAACCGTGCCCATCGCCCACGTACATTACAAACTGTTGGGGGGGGGGGGGGGGGGGGTGGGGGCGGGGGATGGGGTTTAAGATAAACAACCGATCTTGATAGTGTGTTGGTCGCTCCTCCAACTGACTGTGATGCTAACCGTCCAGTCATGAACGGAACATTAACATTCTTTAGTTATAGCATGTTTCGGTTTCATTGTTCAATTGCGGAGATTAGTATTATTAAAAACATTTACTCTAATATGAGGTCGCGATTATGAACTGAGTGAGATTCCAAATGATGAACTGTGCTTTAAGTTTACACCAACTGGAAGCAAAGGAATAATGCATATATCCATGAGTGCTCCTTTGCTTAACTTAGACCTTTAGACAGTAAGTGTTTGGAAACAGAATCTAGGACACGACTTCACTGACAAGAACTGCATGTTCCAGGAGGAGGCAGTATACAGGAGGACAAGCATGGTTATACCTGACAGAGTTGAAGTACTAGTTCAACATGGTGCAGTTCATTTTTGCCAGGTTAAACACTTACCGTCCAAGTTAAGTTAGGGAGCACTCATGGGTATATTCCTTTGGTTCCAGTTGGTGTAAACTTAAAGCACAGTTCATCATTTGGAATTCCACTGAGTTGATAATCGCGACCACATATTACAGCAAACTGTACATATTACAGCAAACTGTACTTATCTCCGCAGTTCAGCCGAGACATACTATAACTAAAAAATTATGTTATTATTCTGTTCCTGACTGGACGACAAGCATCACAGTCAGTTGGAGGAGCGACCAACACACTATCAAGATCGGTTGTTTATCTTAAACCCCATCCCCCGCCCCCACCCCCCCAACAGTTTGTAATGTACGTGGGCGATGGGCACGGTTATATAAGTGTACAACAATCACACTATTTCAAGTTCATGACGTAATCATGGCGTGTTTACCGCGGTGCAGATATTGCACGCGGACCTTGCCGAGTCAAGATGTGGTAGAGATAACAATGTGAACAGAGGGTCAAATAAAGATAAGGAAAGTAAACACACGATATCGATCTGCTCACTTTTCCTGTTTGTGATTGGACGGATCGGTGTCACATGACATAACACCTCTATTACAAGTGGTCGCTCGTTGAGGACCACGGAGCACATCAGGGCTGCCCGTCGTCAGAATACATTTAATTCAGTTGTCAGTATGATTGTTTTATTGTGGTGTTGGTAACCTACCTTCATTGTGTTTCTTTTGACTTTGTTATCATGCTGTGCTCTGGAAATTGTGATAGTACCTGTTCGATTTGTTAAGGAGACGATCTCCCTGTTCATATGTTACAGGATCAGAATGTTCGTGAGGAACAGTCACCAAAAGTGAGTTGCTTACCTGCTGTGTGTTTTCGTACTCTGGTCTTCACTCAAGTTGCAAAGCTGCAATAAACGTATCGCAAAGAACATTTATATCTGAAAATTGTGTTAGTACCAGTTTGATCAGTTAAGGTGAGGATTGCCTCAATCTGTCGGGTTCAGCTTAACTGTCTAGGTCATGAGTAGAACCGAAGGATCAAAATATATGTTGCTTGTTGGTCGTATTAACTATAAAACATCAATTTTGAGGGATAAGGAAGTGTTTATAGGTTCTGAAACCTAGCTAAATCGATTTTTCGTGCAATTTTAGGTCAGAAACAGTCATCAAAATGAGTTAATAAGAAGGTCGATTTCTCGGTTATTTTTGAGCTTTCGTTCAGAAAATAATTCGGGGTCCTCAAAGGGGGGGGTAACAAGAAGGCGTTACAAGTGTTATATTACAAACCTTCTATAATACAAAATATGTATCACCTCATCAGCCTGCTTAACATGTGCTCGACCTAAAATGTAAACAAACAATTATCACCTCCTCAGCCTGCTTAACATGTGCTCACTATTAATGTAAACAAACAATTATCACCTCCCCGCCAGTATCCACATCTATAATAGGATACATTAAAAGATAATGCGACAGTAAATAGTTCTGGAATTCTGGTGAAATCATTCGAACAGTCTCTGGTTTTAAAAATAGTGAATTTACAGTTTATAATAGTACTATATATAGAGTGTAATACAATGTAGATGTACTGATGGGGTATCATAAGAAGGGCTCCAACTCATTTAACTCTCAATAACGGTTTTCCGATCATTCTGCTGAGTCAACCGGGGAGACATTACACTAATACTATCTGAGCTGTGAAGTGTGAAAATATCTAACTTCAAAAGATGCCCTAGTGGTGAGAATGTCCGCCTTCTGAGCAGAAGATACAGGCTAGGGTTCTAATCATAGTGTCACTCAGTCCATGCGAAATTACACATCTGTGTTATACATACTCAGTCACCTCAGCCTTATGATTGGAAAATGGTGATGGAGGGTTAAATTTTTTTTTTTTAGTTATTATAATATAGCAATGACCCTACATAAAATCAAACCTTTAAGAATATACAAAATTCCCTAAGCACTCAAAAATTACCCTTGGCCTTGTGGCTCCAAGTTAAGATCTAGACTGTTTATATTAACAATGTTTTTTCTCGTACCTCTGGAGGGTTAAATGATCACTTCGAGATAGCAGGGCCTACTCTCATGCTGTCTATTATAGGTGATGATTAATTCTGAAAAACTAGGGACAACTGGGGAATGATCGATCCCAGAACCTCGACATTTCGCGTATCTTGCTCTGTAATGTAAATATAGTGTGGATACATGCGAATATATATTTTAAATAACTAAGGGTTAAATGAGTAGAAAGTACTGTGCTACAAATGGTTAAAGATGAAGAATATATTTTGTTTTCCAAGCTTTCTTCTCGAAATATTATTGGCCCGATGGCAAATGCTACGAAGTAGCGCGCGCCGGGCCATACCATTAACAATGGTCAAAATGCCATGAGCTGCGAAGGATTGACATAGTGAATCAAAGCAGAACTTGAACTGAAAAGGGTTGGCATTTGACGGATGTTACTCGTCTAAATTTCTTCGAAGTAGCGCGCGCCGCTTTCTGCCCGACGGCTTTCTGCCCGACGGCAAGTGCTACGAAGTAGCGCGCGCCGGGCCAGACCATTAACAATGGTCAAGATTGGCATCACTTTAACGGGTGATACTCGTAAAATATCTGTTCCATATATTAGACCGTCGACGAGTCCAACTCTGAACTCGGCGCGCGTCTTGTCATACGTTGTATGACCAGCTGCGCACGAAGACGATACTATAGTGAGGCGACAGTGGGGGTCACCACGTGATACAACGCGCGTCCTGGTAGGTTATAAACCTACAAGCTTTACTGGGCCGCGCTCAGCCTGTCATTCCGCCGAATCTCTAATCTCTATGCTATGTTAATGAACATAATAGCCTGAGGTCCCCAGGTAACTCATGGCTATGATGTGAACGTCTGATTATTCCATTCTGCATTCGAGCGTGCTAAATCAATAATCATAAATCTTCGAGAAATTGTTCTGAAAGTGCCCCCGAGATGACAGTTGAAATAAAATCAACCTTGACCATTGTTAATGATCTGGCCCGGCGCGCGCTACTTCGTAGCTCGTGCCATCGGGCCATTTTGAGAAAAAAGCGGCGCGCGCTACTTCAAAGAAATTTAGACGAGTAACATCCGTCAAAATCAACCTCAATAGTCAATACATTTATTTTGGACGCTGATTCCGAATCACCCCCATGACATAGGGTTTGCTCTATCCAGAGCCCTTGCGCTTGCAGTGACGCGCGCCCGCCTCCCGGCGGTGAAACTTGTGAAACAAGCGCGCCCGCAGTGGCGCAAAAGCACATGGTTATTAGTTAGGTGATTGTAGCGTGATGCACTATTGGGCCGCGCGCGCATCCAATAACGTTTCTCGCAACCACAGATCGGCGAAATTCGAAGGATTGACATCGTGAATAAAGGTTGGGTGAAACATATGGTTAAAATGTTCCCCTGCGGCGAAATATTTGTAGGTTTATAACCTACCAGGACGCGCGCCGAGTTGGACTCGTCGACGGTCAAATATATGGAACAGATATTTTGCGAGTATCACCCGTTAAATTTAATTGACGATGTCAATTCATTGCAGCTCGGCGAGGCACAGTAGCGCATTTCGCCGATCTAGCGAGAGCTAGAAGCTGCGAGAAGCCTCATTGAGTGCGTGGCGCGGCACAGTAACGCATATCATCGCGCTACAAGTTTTGAATTTGAGACAACGAAATTGAGTAGGTAGTGCGCCATCGACAGTGAGCCGCGCGTGCCGACTGTAGGATGGTTTTTTAGCGCTAATTTCGGCCAGCACAATTTTCTTCACACAAATAAATATTAAATATCCTTCCCGACCTCCGATTGCAACAAAAATTGGTAAGCCTACTCATAGACTTACAAGGAAGGTGTCCGAAAAGTTTAAAGCATATCCAACCATCAGACATTATGTTACAGCTAAAAGCAGCGTATTTTGCTCCATTTTGATCACTATATCAACTCCGATATCCACCAAATTTTTCGGACAGTTGTGAAAGCCCTATTGGAAGGTCGTCGCCAATTTTCAGAATGATCTCATTCAAGGAACTGAAGATATATCCAAATAATACGACAAAAATCTACGAATTTGGTCAAATTTGGTCAAATTACGCGACTTTTACAGCAAATTTTGCTCCAAAAGCCGCGCACCATCAAATATGGCACCTAGGCGAAACTCACTGATCTTTCCAAAAAGGTATGACAAATTTGGTATTGTGAAAATTCTCACAGTCTCTAGAAAACAATGGTACAAAAATTTTTAAAATCCGAGCAAGTTTATTTTTATGGTGCACCCCCTAAATTGAGACAATGTATTGGTTGGTAATAACGGATCCTGAAGAATACTGGCGAAATGATTTTCACATCTCGGTCAGTCTTCCCATCAAAGAGGATACATTTTTCGATTTCGTCAGCTCTTTTTGTTACTGGGCGGCGCTCAGCCTGTCATTCCGCCGTATTTTTATAAACATAATACATAATAGCCTGGGGTCCCCAGGTAACTCTTCTTGTAGGTTTATAATCTACCAGGCCAGGACGCGCGCCGAGTTGGACTCGTCGACAAATATTTTACGAGATGTGCAGCTGGGAGGAAGAACGAATTCAAGAAAAGTCTTCGACTCGGTGTGTTTGGAGATCCGGAGGCCTTCCTCTTGAGCGTTGTTAGGAGTTCGAGTCTCTGTAGGGTAGCCGAATCCGAATCGTATTCGTGGTTGTGTGGTTTACTTCCGAGGGAAAGAGTGTTGTCTGTGAGAGCAAGGTAGCAGTGCCAGTGGCAGGGACATTTAAGAGATTTGCTCTTCTGGCAACGCCAAGCAGAGAAGATGGAAGAGGACGGTGTCATCAGATTTCTTCCTGCAGTAGATGTATCCGTCAGAATCAAGCACCTGTTCATGACATCCTCTGAAACCATTGAGGAACTTAGACTTGGAGAACGTAGGCATGACTATTTTTGATAGAAATAGAATGCGACAGTACTACCTTCTATCTTCCAGTATATAATTATATAGTTATACCTAAGAACACTTGATCGGCTCACTCCCCTTGCATGCCTTTGGCACGTATGTCTGACATCCCTTGATACGAGACCCCCCCCCCCCCCCCCCCCTTTAGCAACAGCTCCCGTCCCTTATGTGATCTACGAGTCGAGCAGTCAGATCATGTTTACTTCTTTATGTACAGCTATGATTTACAGAATTGACATGTGAACTCTACTACCCCAGATCTAGCCCATTTCTATGTCAATTATATTAGAGTCACTATTGTGACGGTACATTAGAACCAGAAAGAAACAAAGTGTGAAGGCCTGAACGGAACCCCTCGGTTTCAGTTCCTTGTTTAACACTGCCATACAGCAAGGACATCCACCGGGTTCTCCAAGGATGTGCACATAGCTCACTCCACACTATGCTCTGTCAAATGTTGCTTATATACCAATGATCTAAAGGAAATATTTCCTTGTAAGTTTAGAGGGCGATCTGTGAACAGACAACTACCTCATTCCCAACTATGTCTATAGGTACTAGAATTCCTATACTATCCCAACGAGCTACACCAAGCATAGTTTCAATCTATGGATCACATCACTAATTATACGTCACTATTTGGTGATGTGATCCGACCCCTCTTGGGGGCCAGATCAGTTTCCTGACCCAAAGTATCCCAGTGGTTTTTAGCTTATAACTGGAAAACTATATGACTTGAGACCTTCTACCTGGGGACCTCAGGCTATCATGTTCATAAACATACCGAATAGAGATTAGGCAGAATGACAGGCTGAGCGCCGCCCATGCAGTAAGAGACCTTGAAACCTTTATTCGCCCCTTTTAATGTGCTCATTCTGGTTATTTTGATGTGTTAATTGACCTCAATTAGTCAATTATAAGACGAGTTAAATAATTTTAAGCATGCGTCAGTCGCGATTGGGTAACTCAACTTCAAAGCGTCCTGAAGGTTTATGCCCAAGCTAAAACAGGCGAAATTGAGTTACTAATACCTTGATAAAGGCCTGTGCTTCAAGAAAAATTCTTCTCAAATCGTGCAGATATTCTACAGATTTTGTGCATAACTGACTGTACTACTACTAGTGGTGTTGGGCAGGATCAGGACTGCTTCCACTCGAGTTTTAATGAAGAAATTTTTAAATAATAAAAATAAATTTTTAAAATTTTTCATAAATGATCTCCCTGATGGAATTGAGAGCTTCGTATCACTCTTTGCGGACGATCTTAAGCTAGTAACGAGCACAGCTAAGCACAGTGTTGCACAAGATGATATACTGAAACTCAATGCGTGGGAGAAGGAATGGCTCCTAAGATTCAATGTGAAGGATGGCAAGTGTAAGGTACTACATATTGGGCGTAACAATCCAATGCACGAGTACTTCATGAATGGGGAACGCCTCCCCCAAGTGAAGGCAGAAAAGGATCTTGGAGTTCTAACTACCAGAAACCTGGACTGGAGTGATCATATAGATAAGTCCGTGAAAAAAGCAAAGTCTGTTATAGGCTGGATCAAACGAAGTTTGATCTGCCGTAACAAATTTGTTATGCTAAATGTCTACAGAACTCTAGTTCGACCTCACATCGAATACGCTGTGCAAGTGTGGAATCTACCAGCAGAGCACGGAAACTGGAGGACTATTAAGAAGATAGAAGACGTTCAGAGAGAATTTACACGAATAATCGACGGGATTGGTATCCTACCATACGATGAGAGACTGAGAATCCTCCAGTTAACAACACTACTGGAGCGCCGTATGAGGGGTGATCTTATTGAAACCTTTAAAATAACGACGGGTAAAGTGGACTATGGACAAGATCTTTTCAGGATATCACGTAGCGGTACCAAGATCCTAAAAGATAAAAGAGGAAATCAGGTCCTCAGTAACCGTGTTGCCAATTACTGGAACAAAGTACCAAGTTCGGTTAAAGAAGCCAGTTCAGTAGACGCATTCAAAGCTCGACTTCAATGTTATAAAAATGAACTGATAGCGAGTGGAGCATCGTCAAAGGGTCACTTCTGGGATCTCAGCGAAACCTTGATGTCAAAAATAAATACATGTGAGCATGATTCATATGCACATTTCATGTCTAATAACCCATTGATTGCTAAATACCGAGGAATCAATGTTTCTTGATTGTTAAATTCAGAACTACATGTTAACGTCCTAAAAATAATTAATCATTAAATGTTCCGGATAGGAACATTTTTCTTTTTGATAATATTGTGCGAACTGCAATAGCGTAGAGTGCAGTTGGGTTTCAAGTTTTGTCGAGATGGCCATGTGGCCATAATCCTATTATTATTATAAAGGGTCTCAATAAGAGGTCTCGACTGCCTAGGCGTCAGACCTTGGCAGTCGGTAGTTTTCTTCTGGCCCGGGATCAGCTGACCCTAGGGACCAGAGGATAAAGGTGTAGAAACTATATGTATCTACAAAACTTTCAAGGTTGTTTTTACAAGAGACAGGGCTTGCTGCGCAAGGGAAGAAAAGCGGGAGAAACACTCACAAATTATACAAATAAATATTATAAAACATAGCAAAAAGAAATTCAAACAATCCTACACTACTACAAATGTTTATTACATACTACAATGTGATACATGATAATTATATGCTGTATAGACAAGAAACAGGGCTTGCAGGGCAAGAGATGGATCAAAGGGACTAGTCACAGAGTGTAATATACAGTGATTCAGCAAGAACCCATTGCTGAATCTGGCACACAAAATACCACAATCAAAACAAAAATATACAATATTATATCAAACAATATGTTTATACAAGAATCAGGGCTTGCAGAGCAAGAGAAGAAAAATAAGAGAAAACTACCATCAACTGTATATACCGTAGTCCATCAGATAGGTAATCATTACTAATACACTTATTATTATTATTATTAAAGCCCAAATATTACAGTGAAAAGAGAGAGCCAAAAATTCGGGCATATTTTATTTCAGTGAAATATTTGAGTGAAAATTTGCCCATGGAACTAGATGGTAAATCCTTATGATATAGGGGTTGTTCACCCCTTAGACTTAGAGATAATTTTTATCACCGAAAAACAGGCCATTTTTAAACAGCATGTATGTGATAATTTCGGTAATTTTTATAACTCAGTAATATCGCTCCGTTAAATATTTATTTCCAGTTTTTACAGTAAATTCGGGTTTCTTTTCATCTTATTGTACCCCAAACCAAAGTATTGAAGTATGTTGCTGTCTCGTCTTCATAAATTGAAACCCATCCTTTCATCTACAAAACAGTTGCTGTTTCGTTCTCATTTTCCTAGTGGAAGACACCTCAGTGAACTTGTCAAACTAACAGAACACGGTATCAGAGACAACGACAGAGACCTCCTGCACGTGGAAACACGGAATATGTGCCGCTGTGAAACCTGCTTCGGCAAACACAATCACCAAAAAACAGGACAACCGTTCAGAACTGGGAATCTTCATCCTGGGGTGAAGGTTACTGATATAGGGAACGTTTCAGAGCACTATGTAAGTCTGACTTGGAGTGATGGACACACAGGGCTTGTTGCCAGGACAATTCGTGGAGAGTACGGTCCTGAACCAGTCCCAACAATCCTGGACAAGTATCTTGACCTCAGTATGAGATACAACAGGTGCCAGGAGTTTTGGAGCGCTAAAACGGACGAAAACTCCAAGGTATTCGACTACAACACAGTTATAAGCAGTGTGGGAAATACAAGAGATTTTCTAGCTCACTACATGATCCATGGTGTAGGATTTCTGACAGAAATACCTGCCAACAAAGAAATGCTCGATATCATCGCTGATTTGAAGTGTGGGCCGATAAGGGAGACAATATTTGGAGGGGTGGATGTGGTGAGGGTTAAACCTAATCCTGCCAATGCTGGGTATGGTAGTGGGAGCCTAGCTGGTCACACGGATCTGAACTATTACTACCAGGTATTGATCGAGGTTCAATTTTATTTTGACATTTTGTGTTCATGATTTTTATAATCTCCACAAATAAAAGCTTTTTCTATATTATCATCTATATTATCCTCTTTGTCTGTACTAGCTATTATTGAATTTAAGCTATGTTTTCATTCTCAGTTTTTCAGAATCCCCATGTAGAGTTCTTCCATGCTATGGAGAACACGGTTGAGGGAGGAGATAGTTTCTGGGTTGACACCTTCTCAGCAATCTCAGAAGTCCGAGAAGAGAGACCAGACTACTTTGATATCCTGTGCAGAGTGCCAATATACCACAGATTCACCCCACCCGGTACAGACCACTACGTCAGAAGTCACCACACCCTAGTGACCATGTTAGGAGAGGATATTTTCCAGATAAGTGACAACCCCTGGTCCACAGACACACCTCTAGCTACATACACCCTGGATCTGGAGACTCGGAGACAGTGGTGGGAGGCGTACCTGTACTACAGAGCCAAAGTGGAGGATCAGAGTAGGTGGATCATGAGAAAGTTAGAGGGAGGGGAGGTTGTAGTGCTGGATAACTTCAGGGTTTGTCACGGGAGGAAGGAGTTTGGGAGGACGGAACAGGGGCAGGAGAGGATGGTCGGGACGGCTTATGTTAATTGGAATCATCTCCAGAGGGTCTTGCTGAGCCCGGTGGAGGCTGAACCGTGCTTTCTTGAGACAGAGAAACATTGACTGTGTCAGTGTGTCAGATGTATTATAATTATAAATTGATCATCTGTTGAGTTAAGATCAGTCATCTGCTGGTAAATCAAACTCTTTGCATTCAAATATCTTGGTTTGATTTGAAAATTGCATCATAAAATATCTCATCGTGTTTTATTATATTGTAGTCACTTACCTGACTCACTGCACCAGGAACAATCAATTGGTCGCACTTACTGAAACATATGACCCTAAATTCTTTGAGAGTTTGAGCTGTCATGTGGTGACGAAACGATACGAAACACTGAATTTACTACCCCCCTACTATGCGACAAAGATATTGTATTTTTTATTTGAAAATTCAATTAATTATTTGACCAAAACCCATAATCAATAATCATGGGTAGAGTGGACCGCTGCCAGTGTCTCTCTGCTCTCTTTCCCAAACAAAATGAAGTGATATTAATTTGATTGACCGTTCTCAAATGCAAATGATACCGAGAATGAAATCGGTCGCTCGCTTTTCCCATATATGTATATATATGTCCCGACAATCTGTCGTAAAACAGGGGTTCAAGAAAACCCATTTCCCGATGCTCCTGAAACCTGAAACCTTTTTTGCAGTCGATTGGGGCAACGTCTAGACGCCCTGCAAAGTTTCATATCTCTAACTCAATTGTGACATGGTTTTTAAGGCACCTGAATATGGCGATTTTGGGTTTTTTACCGAATTTCGTATAACAGTGCTGGCACGTATTTTATGCAAATTTCTTAAAAATCTCCACATAACTATTTCTTATTCCTGTCATCTTTGACATCAAATTAGAATGTTTTGAACTAAAAATAAATCTGCCGAACGACTTCGGATGAGTCTTAATGCATGAAAAACTCCGGCCGGAGTGCACGCTTCGCGTGCACGAAAGAGGCTTGTAATTACGTGTACCAAAGGGGGTATAATTATAGTAAAGGGGGTACATAGTATACGCACATAAAGGCAACGGTCGTGCTTGCCAGCACTGTGATTATATACCTTATCGGACCTTATTTGGACGGACATTACTTGAACGCTGGAGGCCCTAGCGTTCATCTTAATGTCCGTTCAAATAAAGTCCGTTCAATTAATGTCCGTCCAAGTTAAAGTCCGTTGAAATTTTTTCAAAAATTTTTCCATTTCGAACTTTTTGTCCAGAATATGACAACTTTGAGAACTTTATTGTGCCGTAAGTTAACGACGGAAAGGTTCTCCTTGGTCTGCACTGCCGGAGGCACAGAAAACTTTACTAGTATATGATGTTTTCAAGGGTCACTTGGTGGAAAAAAGTCAACAAAATTATGGCACTCAACAGTCAACAACATAGTTCATGAGCTAGTCCCCGCCAACATGACAAACTTGTTCCAGCCTCTAGATATTACGGTAAATCGTGATTCGTGTTGCCAAGGACATTGTCCGACGTTGTTATAGTTCATATTACTGAGGGGAGGTAATGAAACAGTGCTAGGAAAGCTCTACGTGATGTTAAGGTTAACCTAAAGTTGTCTAAGATAAAACCATTTCACGCCGAATGGCTTGTAAAAGTTAACAATGAAATGCAGGACCGGGGTAGTTTGATAAAAAAGGTTTCCACAAAGCTAGAAATCACTGATGCTTGTTTAAGCATGGACTATTTCATGCACGAAAACCCATTTAATGAATATGATATGTGATATTAGACACTGATCATGTACACATATTTTAACATTTTTACTGCTTAATGACTGCTTTTCTTACTTATTGTATGAAAAATGGATTAAAAATCATTTGCTGAAATTAAAAAAAAGTCAAAAAACTGAAAAAAATTCGGATTTTTTATGGTTTTGAATGCCTTCGAGCGTTCATATTAATGTCCGTTCACAATTATGTCCGTTCATGTAATGTCCGTCCAAATAAGGTCCGATAAGGTATATAAATCAAGCGTTACATTTCAGCCATGCAAAATTACAATGACATATTTTGATATACTAATTGAAAAATGGTGCTGCAATATAAGATGCTTATTGTTGATTGTGTGGCCGGATGACAACTAACTAGAAAAGAAAAATAAACTTGATTATATAATAATTAATTCGGCTGAACCAACACATAGCAAGAGCCACATTAACGTTGGGGCCGTATAAAATATAACTAAATAATTTACACAATACGGTTGGGGCCGTATAAAATATAACTAAATAATTTACACAATACGGTGCCCATGTCTGAGCGGCTCTCCTCAAAATACTTTTTCTCTTCATCGGAGCCGAAAGTTAAAAACAAAACACGGATCTCATAAAATCAACAAACACTAAATAATGTTAAACTTAAAGAGATAATATCAGATTAACTGTCGCAAAAAATTTTAACAGTTTACATACAATTTACTTGATCTTATTGACACACCGAGAAAAACTTAAAAAAAAAAGAAATGGATACTCGAAAAAATTACACAAAAAAGACAATAATAAAATCAAAAATGTAAGGCGCGTTACCTGAACCATCATGAAAATGTGATTTTAAACTATATAAGCGACAGTGACCTTATGATATAGGGGTCGTTCACCCCTTAGAGATAATGTTTTTCTGGCCATTTTTTTGTAGCGCGATGCACTACTGGGTCGCGCGCGCGCATCAATAATGCAGATCGGCGAGATGCGAAGGATGACATCGTGAATCAAGCCATTTTTTTGGAGAACGAGGTAGGTTGGTTTAAATATGTCGTCAGTCCTTACTTCTTTACTGCCGTTCGTTACCATGGCGTTTTAATTCGCGTTTTTGACACCACTTGGGGGTCCAAATTGTGGGCACTAAAATTCTTATTCTTTGGCCAATTTTTTAAAGGCCATTAAAGCATTTGAACCAGTCAAAAAAAGTCGTGTTAAAGATGATGCCGTGGTGTCAGTAAAATGGTTCGGATGTATAAACATGTATATATATCGTCTCGCTTTGCCTTTAGAAAGGACTACTATAACACTTGGGACAATAATATTCAAATACTAATAGGATCCTGTTGACTCCTATTGCAGGATATTTATGGGAGCAAATAAAACGTCAGTACTTTGCAGTGAAGGTAAACTATTTGCAGTGTAGTTTAACTATTTGCAGTGAGGGACTGTCACGTGAATGAATCACGTCTAGGTTTTTAGATAGGACCAATTGGGAGCTTACAATGATATTTTTTAAATAGGATTTATCTGCAGTTAAATTAACTAAAGTAAAATGTACATTTAGACGGTCTGCAGAGTCAAACTGTATGACGTCATAGTAACCCTTTTTATAGTAATCAAAATATAAAGTCCTTAGTATCTGCTACAATTCATTCATTTTTGCACCCTCTTAGAGATCTATAATTGCTGTGACTGTGAAGTATACACACTGAGCTCTTTGTTTTAATATTAATGTTTGACGGATCATCGGAGCTTAAATAGTTGGTACGATAAACTGAAATCTTCAAACATATGGTTTCTTGTTATTAAGCGAATCGTCTGGTACTATACACACTGAGTGTAATCACTGAGTGTAAACAAATATATGGGACACACCTTATAGTTATAATATTAGGAACACTTAATTAATAACTGGTTTTAGCAGCGTTATATAAGTATAACCGATATATAAGTATAACCGATATATAACCGATGTCCCTCACGTTCTGTCAGGTCTGTTACTATAGCAACGTCCGGGGAAAAGTTAAAGAATTTAACATAGAATCTTGTTCAGTCTTTAAAATCATACCTCCAGTAAGCAAACAAGTATGGTAAAAACATTACTGCCACTGACTACAAGTTTGCCACTGACTACAGGTTTGCCACGTTAGTGGCGTAATACAAAGGCCGGCGCCGCTGACCCCGCTTAGCTGTGCAGGGGGCACTATCTTAGAAGGTGCAAAATTGTCGTTCGCGTTTGAATGTGGGACAATTTTGAAAAAATTAGCTTTTTAAAAGATTTTACCGTGTATCCTCTAAAATCACCTAATTTGTTCAATTGCAATTTTATTACCTGAGTGCTGAGGACCCCAGGCTTTAATGTTGTTAAACAATAGAGATTAGGCGGAATGACCGGCTGAGCGCGGCCCAGTAAGGCGAGGCCTAATGGTGCATTGGTGCATCTACGTGGTTGCGAGAAGAATTGTTTGATGCGCGGCACGGCCCAGTACTAGTGCATCTTACCTGAGGACCCCAGGCTATTATGTTCATTAACGAACGAATAAAGATTTGGCGGAATGACAGGCTGAGCGCGGCCCAGTAATAGTGCATCGCGCTACAAACTTGTAAAATGCAGCAATTTCATTGGACGGGAGCAACTGCATATCATGAGGTTAACAATTAATTGCTTATGGCGACAAATGGTTACTGGGCCGCGCTCAGCCGGTCATTCCGCCTAATCTCTATTAACAACATTAAAGCCTGGGGTCCTCAGGTAACACGCTACACGTCGCACGCTACTTTTAAAAACTTTGGACGAGTATCCTCCGTCATTAACTTATTATAACCATTGATACAAAGGCCATAATCTTTCGCCAGCTCTCCAATATCTACCTTGAAGCTGCACTTTATATCCTTGAACTACACAATATAAACTAAAGTATGTTTTAGTGTAGACTTTTTGTCACAACAAGACTGCAACCTATAGTAACAACTATAAACAAAACACCTAATGTCTACTAACAAATTTCTTGTAGTCCTAATATGAGCCTTGTCTCTAAAAACCTAACTGAACTAGCGTTTCGGTGTGTGCAAAAGCTTTCACATGTCAGGCACGCGCATTCCTTGCCCCGTTAGTTACCTGTCCAGTGTCCTTCCAAACCCAAACTAGCAGTCTGCAGTCAAGGACAAAAAGTCACACACTAAATGGGCATTATATATTATGAATTATTTTACATCTTTTTAGTCTGTAAAATGTGCTAAAATTAAATTTCTTGTTTCATCGAAAATTTCTTGTTTCATTGATTAACTGTACAATTATTTAATCGCTGTCATGTCACTGGTAATATTGAATTAAAGTCAAATGCTATCTTTTGCCGCCTTCGGCGGCGCGCGCTTCGCGCGCGAAAAGTGGCATGCAACGTATGTCAAAACTCCATGAATTACAAATTTATTTGTAGCGCGATGCACTACTTGGCCGCGCCGCGCATCAAATAATTCTTCTCGCAACCTTCCGTAGATCGGCGAGATGCACCACTGGGCCTTGCCGAGCTGGGAAGGATTGACATCGTGAATCAACAAATTTATTTATTTACAATTATTTCATATTTGTTTTTTTACTTTACTTTACTTTACTTTAGAAGAAGAGTAATTGTAATAAAGAAAAGTTTGAATTAAGAATAGTTTTAATTAAATGATTATGTGTTAATACCTTGGTCTGTTAAAAGTATTGTATAACATTTGTTGTGATGTGTGATTAGCATTCTTTCTATGCCTTGATAAATTTATATAATTGACGAAATTTCTCGGTGGTATTTGGTATTGTTTGATACTCACATGTTTTTTATATCCAATTTGAATTCTAATAAAGACCCTAAGCATTATGATCAAATTTTTAGTACAATAGTTATATCAGGGTTGACATCTATGATTAATATTATAACCAGTGGCGTAACGTTGCCTGTTGGCGCCCCCTGCCGAAAAGGCGCCCCCCTGTTGGCGCCCTCTCCCCTTTTGGAGCCCCTCCCTAAAATTGAACAAATTAGGTGATTTTAAAGAATACGCCGGTAAAATCTCTAAAAAAGTGTGTATCTAGAGCAAAACACGCAGTTTTGCTAGTACTTTAGTTAAGTTTTCGAAATTGTCCCACATTCAAACGACGATTTGGCGCCCCCTAAGACGGCGCCCCCCTGCACAGCGGGGTCAGCAGGGCCTTTCGTTACGCCACTGATTATAACCCAATATTCATTTCTTTTTCTCCCTTAAATTTAAACCCCCGGCCCCCATTGAACACCCAAAATACCTACCGTCCTTAATAATCGTAAAGACCATTTGTTACAAAATAGCTGCTAGAATAATGCATGCCAAATATTCCCTCTTACACCCACAAATTATAATGCCTTCCTATCAACGCCTCTAATTTGGTCATTAATCAACCAGACTAGCGTTTTGGTGTGTACAAAAGCTACCAGCCAGTACATTCCTTGCCCCGCTAGTTGATTGTCAAAAAATCATACAGCTCAGAACAAACGGCCATTTACCACTAAGAGCATTATATGTTTTCATTTGTTTAAATTTTATGCTGTAAAATGTGCTAAAACTTTGATTATTTGTTTACTTGTAATTGTATAGGGACCACTAAACACCCCCCGCGCGTGAGGGCACGTTTTTGCTAGTAATTTGCGACATTACTTTATGGATATCGAATCTCGCGACTTCAACGAAGTGCTGGGGACAAGTTTTCAATAATTCATAAACTTTTCAGTTCCTATCGTTTTAAGCATCGTTAGGGCTTTCCCAGAAACTAACTCTCATCATCCTAGGATAATCATGTGTCGCACAGCACTTGTTTCAGTAAAGAGTGTACTCGCCTTTACGAGAGAATGACGTGTACGTTTCGGTCACCTGCGGAAAAAGGAAGTGAGATATCGAAAATCTGAGATAAACCCGATCGATAAAATCCTTTCAGGTAGGTGCTAGTCAAGGTTTCATCTCTTTAGACATTAAGATGGCTTCAAACACCTCACAAAAAGTTTTCAAAAGTAAAATTGACTCGCGACCTACAAATACCACCATAAAACTTGCCCTCATATATTTTTGAGGGCAAGTTTTTGAGCGCGCCGCGTGACTTTGTCTCAGCAACAGCAAGACATAGTTACAATCTCGCAACTATGAACAGACAAGGAAAATATTGTATTAATATCTGTCAAAGGAATTTAATGTATTTTAACAACTTGTTCTAATAATGCTAATAACTAATCGATGAACCTCATAAATGGTCGGCCCGGTGTGAGTGTATAGTATGGATTGTGCTCTGAAATGGGGCGCTGTTATTGGTTAATACATCGGCCAATCAGGATCGAGCTGGTTTGTGGCTGCAGTCCAAATTTAGGATCATATCTGATTAGGTACCTAATTAGTGATTATGCACTTTAAAGTAAGATTAACTCGGTATTCACAATCCACATTAACAATTGTCTGCAACCAATCAAGGTCAAGCTGACTACTTAACGTGAAAACCATATTATTATAATATAGTGTTTGTATCATTATAAGACGACTCATGTTTCTGATATGTCACTTGTCAGTTAAGAGGTGAAATGAGAAGACAGTTAGACTCTCATATGATGTACACATTTTTCTGAATTGTACATGTAACAATCTTTATCGGTAATCTGTAATCAGCATATAAATCACATACCAATGTATCAAAGTGAAAACTGAAATCTTACCTGACAACACAAATTATAATAGTACCATTTTAACTCTCATGCAAGTTTACTCTTCTACTGCACTGGTTTTAATTGAACTTCCAAGAACTGTCCGGAAAATAAATCAGTCAAAAGCAAAGCCCCCGAATGCACTGTACACAATCTTTGTAATTACCCAATGTATTTTATCGTGTACACTGTACAGACAGTTCCAATAAAATGCAGAAGAGTTGTTTTATGTTCCCACTTCCCAATTACAATCATAACAAACTCAAAATTGAGGATTGTATGCGGTACTAATTTCTGCCAAATAAGCACTATATAGACATCACAATTTTAATTAGCGTATATCCCGTGTGGCGTGACGGCTAGAGCGTCGAGTGCCTCACAGGGCGGTCGCACGTTCGATTCCCCGTGGAGTTGGAATTAATTTTTTGCCCAGATCACTCCGAGCACAATCATTTTTCATGATAAATAGAACATAAACAAAACTGACATGGGCCTGGCTATATCTAATTTTAAAACATAACCCAGGCCAGAATTTTCTTGAATAACTGTTGGCGGTGGAGATGCAAGACATTCTTGGCCTGGTAGCACTCCAGCTCGGAACCCAACCCAAGTAACCCAAGTAAGTAAGCATCAGTAACCAGTGCAGAAAAAGAAAAGATATTTATCTCACTCCACTCTTTCTGCTGTTCTTACTGTAATTCTCCACCTCTGTTTTAGTGTCATTAACCGCTGCTGGTTCTTCTATCCTGAATGCTTGTTAAACCGGGGACCTGTATAAATATATAAGTTACAACTATTTTTTAAAGTTACAAATATCAGCTGATTTGCAAAATGTAGCGATTTAATGTGGATTGTGAATACCGAGTTAATCTTACTTTAAAGTGCATAATCACTAATTAGGTACCTAATCAGATATGATCCTAAATTTGGACTGCAGCCACAAACCAGCTCGATCCTGATTGGCCGCTGTATTAACCAATAACAGCGCCCCATTTCAGAGCACAATCCATACTATACACTCACACCGGGCCGACCATTTATGAGGTTCATCGATTAGTTATTAGCATTATTAGAACAAGTTGTTAAAATACATTAAATTCCTTTGACAGATATTAATACAATATTTTCCTTGTCTGTTCATAGTTGCGAGATTGTAACTATGTCTTGCTGTTGCTGAGACAAAGTCACGCGGCGCGCTCAAAAACTTGCCCTCAAAAATATATGAGGGCAAGTTTTATGGTGGTATTTGTAGGTCGCGAGTCAATTTTACTTTTGAAAACTTTTTGTGAGGTGTTTGAAGCCATCTTAATGTCTAAAGAGATGAAACCTTGACTAGCACCTACCTGAAAGGATTTTATCGATCGGGTTTATCTCAGATTTTCGATATCTCACTTCCTTTTTCCGCAGGTGACCGAAACGTACACGTCATTCTCTCGTAAAGGCGAGTACACTCTCTACTGAAACAAGTGCTGTGCGACACATGATTATCCTAGGATGATGAGAGTTAGTTTCTGGGAAAGCCCTAACGATGCTTAAAACGATAGGAACTGAAAAGTGATATGAATTATTGAAAACTTGTCCCCAGCACTTCGTTGAAGTCGCGAGATTCGATATCCATAAAGTAATGTCGCAAATTACTAGCAAAAACGTGCCCTCACGCGCGGGGGGTGTAAACAAGCATTGTCACAACATCTACAAAGCTGCCATATAGCCTGACTGACAATTTTCTCGACTGACTGACAATGTTTCTTCTTTTCCCCATTTAGAATACAAAGATTAGTACATTTTAGCTTATGATTAATATTATATTTTTACCTATAGTTTACCTAGATTGTATAGATTATATCATATTTATTGGTTTCTATTTTTGATATGAAATAAGTAATAAAATAATAAGCATTTAAAATGTTGCATTAACTCAGAGTGCCTTGTATTAAACTGAAAGACACATTTATTGGCCAGTAGGAAATTTCGCCATGGCCTTTGGGTCTAATTAGTATTCTGAAAGTAGAACGAAGAGCTGTTGCAAGTCTGAAGCCCTTTTTACTGCAGTGAAATGCCAAACGATTTTTGTATTGACTGGGAAATTTCATTTTAGAGCAGTAAATGTTATACAAATTTGCAAACGTTAGTTCTTACTACTGATCTCTCCTTTTGAGTCACAATTGTGACATTAATTACAACTGAAAAACCATCACACTTCTTTCTCATGAATAAGATACTCCATACAAATTTTCTGCTTGTTAAGCTATCTGTCTTTCATATCATAATTAGACTAGATTAAAAATAATGCAATTTAATAATAATAATGACGGCCCTTATTGTTGGGATTTGGGGATTGCGGGTAGTAGAAGTGAAACCAGTACTTAGGACTAAGCTCTAAAACCTAAAAGGGATAAAATAATAATTAGTAATATTAACATATTACAACATCTCCCTCTTTATAAAAACTCGTTAGATATCACGAGGTTGCGCGGCTTTATTCAAAATAAAATAAAAACTGAAATGCTGACACTGTGAGTAGATCTAAAATAAAAACGCTTCCGCGCGTTACAAAACAAACTGTTAACACGAGGTCATATCAAGCTCTGTACTATCCTCTTTCCTCTATGAAATAACATAAAATACATAAAATACATTTACGTTCCGTCTATAATAATCTTTACTAAATTTTACTGGTCAAACAATTCGGTTTATATATATACACCGCAAGTAGTACAAAATAACTTATCATCACTGTATGTGTGGTTAAACAATTTGGATTATACCGTAAGTACAACATCATTTTAATTATCGGCAGCATGACAACCGGCACTTGGAGGTGTGCTGACGGACTCTCGCTGATCTACGCAGCCCAGGAGGCTGGGGCAGCACTCCAGCAGGCGCTTGAGCAGGGGAAACGGGATCTGCTGCAGTGGTCACGGAGGCTCCTGCAGCACTACCACCTGTCAAAACACCAGACGGGGCAGGTGCAGTAGCTGGTACATTAACAGAACTATCCGGTACAACGGGATCTGTATTTGCTGTTGGTATGTGGTAATCCTGATCTGGGATAACAGTGAGTTGACGACGGGTATAGTCTGTAGTCAATAATCTCTTGTTTCTCAGTATCTGGTTTCCAGCTTGCGAAAGCAGTACATATGATCTACCGTTAGCATCAGATCTTGGTGCTAGGATTTTACCTGGCTTCCAAATCTTGTCAGATAGGTTGTCTCTATAACAGACTAACTGTCCTGGAACAAAATCATCTCTCGGAACGGTATGCTGGTTGTAATGCTGTTCCATATCAATTACACGTTTCTCTAAGACACGTCTGTATCTTTTATCATTTTCAGTAATCAATAAACTTGAACATGTTGGCAATTTCGTGCGCAACTCTCTGTTAAATAATATTTTTGCGGGACTCGGCAACTCGTTAGATATCGGAGTGTTACGATAATTTAACAAAGCTAAATGAATATCATCAGATTTCAAAATCGTGTTCTTTATCGTAGCTACATGTCTTTCAATAAAACCATTAGATTGAGCATAACCAGCTGAGGACAACGTATGTGTAATATCATACTTTTTTAAGAAATCTTTAAACTCTTTACTGGTATATAAAGGATCGCCATCAGATCTTAGCTTTTCTGGTAAACCAAATCTCGACACAACTCGTTTCAGTTGTTGAATACAATGATAAGAAGTAGGGTTTACTGGCAACATTTCAACTTCCACATATTTCGAAAAATAATCTGTACTAAGCTGGTACTCTCTACCTTTAGCACTGAACTTGTCTACCGATATTCTCTGCCAAGCCCGTTCAGGGACACTGTCTGGTCGCAGAGGTTCCTTTTTGGGGAAGCTGCGCTTCATCAAACAAGGTTCACACTTGCGTACCATCTCATCAATGTCTTGGTTCATGTGTAACCAATACACACTTTTACGTGCCAAGCTCTTACACCTAGATTGGCCTTGATGACCAACATGTATCCTCTCTAAGAGCTCGGGACGTAACTTTCGCGGAATTATGATCCTGGTACCAAAAAGCAGGATATCGTCGACGACAAACAAATTATCTCGCTGACTGAAATAAGACTTGGCAGGCAAGAGTCGTAGCAGCAGTCTTTGTATCCTTGGCGGTGCTTCAGCTATGGTTTGTTTGTTGACTATACTCAGCAAGGGCTTGTGATCAGTGTGTACCTGTATCTGTTTTCCGTACACATACTGGTGAAATCTTTCACAACCAAATACAATCGATAGTAATTCCTTCTCTATTTGGACGTATCGTACTTGTACTTGTACTGGTGTGAGACTTCTCGAAGCATAAGCTACTGGCTTGCCATCTTGCATCAGGCATGTACCCAAACCATACTGACTCGCATCACATAGTAGAGTCACTTCTTTCTTTGGATCATAGAATCCTAGAACAGGCTCACTGGTGAGTATCTTCTTGATGTTGTCTAGTGCCTTGTTCTGTTCGTGTGTCCAAATAAATTCTGTATCTTTGACTAACAGGGCTCTCAGTGGTGTCGTGAGCGTGCTCATGTTGGGAATAAACTTCGCAAGGAAATTGATCATACCCAGGATCCTGTGAACTCCTGTTTTATCGGTAGGATTGGGCATATCTAGAATATCCTTAATCTTTTCTGGATCTGGTTTTACTCCGTCAACACTGATTACACGACCCAAATATGTGACTTCCTGTAGTCCAAATTTGCACTTGGTGTCATTGAGCTTTACTCCGGCTTCACGTGACCTTTGTAGTGCAGCCTTTAAACGGCTATCATGTTCTTCTCTCGTAGCACCATGTACTAAGATATCGTCAAATACTACCTCTACACCTTCAAGTCTCTCGTAGACTTGCGACATTCGTTTCTGAAAGACTTCATTGGATGATTTTAATCCAAATGGAAGTCGGAGGTAGCGGAATCTTCCAATCAACGTATTAAACGTTGTCAGATAACTAGCTTTCTCTGTTAGAGGGACTTGCCAGTATCCGTCTCGAGCATCTAACTTCGAGAACAACACTGATCCACCCAATCTCGTCATAATCTCTTCATCTGACGGCAGCGGCGAATGTTCTCTGATAATAGCTCGGTTTAGGTCAGTAGGGTCTAAGCATACCCTTATCTGTCCGTTAGGTTTCTCGGTTACAGTCATAGAATTCACCCACTCGGTGGCTTCGTCCACCTTCTTTATCACCTTGAGCTTCACCATTCTATGCAGCTCATTCTTGACTTTATCTGCTAGTGTGAAAGGCGTTCTTCTAGGTGCATGCACTGCTGGAGTGGAGTTCTCTATTAGTTTTATATCGTAGGGCTGGCTGATACAACCAACTTGTTGGTTGCTGAAGACATCTGCAAACTCTTTGCTCAGCTCCTCGTACCTGAAAGTGTTAGTGACTTGGTCTACTACACGGTCTGAACTCTCACACGCCTGAACAGAGGGGTATGGATTGGGAATGTACTGTTTTAACCCATTACTCTTCACCTGCTCTCTGTTCGACTCACTTTGCACCCGACACTTATTCACCCGAATCTTCTCACACTGCTCCTCACTCTTCAGTGAGCTCTCTGCACCACCCTGGTGGTGTTGTGAGTGGCTTAGTGAATGATCTATATCCTTGTGATTATCAATCTCACATCTCTTGAATCTGTTGTGAGTTCCTGAAACCTTAATCTCTTCACTCGTGCTACCACTGTGCTTCTCTCTACTCTCACTCACAGCTGAAACTGATGTATTTGGGTTAACTAAACCAAGTTGATAACTAGTGTGTAAACCTAGCACTGGTTTTACTTCCAGTGGAACAACAATAAACTTGGAATTAACATTATTATTCTTTATCTTGCAATCTAAATTTACCTCACCGGAAACAGGAATATTTGCACCCCCGTAACCAGTCAACTTAACAGTGGAACCAGACAAATAACTGTCACTCCTAAAACATTTTGTATACAGTGAAAGCGGCAAAACATTTGCTTGTGCTCCGGTGTCAATTTTAAACTGCACTTGAACATCTTCTAACTCGGCATTTTCAACCCAATCTACACAGTCAATATCAATCTCTTTGCGGTGTTTACACTCGCACTTACAATCACATTGATTATCACTAGATACTGATGTTGTGGTTGTGCTGATCAACAGTCCCATAAACATAGAATCACTGTTGGAGTGGTCGCTGAAGCTTGTGGCGCTCTCTTGTTGAAATTCGTGTACTTTCTTGGTCCGACATTTCTTTCCATAATGTCCTACAAGTTTGCACACATGACAGGCAGCTTTGGAAGCTGGACACTGTGATCTGCTGTGATTTGGTCCACCACATCGTCCACACTCACCTGTTTTGTGAGTTTTAACACTCTCATTGCTACTATAACATTTCGATTGAGGTTTTGATTTTGAAGATTGGTGAAAGTTTTTGTTATTATATTTTCTGTTCACCTTGTCTATAGACAATGCACTCTTTTGATTGAAGAGTTTTTTCACATGGTTGTTGGCTGTTTCAACAGCCTTGATGCTCCTAATTGCAGAATCTAATGTCAAGTTTCTCTCGCGAAGAAGCTTTGCTCTAGTGTTTTGGTCATGAATGCCGCAAACTAAACGGTCTCTGATGAACTGATCTGAAATGTCTGTTTCTGCCTCCAGGACTTGTTCTTCAGGGGGATCAGCATCGTTCATGTATGTGTGTCTGTGGTTCACGACAAACTTACATTTAGCGGCTTGCGTTCTCAACTTGGTAACATACAGGTCTATCAGTTCTCCAGCATCCTGATTCATGCTGTTGAACTTGTGTCGTTCAACTGTAACATTAACCGATGCTTGAAAATGTGCTATGAGGGATTCCTTTATATGATCAAAACTGTCTTTCTGATTTTCTGATAGATTGTTTATTACTGTTTTTCCTTCATCACCAATAAATGTTGCTAAACAGGCTTTTCTTCGCGCATCTGACACATCGTCTCCATATAGTGCGAGTACCGCATTCTGGAAATCATTCATCCAAATGTCTATTTCCGTGTTTTGATGCGTGTATGGTTGAATCACCTCTTGAAGTCCTGACACCATGTTGGGATTTGGGGATTGCGGGTAGTAGAAGTGAAACCAGTACTTAGGACTAAGCTCTAAAACCTAAAAGGGATAAAATAATAATTAGTAATATTAACATATTACAACACTTATGTTACAGCTTTCACTGTAGTATAGGTGGCTGCAACCCCAAATCCATATAAACTTTTGTAATTTTTGAAGCTCTAATGAGAGCCTCTACCATTTGCACCATGGTCACACTGGGAAGCAAACTTTGTGTTAACCACAACACTGTCCGGCCGACATAATGTAATTTGACAATCATAATAAGTGTTAACTAATATGTTATAACAAATAATACAATTATCAAGTGTTTTTGATAATTTACAAATTGCTAAATATTTAATTTTTCCAACGACCCAACCTAATCTCAAACAGAACGTATGCCATCAAATCCGATTATAAACTCCTAGGTGCTGCTTTCTCTGGGAATCAATCCTCCTACTGGCACTAACATTTGTTTTTTGTGAGAATAATAATACGTTTATTAATTTGGCACAGGTGTTCCTTGGGTTGTTGCACAAAACGTTATGTTTTAGAATTTAGAATTGTGCCTTCATTTTTGAAATGTGAAGTTAACTTTCTTCGAAAAATCGAATTTGGGGTAAATTCAACCTCATATTTCAAGAACAAAGGCAAAACACCCCAAAAAACACATGTTTTTTCCCTGGCTGTGGTCAGTCTTTTCCCGAAAAGGAGGTTTACCTTTTTTGAGTTAAAGTTAAAGTTTTACATGTAATTACAGTTAAACCTCAATATTTGGCGCGCTATATCTCAAAACACAAGGTCAGATTTCGGTCCGGTTCTTGTTTGTCTCCAGCAGCTCAGATCAAATATGTGAAAACTGGAAAACGATTTTTACCCCCCCCCCCCCCCCTCTGGCCTTAATAAACCTGTTTTCTATTTGTTTGTCTAAATAACTTCATTCATCAAAAGTTAAAATGACCTGGTAATGCTGACATTTATGGACGACGACCCTTATGACAAGAACCTGAGTCCCAGATACCCCAAAAACAAAGGACACCAACATGGTAAGACATTCAGAAGTCTCACTCTATTCACAAAACAATGATAAGCATTAAGCCAGAAGTTCTTGGCAAGCAAATAATTAAGTGTGAAAATCATAATTAACATGACCATTGACCAAACTAATTTACTAAATTTATTATGTAACAATGATCCATTTTCTTGATCATTGACTATTAAGCTAGCTCATTGAATATCATTTTTTCCCGATCCATGACTCAAAGTGCCGAAGGCACAAAGAGTCAAGGACAAGGGTTAGCGATCGAGGTTTTTTTGGGATATGGTAGCCTTGCGACCGTACGTGCCTGCGTGCCTGCGTGCCTGCCTGCGTACGTGTCGCCCACGTGTCTGCCTGCGCAAAGTTATTTTGCGCGAAAATCTGAATTAAACAATTGTTGGCGCGCGGTGCTGAAATGTTCAAGTACATTGTTAATTTCACCATGTACGCATCCCGCTAGAGACTAATTGATAGCATAGTATTATTATTTTGACTTAGTATTACTATTTTGCACAGATCCGTGTCAGGTTGCATAAACAATAAACATATGGTTACATAGAAATATACACGATTTTCAAATTAAATATGGAATTATATCAACTGGGCGGCGCTCGGCCTGTCACTCCGCCATATCTGCATGCTTATAAACAGTAAAGACTGGGGTCCCCAGGTGGTATGGAATATGATCAAATACTCCATCACGGATCGGGAAATTGAGCGGCCATCCACAAAAGAAAAGCGGCCGCATTTCTTGTTATACACACTTTCAAAAGGAATGAAGGATCCCAGTAAATAGATAGATTGTAGTTATGTTTTGCACTCATATATATTGCATAATATTTTTAAAATATTTTCGTGAGTATGTGATACAGCCTTTTGGTTTTGGGTGATTAAAATATTTGCAATTCAGTTGCAGAGAGTGACAGACGATACCCTTCTACCTTCTACCACACTCCACCTAACTACGGAGATGAGCAGTTCTTAAATGATGACCCCTTGCTATCCAGCACCAACGAGGTACCTCCATCCTTCCTATATTTTAGATTCACTTGTGTTTGCTAATTGCCATGCAGCTCATTGTACTTTTTTCAAGTTCATTTTGCTGCTGCAATATAAGAATCTTGTAAACTTACCCAATTCCCAATTGATGATGTAAGTGTACAGTCTGTACACTTGCGAAAACTTACCTGAGAAAGCACCAAAAGTTTATGATACTTTGTAACTTTGTTGGCCTTTTCATTCACAGTAATAATTGATCACACTCACTGACTGATTTTGAACTTTTAAAAATATTTCCCTATTTTGCAATCAAGTAAAAAGTGTACCTTTATTATATGTGTTGAAACCATTTGATCAGGCAGTTGCTGTTAAAATATTAAAGTAAAAGGGAATTGTATCTTGGGTTTGAATATGCTGCAATAGTTTTATTTTCAATATTATGAGGGTTGAATACTGTATAGTGTATTAACAAACAGCCCCACACACTCAATCAATCTTTCCCTGAATATCATCCTATTTGAATAAGAAACATTTAAGTGGCCACAAGATAATATACAATCTTGCTGCTCTCATTATTTGGCAGGAGCAAAACAATTATACACAGATAGAATATTAAGGTGAGTGGGACTTTATTTCGCCCAATCCTCTCATCACGACGATGTTTCAGTTTTTCAATAAAGAACTTAACCCAGCATGCTTGCTGCAGTTCATTCTGCAGTTACGGGGTATCCTATAATATACTTTACAATACATTATTGATTATACTATTGCAATTTATTTAACTTTCTCTGAACCTCTCTTGGAACCTATTTAACATGAATAACTTAACATCAAAAACAATTGTACTGTTTCCTGAAATGTCACGGTAAAATAACAGACTGCAGCCAAGGTAAAACTCTGTAAAAATTGCTAAATATGACGTGACCACTACCGTGATAGTACTAGTATGTATATTATATTATGTAAAAAGATAGAATATATTCAACTATTGCTTTTCGTGATTGGGTATTTAATGGTAACTGGCTGAACTAAGGGCGCTATTTGATTTTGCTAGAACCTGGAAGTGAAATGAAATTAATGTTAGAAGTGAAATTCCGGCTTTAATTACTTTAAAATGAAGGCAGAAGGATGTCTGTCCGAGTTAAATAGTTGTATGTATTTGGAACTTATATATATAACATGCATGTTTCCAATATTTGTCCAGCTGTCCATATCTCATTAAATCATCACAATATTACATAACAGCAGAACTGGTATTTATTCTACATTAGATCACTGCTACCCACTTCATTACTTAATATTCCAAATTGTTGTCATCATCAGCCTAATCCCATGATCTCCCCATAACTTTACTAGCCTACAGTGAGTATTGTGCGAGAATGAAAAGCAAGTGCAATCAATAGCTTGTGGTTGGAGCAGCGGGACTGGTAACATGACACTGTCATCCTATACACCAGTTTACATCAAACATATTTACCACTCCTACCTTATCTATCCTTTGTAGATTAGGCTAGCAACACTTTAGCTTCCGTCCCAACCGCCTTGCTTCGTCGAACACATATTTGCTCACATTTTTGCCACTTTTTAGTACGAAACCTAATCATGAGCTCTTTTGGTGCTGACTACGTTATGGTGAGTACTGCCTCGACTACCCTCATATTATTATGTAGGAGTAATATTTATTTAATTTATCATTTTATTTCATTAATGAGTTAAACGGTATTAAACAATTTCAATTCAATCTCAAAGTTTCTATTTCTATTTCATTTGACGCAAATGTCTGTCTGCAAGTAAAAATACTGCCACCGCAGAGGTCGTTACAACAGACTCTGAAGATTACCTTATTTATGACCTCACCTTATGTTTGGATGGCCTGCAGAAGATATGAATTTTACACATATTACATTTATTATTTATAATATTACATATTATTCATTATTTCACATGTGTTCATTATTTCACATAATTATTATTTAACATATTCATTGTTTTATCACGGTGTTTATCAAGTTAGTACGTGAGTTAAAACAAAACGATCGTAGGTTATCATTAGTTCATTAAACTTACCAATTACGTAGTATAGCTGTTGTAAGTTGTATCACATACATTGAATGTAAGACAAAAGAAATTGGAATCGCGTTATAAACAGATTTGGCACAATATTTAGTCTCCCATTTAATGAGCTGAAGATGTTCGGAATGATGGTATGTACGTGTTATTCGCTCCCGCTCTAAAGTGTACACTTGCCAGTTTTAGTACCTTACCCGCTGTTGAAGGTGTTTATCCAATATGAGCAGCTGAAAGTTTGTACAAATATTCACAAGCTGCATAACTTTAAAAGCCCGGATATAATACGAGCATGTATTTTAATTTGTAACTCTCAGTGCTGGCTCCTTGCCAATAACGAGTTCTACTAATTGCATACTCATAGTTACTCTAAACTGTTAATTGGACTATGTACACTGTTCCGCTTATTGCCTTTATTCTCTTCATTATTTCTCAGCTCTGTTGTTTCATTAACTTTTACACGTGCAAATTATAAATATTGGCAGGTCCAACAGCACGTGTGTACACTGTACAGGGCCAGTGTGGTGTTACTCACCTTGTCACCTTATATACTATGTGAGTTGTCAAGCTATACTCTGATGATGCACTCTCGGAAGCGGACCAGGAATCCTGCCAGTATGCATAACCATTCCTCACACGAGAGATGCTTGGAACCTAGCCAAGAATCCTGCCAAGAATATGTGGACCGGAACTAACACTACCGGATTATTATCATTATATTATTGTTTCTGGGGCTTTTTAAATTCTACATTATCTCCTGATGTTATGAGAAGGTGAGATGTTTAGGATATATTGTTAATCTTATGTACGTAGCTTCATTCAGTAACGTAATAATGAATAATGTACAGTTATAGCATTATTATTCTACACGCCGTAGTAACAGTGGTCAACACACTGTACCATGTAACCCACTAGCTGGTACACGCCGTAGTAACAGTGGTCAACACACTGTACCATGTAACCCTCTAGCTGGTACACGCTGTAGTAACAGTGGTCAACACACTGTACCATGTATCACACTAGCTGGTACGTGCTGGAATGTAATGGTGATGTCACCGCTATGTTTACCAGGAAGACTGAATAGTTGGCATGGAATTTCTGAAATTCTTTCAGTCTCGACTTGAGATCAACTACCGTACAACTACATGTTGTTGTTAAGTGTAGGCCTGCTTTTTTAACATTAATTTATTTGTTATATGTTAAAACTTGTTACATTTTCATATTCTGCAGCTCCAATTCTAAATTCTAATGTCAGTGTTAAAATGTGTTATTCGATATTCTACAAGCTACTACAGAATTATACCATAATAATATTTAGCTGCAGTCAAAATAGCAGTCCCATGTTGGCGCCTGATTTTTAGAAGTTAACAATTATCCAATCTCTAAGTGTTAAAGAATTTGTAATCGTTTAAAAGCTCGTACAGTTACAAGATTACTTATAATGAATGTAAGTTACAGGAAGAATCATCTCGAAAGGGGTGTAAATATCTTGTACATGACCTATTATATGGAATATCAAAACACAGAGATGTGCGAATTTGCACTTGCAAAGTTGAAAGTATGGCCCCACAAGTTGACCATTTTATTTTATGATAAATTGTACACCACTTTTCACAGTTGTACAGTTAATTTCACATCACTGTTACACCTCGCACATAACCTCAGTAATATTGGTGTATTAAAGAATTAGCAGCATGGTTACCCCTCTAATATTCAATGGTCACTCCCCCATCATGAAATGTTTACTTCTCGAATAATACCACTAATTCTAAAGAAATGAAAACAAGGGTCTGGAAATCACCAGATGGTTCTGTATTTGTTATGATATCGTCAGGATAACATATATGACATATGTGATACGAGTAAATACAGTATGCTTATAATATTGGCTGTTACTCCCCAGACACACAGCAGTTACGCTAACCTACACTTTAATACTAATAATGGCACTCAGTCAGACACGCAGCAGTTACGCTAACCTACACTGTAGTACTAATAATGGCACTCAGTCAGACACGCAGCAGTTACGCTAACCTACACTGTAGTACTAATAATGGCACTCTGCCAGCAGTATTAATATCCGGGTATTTGCATTGTTTGAGACATAATAACACTACAACACTGTTGTGAAGGTAATGAGGTTGTCTGGTAGACGGACGGTAGTTCAGTAGTTGCTCACGTGATATTTACAGGAAACTAACACAGACACTTTTGTTTTATATCTCGTCTCAACAAATTGTTGTGATGAGTGAATAGAGGGGGTAATGGAGGGTTTAATTTCAAATGTTCGGAAATACAGTAGATTTTAGTCACGTATATATATATATATTTGAGACATTCAGTGAAACAGTAAAACACGAAATTCACATTAAGCTATCGATTGTGTAATCTTTACATGTCTCATTCTGAAAGCAAGTTTATTAAAATAACTGTTCTATGAAGTAAATTAAAAGCATGACAAAAATAGATCAATACTGAGATGGGAAATTTGTGAGTAAGTCTCATTCAATCATAAGATATAAACAAAAGATGCAGAGGTGAAAGTAAACATCAAAATGCAAGTGTCTGTGGAAAGATTAATATTAAAACATATCATATAAAGGTCAATTTTTTATTTCATTAAGAGCACTACGTTTATTAAGTCCTCCAAAGTCACTGAGGGTCATAAGCTGGTTTTGCCAAAATGATTCTCTTTCTTTAGCAACCCTACTTCTATCTTCTAAGGTTAAACATTTTATAAAATCTAGCTTTTCAAAAATAATAACCTCTATCTGATCGGATAACTCATTGTCAAACGTTTTTAAGGGCTCTTTGGTAAGATTATGGAACTGGTTATCGTTAATCTTTCTTTAGCAACCCTACTTCTATCTTCTAAGGTTAAACATTTTATAAAATCTAGCTTTTCAAAAATAATAACCTCTATCTGATCGGATAACTCATTGTCAAACGTTTTTAAGGGCTCTTTGGTAAGATTATGGAACTGGTTATCGTTAATCTTTCTTTAGCAACCCTACTTCTATCTTCTAAGGTTAAACATTTTATAAAATCTAGCTTTTCAAAAATAATAACCTCTATCTGATCGGATAACTCATTGTCAAACGTTTTTAAGGGCTCTTTGGTAAGATTATGGAACTGGTTATCGTTAATCTTTCTTTAGCAACCCTACTTCTATCTTCTAAGGTTAAACATTTTATAAAATCTAGCTTTTCAAAAATAATAACCTCTATCTGATCGGATAACTCATTGTCAAACGTTTTTAAGGGCTCTTTGGTAAGATTATGGAACTGGTTAGATTTGGATTTTTACCCAAAAACTTGCTCAATATCACCTGTTCATCACATTTTACCGTGTTATTTTGACGACGTTATGTTAATGTAGGGGTATTTGCCAGGCTACTTGACATTCCAGCTAGTCACCAGCTGACAACCCATGTTAATTAACTGAAACCCCGGTTACACCCACCTTTTTAATCAAATCGTAATTTGATCACCAAGTTTTGGTGGTAGATTTACTGTTCTGTAGAACCTATATTCTTGCTATTATTTCTCGGTTAGAGTTAAATAAATGGCCGGTAGTTTTACATTTATTTTACACAGTTTGTTTAATGTGATTGTGAGCCTGCAGTCTGCACAAAAAGTGTAGATAACGTCACATTACAGTGGGGTTTTTCCCCGTATTACATGTATTATTGGCGTGCCTTGACATGCCACACCCTCGTGAGACCCACTCTACCGTGTAATAATTTAGTATCCTGGTACAAATCAATAGTAATTAATACTAATAAGTAATATGCAACAATATTGAATATTAGCATTATATCCTTAATATTATCCCGTACGTGTTATCCAATCTTACTTTATAGAACTATTATATTATGTATTATAATACTATGTGTATAATAATATCATGTATACTACAAGTTACCCACTACCCAGCTTCTGCACGCTTTGTGAATAAAACCTACGCAAGCTTTCTCCATTATTTTAATAAAAAATAAAGATTTAAGTTTCTTAAAACAACTTCTGAAAACAGCTCTCAAGGTGGGCCATATTATTTGTAATACTAGTGTCACCCGGCCTTCGGCCGGGATTTCACTGCTGCAGTTAAAAAGAATAGGAGCATTTACCCGTTGAGTCAAAACCCGAATTAGGTGAGCAATTCTATTCGGAGTGCCCTCACGTATCCAATGGTATCTTAAGCAATAGTAATAGTATCTTAAACAATAATCAATAGAAATTAACCCTTAACACCACACCCGCCTATCATATTTGTGAACACGCATAACATTGTCGTATGAAAGTATGAACTCTCTCTGCAGTCCAAACAGTGCCCCCTCCCCTAAAGAGATTATAGTCTATAATCTTACCCGGGTAACTCAATTACACTAATTATGCAGCTACATATGCGAGCCCCGTAACTCTTACCGTTCTGCTCAAGCCATTTTATGTAACATTTGTGGTACAAAACCATCAATTAAACCACTTAGCAACGACCGATTTAAAAAACCTTTATCATTTAACTTTGTCAGAGTTTTGTCGGCACTTTACCGAAAAAATCAGTCCCGCAACTCTTACCGTTTTCTTGATTAAGCCGCTCGGAAATTACAAACAGACAGACAGACAGACAGATAACACACATTCTGGGATTATTAGTTAGATAGCGGAAACTTTCATTCCTCTTGCCAATATAGGGTAAGGGAGTGGAGATTAATTCGTAAGTTCTGCGGATCTTCTGTTTTTTACAAGATTTCAACATCATTCTGTTTGTAGCTCTTTGCAACGTAGCAACAGTTTCAATGTTTTAGATAAAGAGATAAGATACTCTTGTTGCGTCGAGCTAATTATGCTTAATTCAAATATAGGCTTAATTCAATTTACACCTTAATATTATCTAATGCATGATGTAATGTTAAATTCCATGCATAATGACCAGTGAGTAGCCCGTTACTTTCGCTTTCGACTCTTACATTTGATTTTTTGTCCAGAATTTTTTGTCCAGAATTTCTTCTGAAATAGCGCTTTACTCGTGAGTTAGTTGTTCGAACCATAGACTATGATCTGAAAATAAGAAATATTTAACTTCCAATTATATCGATTAGTCTTATTCTTAGTGTTTACAGCTCTGACACTGCATAGTTTGACAGAGACTGAGAGTTCCCACCATAGTGTGTAACATTAACTGTTTAATTTATGTTGCATATTTTGACACCAAGGGAAACACACAATATGAGGCTTGAATTCTTCGTAAAATCTTTTGTTTAATCTAACTGTTTAATTTGTTGAATCTTTAGCGGGAATTAAAAGCCGCATTATATATGATAACCACAAACTCTCAAGATAACCGCTAACTCTCAAATTCTTGAATTTAAATTCCACTCAAATGGAACACATTAAAACTCGAACACTATTCACGACTCCGACCGAAAAAGCATAAATAATGAACCACAGCGATATATATATTATATAAGATATAGATATTATAGATATTACCATCTCAATACAAGATGCATAATACTCTTTTAAACCCACATTCTTTGCATTTCTCCGCCGTTCATGCACAGTACTGTTAAACTACAAGCTATGATATGCTGGCTATTGTTTGGCAGTTTTAAACGTTGAAGCTGTTGGAAAGTTGCACAGATCAAGACGACGGACAGCTGGACATGTCAGCTGATTTAGCCTGCCACTGCTTTGACTGTCTGGAGCTTGTTCTGACTTCACTTCAGCTCTCTTCTTCTTCTTCTCGCTGTTTCTCCTCTACTTTTACTTTACTTTGCAGTCTGTGTAATAGTAGTAGATCTTGTTAACTGTATTATATCTGCATTGTTATGAAGCGAAGGTTTTTACTTGTTGATGAATCAGACGAGGTAATCCAAGCGTTCAAAAGTGGTCGGACACCATCTTCTCTACTCGATGTGGACGTGGTTAATGACAATGTAAGTGTAGTGGTTTTTGGCATTGTCCATCACCGGATATCGTTTTGTTGGATCATTTCCAAGTTTCAACACTCTCCATCTTAATCTTCCGGATGTCAAGCTTTTAGTTGTAATGCGAGGGTAGTCATACATGATAAACCTCCTACACTTGCGTGATACGACCCCAGCATGTCTCAAACGTGAAGACAGCAGACGACCACCTTGTTTTTATTAACGTGCTAAATCTGCAATCATTACTATGACTTAACTCTAATTTTTATTATAAGGTTATTTTACTTATATAGACATAATTGATTCATTTTCTGAACGTTTAATGAAGTTATTAGCACCTACATATTTCAACAGCTAATTACAATGTTGCCGCTGTTAATTAGTTAATTAGTTTACCCATCCTTCACACTACGTCACACTGCTGGCATTATACTACTACTCCTTACAATCTGACTCATTTATAACACATAATAATACAACAACTCAAGGTTTTCACAGCTGCTTGTTATTGTAGACATGTTGTCTGCGTATTTTATTACATACGAATATTTTTGACTGATGGGAGATCGCTTTTAAACTTTATAAACGTTATAAATTTAGATAAATATAAATTTGAAGAATGAAATCCTCTTCGCCAGAGATATTTAAGTCAATAAAGAATAGTAGAGTTCATTTTGCATAAGCGCGCGTTACAGCAGACCATAAGTTTCTAAGTATCTGATGGTTAATGGCTATGAAATAAGCCAATAAGGACAGGGCAAAGCAAGGACAGGACGAAATCTCTAACTTTTGTTTCCGTTTTGAGGGTTCAAGTTACGGCATGGTATTGATAGCGCACAATGGTTCATTTTAGTAATGATAATAACCGGTCTTACTGTATTACGAAAATATTAGATCACAATATCATAAATTCAAGAGAATTCTGGAGAACCTTTGTAGATGAAATTTATAATTCAGGTAGATAGTAGAAAACAACCAGACCAAATTCGATTGATATTCTCAAATTTCCATACCTCTCATATCCCATTTCTAAGACAAAAAGTCAGGTCCACTCATTACAATCTAGCCTTTGCAACATTCACTTCACTTTCCTACAACACGCTTTCAGTAAAACAAAACAATTTCCAGAAACTCGACTGACCCCAATATTTGTCTGTGAAAGTTAACTAACTCTACTCTCTCTCTGCAGGTGGAGTCAGCTTTAGATAACCCGACCCCTTATCACCTGAAGGAGAATCAGAGGAGGCAAATACAACAGTACATGTCCAGCCAGCTAACTCCTGCTAACCCTCAGGCTCAATCTTCCAGCTCCATGCTGTCTCCCAGTAGTGAGTCTCATCTTCTTTATTTTATTAAATACTTGATTAATAATGATGCAACATTTGCCCAACATTTCTAGTGATTCCGTTTACTATTTCCTTTTCCTGAAAAAGAGCATTTTTTCTTGTCGCAACAAACGGAATTGTTATAAATTTTGCATCAGAATCATTACAATAATGCGAGTTTAATGCGACTAATAAACGAGGATACTTTATACTGAAGAAAATATGAACAATTTATTTCACTTCTTAATGAAAAGCTCTGATATAGAGAAATGTACAATTATCATCGGAGAATAGTAATCTCCAGCTTATGAGAAAATAACACATCCAACATAAGTTTGTCCCTTAATAACGCATCTAACATAAGTTTGTCCCTAAATAGCACATTCAAGATAGGTTTGTCTTTAAAGACAATGACGTTTTTAGGCATCCAGTTGAGAGTATTGTCTTGTCTTGGCAGCTATTATAAACTTATATTGCTAATCGATTACAGAGATAAACCGACTATCTTTTGTCATCTAACTATACATCACATCACAACAAAGAGAGTGTGTCTATAGGCTAATACCATGCTTCACGGCTAACAAACTTAACTGGGTTTCCACTGTCTAGTCACCGGTGTCTACGGAGAAGACGCGAGGAAGTTGGGTTGTTAAAAATTAGCAAATAAAAGTGAGGTCTTTGTGTACCCTTTGTGCCAAATACTAGCGTGTTTCTGCCCTTTTTCAGTGTATCTTTACATGTAGTTTGTAACATGATATTGATACAGTCTACAAAATGAAACGACCGGTTGAGTCAGACAAATGTTTCAATCATGATACAAAACCATGATATCATCAGTGACAACTGAGGTATAGGAACTAAAATCAAAATTACAAAGCTAAAATTTAACATAAACAATCACTCGTGAAACAATACTAGGGGTTAGATGTATGAGTCATTAGATTATAAAAGGAATTTCCGTTTATGGCGGCATTTTGTGAGGATTTCCGTCCTGGAGTTAAGTAAGTGTGGGTCAGAGGATCGAAGTAAGATTTCTAATTTCTCAGACGTGCACAGATCGCAGCTGTTCTGGCCGGCTCTGTATCCGTGTCCACGTCTGATTATTTTCCATTCGATCCTGAATTCTAACCCACGGTCTTTGAAGGACCAGATCTTCTCCGACAGTTTGGTTCTATTTCGGTACCGCTCCAGGCGAAATGATGACGTGTGCCCGTTGTACCGGTCCTTGAATGTGCCCTCCGTCATTCCGATGTAGTGGTGCTTCTCATTTTCCGTACGGAGGGTCGCCATGTATACCACAGACTTCGATAGGCACTTTCCGTCTAGTGGGCAGGAGTTCCTGGAGCGGCAGTTGCACTGCCGTGTGGTGGGTTCCTGGGTTTCCTGGTGCTGACGAAGCAACTGCTTGTTCCGGGATTTTATGAGGCATTCCATGTTTTTCATACAGCTGTATGAGACTTTTACACTGTTCCGGTTCAAGATCTTGTGTAGTGGATTGTCCTGAGGGAAGTGTTTCTCCAACAGATTGAAGAATTTCCTTCCAACATTGGTCTCCACAGTGACAGAGAAGGGGGGATTTGATACAGTCTATACCGCCGCTGCAGAATCTGCTTCTTATTCCAACTGCTTGCGGAGTTATAAACATGTTCGCAATTTCAGGACTTTTTCTTAAGAATGTTAACTGAATGACGTAAAAGTACCAAGATTAAGTTTTATCTGTGAATTATGACGCTTGCATACCTCTTATCAATACAATGGTTTAAAGATAAGGTTAATATAGACCCCTCCATCCTAAATTTCTGGAGATAAATTCTAAATGTTGTATTAGTTCTGTGTGTTTGGTAACTGGATATCCTGGTGATGGGAGGCACTGGTGACGTTTACAGTTTTGTTCATCCTTGTTCCTGGTTTTGATAACTAATTTTAATCTGTACTTGGAGTAATCATAGTTATTTTAAAGTTTGATCTCAGGCGGCTTTATTGCGTAGATTATCTCACAGAATATTACTAATTTAGTGACGCACTTTGAAGTCATAGTATAGATAAGAGGTTTCTCTGAGTTTGAGGGTTGGAAACCGCAGATAGTAGGATTTGTAAGATCATGCAGCTTACTGCTATTGTACGGTTACTTAGCTAATATTTAATAGCCATGTGAAACGTGATTGTTGGAATGATCGAAATAGAATAATAATGAAGAAATTGCATTTAAAGGAGCGTCTAAACTGACAATTTTCAGCGCCTTTTCACATTGATCATGAAATTATTCCATTCTTGACGATTGAGAGGCCAAACTCAATAACCTTAATTTAAACGTTTTAAACTAAACATAATTCTCTCACCTCACCAAAATGACGAGCATTCGAGAGCAATTTCTGAAGAAGCCTCATTTTGATTGCACGACTCTGGTTGGCTATTAGAACTTTGTATACTACATATTATTGTATATCCCGTACTGCAGTTAAAGATGTAAAAAATCAAAAAAATTCCTCGAATAGTTTCAATTCTTGGAAATGGAAAAATTACATGAATATCAAAATATTGAATCTGATTACTGTTATTGAGGTATATTGAGTTTGGTATCCCAACTGTTGAAATTGCATACATAGGTCATAATCAGTCCTCAAGGTTACAAATTGTATCTATTTATAGGCTCGTAACACTGTTACAGTGTAGACTGTAGAGTGCTGAGTAGAGTACATGGCTGAATAATAACATACATTATGGTCACTTATTGGTCACTCAATTTCATGCGGCCCCTGAAATACACACAGCTTGTACTTCATGATGGACGTTGGTACTTTGGTGACAAAATCATCGAAATTTTGTATTATAATTGCATCATATTATAAAGTCATTGAATTGTTGATATATTTCGATTTCGTATTGAGTTGTGATAAATAAATTTCTGATGACTTGCTTTCCCAAGTGCGTCAGCAGGCTTTTTACTACGCAAATCTCGGTAATGATACAATTTTTCGTAGCGTTTTAAAGATAGTAAGGGTCATTTAACTTGCCGTGGTAAGATCTACTGAATCCTCGTATTAAATAACTCTACTCAGAAACAGATTACAGTGGTTATTTCGCCTCCACATATCCAGATCACGCTATGATATCAGTAGATATGATAACTATAGAGATATGATCACAGTTCCTACCCTTTATTATATATTTATTATATATAATAAAGGAGGATATATATATCCTCCTAACCCCCTTTCCTCAGGACTCTCCCCCAAGTCGATGACACCAGACACCCCACTCTCTCCCGACGATCTGAACATGAACTTTGGTAACTTTGAGATAGACTCCATCCTTGAGACTATATCCTCCCATGATAACGAGGATCAGCAGATGAATATTGAGATACCGATAAACTCCCTGCCGTCCTCCTACACATTTAGCCAGACAGTGCCCACTCACCCTCCCCCCGGCTCCATGTTCAACTACTTCCCCCACTCTCCCAGCACCTCCAACTTCAATGTCATGCCCGGTCAGACTTCAGCTGTCATGTCGTGTCCGGCCCACCTGGGCCTTCAGAAACCAGAGAACTACGGTGGTCAGCTCGATATGAAACAGTACACTAAGGACCGCCAAAAGAAGGACAATCACAATGCGATCGAGAGGAGGCGGAGGTTTAACATCAATGATAGGATAAAGGAGTTAGGGACACTCCTACCCAAACAGGATCCGGAAATGAGGCCTAATAAAGGAACCATCCTCAAGTCCTCGGTCGATTACATACAGTCACTGCAGGGTGAACAGTTGCAATGGCAGCGGGAACGCGAGGCCATGACCGCGCGCATCAGCCAACTGGAGAATTGTCTGCGTAAGCACGGCATCAGCGATAAAGAGTGGGTCGCTCCTTCAGAATACAATGAGATCACGGCACACCACCATCAAACTTTCTCCATCAAAATCAAGCAGGAACCAGACCAATCGTTTTACAGTGATTAAAACCCAGTGGATCTTTTACTATTTTGTGAGTTGTGCAGTAAATTATAATTATTATTTGCATCCCATCCCGCCAGAAAAAGTGCATGGTAGAACAAATTTCAACATGTTAAAATATTGCGTGAGATGTTAAGCTAATTTATTCTTTCTGTTATCTTGAGAGATTTTTTGGCTCTTGATTTTTCAACAGCCTGTTGACCCCCAGCGGAAACAGCTGGCAAATTATTCGTTGAGAAATCCATATTATAATTTTTATGGTAAGTTTGTAGAGGTTTATAACTTTACGATGAATCTTAACAGAAGAAGATTTTAGTTGTATTTTGTTAATTTTGTGTTAAAACATATGAAGGGTTATGATTTATTAAAATGCTGTGTTGCATTCGTAATAAAATGTTTTTTGTTGTTTAATTCGTTATTATGAATTTGTAAATACAGCGATTCATCCGTCTACTTGTATATAATAAAAGACTGTGAATGTATCTTCAAAACTAATATCCTTAAAAGTTTATCTTGATATGATTTAAGTGTTTATTTTGTCAGTTTCTCAATTCATTGTATTTAATTGCTTTACAGACGATATTTAAGATCTTCAAAAGACTTTCCCTTGGAAGATATTTTATCAGAGGGTGGTTCCTGATATACCGATTTTATAAGGGAATACCTCAGTAAAATATTTTTAACTCATTTATGATCTCATTTTTATCTTCTCCAAACCTTATCTGCTGGCTATCATTCAGCAACTTTTAAAGATTTTTACGTTTGCTTTAATGATGGAAGGTATCAACCCATGATGATGGTATTTTAAATAGTTTTTATAAGTTTTAAACTTCTCATAGACTAATTTTGTTTCCAAACTTAATTTGTTACTATTTTCATTTAGACCTTATAACGAGGAGTTTTTGTGTTTTAGACTAATTCAGTGTAAAGTAAAACATCTAGAACTTTCCGTATGTGCTAATTATAGAACCACATACACGTCTTTTGGACGGAACGCGCGAAGCTCAATTATTGTTACAGAAAACTCAGCAGCGCACAGCAAGAAATGCGCGTTCCAGTGCGATGTAAACAAATAAGCAAATTTAAGCGTGTAGAACGGAAGGTACACTTCGAATGTCGAACAAATTCCTGATTTCATGCCAAAATTTGTACGCAATGAACCGTTGAATATGTAGAGCTTACTAGTGGTTACAAATACTTTCAACACTACTATCTAAATTATAACAAATAATTCGAGCTCACTGTTTAAGCTTGAAACTGGCCAGAGGGGGTTCGTAGTCCACCGGCATGATCAATGGCACCGCATAGCAATAAGCAAACATTTGCTTCATGTTCTAAGAAACAAGCAGCACAGTGGAATAATTAACGTGTATGTGATTAATGATTATCGACTAAACACGATACTCCATAGTAGTAAATAGATGATTCCCCGAATTGTAACCAGTATTCGTACTTATACGACTACCACAATTCGGGCTATACCTTAATATTTAATACCCTTAATCGACCAACATTGTCACAAAGTTACTTCTAGCCCTTAACTTTTAGGTATGGTTAGAGGGGGTATCCACATATATGATATAGTATCAAGTGTGACTTACTTAATGAAGTTATGGGTGATGAATTGTCATTTTAGTAACCAAGTGTCATATTGTGATAACTAAATGAGTTGATATTGTAATAAACTTGCTCGTAGGGTTGATATATCGTCAAAAAGCGAAGTTTCATAATCAAATGTCACATCTGTGACACTTTGTTATAATAAAATTTGACTATTGTTACAGTTATTACCATTTACCACGTACGTGGTATGGGTCAATAATGAGATTGCAAAACACTTACGGACTTAAAGATATTACAACTATCAATATCCTACAGGCAAGACCATTTGTGATAATATCATTCCAACAATGTCACAATATGCAACATTGCCACCTTTTACGTTCCGTCAAATGCGTGACATTCATAATATGGACGTGACATTCACTGTAGACAATTTGAATGACCATATCTCAACCCTAGACGTGATTTATTAACAATATTAGCTTATTTTGTGTAACACGATATGACAATGGTTACATTTTAGTTAAAATTTAGGGAATCGTCAACTCACCATAATTATTCTATTTACATAACTAAATCACATTACTCACATTAACAAGTGTTATCTCGCGTATTACCATGGTGGAAATACCGATAAAGCAACAAAAACGCTTTTTTTGTTTAAATACGCTTCAAATTGGTTCAATCATAAAGTACACACAAACAGTTAAATTTTGTTAAACGTCCTATAACGTTAATTTATTATCAAATTTAATTGTGACGTTTTCTTTACACGTAATTTGAAATTAAATAATCTAAACGGCTTCAAAAATTCTCTGCTCTCCGTCTCAAATTACGTTATAATATATATGTCACTGAAGACAACTACAAAGTTAGTGTCATTAAAACATTTCATCACTTAGAAGATACATGTGTTCAGTAAACATTTGTTAAATGTGAGGAAAAAGGCGAATGGGTAGCTCTCAAGATATGATTTTAATGGTTGTAACCTTGCTAATGCATTATATGGAGTAGCTGAAACAGTCGATATAAAACTAAAAGTATCCCTAAAATCTTAGTTGTGCTGTAGTAAATCGACGTTAAACATCGATAACACTGTTAAAAGAACTTAAATTTTGAAAAAGGATTAAGATCTTCGAAAAAATAGTACACCACACTAATTGCAACGAAGTAAAATAAATGATGAATGAGTTAGAATTAATGAGTGTAAATTCCCAGATATAACAACGGTTAAATAATAAAAGCAGCGGTTTATCAATATCAACTGTGAAGATTAAGCATTAGTTCACGCGAGCGCGCACTTTTTCTATTTGAAGAGATGAACACAATTGGCAAACTCTACGAAGCTGATGTATCCGTCGTTGTCAAAATCAACCTGAAATAAAGATAAGGAATATACTGAAATAAATAGGAATATACTGCAATCAGATGGCCTGAGCAATAGCTGGCTATGTTTATTTCAAAAATACAAAATATGTAACGACCAAGTTACAATTTGAATATCAGTTAGGGCTACAAACAAAGGAATTAAGAGTGAAATACTTGATTCCAATAGGTTACGGTGCCCAAATTGCTTTAACTATACCTCAATCATAATTTTGTCCAGTTCAGAGGCTGATACTTTTTTGTTTCCGTAGAGCTTTAACGCTTTCTTCAGCTCAGTCTTGCTTATTCTCTTGTTACCTGTAATATGTTACAATGACATCACTACCACTAGGAGGTGCACCATAAAAATAAACTTGCTCGGATTTTAAAAATTTTTGTACCATTGTTTTCTAGAGACTGTGAGAATTTTCACAATACCAAATTTGTTTTACCTTTTTGGAAAGATCAGTGAGTTTTGCCTAGGTGCCATATATGGCACCTAGGCAAAACTCACTGATCTTTCCAAAAATATATTTGATGGTGCGCGGCTTTTGGAGCAAAATTAGCTGTAAAAGTCGCGTAATTTGACCAAATTTGACCAAATTCGTTGATTTTTGATTTTTGTCGTATTATTTGGATATATCTTCAGTTCCTTGAATGAGATCATTCTGAAAATTGGTGACGACCTTCCAATAGGGCTTTTACAACTGTCCGAAAAATTTGGTGGATATCGGAGTTGATATAGTGATCAAAATGGGGCAAAATACGCTGCTTTTAGCTGTAACATAATGTTTGATGGTTGGATATGCATTATGCTTTAAACTTTTCGGACACATTTCTTGTAAGTCTATGAGTAAGCTTACCAATTTTTGTTGCAATCGGAGGTCGGGAAGAATACTTAATATCTATTTGTTTGAAGAAAATTGTGCTGGCCGAAATTAGCGCTAAAAAACCATCCCACAGTCGGCACGCGCGGCTCACTGTCGATGGCGCACTACCTACTACCACATTAGCCCTGTAAAATGTGTTGGCATCGCAAAATATCTTTTTTTTTCACTTGATATCGAAAACATCGATGCGATAATCTTTAAAAAAATCGAAATAAAAAAGTATTAAACCAACCGTCTTTATCCATGACTTCGAAGACCTTTTGTAGGTTCTGTGACTCCCTGCTCTGTTTGTGCATCCTGATCATGATAGTGAGCATCTCGGAGAAGTTTATAGCTCCGTCACCGTCCTGGTCCACCTGGAGGGAGACGAGGGACATTAGACCACATTGGAAGTTACACATGAGCATTGACGAGGCACTAATTAAGCCTCCTTCGTTTTGTCACAGTGGACTTAGTCAGTGTGTACGTTATGTGTGCATTGTATAGGTTATAATTATATAAAGTTAAAACACTCAACCAGAAAATAGTTGAGTAAAACTGAAGTTTTACAAACAAAACATCGCTTCTCCCCGCCTGCCCTCTCCTCCTCCCCCCAAGTTTTAATTCTTAATACACTACCTCGTTCATCATGTCCTTTAATTCGTCATCAGGCATGCTAATACCAAGCTCGTGGAAACCAAGTCTTAGATCAGTGAAACTGAGTCTACCGTCCTTGTTCCGGTCTATGGCGGAGAATATGGCTGACACGTGGCCGTGGAGGTGCTCTCGGTCTACCATCTTGAGGACAGGTGCTTCTAATGAGGCTAGGTGGGACGGCTAGTGGTTATTGGTAGGTACTGATTGGTTACTGATGGTGATAACCAATCCAACTGTGCAAAATGGAAATATTTGATTTTCACGTCCCCAAAATTGAACTAAGAACACATTTGACATTGTTATCGCGTTTACTTACAGCTAATTGTTTGGTTTAAGATTAATTTATGATGAAATTAGATAATTTTATAGTCCATTTTTTAGCGATTAACAAGGCCATCCAGAAGGGGGCCGGGCCCTTTATAGGTAGTGACGTAAGAAATGGCCATGCAAATTTCCGGAGCGGGGCTGCGACTAAGCAAGAGCAACAACCACGAAATACCAGGACGGTGAAACAGAGCTGACAAATTAAACTTAAAGCAGTAATGTTCGCATGGTTTATTTACTAGTAAGTTAGCCCTACAGAACGTAAAATGAGTCTAACAGTAGTATAACTAGGACAATGAGATGATCACTCCTTTGTGGGGACGAGACTAAGCAACTAAGAAACTATCACCTGCTATTGTTCAACTTATAGTTTAATTACAACATATTAACACAGTCAGACCTCTATTATTACATAACATACGCGGAGTAAAACCAGCTATGAATCTTACTAACAACTCGATACTATTGGTCCGCGTATCATGGAGACAACGGACCAGTTCAGAAAGGATGGGAATTGAAGGACACCAAAAAATCTCCATATATGATACAGCTATTTTTATGCCTATTGTCTGTCATCTCTAGCATTGAATTATAATATTTTGAACTAAAAACAACCCGCTGAAGCCTGAACAAATTCTGATGCGTCTAAATGAAACAAATATATATAAAGACTCAAAGAGGGTATAAGGGTTGACGGTCGTGCTTGCCATCACTGTGATGTATTTCGTACTGTTAAAATATCAAATTAAGCGGCATTCATATTGAAGCTTCAAAGCTTTATGGGTAAAATTAAATGGGTGCACCAGATTAGGGCTCCAAAAAACTCCGTTGAACAACATTAACAGAAAAACGAATAAAAGAATTGATTGGTAGGCCGTATAAATATAACCATTTAAACCATGAATATATAAAGTTTCGTCAATTGTAGATCTTAAAATTGGGATAACTGGTACAACGTACTATACTAAACTATAGAACGAAGTACGAACCATATTGCTATAGTTGTATGCAGTGCGAGCTGTATTATAGTATTATAACTCCCGTAAGGCGTATTACTAGTGTGTACCTCATGGAAAATATAGTGTAGCTAGTAGCCACAGTTTAGTGGACGACAAAACGCCTTTTTCTCTCTGACTATCTATCTCTTTGAATGGTAATAACCTGCTGACACATCCATCAGAAGGGAACATTTCAGCTACAGATCTATCAGAGCATTTAAACAGTAGGCTCCAGTGAGCTTCCTATCAGTTGCCAAACATTCGTCTTCTTATTTCATGGAAACTTGCCTTTAATATTAGGCTAACAATGAGTTACAAATAGCTCTGTCACACTTCAAACAAAGTCATTGTTAACGACCAGTTTCCTACCATTTTAAACGATATATGACTAGTGACTAGTGACTACACGGACGCTTTTCTAAATGAGCAAATGAATGAAAGAAAGCTCTTATCCGACACTAGCGTCCCTTGTTAAAGCCCAATCAGATTGATAAAATTTAAAAAATTTAAAAATGCCTCATGAAAACAGAAAAAACTTGAATTAAGAGTAAGTACAGACTACAGGTACACTCACTGACTAGGCCTGGAAATTGAACTGGGATGTTTAATGAGACTACTGCTGCTTTGAGACAGAACATTAGTATCAGGTTCCGCCCTTGATCCACCATTATACCGATCTACAAAACACTGAGCTAGTGTATTGAGTACCAGAACTCTACAATCTGCAATTGTATCACAATCAAAATACCCCTATTTATATAATATACCTATATATTATAGGCGATCGTAAATGATATAAATAGTATAAATAGTTTACAAATCGGGAGAAATCGTCATATAAGAGTCAAGTAATTAGTAATTTGTGGAAATCGCCGCTGACTCAGAAATAGGATTGTAGGCCACTGGCCAATGCTAGCTTAGATTAGGAGGGGGATCTCTGCAGCCTTTCCATCTGAACACATGGTGACCTGGCCAATTATTGTAGACAGATTATAGAGTGTCATTATAACCCATGTAATCGGGAACTGCAAAGAGGGGCCGCGAAAGAATACGATTGATAAAAACAGCTGATGCCACGAAGGCCCAATGCATCAAGATTTCAGTCAATCTGTCTTTATGCGCTTATACAATTATATTATACTAGCCGGGTTGAATAGACCAACATAAAGTCAGCGTCAGTAATTTAGATGGAGCAGCTCGAGACTTGCAACTTAATGACTCAAGTTGAGTTATTAGATCTAGCCACTGGATTTGAGATGAGGAGACTGTTTGGTTGTTTATACTATAGACATTGAATACAATTTCTCTGGAGGTTCACTGAATCTTTCCATTGGATCCATACCAACACGTTCAATAACGGATGAAACGCAGTAGACAAATATCGAAAATATTCTACTGCGAATTCAATTGTGTGAAAATTTACTTTTTTCAGACTTGGATGAATAGTGACTGAAAGTGAACTCAATGCTCCAAATTAGATGAATGATTTAGCGTTTTGATGCTGCACAAACGGAAGTCCGCCGACGAAATTACAAATCTTCCAGATTAGATCTTGCGAAGTATCAGAAGAATATTCTGAACAAATCAAATTACAATCTCAATCGCGATGCTGAAAGCAAAACAAAATTTCCCATGGTAAAAAATATATAACAAAGGCTATCCAAATGTAAGCACAATGATCAGACGCAGAAGAAAAGTGAAATATCTACAGCCCTATAGCAAACGACTGGTTACAAATGTTCATTGTGTAAGAAGAATGTTTGGCTGAGCAGAAAACAATAGTTTCATCAGTCCACCCTACCAACATCCAACAACACACAATTACACACAATAACACATAATTCACCCCACAATGAAATATGTCCAGGACAAGATATTGTGTCTGGGTTCATTATAAGCTGCAAAGATCGTATTGGGAGCAGCTGCCCAAGAATATAAAGCGACAGAATAATGATATCTATGACCTATGTCTGGTATTATATATAATTTTGGCTGTCATGGACTGCACGCAAACTGTTCTCTTGCACATGCCTTATTAGTCATTACATAAGTTATCGATCCATGATCTCTAAAAGGTTGGAGCATTGCTGAGGACTGAGGAGCAATGAGCATTACTTATGATCAGTGCTGCAATTTCCGGAGAATGGTTAATATCTCCATGATGAATGATTCCAAACAAGGTTGTTAAATTTGACGTATTTAACAACCTTGATTCCAAATAAATATTCCTCAGAATCGCTCCATACATTTTATTTTACATCCAAGGTTTAAAATGATGAAGAAGGAAATTTTTTAATTATGAACAGCAACAAATTAAACATTAATGGAGCTGCAGAGTCGTATACCAGAGTTATATCACGACAGAACGGCCATTCTATAGTAATAAATTAATATCAGTTGACATTCAAATTTATTGAGGAGCATACTGAACAGGAGATGCCGTGAAAATAACAATTTTACACAATGTTATAGTAATAGGTGTCCGTAAATTATATTTGTGCTATTCGAAAGATTTTCAAATGTCCAGGACCTGAAACGAATATATGAAAAGAGCGTAGAAACTTTAATAAAGCAGGCTAAATCTCGCATACATATTACATAATAATATGGTCTATATTGCTTAAATTTTATCCTAGACAACAGCATAACTCGAATATGGTCCTCACACATTGCAGGTCTCTGCAGGGCTGCTCCTCTACTCTATAAGTACATGTCATTTTTCACATTTAGATACTATAATCTCATTGTTGATGCAAACTATGAGCAAAGATATATTAGCAGTTCATTTCTCCGATGTTTAAGTTTAATGATAAGGTGGTGCTTTTAAGCTTTTTGAATATTATTTTGCAATATTCAGTTGCAATCATGAAACAAAAAATACGATTTCTACTTTTGCAATTCCGTATTAGTATTACTATTAACCGCGTAACTATATATGCAACTAAACCAGAATATGTATAAGGGAGATTAAAACTAACAAACTATTTCCACAACTAATAGTAATATTAATAGTAATATGGAACATCAAATGCGTAAGGGGCAATAGCAAGAGCAAGGGCTGACAATCTGTATGGACAAAAAATTGAACTAACGATAAGATATATTACCAGAACCAATTATACCATACGATTTAATCTTAATCTATCACAGTGCTGGCAAGCACGACCGTTGCATTTATTGTGGGTATACTATGTTCCCCATTTACTATTATACCCCCTTTACTATTATACCCCCTTTGGTACACGTTACAAGCCTCTTTTGTGCACGCGAAGCGTGCACTCCGGCCGGAGGCGGCGGCCGAAGGCCGCCGCCTCCGGCAGGAGTTTTCCAGGCATTAAGACCCATCGGAAGTCGTTAAGCAGAATTATTTTTAGTTCAAAACATTCTAATTTGATGTCAAAGATGACAGGAATAAAAAATAGTTATGTTGAGATTTTTAAGAAATTTGCATAAAATACTCGCCAGCACTGTTATACGAAATTCGGTAAAAAACCCAAAATCGACATATTCAGGTGCCTTAAAAACCATGTTAAAATTGAGTAAGAGATCTGAAATTTTTCAGGGCGTCTAGACGTTGATCAAATCGACTGCAAAAAAAGTTTCAGGTTTCAGGAGTATCGGGAAATGGGTTTTCTAGAACCCCTGTTTTACGACAGATTGTCGTGATATATATATATATACATACATTTGACCAAAACCCATAATCATGGGTAGAGTGGACCGCTGCCAGTGTCTCTCTTTCCCAAACAAAAGGAAATGATATTAATTTGATTGACCGTTCTCAAATGCAAAATGATACCGAGAATGAAATCGGTCGCTCGCTTTTCCCATTCATTCACGGCTTAAGAATTGTAATAAGTTTCGATTGATTAGGGACATCAATCAGATGCTGTAAAAATCTCTTTGGGTTGCGTTCGGGTCGATACTTAGTATTTCGGGGTAAGGGTGGTAGTTATTACTTATTGAATTAGCTGAAGTTTATTGAATCTTTATTGCCGAGTACAGCTGCCTTTGGGTAGTTCTTCGTAATCTATTACAATTGTAAATGAATGGGAAAAGCGAGCGACCGATTTCATTCTCGGTATCATTTTGCATTTGAGAACGGTCAATCAAATTAATATCATTTCCTTTTGTTTGGGAAAGAGAGACACTGGCAGCGGTCCACTCTACCCATGATTATGGGTTTTGGTCAAATATCATCTCTTTTTGATTATAATGTCAGGGTACTTTATAAAGTCGAAATATAGACTGATATCTTCATTAATAAGTTAATAAGGAGGAAGTTTCAACAATTTCGAAATTTTTCCTTTAAAAACATTTCCTTGTGTTTAGGTAAGTATATCGGTCGATCACTGACTGAATATGCCACTTAATACTCATTCAAGTTGGCATTAAATTCATATATAATGACATTAAACTGTCGTGGCAAAGCAGAATTTGTTGGAAATCACGAATGAGCAAAATTCTCACTTTTCGCACGTGCAAACTTTGAGCGGACGTCGCGTGCGCATCCAATATTGAATCGCCGTAAATTTTTGCGTGTAATTGTTTTATATATAGCTTGATAAGCATGCAAAGTTTCAAAGTATTTCAAGAAGAACTGTAATCACAACGGCACTCTAAAGTTGACAGAAAATGACGAAAACAGCAATTTTCAGTGATTTTAGCAATTTTCTATCAATTTGGGCGTGTCCCCACGTGTGCAACTTTTCGATTTTCAACTTTAAAACTAGCCTAATGCACAATTTATACCTATAGAAAGCAGAACTGAGCTCCACAACCCAAGGCATGGCCCAACACCAGAGAATACTAAATCGCAAAATTGACGTTTTTATAAAATAATTCTTCAAAAAAGCACAAACTTCAATCAAGAATATCTTTATGAAGGAGCAAGCTAGAAAAACTTTCCGGTAGATTTTCAGAATGCTTGAACAATTATCTAAGATAAAAAATCCCTCAGATTTTGAATTCAATTACTTTTTAATGGTGTAAAATCATTTTTAAAAGTTATTACTTTGTCAAAAATCAAGTTTTAAAAACGGTTAACTTGATGACGTCATCAAGGGGTGTTCATGACGTCAAATAATTTGTTTATACAATGTAAACTAAAGTGTAAACAATTATTTTCAAGACCTGTGGTCGGAAATTGCTATATCTTTTATACTTTTGAATCTATGGACAATTAAAAACAGGCTACATTTGACTGGCAAAGCGTCTATCCCTGAATATCACAATGCTGGCAAGCATTACCGTCGCCCTTATATTCACAACACTATTTACCCCCTATACGATTATATCCCCTTTATTGTTTTCCAGGCATTAAGACTCATCGAAAGTAGTTCAGCAGGTACATTTAAGTTCAAAACATTCTAATTCAATGTTGAAGATGACAGGAATAAGAAATAGTTGTATGGAGGTTTTTAAGAAATTTGCGCAAAATACGCGCCAGCATGTTATACGAAATTAGGTAAAAAACCCAAAATCGCCATATTCAGGTGCCTTAAAAACCATGTTAAAATTGAGTTAGAGATCTGAAACTTTGCAGGGCGTCTAGACCTTGTCCAAATCGACTGTAAAAAAAATGTCATGTTTCAGGAGTATCGGGAAGTGGGTTTTCTGGAACCCCTGTTTTACAACAGATTGTCGTGAAGATATATATGTATGTATAGACGCTTTTTGCAGTCAATTGTAGCCTACATTTAAGTGTCCGTAGATTCAAAAGTATAAACGATACAGTCATTTCGAACCACAGGTTTTAAAGATAATTGTTTAAGCTTTAGTTTACATTGTATTGAAAAATAATTTAACGTCATCATCATCACTTGATGACGTCATCAAGTTAAGTGTTTTTAAAACTTGACTTTTGACAAAGTAACAACTTTTTAAATCGATTTTACACTATTAAGGAGTAATTTTATTCAAAATCTGAGGACATTTTCATCTTAGATAATTGTTCAAGCATTCCGAAAATCTACCGGAATAGTTTCCTACCTTGCTCCTTCATAAAGATATTTGCTATTGAAGTTAGTGCTTTTTTGAAGAATAATTTTATAAAAACACAAAAGTTGTGAATTAGTATTCTCTGGTGTTGGGCCATCCCTTGGGTTGTGGAGCTCAATTTTGCTTCTTAAAGGTGTAAATTGTGTTATAGGCTAGTTTTAAAGTTAAAAATCGAAAAGTTGCACACGTGGGGACACGCCCAAATTCATTTAAAATCGCTAAAATCGCTAAAAATTTTGATTTTCACGATTTTTATCAACTTTGGAGTCCCGCTGTGATCCAAGTTCTTTTTGAAATCTTCTGAAACTTTGCATGCTTATCAAACTATATATTAAATACCACTATGCAAAAATTTACGGTGATTCAATATTGTATGCGCACGCGACGTCCGCTCAAAGTTTGCACGTGCGAAAGGTGAGAAATTTGCTCATTCGTGATTTCGAATATATTCTGCTTTCCACGATATTTAAATGGCATTATATATGAATTTAATGCCAACTTGAATGAGTAAAAAGTGCCATATTCAGTCGGTTATCGACAGAAATACCTAACTAAACACAAGGAAACGTTTTCAAAGGCAGAATTTCGAAATCGTCGAAATTACCTCCTTGTTAATGAAGTTTCGACTAGCTGTGTAAATTATCCTGACATTATAATCAAAAAGAGATGATATTTGACCAAAACCCATAATCATGGGTAGAGTGTACCGCTGCCAGTGTCTCTCTTTTCCAAACAAAAGGAAATGATATTAATTTGAGGAACAGTCCGCTAATGCAAATTGATACCGAGAATGAAATCGGTCGCTCGCTTTTTCCATTCGATCACGGCTTACGAATTGTAATAAAGCTTATTGATTTGAAAAAGCGAGCGACCGATTTCATTCTCGGTATCAATTTGCATTAGCGGACTGTTCCTCAAATTAATATCATTTCCTTTTGTTTGGAAAAGAGAGACACTGGCAGCGGTACACTCTACCCATGATTATGGGTTTTGGTCAAATATGTATATACTTATATAGGTATGTATGTATCACGACAATCTATCGTAAAACAGGGGTTCTAGAAAACCCATTTCCCGATGATCCTGAGACCTGAAACTTTTTTTGCAGTCGATTTGGTCAACGTCTAGACGCTCTGAAAAATTTCAGATCTCTAACTCGATTTTAACATGGTTATTAAGGCTCCTGAATATGGCGATTTTGGGTTTTTTACCGAATTTCGTATAACAGTGCTGGCGAGTATTTTATGTAAATTTCTTAAAAATCTCAACATAACTATTTTTTATTCCTGTCATCTTTGACATCAAATTAGAATGTTTTGAACTAAAATTAAATCTGCTGAACGACTTCCGATGAGTCTTAATGCCTGAAAAACTCCTGCCGGAGGCGGCGGCCTTCGGCCGCCTCCTCCGGCCGGAGTGCACGCTTCGCGTGCACGAAAGAGGCTTGCAACGTGTACCAAAGGGGGTATAATAGTAAAGGGGGTATAATAGTAAAGGGGGTACATAGTATACCCACAATAAATGCACCGGTCGTGCTTGCCAGCACTGTGATATTCAGGGATAGACGCTTTGCCAGTCAATTGTAGCCTGTATTTAATTGTCCATAGATTCAAAAGTATAAAAGATAAAGCCATTTCCGACCACAGGTCTTGCAAATAATTGTTTACACTTTAGTTTACATTGTATAAAAAAATTATTTGACGTCATAAACACCCCTTGATGACGTCATCAAGTTAACCGTTTTTAAAACTTGATTTTTGACAAAGTAATAACTTTTAAAATTAATTTTAAACCATTAAGGAGTAATTTTATTCAAAATCTGAGGAGATCTTCACCTTAGATAATTGTTCAAGCATTCTGAAAATCTACCGGAAAGTTTTTCTAGCTTGCTCCTTCATAAAGATATTCGTCATTGAAGTTTGTGCTTTTTTGAAGAATTATTTTATAAAAACGTCAATTTTGCGATTTAGTATTCTCTGGTGTTGGGCCATGCCTTGAGTTGAGGAGCTCAGTTCTGCTTCCTATAGGTATAAATTGTGCATTAGGCTAGTTTTGAAGTTGAAAATCGAAAAGTTGCACACGTGGGGACACGCCCAAATTGATAGAAAATTGCTAAAATCACTGAAAATTGCTGTTTTCGTCATTTTCTGTCAACTTTAGAGTGCCGTTGTGATTACAGTTCTTCTTGAAATACTTTGAAACTTTGCATGCTTATCAAGCTATATATAAAACAATTACACGAAAAAATTTACGGCTATTCAATATTGGATGCGCACGCAACGTCCGCTCAAAGTTTACACGTGCGAAAGGTGAGAATTTTGCTCATTCGTGATTTCCAACAAATTCTGCTTTGCCACGACAGTTTAATGTCATTATATATGAATTTAATGCCAACTTGAATGAGTATTAGGTGGCATATTCAGTCAGTGATCGACCGATATGCTTACCTAAACACAAGGAAATGTTTTTAAAGGAAAATTTCGAAATCGTTGAAACTTCCTCCTTATTAATTAATGAAGATATCAGTTTATATTTCGACTTTATAAAGTACCCTGACATTATAATCAAAAAGAGATGATATTTTACCAAAACCCATATTCATGGGTAGAGTGGACCGCTGCCAGTGTCTCTCTTTCCCAAACAAAAGGAAATGATATTAATTTGATTGACCGTTCTCAAATGCAAAATGTTACCGAGAATGAAATCGGTCGCTCGCTTTTCCCATTCATTTACAATTGTAATAGATTAAGAAGATCTACCCAAAGGCAGCTGTACTCGGCAATAAAGATTCAATAAACTTCAGCTAATTCAATAAGCAATAACTACTACCCTTACCCCGAAATACTAGGTATCGATCCGAACGCAACCCAAAGAGATTTTTACAGCATCTGACTGATGTAATCAATCGAAATTTATTACAATTCGTAAGCCGTGAATGAATGGAAAAAGCGAGCGACCGATTTCATTCTCGGTATCATTTTGCATTTGAGAACGGTCAATCAAATTAATATCATTTCCTTTTGTTTGGGAAAGAGAGACACTGGCAGCGGTCCACTCTACCCATGAATATGGGTTTTGGTAAAATAGTTTAACTATAATTATTATAATTCTGCCGCATCAAGGATAACCTTTTAATGTGTTTATATACACATCAAATATTAAGTAAATGTATACTGTATAGTATATTATACATTATAGTACAACCATAAAAACAGCATTAAATCTATATATTTCACGGACTCACAAAAACTTGAGTTAACAAATTATGTCATCATATGGCCGCCACAATGTCAATACTCTTCATAACCAGTATAGTAGCTGCACGGGGTTCGAACGGAAATTTAAAAGTATCGAATTGGCAAACAATTAACGGTTAAACGGTATAACTTATCGGCTAAAGAAGTACAACATGTCACATGAAAACACCGCAGAAATGTATAAACGTGTTCATAGGAGACTATAAATGTATAATATTACTATACACGATGAGTATACAAGGAGACAGGAGTATAGTGCAACACTACATGTGATAGTGATACTACTTCTGTTATAGATCAAGTGTACGAAAGCTAAAACATTTTATCAGGGAGCTGGAGACGCACCGAGAAAACCTCCGCTAAAATGGGATGTAAATAATTAAGAAATGATAGCCACAGTCCACACTCAGTAGTAATATAGCTGATCAGTGTCCGGTAAGAGACGGAGAGGCCGGTGTTTAGTCCCGGGGCGGGGAGTTCACTTTCAGACTTCAGTGTAACCACCGGTGCGAACAGCTGGCACACAGACAAAACAGTTCGGGGGAGAGTCGGGACCATGCGGCCTTGAGACGTAGTTTCTGAGGGGTCGTGAAATCTTAGCGCCTTTCGGTGCCCGCGCGGGACAGCAGAATTCCTCAAACATGAATTTTTTCTACAAGCTTCGATAATGGTGATACGGTACTTAATATTATAGTGTAAACTGACGGTGAGCGTCCGGAAAGGAGACATCCTTTTTATGTTACTGGTGTCTGGTCCTAGATTGCCTGCTTTTTCGGAAGTCAAAATTATAACTAAGGTTTACTAAACATCAAGGTAAACCACCTCCATCTATTGTCAGAATGGCAGCATTCTGGAATTTGGTGTAGCAGATGGCAAGGGCTTGAGCAGTATAATACGGCTTAAAATAGGTTGGCGCATACATAACAGTGGCTACAAGCTCTTAGTCAAATGAAATAACATTCTTGTATTATCAAACAACAAAGACTTGTGACCATTTCACTTATTAAATTGCATGTCCCAGACTAGGCTATGATATTGATCAATAAACCTACACTCTATAATCTATATAGGCTACAATGGAAAAGTTTATCAGAATAGTCCATGATCAATAAAGCTATGAGGCTATAATAAACCTATACGCTGTATAATGGACTAGTTTACTGTGCAATAAAATGTGTTTGTTCGATAAAACCTACACCAGCATTGTGTGGTAAATAACAGCAATTAACACCGAGCTTTTCAACAAACAACTCCACAAGGCTCCAAACCCTCGGCTAAATAGAATGAGCAGCTGTGCTCCATCTATTATCATCTGAGTTTGCAGCTGATAACTACATTATATTGTACTAGAAAGCCCGTGGTAACAGGGACGAAGCTAGTAGTATTCTTCGAAAGAAAGTTTTAATCGCATCAAAAAATATCCATCCCAACCGATGATACAGCCGATTTAAATTTAAAACACTTTAAACACAACGTAATTACCACAAAACCGATCAAAATGACGTTAAAACAATCTTTGCAGTTTGCACGTGCATGTGTGCATTAAAACACCGTTGCTATGGAACCTTTTGGTTGTTACCTAAATTCCTGTTTTTCATCTAATTTGCACGTGGGCGGTCGTACAGACAGAAACATCAGAAATAATTCTTTGAATTATAGTAGAGATACTCGTCAGTGAACTATTGACAGTCTGAACCAATCTCATCACTGACAAACCTTATCATTAGGTAGTAGGTACCCAAACTAATAATACAGCAGCACATTAACAAAGCGGCCGATATTGGGCACGGGCCTTCCCCAAAACTCACCGCACCTGTTTTAATCATAATAATGAAGGTGGTGAAAGTTGGAGAGATTGGGGTTGGTGTCGAATGATCTGCATTCTGTAGAACAGTTTGCCTATTGCACTTTACAATATTGATTATTAGGCAGTGATATCACATGAGATTCAGAGTAATATCTCATCAGGTTCACACCATGGTTGATGGTTTTCTGCACTCCTAATAAACGTATAGTGCAGCTATTTGTAGTGGCTATAACTAACGTAACTTGCTATAAGGCAGGTGAGGACTGAGTAGCCATGGGTCACAGACTTGTGAAGTTAAGAAGTTAATTACTAGCCTCTGAGAGGGTAGTAGTAGCCTCTGAGAGGGTAGTAGTAGCCTCTGAGAGGGTAGTAGTAAGCCTCTGAGAGGGTAGTAGTAGCCTCTGAGAGGGTAGTAGTAAGCCTCTGAGAGGGTAGTGGTAGCCTCTGAGAAGTTAATGACTATCTTCTCAGTATACCTTACAAGACATATTTATAACGTACGAAATGCGACGGTTTTCCCGAAATTTCGCCATATTTTTGGACCGCCAAAATTTCGGTCGTCGTAATAGAATCCGTCGCATTATTTTTAGCTCATTCCAATAATTGTGGCTTCATCGATTCATTTTGTTTTTGAAAAGTTAGTGATATGATGGTGGGACAAATAAACACAATATTCCATGATGAATTTAATGTCAAGTAATACGCTTATGGAGTACACTGGAGAACAGCGAGAAACTGAAAGAGTCGAGCCGGACCCCTTAAGTATAGAGGAAGATGAAGAAATCGATTTATAAGTTTCATTTTGTTTCAACATGATTTTACCGATTTTTAGAAAATTTTGAATTTCCTTTGTGTCAGAAAACAAAATGATGAAAAATACCCTTATTTTCTGTGACGTCCGAAATGTGACGGTTTTTGTTCAATTTCGCCATATTTTCGGACCGCCAAAATTTCGGTCGTCGCAAATTGGTCCGCCACAAAAAAGTCTTGTAAGGTAGTCGATTTTAACATACAGCTAGTTCTCACGACAATAAAACACAAAATAGTGTATCTATGACCTATGTCTGGTATTATATATAATTTTTGCTGTCATGGACTGCACGCAAACTGTTCTCACTTCTCTTGCACATGCCTTATTAGTCATTACATAAGCTATCGATCCATGATCTCTAAAAGGTTGGAGCATTGCTGAGGACTGAGGAGCAATGAGCATTACTTATGATCAGTGCTGCAATTTCAGGAGAACGATTAATATCTCCAGGATGAATGATTCCAAATAACTATACTTCAAAATCGCTCCATACATTTTCTTTTACATCCAAAGTTTAAAATGATGAAGAAGGAAATTTTCAGGATTGACTTTTAATTATGAACAGCAACAAATTAAAAATTAATGGAGCTGCAGAGTCGTATACCAGAGTTAAATCACGACAGAAGGGCCATTCTATAGTAATAAATTAATATCAGTTGACATTCAAATTTATTGAGGAGCATACTGAACAGGAGATGCCGTGAAAATAACTTTGTTAAAGTTCAATTAATTAACGTAATGACTATAATAGTGACTCATAATTCGTACGTATGCTACCTCATGGCACCGAAATGGTAGCATTCCATTAAATGGTCAAATAGGGGCCTTTTTTACAGAGCAACCAACATGTAAACCTGAATAATATTTATAGAGTACATTATTATTAAATTGTTATCAATTTGCTGTACAACGTCACTGCTCATTATACAGAGACCACGTTAAAGGTACCATGACGAACAATTTTTGCTTAAATGCAACCGACGCGCTTATTTGAGCAATTTTCCCTTCTCCGCTTATAATTGTGCAGCCTTTTCATAAATTGAGCCTCTCTCAGGTTGAATTTGATCCGCTCAAATTAAGGCCGATAAGGTAACGAGTTCAAGGGCAAAAACAGAAAAAAAATTGCAGTAAAACAGATAGTGATGTTATGGACAACGTCCTCCGACCGTGGCCTTATGACACGGAAGTAATCCACGTGATTATAATGTGTTGATAACTATCGTCCTACAGCAGCACTCAGCAGTGATCTCATTTTACCACGTGCAGATAGGCGGGTATCTCATTATACCACGTGCAATTGCATGAAATAGGTGGGTATCTCGTTGTACCAAGTGCAAATCGGTGGCGGACTTTGGGTTATGAAACTGATCCGGCCTCCAGAGGGATCATATCATGCTAGCTCCTAGCTGCTCTACTCGTAGATCCAATAAGGGACGGGATTCGGGAACCCCTACTCGGGGAGTTTTCGTATCATGAGAGCATGAGACGTGGGACGAATCGGCGTCATATAGAAATAAAATATTGATTTTGATAAATATGGTAATTAAAATATTGAAATACGCCGAGGAAAATACTCAATATCAACGACACGTCGTAAATTCAATGCAAAATTCCTTTTAACTAATTAACTGCAACACTATTACGTGTGAAGTCGTTATATGAAAGTCTGAACGTTCGGAGATTAGACATTTTTACTTCTCGAAATTCTTACCATAAACAATAAAGCAGTTCTATAATTTATAATTTACAATTTACTTTTAGGTTTGATGGTTAGGGTTGTACGTCAAGGGTAACCGTAATGTATTATAAATTTTCATCAAGATGCAAGAGTCCGTCTGCGTTTTTAAGTAGGTACGCAAATAGGCGAGTAATTGTACCACTTGAATTAATATGCTGGTACAACTTTTCATACGTATTCTTCCGAAACTCATTGCGAAATAATTATAGTACCACCCTATGACGCCCCTTTCTTTACCCATTTAACTCTGAATATAAATTATAAACATGCCAATATATAGTCAGTTTTAAATATCAACTCACGTTCTGAACGATAACGGACAGTTCCTCCTTGTCAATCTCATATCCGTTCTTAGTGAAGGTTCTGTAAAACTCGTCAACTGTGATCAATCCGTTCTCATCGTGGTCAAACAGCTGCGGGATAAGAAACGATTCAAATATCGCCGAATATTGTCAAATATCATCAAATCGTTAAAAATCGTATGTTGTGGATAATTACAATATAAATCAATGAACGATATACGCGGTAATGATAATCGTTGATAATTCATCCTTTTGTAGCTATGGAAATTTGTTGAGCTGTCAATTTTATCGAAATATACGATTAATTAAGGAGACCTAATCTGACATGACCTCGCCTTAGCGACCTTATAAACATGCCACCACTGGGTGTGTTCAGTGTAACATCCATGTGACTAGTTTATAAAACTCACCCCCATAGCAATATGAGCGTCGGTCTCGACCTCTTCGTAAGTCTTTGCCATGACAACGCTTTGTAAACAGCAGACAGCAGTCCTCAGCTATATCACCGTATCATTCTCCAACTAAACAAGAGCAAATTATGAGAAGGAAAGCTGCAAAACAGAATTACAAGGACATAAACAAAGCTTGTTTAGGAACAAAAGATAAGGATGGTATAGAGGTATCAGCAGCAGCTGCCTCTCCATACTCAGACTCTATACAACAATGATAGCAATTCTTGAGCCTTCTTTAAATATATTCAATCTATAAGGTGCTCATTATGACCAGCCTTTATGCAGCATAAACCTATGATACTCCTTAAAAGCTATTATAAGTATAGATACTGGATAGCTCCAAGTTAATTAGTTGTAAAAAGCTGCAATCTTGAAGACACAACAATCGTTCTTATCAGACTATTCTAGATTAGTCTGATAAACAAAGTCTAATAATGCGGGATAAAAGACAAAACATACTACTTTATTACTGGATAGAGTATGTGAGGACTGATGAGCATAAAAGCAATTGGAGGACATGTGAAGCTAACACAATCTCTAGAAGCCGGCCGGGCATGAGGTCTCTAATTATGTGGGAACGTGCAGCAGATGTGCGGACTATTTGATGCAATGTGAGTCTCACTGCAAAAAGTGAGACAGAGGCTGGGAGAGTGGGAGAGGGAGAGCGGTCTTTTGTAATGTAACCAGAGTTAGGTTAGCAAACACTTGGTACCACACTGTGACCTGTGTTAGAATCAGCCAAATATTAGCATTAGTAGCAGCCGGTAGCAGTTGGTTGCAAATATCAGTACTTCAAAGCAATACAGAACAATCGTGGGGGAAGGAGTGGCAAAAAACTGTGAACTGTTGAGTGTTGAACAATGAAATTTCTAGAATTGCGAAAGCGTAGTATAAGAATTCTAGTATAAACGGGAAGGGAGATATTGGACAAAGCTCCTTCATGAGTTCAGTCAGGTGCTTTTGACTATAATTGTCAAATATAATGCTTATACTGATAACTGATAAGGGCCGTAAGACGTATGTTAAATTGCCATGGCAATAGTGTGTTTAGTTGCTTCACCTCTCACAAAAGTAAAACAGCTGCTGTGTAAAGCAGTTATTGGCCCATGTTTCAACCAGCACAACTCCATCAAGAGAATATTAAGTTTACAGGAAGATCTTTACTTTCACTTCATTAACAAAGCTTTGTCAATCTACTCAAGCGTCAACGGACTACACTCACTATTACCATAGTAACAATAAAAATACGTTCCCATAGCAACTATATAACCACTATCCCAGAACCATGCAGCTAGAGAACAGTAATATCATTGCTAGGTCAAGGTGGTCCCGCACTAACTTAATGTTGCGCAACTGCAGCCAGTTGTAACTATATGGAACGCAGCTTCTAATTCTTATCTCTTTTACAGCACGACAATATGGGTTAGACGATTGAAAATATGGCTACGAAAAGAGGCACTATTCTCCGATACATTACATACCATAGATTCTACACAAACAGCAAGTAGCATCCAACAAAAGAACTGAAGTCTGAACTGAAACAAAGTGTCGAATTAAAACTGAACTAAGAAATGTAATGTTCTATGTGGGTCGAGCTGTTTGGAACGGGATAATGTTAATACTTACAAAAAAAACGAAAGTGAAATTTTAGTTTTTACTATTCGTTAGGTAAGAAGATGAGTAATGAGAAATGAAAACGAGCATATTTAGTATAAAAGCTGGCTGCAGTTAAAGCATTAAATCATGGTCAAAGAGGCGTACTAAAAGCTTAAAAGGCAGCGCGAACGTGTCTGTGTAGGCTAAAGATACGGTAGTTAGACAATACAGACCATATTAGAGCTTTAAGTTTAGAGGGTGAGATAGTCGTCACTAAACAGTTCTTAAACGATCACGAGCCCGAAAAGCATACAAACTGCTTAAAACACTAAACAGACAAAAAGTGGTATTTTTATAAATATACGTATCTTGACCTTGTAAGGTGGCCGCAAAAATGATGATTAACATCTTATTTTTCAAACTTATAGAAAACCGAGTTTCTTGGTGTTTAGTGTATGCTAGTCAAGCTCTAGTCACGAAGCACGAAACGGCAGGGCGTACCGTATGGTAGAAATGAAACGAGTATATTAAAAAGGATAATTAATAAAAGGAGAAAGTAATACAAAGTGAACGTCAACAGAGAAAACTTCCAAGTGTTCGCTCCAAGCGATTGCCGTGAATATAGATCACACTACGTGTCTAGTCACAGAGAATAGTACTCAGTTAAACTGGCTATTGACAATCGAATCCCTTAAAATGATTAAGGGGCAACTGTATACATTGCCAGTCAGTGTAACTTCGTTTAACTTGATACCTGCCACCATGGACTATGAATGTTTCTAGACACTATCCTTTTGATATTTAGATATTGGTATCTCAGATCACGTGTACACCGTTCCTTTTTTTATGACACAGTAATTTATTGACACTCACAGCTATAATTTTAATCATTGAATCAGTATTTTTATCTATTAACTTATTACACATTTGTGCTCTGCTTTAGCATCACTTGACTATTAAAAAAATTGTTTGTTCAGGCCATGACCTTATAGTCAGCCAATTGGCCATTGCTATATTATGTATATATTGTTTGTAATACTTTTAGAAAAAAAGTTTGACCACTTAAGGGGCAACTAAGAAGTGAGCTCTCCACTTCCGGCTCTCCGGGTATACTCTCAAAACTCGTCACGCCACACTGCGTGACGGCACAACGCATCTGCTTGCACCACGTGACACGCCGTCTCGCCAATGAGCACTCCACTAGCAGTCACCCTGTGTCCGCGAGGACCAACCACAGGTCTGGCTGTTAGTCAGGTGCAAAGTGAGCGGACGGCTCGTTACAGACAGTTAGTATGACAGTAGTTGTGCCAGCCAACCGACTTACACTCAAAATGTGTAACTCCCAAATACGAACATATAAAAACATTGGTTATTATATAATACCCGGAAACACATACTAAATTCTACGTCCCGTAAACGTTATACTAAAACTAAGATATCCTAAACATGTAAAAGATATCTCTAAATACCATATTACAACAAACTCGTTGATGCTATGGTTAACCAGCTGTTCAACAAAGTTGGATTAGTATTGCTAAATTTCACAAAAGCTGTTTACTTAATGTTACTGTTAGATGAAGAGTTCTAATCCTCTTCGCGTTGTATTAAATAACATCCACATTCCACATACTATCACAGCTAAAACAGCACATATATGAACTATGAAGTGAGAACATTTGAATTGTAAAGCATTTCACCAAACTCCCACGAAGATAACGAGGATTTAACTGGTGGAGATGCCACTGCCAGGGGTACATCTATAACCCGGGGTATTGCCCCCTTCTAGCACCCTGTCCCTCAATTGAAGGACGTCTGTCAAGCAATAAACATTATTATGATGAGCGCGTCAGGTAGTAGTAGTGAGGAGGACCCCATGGGGGTGAGCTGTTCTATTCAACCGAACACGTCTACTTTTAATTTCAAGTCAAATGCGGTGTCATTTACCGGACAGGGCCGAAATCAGCCGACGAGGAATTGGGCCAAATTAATCATGGACATGGCACGACCTGCGACCATCATCGCGACATGGTAATCAGTGGATCTCCTATCATCACTGATAATCATGTCTGTGAAATGAAATCAGACCTTCCAAATATTACCAGTACCACTATATACGCGTACGTGATATGGGCCATATCACGAAGTAATTTGATTTCGATCCAAAAGTAAGTTTCCTGATTAAATGAAATGACAAAACTTGATATGCTTTTAATACTCCTCTATTTGTTAACACACCTATAACAGTACATAAATCAATATTAGTAGAAAACGAAAGAATATCAATATCACAATGCTGGCAAGCATGACCGTCGCCCTTATATTCACAATACTATTTACCCCCTTTACTATTTACCCCCTTTACTATTTACCCACCTTTACTATTTACCCCCTTTACTATTTACCCCCTTTACTATTTACCCCCCTTACTGCTCACCCCCATTCTAATTCAATGTTAAAGATGACAGGAATGAAAAATAGTTATGTGGAGGTTTTTAAGAAATTTGCGCAAAATACGCGCCAGCATGTTATACGAAATTAGGTAAAAAACCCAAAATCGCCATATTCAGGTGCCTTAAAAACCATGTTAAAATTGAGTTAGAGATTTGAAACTTTGCAGGGCGTCTAGATGTTGACCAAATCGACTGTAAAAAAAGTTTCAAGTTTCAGGAGTATTGGGAAGTGGGTTTTCTGGAACCCCTGTTTTACAACAGATTGTCGTGAAGTATATATATGTATATATATATAGACGCTTTGACAGTCAGTTGGAGCCTACATTCAAGTATCTGTAGATTCAAAAGTATAAAAGATACAGTCATTTCGAACCATAGGTCTTGAAGATAATCGTTTATACTTTAGTTTACATTATATCAAAAAATAATTTAACGTCATCATCACTACTTGATGACGTCATCAAATTAAGCGTTTTTAAATCTTGATTTTTGACAAAATAACAACTTTTCAAATCAATTTAACACCATTAAGGAGTAATTTTATTCAAAATCTGAGGAAATTTTTATCTTAGATAATTGTTCAGGCATTCTAAAAATCTACCGGAAAATTATCCTACCTTGCTCCTTCATAAAGATATTTACTATTGAAGTTAGTGCTTTTTTGAAGAATAATTTTATAAAAACACAAAAGTTGTGAATTAGTATTCTCTGGTGTTGGGCCATCTCTTGGGTGGTGGAGCTCAATTTTGCTTCCTAAAGGTATAAATTGTGTTATAGGCTAGTTTTAAAGTTGAAAATCGAAAAGTTGCACACGTGGGGACACGCCCAAATTGATAGAAAATTGCTAAAATCACTGAAAATTGCTGTTTTCACCATTTTTATCAACTTTGGAGTCCCGTTGTGATCCAAGTTCTATATGAAATCTTCTGAAACTTTGCATGCTTATTAAACTATATATAGAATACTGCTATGCAAAACTTTACGGTGATTTGATATTGGATGCGCACGCAACGTCCGCTCAAAGTTTGCAAAAAGTGAGAACTTCACTCTCTTTATTTCGATTAGATTTAGTTCCTGCTTTAACAGTAACATGACAGTTAAATGACATTATATTTGAGTTTAATGCCAACTTGAATGATTATATAGTTGCATATTTAATCAGTGATCGACAGATATGTTTACCTAAACACAAGGAAATGTTTTTAAAGGAAAAATTTCGAAATTGTTGAAACTTCCTCCTTATTAATGAAGATATCAGTTTATATTTCGACTTTATAAAATACTCTGACATTACAATCAAAAAGAGATGATATTTGACCAAAACCCATAATCATGGGTAGAGTGGACCGCTGCCAGTGTCTCTCTTTCCAAACAAAAGGAAATGATATTAATTTGACTGACCGTTTTCAAATGCAAATTGATACCGAGAATGAAATCGGTCGCTCGCTTTTCCCATTCACTCACGGCTTAAGAATTGTAATAAAGCTTATTGAATAGGAAAAGCGAGCGACCGATTTCATTCTCGGTATCAATTTGCATTTGAAAACGGTCAGTCAAATTAATATCATTTCCTTTTGTTTGGAAAGAGAGACACTGGCAGCGGTCCACTCTACCCATGATTATGGGTTTTGGTCAAATTTCTACCCTCGAAAAATCAGTACATTTCAAACTTCAATCCAGGTAGCGGACTGTTAGTGTTATAGTTCGAACTTCAGGGCTTGTCGAATTTAAGTGCGGGTTGAACTTCTTTGATATATCGAAATTCGGATTGAATCATGACTAAAAGTAAATCATGACATCTTTACTGAGATATTGAGCAGCGAAGATTAAATTAAACCAGGGCACTACAACTTGAACTACAAGATCAACGTGAATTGCGGACGTGACCTCGTATTTCATTAATCTTATATCGACGTTCAAACGCCGATTTACGGGATTATTTACACTTACAGCAGAGAGTCACGTCCACGGTTTGCAGTTTCTAGTTCTGATATCAGATATTCTGATTAACAAATTCACCTCAGCAGTCAGCTCCACAACTACTATAACTCATAACTTTTTGTAGTTGAGAGCATATAAATTAATTATAGGTATGGGGCTGATAATTTAGTCTTTAGGGACCAGGGTGTATGCACGAAAGTCATCAATAATCAATATGCGATAGCTCCAGAAATATTTGGTAAGCAGGCACCCTTGTCAGCTCAAACACAAACTCATATCACATGCAGACGATAAACTCAATTTGACAAAGGAGATTGCAGCGTGGTATTCAGGTAGAATCGGGGGACCGACGCCTCTTCCACATTCTTGAATCTAGAAATGTAAGGGACCTCATAGCTCCTAATAATTCCTAGTGCCAGCGGAGGAGGCACTATTATGCGCACGATATCTTGATGCACAAACATAATAACTGATTACAACTATCTACTATGTGGTACGTTATCATCCTCGTGTTACTTTTGATATAACCGTGTTCCAAGATGTGAAATGATTACGTGACTCAGTCCAATTTCATTCGCCTTTGCTTTCTTCAGAACTAAGCTGTTTTCACTTATGCTCTTAGTCAGAGTCTTACTTCTGCTCAATGAAACTTATTATAGGTGTGGAACTGGGGATCAGTACTAATTACTACTATTTTATAGTTCAGTTAAGCTTATACTCAGTACTACGTATTATTATTATGTAACAGCTGGAACTGCTACAGGACAGGTGTAAGTATTATAACAAACGATAAAACATCACATAAACATGAAACCTACAATCATAAAGAAAGAGTGTCAAATGTGGAAAGAAGAACTGTCCATTCCGTACAATTACACCGTATATAGATGTCGAATAACCTTGACCTAATACAAACCTAATATAAAAGTATTACTGTTAGATACGGTTTAAGTTATTGTTAGACTTTTGCACCTCGACCTACAGTGCCAACAAACACATCGCAATAAAATTTTATAAATTAGGATATAAATATAATACGTATCCGGTATCTGTCAAGACCAAAGACGACATGATATGACAGCTGCAGCTGGAGATGGTGGTAATCCTTACAGTTACACAACCTGATAATGATATAAGTACCTCTGTGGTGGCGTCCACGTAAGCGTATCTTAATAGCAAGTAGCAACTAGGTCTAGATCATCTCTCTACATAAACTGATAGATATCATGACGGTTATTACTAATTTATTAATCGTTGGGCGGGGGGCCGGGGGGGGGGGGGGTATGGGCCGAGGAGGAGGTTTCGTCTGTTTCTTGAGCTGTTTAAACTTGATCTCGAAATAGCTGTTGTCCAACTCCAACCTGGACCAATTTGAAGTTTTTTTTTGATGTCTTGGCAGCTGCAGCTCAACATATAAATATAATAATATCCTAAAAGTAAACCATCGAGATTCGTATTCAGTCATTTTAAAGTCGAGGACAAACAATTTGAAATTGAAAGAATTAAAGACTCTTAAACCATCTTTAATGTTTCGGAATAAAATGTTTTGACCATTTTAATTTATACAAGTGCAAAGTAAAAAGTACTCATGGTTGTAGTACTAGTAGCTTAGTAGATAATGGGTACAATTTTTAGAATTTTATCGCGATGTAAATCTAAACAATTTCGATCAATACAAAAAACTAAAAGGATATCATGAATACGGCTTGTGCGTTCATCTGGAGACATACTTTTCTGTCACCAGAGTGATCGTCTGCAACAAAAGAAGTTGCTGTAAAAATAGAATAGTTGGAGCTTCAGTATTCATGAAAAAGCTAGAGATGACTATGTTTGATGTTACAGATTGTGGTAACATTAAATGCAGAAGAAACTTTTAACACTTTCAACCGTGTTAGACATGGAAACATTGTCGAGATAGCCAATAAAGAGTTTATATCACAAATTTGTGTTAAACTTTAAGACACTTTACTATCAAGTGTTACTGTTAGAAGCAAAAGTAGCTGGCGCGTTTGTTTCTAAGAATACAGTTAGAGAAACTACAGTACTACTACTAAGAAAAAACAACCACTTTGCATGTGTCTCCACTAACTAGCAGGTTCCGATGAGATAAGGGGTTAGAGCTTCGTCATTCTTTTAGCTTTTTCAAGTTCAGAGTTCGGATATCATTAATGTTATTAATGAGTGCAGTCAGCAGGTTCATCAATCGTTTAAAATATAGGCCCACTTAAATTCAACTAAACTTCATGCCGCTCTCGAGATAATTCTTCTCTCCATGGCTTATTTCTATTTCATCCACCAGCATGATAGCAGCTAATTTGAATCTTTCCAAAAAAAAAGAGCAGACGTGAGGAGAAATTAGAGCAAAGTGAGAGCGGAATATGCCAAATTAAATAATTACTCCGTGTTTTAAAACAATGTCCTCTCCACCAGTCGCAGATTCCCCTTCCCCACCAGCTTAGTAGGTTCGCAGCGCTAATTTTAATTTCAGCCACATAAGGTTTGAAAATATTTTAGTTAATCACATTTTCGAGAGATATTACACTTATAGTAACATTCTGTCGAAAAATTACTTTCACTGAGAGAATTTGTATTATATTTTTGAATTTGTATTGCATTTGTATCACATTTTTGAGACTGGTAAGAACAAATGAAAGGAGTCGGATTGGGTTAAAAATTGATAAGAAATAATCTATTCGGTTCCAAACAACCACATTTACCTAGCTAAAATAAATCAATCGTTGAAAAAGTAAAATACTCCGTGATTCTTCACCAAAATGAACGAATTTTAAAAGACAACTCGTTTTGGATCTAACTATAAAACCGTATATGAATCTTCTTTAAAAGGCAAGACATTTCAGGGAAAAAAATTCAAAATTTGTATCCATGGTAAGGCTATGTAAGGTAAAAACTCGTATATCAAAGTCGACCCAAAATAACTACGGGAAGTATGGAACCTAATCGTCTAAGGAAAAAGGTACTATTCACTTCGGTAAATGTAACATTATCAGTTATAATCCCGTAGCTTACAGCTTCAGCGCCCAAGTCCCAACCTATACAAACAACATCGTGTAACCACGGCAACACTACCTAATATGGTAATGTAACGGGCCTGTTGTACACACTCTCGCCTCTCTTCTTCTTTTTACACGTTTATCATGATATTTGCAGTTTTTCTAAGAGTTTTGTTCTACAGCTAAATAACTAGTTGGTCCAGGATTATGACTCCTCTGCTGCTGGAGCCTCCTCAGCTGGTGCCTCTTCAGCAGGTGCAGCTTCTGAAAAGGGTTTTTGTTAAAGTCAGTTTCAACCTTTAAAAGAACGATCTGACCTCAGAAGATTCAAGGTAAAGAGAGGTAACATCGTGTAAGGTATGTTAAGTATGCAAAGTATTTAAAGTGTGCTGAGTCTTAAGACTTGAGGTGAGTACAACTGCAATGTTATTTAGCTCAAGGTTACAGTGACCAATTAAAACATTGTAAGGGTCTAAAAAGATGATATAGACAATTGTCAGGTGTCTATCAAAAGATAAAATAATTAGAGATGATATAAAAGGATAACAGATAATTGTTAATTAATTAACGAGAATGTAAGCAGTGATCACTTACCTTCCTCAGCGGCGGCCTCGACGGCGACAACGGGTACTTCTTCAGCATCAGCCTGCAAAGATATGTTGTTAAAGTGAATGATGAAGACGTTAGCTCCACTCGTGTGTGTGTAAATGAATAGATGTGTAAATATGTAGATGTGTAAATGTGTAGAAAAGTAGATTATAAGGAGATTTTAGCCGGACGATCATAGAAAAGGAGCTCTCTTGGTAGGTAGCTAAGAATGTGAGGTACATTTTAATTGTTAAGTATAATTTGTCACACCTCACCAACTCAAAGTTGTGACAAAGCGCGGGAGACTCTTAAAACCACGTACTGACTAGACCACTGCACTTCCCATGCTAATTTAGGAGCCGTCTAAAACCACCCGGTAAAATACCTCTCCTGTTTTATTATCTACTCCTAAAATCCACACGTGGTACACACGTGGACACCTCCCCTCCTCCTCTCATGACTCATCCTCTCCTGACCCAGCTCTCCAGGCTGGGACGGAGAAGTCTAGATATCTTGACAGGAAATATTTTAACAGGGAGAAGCGTTTGACACGAGGTGGTGATTACAGTTTCCTAAAAGTGATAACCCCTGCCCTAACTTATAACTACTGTAATTATTTTAACGTTCCTGTCCAAATATATATGTTCGACAAATTAGTTCTGGTAGTTTGGCAGGAAGCCACGTAATGATCATGTGAGCGATCGTCTGGCTTCCTGCCAACTTCCGTAGATGCGGAGGTATTGGTGTCTAGGAAATCTTAAAACATGCTAAGTAAAGGGGTCGGTAAGTATGGGCCCTTAATAATGGTTACGGGTAGTCAAGGCAACAAAATGATCTGATGAATACCCCAGTTCGCAACAGCCATAGCCTAGCATCTATAACAGTTCTCGATTTAAAATTCCGAGCTTATATTTGAGAGCCACCATCATTAGAGATTCAGATTTCACAGTTATAGCATGATATGGATTACTAATATTTGTGAATATAAGGCGAGAAAAAAGCCAAGGTTTAAAGATGCTCACTGATTAGAAAGCTACAAATTGAGGTTCATCGCATCCTTCTTTAATTGAGCTACGAACTAATAAATTTCAGCAATCAAAGCCTTGAAGTGAAGAAAATGTGGAGGTTTATTAAGTTTACATTCCTGAGCGCTCATCTGACTTAAAACTGCCTAAAATAGAGGCCTTACCCCTTACTTTATAATTTAATTCACTCTGATGGAAGTGGAATGTGAACCGATACTATAAAGTCAGTAAGTCAATTAGTGGCTGATAGGGTTAATTGAAAGGGTGATTGAATGGTACCAGCATTCACACAGGTCCACTAATCTGACATTTACTGGAACTGATTTAGAGGCTGATTTAGAGTCTACTCCGAGACCGGAATGTCACGACCACTCGGCGCCCACCCTGTCTGCACTAAAATTAAAACTCCTTTGTTTCAATACAAGGTTAAATGCCAGGATTCTTATCTAAAATAATCAGGTACAACAACCAAATTTGGATACAGGACCGGATCAACATTTGGCCGGTGAATGAAACAAGAATTTAACAGGATTGTTCCTATGTACGGCAGGTTGGGATATTGGCAGAGTAACTCCGGATAATCAAGGATTACCAGTTCTGAACAATGAGGGGCAGGTAACACTAACCCAGATTGTTCTAGACTACTCTATCCGGCGGGGCTGGTTCCACCCTGACGTGTCAAATACTTCAAGGGTCCCCCTTCATTGTCACGTCGCCTCAAGATGGAAAACTCGAACTCAAAGTGAGCTCCCGAGTTACTCTTTTAATTATCTATAATCAGAGGAATGTAGCCGTGATCTGTGCGGACGGAGGAATGCTCTGGCTGTTGCTAAGTGTAAATGTAACCACATGAAATAACGGCCCAGAGGCAAGGACTCTGTGGGAATGGAGGTTGCTTGATGGCAAAAACAGGAATCGATCGAGGGGGAGTCCATGGTTTAACATGTTGTAAAATAACAGTTTGTAAATTCCACCAGAACTGTTATTTTATCGGACCGACAGGGAACCTGGGAACAATGCCAACTATGCGAGGCATTTGAAAAGAATTTATATCCTATTTATAATTGATCACAATCCCACATTCCTGCTTGCGTAGGAACCTATATTTAGGTTACTATTCACTACTCCTGTAAAGCAATATTCTGAACCTGTCTGCCACTTTAGACTGGTAATTGAATGAAGATTGGATTTGCAATCCGGTGCCCTGGGATCGAGTAGGCAGGAATAAATAATGTATGGACTGAACAGAGCGACTAATAGTTCTGCAGTTAAATGCTAATGTTCAACACTCCGGAAAATCTCATGTGGCTCATTTTTCACACATCCCTCATTCCAAGCTCAAGTTCATTGTTCATTAATCGAACTCAATACCTTCTCTTGGCTCAAACTCAAACAATGTATGGGAGAAACTCTGAATGTTAATGAGATTAAAGTAAAAATAGGAATTCATCATTCATTATAATTAGAAAAAAGGAAAGTCATTGACTAAATTCCTACTCCGCCGAACCTATTAGTGTTAAACTGCATAGTTTAGCCTGTGTCATTAGCGGGTCACGAATAGAAAGAACTGGTCACGAATTGGAAATAGATTAAATTACCCTTAATTTCAGATCGATTGGCAAGATTTTACTGTAGAGCTTAATAATATATCGCTAAACCAGCATTCAAGACAGCATCCTGCCACTGCCACACCCTCATTCCTCCCGATTGGATATCATCAACCAGCAGGATTGATGATACACTGTCTATTAGCTTATTAGACAACACGCTAAATAGTAGTTCCTTCAACTGTGCCAAGGCCTTTAGTTTAATGTAATATACAACTATTGTAAGGGTCGGACAATTACCTATCTGGTCTGAGATAATGTAAATGGGCAACTTATGTGATGTAAAATGTTTAAATAGGATATCGATAGTAAGATTACCAATTGGATGTTACTTAGTCTATTAGCCATAAATCAGCATGTACATCTTATCGTTAAATATAAAAGTAAGGTCTGTAGGCTACACTTTCTTTATGAAAAGAGGAGGTTTAAAATATGATTATAAAGTCGGATCAATCGATCTTGTGACAACAGTTAACAGTATTTATTCAGGGTTAAACCAAGAACAAAATAGTAGCAAGACTTGCTAGAGGACAGATGAATATCACGAGAAATGGGGTAATCACAGCATTTCATCAAAAATGAAGAGGAAATGAATGAAATGGAGAGGAAATTAATGAAATGAAGAAGAAATGAATGAAAAGGAGATTGTTGAATGTTGATGTTAATGCTACGTGAGAAAACAGAGAGCTATCGATAAGTGAATTTCAAATAGTGATGACTTCTTCATATAACTTTAGTCAAAACAAATTAAAACTTGCTTTTCTCACAAGCTTCTGCCAATTCCTAGGATATTTATGATCGAATGATGCATGGTGAAGTGATGGACACTCCAGATGGCTGTATAAAATTCGCAGTATAATCTGATAGCAGTAATTATTTGAGAGCAATTTATGATTATTCAACAATATATTGACTTGAACTCGCCAAAAAGGACGGGCAAAACTTCAAGAATCAAGAGTCAACAGTACGTACCATTTTAGAGAGAGTTTGTAGTACGGAACTGTAGTTCGTGAAATAGAAAACTTTGAGAGTAAAATCGAATGATGTGGAGAACAGCGAGAGGCCGGTATAAGAATGCCGTGGTGGCGCGTGAGATCTTCCCGCGCGTGTGTCACGTGACATCGTCACGTGCGCGCATCACGTGACTGGATGGAGAGAGCAGATTGGAAGAAGGAGCAGAGACCGTACCTTTCATTGGCGCTCAGCCAATAGTTGCTGGAGGAACTTTGTAGTCGCGAGGCCCCCTTCTCCACAGAGCCTGGCGGACGAAGCATTTCAAATGTACGACTGACATCCTCCTGTCAGTTTTCTAAACGAACCAACCTACAAAAAATGATAAGATTAAATTATACGGTTAGTATAATGTCAGTTGATTAGAGGTACCTGAGAGTTGACACATCCAATTTGCCATCCTTTACTTTAAAACTGTTATCAATCTTTACCGGTTTTCTCCACGTACTACTACTACGTAATACAAGAACGTTAAATTGGTCGAGGATCAGCTTCCAGTTTTACGTTCCAGTTCTACTTCTAGGCCGCGTGAATGGTAAAAAAACTGGTCTGTCTGAGCACCAGAAGATTCTTTCAAATACAAGCGGGAATTTAACGTTGGAACTTCGGCTCATATCAAGTGAAACTGAAATCGATCCGGTTATGAATAATATTTGTCTCGTGGCGGTGAATGAAGGCGAATTTGTCGTTCAGGAAGAGGAGATTTGTTTAACATTGCTTAACTCAGTTATCCAGATATTGAACGCGGTTAACCCCCAGGACCATCACAAATTAGGGACCAGTTTTTTAAACCGTTAATGTACCTTGGTTTGAAAAGGAACGAAATTAGATGAAATGAGAGTGCAATGATCTGTGTGTGTACCCGGATCTTATCATTAAACACTTTACAGTTAAAACTCAACACATTGCATCGGACTCAGGAAATCTTTTTAACCAGATAAGAGGAGTTTTTCTATTTAGCGTTTAGAATTTCACTCAAGCTCATTTAAATGTTGATTTTAAATGAGCTCGAGCCTTGGGACGTGTGTGGACTTTGTGCGGTGCCACTTCTAGTACTACTACGACTATTACTACTAGCGGTATATTATACAGTATAAACATATATGAGAGGACAGGGACAAGTGAGGCCGTGGTTTACACTTTACACGATGACCACTGCGGCCCCCACCATGAGTATTGAGTTCAACATGAGACTTTGCTCTTATAAGTAACGAAACACTTTCCAAGAACTCTGTGTAGGACCGAGTAGATGTGAGGGAGTTTAGAGAGAGTGTAACTGTGAGAGAAGGCTCGCGAACTTATTGAGTTGACTGGACGGAGCTCCATGAGGACTGAGGAGGGATGCTGTGGTAGATTGCAAGTATACATTGACATTGTTAACACTGCAGCTTCATGGCAGCTCAGGGTTAAGACTAAGGTAGTAATGGTATGTTAATGTAGTTTTGGTCCAATTAACTCATTCTGCGGACAAGAATTTGATGTTTCAATAATATTGGGACAATTCTGTCAATTTGCATAGCTCAAATGCCAGCACACCAAACGGTACCTTCAAAACAGTATACCGTAAAGACTAAAGTTAAAAGAAAGAAAAGAAAATATGGCTCCATGAAGTCAGAGGCACTATGAATGTGCGACGATCTAAAAGGGAAATTCAGTTTGTCTGCAGGAAAAAAATAAAATGACAGCATGTACCGAGAACCTTCGGAAAAATTGCATGAGGATTTCGTGACTTAAACTAAATTGTACGAGGTGTTCCAACAGAGCACTCCCTTCTCCTTTTGAGCGGTGGTGGCTATTACTTACCCCAATCTAATTCAATCCATGTTAGAAATATAACGCAGCATGTTTCCTTCACAAAACACTTAGAATGTTACACCAGATGACAACTGGAAACTATGCTAAGAATTGCAGGAATCTCTAACTTGAGAGTTGGGGGTGATTAGTCGAGGAATTTGCGGACATTTTGCAGGTTCTATTGATCGAATTCTTGAGTGTTAAACAATGTCGAGAACGTCATTCGTATAGATAACACAGGCTTTGTTTAGTTTTGGGTTTCTAATCAAATTTTCTGGTCAGCGTTTTTGTCTGAAGTGAATGGAGATGGACATTTTTTATATCAGAGCAGAGTGTAGTACATATCATCAGGATTTATTATTAAATTTAGAGTGACTTCTTTAAATCTAGATTCTGCCAGGATGGCAAATGGGCGTGACATTAATTTTCGCAATATATTTGTTTAGTCTTCTTTACACAAACAATGCCCTGTTACCAGAGATGACAATATGAAAGGTACGCTAGGAATTACAAAAATTTTTATGGGATGCTGCCATGATAGTTCGGAAATTTGGAATTTAATTGCACTCTGAGGATGTGAAACGGTAATTGCAATTTATTTTTTGTTCGCTTAGTATTTGTTTAGCTAACAAATATAAATAAACAATCACTGTCTTGACAGTCGCATATAGAGAGAAGTTGTAATTTATGATCTCATGTACCGGTAGGAGCGTAGGACCCTAAATTAAATCCTAATTCTTCATTATTTGCTCCAAGTCATCATCACTGGTGCTCAGTCGCAACACTGGTCCCTATATGAGTTGTCATCACTTTTTTATTGAGACGGGTTTATGTGAAGTATCCACTATCCACTATCCACTAATCTGATTAAAATCAGAAAATCATTTCATGATCAGTCACTTTGTGATCTCTAAAAGTTAGACAATGAAGTAAAACCCCGATTTGCCGAGACCTCGATATTATATAGCGAGTTTTATATTCACAGTTTTCAGATTTACCGGGAGATTTAAGCTTAATTTGCTTCCCCCAAAACTACTCGCTATACCGGGTAAATAGGGGTATGCATAATAACCAAACATTCAGTATTATAGTTTATCGACGGCAATTGCAATAAGAGCACGTGGCTGGCTGATTTCAGAACTCTGTACAACTCGATCTTTTGTTATTTGGACTAACTGGGTATTTCCACACCGCATGAGTGATATTATGCCGCAATAATACGGACTATTAGCACATAAATAGGGCTTCATACTGCATACGTACATATCGGCAGTCAATAATGTGGAACGACATCAACCTGAAATAATAAAATATTTCGTGAATATATAATTTTCCCGCTGTCGCGTCTGGACGGGGGCCCACGTGGATAGCACTGCAGCGGCCACGCACGAACTGCGTGTCAGGTCCTAGTGTCCCGCGATCTCTTGTACAAGAATAAGTTAATGCCACGGCCCCGCAAGGCAAATCCATGATTTTAATTTCGTCATCACATAACGGTCTTGATGATCACGCACAGCACCATTTAATAACTCTACCAGTATTAGGTACTCCTAGTCATTTAACAAAGAGCCAGAAGTGTTATACTGGAATTCAAAATAATAATAGCAAATAGTTTGTACCTTTTTCGGAAGATTGTTGTGATGTTTCAATACAACCAAAAAACCTTGTATAGTTCAAATTTGTTTAATGTTTTAACCATCCTTTCACCACTCAGCAGCCTTTTCAGACTCGTAGTCGTATTATAATACATGACGTGAATTGGCCCCGTGAATTCATTGTCATTTTTATGCATCAGTAAATAATAATTGGTATCATTTTTACATCTATTATAGTCCTCCATCGTGTATAATGTACACCGGATGCGTTTCAGTCTTAAATTAGATGTAATTATTGCGTCATAGGCACCTCTCTCTTTTTATCTTTCTCTCGATTCTGCGAAATTCAGACGTCTCCACTTTCCTACCTGGCTACTAAAATCAGGAGATGGTTTTTTTTAAAAGATTGAACTTGAAGTATGTTTCACGACGTTCAGTGTAATTGGAGCTGATTATTACGTAATTATCGCACCGTTTCCATCACTCTTTGAAATCCCGGCGTCTCTGGTCCGGTAACAAATAACGGGAGATGGTTTTTAAGAAACTAGAAACTTAGAAACCGGTATAGTGTTCACTAATGAGATGAGATTATGTGTTGGGGAGAAGTGATTTATATTGATTATCTGTTCTCACTGATAGGGAGGGAGCTAGGAGCTGATAATATCATCTAAACAGTGTACAGTAGATAGGGAGTGGATACTTGACACGGATGGAATGCAGATTAAGATTTATTGTGAGGTATTTAACGTAAGATTATGTGGGCATCTTTTCTTTAACTCAAAATGTGAGTTCAAAGAAATTAATATTTTTCAATGCTGTTGTTGATCAGATCTTTCGCAAAGGGGCCTGGGCCGGGACCTTTGGCTGATGACTCGACACTTTTTACATATGACATTTATTATGTAGGAGTCCCCATCGAAGTGCCTACCTTTAAGTATGAGAATTCGTTGAGAAATTGTAGATCTGAAAGTAGCTGGATGATCAGTACCTTAACTGGCCCACCGCCAATACAAGAAGAACTACAGCTAAATGGCATCATTATTTCTGCAGAAGGATTTATGTTGTAGAGAATCAATTTAATTTTAATAGTTAATTTTAACGACTATCACTATACATAAAAATACAGTATTTTTGGAACTGACTGCTAATAGCGAAATTATTAATTCATCCAAACCCCGCCGATTTATGTCAACCTCGGTTTTTATTACCGGGAATAACCTTAATATAAGTTTAACTTCCATAATTGTGTCACCATGGGGTCTGCGGTCACAGCCTGCTGCAGTATATTTATTTGGGTGCAGTCGAGACTGTTTCAGTAAAGCACTCCAGTCTCGACCGCACCCACATATTATACTCCAATTGAAAATCACAACCGCGATTTACTTTACGGATGAAACCCGTAAATGTTTGTTTCAAACGAGACAGAGCAGGACAGGTTATAAACCTACAATGATTTACCAGGCTCTGGCTCACTGTGCAGGAATCAAATACCGGACAATTTCCAATTCCAACTTTGAGTTTAAAAGGTTTGGCTGGATATTTCTAGATAGTCCGAGACGAAAGGGAAACTCGTTAGCTTTTTGTGTTGAAAGCGATTTCTCGACGGTTATCACCTCTATAGATGATATGCTTAAAACATTTTGACTCTATTGCATTTTTGTACTAAATGCAATACGGGCGTTTTTAGCCACACCCTTTCTCAGGGTTTCGCGGTCACTCGAATTTTTGTATTTCAGCCCAGAAACGTCGTAGAGACTATTCCCATACACTAAAATGTCCCTAATAGCCATATCTATATACAACTTATGAACTCATGAAGCAATGTATTATACCTTAAAATACTTATTTTCGGAAATATGGCCGAAAAACGGTGTTTGGCTTGACGCAGTTCATAATTTCCGTGATTTTTGACATTCCCGTCTAGGAAGGTCGTAGAGACTATTCTGATACACTAAAATGTACATAATGGCCACTTTTATATACAACTTATGGAGCAACATATACACTAAAAGGCTTATTTTCGGAAATGTGGCTGGAAAACGGATTTTTGCCGAGCGAACAATGACAATATTAACAAAAATGGGCTATTGGACTGTTAACTAGGAAGGTCCTAAAGACTCATGAGCAACATAGCATTTGTCACAAGATGTAAGATGACTCACTTTGTGTCCAGAAGGCAGAAACGCCTAAAAAAATTGGAGAATGATCTACTTTATTGGGCATCTCTCTCAAGTCTTAATGGGCTTAAGCAGCATATTTGTGTCTTACGAAAGGGCAATTTTTCAAAATTACGGTTTCTTTAGTAAAGGTCAAAGTAAAAGTCAAAGGGTCAGCTGCTAACAGCAAATTGTTCGCAATTTCCGGCTCATGCACAATATATACTCAAAAACGCTCAGTTTAGGAGTAATTAGTAAATAAGTTTTACTACTGCATGATTTGTGAAAACTCCAACAATTTTTCATTGGCACCTATTTACCCTAAATTTAATGACCAAAATTCAACTTTTAATTTATTCATTCCATGAAACTATGACATGTACTAAGAATACAAGACCTAAAATAATTCGGCACTGGATCCGGGTCAGATTGTTCCTTGACCACTGACCAGTACCGCACTTTATAATTATAATTGACTTCGCTGCCGAGACCAATATTGGTCTGTAATCCCTGGATTGAGATCTGTTGTCCACAGTTAAATTTAGCTAATTTCCTATAATACCGCAGTGGTTTGGTTCCCATTACAGAATGACCCCATATTCTTTTTGCGGTATTACTATTGTGGTAAATGAGCTAAATTAAGCTGCGGCCAACAGATCTCAATATACTTCTTATCCTTCATGTAAATGAGTTTGGTGTCAGCAATCATCTTTCTACCACCTACAACAAGAGCTTGTAACCAGCACCACGGACAAAGGATACTCAGAATATCAACAACTCAGAAGATACTGTCTGCCACAATCATAAAGTCGGGCAAACTCTAATCACAGGTTAGTCAGGCAGTGGTATGGCTCACACTCTGTTGATATCTCTTTAGGGAGTTTTCAGGTTTCTCAACCTTTCCTAGTTGAGTGTGTCCCACAACCAAGCACACTGCCTAGGCCCTAGTCCCTAGAAGTCCGGCGTTATGTTTTATAATGATCCTGGACCTAAGTGGCAAGCTGCTCTATATCAACAACAACAAAAAACAGATCTCAATCCAGGGATTACAGACCAATATTGGTCTCGGCAGCGATGTCAATTATAATTATATAAAGTGGGGTACTGGTCAGTGGTCAAGGAACAATCTGACCCGGATCCAGTGCCAAATTATTTTAGGTCCGCTATTCTTAGTACATGTCATAGTTTCATGGAATGAATAAATTAAAAGTTGAATTTTGGTCATTACATTTTGGCTAAATAGGTGCCAATGAAAAATTGTTGGAGTTTTCACAAATCATGCAGTAGTTAAACTTATTTACTATAATCACTCCTAAACTGAGCGTTTTTGAGTATATTATGTTGTGCATGAGTCGGCAATTGCGAACAATTTGCTGTTAGCAGCTGACCCTTTGACTTTTACCTTTACTAGTACTAAAGAAACCGTAATTTTGAAAAATTGCCCTTTCGTAAGACACAAATATGCTGCTGGCCAGGCCCATTAAGACTTAAGAGAGATGCCCAATAAAGTAGATCATTCTCCAATTTTTTAGGTGTTTCTGCCTTCTGGACACAAAGTGAGTCATCTTACATCTTGTGCATTGTGACAAATGCTATGTTGCTCATGAGTCTTTAGGACCTTTCTAGTTAAAACAGTCCAATAGCCCATTTGTGAATATTGTCATTGTTCGCTCGGCAAAAATCCGTTTTTCAGCAACATTTCCGAAAATAAGCCTTTTAGGGTATATTTTGCTTCATAAGTTGTATATAAAAGTGGCCATTATGTCCATTTTAGTGTATCAGAATAGTCTCTACGGTACCGCGACAATTGACCCTCCGACAATTGACCCCCTATGTAATTACACTGGGGTCAATTGTCGCGAAATCTAGGGTTTAGTACGACAATTGACCCCCCTGACAATCGTCCCCCCGACAATTGACCCCCTATGTAATTACACTGGGGTCAATTGTCGCGAAATCTAGCTGTCTTAGTACGACAATTGACCCCCCGACAATTGTAATTAAACTGGGATAAATTAATCGGGTTAGGGTCAGGGTTAGGGTTAGGGTCAGGGACAGGTTCCTGGGTCAGGGTCAGGGTCAGGGTCCTGGGTCAGGGTCAGGGTCAGGGTCAGGGTCAGGGTCAGGGTCAGGGTCAGGGTCAGGGTCAGGGTTAATTGTATTAAATTATATTTTCGGGGGTCAATTGTCGGAGGGTCAATTGTCGGGGGGTAATTTTCGGGGGTCAATTGTCGGGGGGGGGGGGGGGGTCAATTGTCGCCCACTCGTCTCTACGACCTTCCTAGGCGAGAATGTCAAAAATCGCGGAAATTATTCGAACTGTGTCAAGCCAAAAACCGTTTTTCGGCCATATAATTTCCGAAAATAAGTATTTTAAGGTATACATTGCCTCATAAGTTGTATATAAATATGGCTATTAGGCACATTTTTGTGTATGGGAATAGTCTCTACGACGTTTTTGGGCTGAAATACAAAAATTCGAGTGACCGCGAAACCCTGAAAAAGGGTGTGGGCGAAAACACCCGTATTGCATTTAGTTCAAAAATGCAGTGAAGGCCAAATGTTTTAAGAATCATCTAGAGAGGTGATAAGGGGGGGGGGGGGGGGGCAATGACTACCAATGGAGACTTTTGGGGACTAATGGGGACTAAAAATCATGGGGACTAGAGGTCAACTCGTTGACGTAATTCACCATTTGTCCCCATAAGTCCCCAGAATTTTTGACAGTTATTTATGGTTTTCAAGTTAGTTTAATAACGATACGATCGAGATGTTTTGTCCAAGATAAGAGTAGGATAAATCTGACTTAAAAGTAAAATGATAAGCCCGGTTGTAATGTGTTCTACCACTGTACAAGTCAGTTCAGATTGAGGTAAATTGAAGTTTAGCTCTCGTGAAGGTAGAAGTAGCCGACTTGCTGAACTCTTGAATCTTTTGACCCATCAGCATGGACATTATCGGGGAAAATGATCATGCACAATCTTTTGTGAATATTTCCATAAATGATCGTCAAAAACAAAAGAAACCAACGCCAATTTCAAACTACTGAGCATATCATTTCAGACAAATCAATACAAAAGTAATAAGAAAAATTAATAATGCGTTTATTTTCCTTGCGCTACAACTCGTGTTACTAGATCAATCTGATAAAATAAGCGTATATATGCAATATGTCTCCTCAATGTTGTCATTGGTAGTCGCCCCCGCCCCCTCCCTTAATATACATGAGGTACTCTAACAGCCCCCAAGTAGCTCCAAAGAAGTCAGGAATGTCCAGTGACCATTTATAAATATTCTAGACTTCAGTCTTGAGAAGTTTACGATCTGGAGAAGCCAGATTTTTTGAAATCTAAATGGGGACTAATGGAGACTTTTGGGGACTAATGGGGAATTAAAATCATGGGGACTCGGGGTAAAATCGTTGACGTAATTCCCCAAGTCCCCAAAAGTAGTCATTGGCCCCCCCCCCCCCCCCCCCCCCCCCCCGGTGATAACCGTCGAGAAATCGCTTTTAACACGAAAAGCTAACGAGCTAGATGGCCTTTTAGAACGTTTGGGATCCGACTATAGATGACTGAAAACCAATAAAGACACATTAATTTGAATTGAAAATTGAACATTATTTGCTGTACTACACTATTATAATCAAAACAAACACGGAATGAATAGCACAATTCTGGTCTCTACAATCAACCTTAAGTGAATTACACGTGCTCGATCAATAAGAATGGAAAATATCTAAATTTCTAAATTAGTAATTACTCTAGTTTCTAATTCTCAGAAACAATATTCTTGGTTTTTTTAGGAAGTTGAATGGTAGCAATAAGCGTTATTAAGACGTCAACTCAGCTCTTGCCAACAAACAGATCCAACTGGATATACTTGTGAACATTTTTAGTCATCTAAAATAACTTGTACTTGTTAGTAGGGTATGCAGTTAAAATGAGCTTAATTCTCCCAATTTTATCGAAAAAATCAACACGTGGTTAACACGTGGCCAAATTATGTTGGTCGAACCCTGATCCCTGGACTGATTTCAGTGAATATATGGGCAGGCTTAGTGATAGTATTAGTGATGCGGTAATTATGTCGACTAATAAAATCATTTATGAATAATATAACAATTGCATTAACCAACCATTTTTGCTTAAAATCGCTTATTTTCTCAGGTTACTACAATTCAGATCATTGGGATAAACAGCACCCAATATGTTCACTGAGACCACAAAAACCATTATAATTTCTCCTAAAAACATTCCCTGGTTGGCATGGCCAATAATATTTCATTTGACAGGGCCAAAAACTACAAAATTCTAAAACTCTCGCTGCAAAGCACCTTGGGAGATGCACAGTTGTACTACAATAAGCACTTTTTTGGGAGACGACACTGCTTCCAAGAATTCATCAGAGTCGTTCCTGTTCCGGGCTCCCTAGGGCTATACAGGTTCATTTAAATCAAAACCTGATACACTATTAATACCAACCGAGACTTTTTTCTCACATTTTTAATTTTCATATTTCAATAATATTGCAAAGCTTCTTTCTCATTATTTTGCATTTGAAATGATGCACTATTATGACTAATTGCACATCATTTTGACAATTTTGTCAATTAAATACGCTAGCCTGAAATGGAAGAGACTTCCGAATACAGCCAAGAAATAAAATCAAATGGATTGAACTCATAAACTATAGAAATGTTTCTGCTCGGACACTGCTAATAAATACACATAATTATCACATCCTTATAAAACTGGGACGAGAAGGAGGGTCTAGAGAGTAGAGGGTCAGCGTATCAGAGTTATCAGTAATTAGAAGTTACTTAACTTGTTACTTAATTTACTGGGGCCTGCAGTTACAGGAAATGCCAAAATTACATCCAAATTTACTGGATGATAAGGGTCTCGAGAACCGGGAGGAACTCCCGTTTGGGACGGATATTAGTCTTGTGAGGGTATAATGTATTTATGGTACTATTTTTTTAGGTATTTTCAAGTTATTGGACACCGGTAAATTTACTATTCCAATCTACTCATGATCTTAATTTTATATATTTCAATTTTGGTGCTAAAAATACTTACAAAATTGAAAGTTTACTACTGGACTAACCAATTAACCTTAATTTAAGTTATAAAAACTTGGCTCAGTGTACAAAACAGTTTATAACAATTAAGGCCTGATTTCATCACCATGACGATCCCAACAATGACCCTTTTTCCATTAAATTCGATTAAGACAAGCTTGTCAGCTGGAGTTATCTTCTTTACTGAACTTCTGGGTGAGCTTCATAACATAGGAGATCTCTTTAGCAGTCAAGTCAGTTCCTTCAGTGGCAATCTTTTCTAAACCCTGAAACAGTTTAATTCAGAAATTCAGAAATGTTTACAAACTTGTTAACTGCCTATACTTTGCAGCAACAGCCGTGTGTAAAAAAGAGCCTTCGTTGTTAACAAACACTCAAGAGAGAGGAGCGTACATTGTACTTCGGAGAATTAGCCGTGTACTCCAAATTCCCGCTCTCACTGGAACACTAGCGAGTAATAATGAGGACAGGAACGGCAGTACAGCTACCATAACACGCCGCTCCTCTCATTTACCACGCACCATAACACGCCGCTCCTCTCATTCACCACGCACCATAACACGCCGCTCCTCTCATTTACCACGCACCATAACACGCCGCTCCCTCTTAATATAAGCGATACCAAACACGTTACCTCCATATATTGGCTAGGGACCCGGGTCATGTATTATACAGTGTATATATAATACGTTATTATATATAACAGTATTCGGATTATTGAAAATCTCATGAGGCTCACAAACGAGTGGGTCAACTCATCACAGACTCGGAACTAACCTTGAGAACTTCAGAGGTTTTGATGTCGTTTCCAGTATCGGAGGGAAGTGCTTCAAGGATGGCCATGAGTTGATCTTTCTTACTGACATTCAGGATCTCGTTTATAGCATTCTTGATTTCCTGCTTGCTCAGGACACTGTAATATCAGGTAACCAATTAGAATCGGATTAGAATCCTAACTTTCGCTACACGGTATGTACAAAGATTATGATTAGACAGAAACGAAGGATCTAAGAAGAAAGGATTTACAAATCAAGAAAAACTAAACGTATAATGTAGACTGAAAGTGTTCAATGATGTGCCAGCTCGAGAAATCACGAACAGTTATGGAAAGACAAGTCGCATGTTAATAATCAGTCAAGGGGCCATCTACTAACATCTATTAACAATGAATTTGAGTTCGTTTTATTTGTACTCTTAAAAGTAGCTGGAAATCCGGACGTTCGGGGGAGGCCGAGGGGGGGGGGGTAATTTTGAAAATTCGGACACACCCGGACAGGGGGAGGGGGCCGGGGTGGTCTGAAAATCTAAGTAGATGGCCCCCAAGACGAAGGCAGAGAACAGAAAACTCAATAACTTACACATCTTCTAACTAATTAATTACTAATTAATTACTTACACATCCTCGCTCTTGTCGGAAACTTCGGAGGATGAGTCCCTTTCCTGTTGGAGCCCGGTTTCTAGTTGAGTTAGAACTTTATGAGAATGGTTGAGCATCTTAGCAACTTTGTTGGAGAGCAGTTTGTTCTTCGCGGAGGCTTTTACTGATCCTTCTTCTACCGTCTGCAAAGTGGGAGTTTTTACACTTTCTCATAATGTAAATAAAAACGAAGATTTTCTTTGTATGAGTTTCTATACGTTACTAGAATCTTCGCTAACTCATTATTGCTAAAGACATAATCCCATTATTACAAAATATTATTGCTATGAGTGCGAATTAACATCAGTCATTGTTATTCTCAAAATTTTGTGGCTTTATTTGGAACTGACCATATGATAGACCAGCGCTTTTTCGATGAGGTCTCGCAGCTCTCCCTTCTCCTCCAAAAGTGGGTTCTTCTTGTCTCTGAGACCGGTAATGAGTTGTTGGATCTCTGCCACCTCTTGTCTTCTGAACTCGATCTGGTCTTCTGTTAGGATCGGTTTAGCCATGTCCTTCAGGGTTTCCTTTTTCATCTGCAGGTTAGCTGCCACACGGGTGTTACTAGACTCCTTAGCCTCTTGCTGAAATGAAATAACACTTAAGATGATGTTTCAGTCGTGTACTGAAGTTCTCAATAAGCAGCTAATTTCAGTGAGGAAATATGATTATCAGAGATATTTTTGGTGAGGACCGACGATGAATGATTATTAGCGATCCTTCACATTATTTACCTCTTCTTTAATTCTGTCTTTCTCCGAGTCGATGAGATCCTTCCTAGCCTGCTGATCTTTCTCTGACTTGATCATCTCTTCCTGTGCTTTCACAGCTTCAATTCGAGATCTGTTATCAATCTTCTCACCCTTTTGAGCGGCCAATGTGATCTTAGCTTCTCCAATCTGAAAGTTTTGGTTCACGTTACGTTCAAGTATGTTTACTCCAGCACGATTTGCAGAATTTAATTTCAGAAGCGTAGGCAAAATGTAAAAACCCTAAACCAATCCTTTTAATCGTAAAATTTGAGACTTGACTAACAGTTAACAATCCAATTAAAAATGCACCCAGCGTAATTAAATGTGAACTTACAAGGGTAGCAGGAAGATGAGCGACAGCGTTTCTAAGATCCTCGTAAGTAATCGCATTTCCTGCGGGCATGGTCGATACCCTACTAAGGAGCAGAAGAGACATTGGGATCTTCTTATCCAAACTAAGAATCATCCACTGAGGAGTTGGAGTGTTAAGAAGAAAACTTATGATGGTTCAAAGCAAACTAATCTGGATAAATGTGTAATGTGTAATGTGTATACGGGGATGGAGTTTTATACAGCGGGGGAATCTTACATTATCAAGCGCCGTTCCCTCCACGTCACTATAATAATAGACACTGATGACTGATATTATCGAGAATGTAAAATGTCTGTCTATTTCTTTGCACGTTATTTAAATGATGCTATTTATACCTGATCGAGTTGGTTTCTGAGTCGTTCTATGGATACCCCCACAGCTCTCATACCCCTCTCTGCATTTGCATTCTGCAGTTCTAAACCAGTCATTGCTTCCAGTCCTTCGTATCTAATCATCTGTAAAACGGTGTTTAAGAATTAAGAATGCTAATAAGGCAAGAATTTCTCAGAAGATTTTCAGAATAAAAAGTAGTGTCATAAAATTGCGGAATAATTGGGGAACATGTTAGTTTTATGGGTTGCTCCACGTGAAGCCCAAATTCACTTGAACGTAATCAAGAGCTCTCATTATCTCCCAAGGTATTGATAGCAACCAAAGAGTTCGAGCATTTCCTTCTTATGTTAAGGACTCACCATGTCGTCTTTCTTGAGAGAATTCATCTTGTTCCGCAGTCTAAATCTCAGGAAGGCGTCTGTGTGGAACCCAGTATCAATGTTAATAAGTTGGCAGATGGCAACCAGGTACTGTCGGGGCAAGTTATCCAAGGTCAGTTCCTCAGAAAACAGTTTGGAGAACGACACCAGCTCTTCAATGTCATCACGAGGATCGCTGCTTCGAGTCTAAGAATTGTTCATATGTTAAACGTTGTAATTCTTAAAATTAATATGATCATGGTTTATCTTACTGAAAACACCAGTACGCTTAAAAGACGTACGTACGTGCCCTGATGTGCTAGCAACGGATGAATATAATGCGCGGCGTTTGTACGTGTTGTATAAATTATATATTACATATATATATATTATGATTGGCTACTGGGACACGTCATACACACGGTTGGATTGTTAATTCGGTTGAAGTACCTTTACATCCATTATCACCATAATCTGAACATGATTTATTAAAAATTTGCAATATCGAAAACGAAAAATCTGAATAAACTGAAAATTTTAAAACTGAAAGCTGCACTCAATTGATGGAAGGCAAAAATTTACTCATAACTAGCAAGGTAATAACTACAAATGAACAGCAGATTTATAAATCTGCTGATAAAAATTAGATAAAAGACAAGGTAACTGATAAGAGTTTTAAAATTACACGTAAGCAGATAAATTGTCTAAAATTTCTGTCTCAAATCAAGTTTATAGTGCATCATGAATTTAGGCTTGTTCGATCAAAGTTATATTAGGAGATATTAGGAAAATAGTTCGGTCGGCCGGAAGGGAGTCCAGACTGAGTGTGGTGTGGAGGCAGGATCACCGAGAGACTCGAGATGCTTGTGAGAGTAGTGTACTCATCTAACCGCCATCCAGTATGTGCCACCGGTAGAAATACATATATTATGATTGGCTACTGGGACACGTCATACACACGGTTGGATTGTTAATTCGGTTGAAGTACCTTTACATCCATTATCACCATAATCTGAACATGATTTATTAAAAATTTGCAATATCGAAAACGAAAAATCTGAATAAACTGAAAATTTTAAAACTGAAAGCTGCACTCAATTGATGGAAGGCAAAAATTTACTCATAACTAGCAAGGTAATAACTACAAATGAACAGCAGATTTATAAATCTGCTGATAAAAATTAGATAAAAGACAAGGTAACTGATAAGAGTTTTAAAATTACACGTAAGCAGATAAATTGTCTAAAATTTCTGTCTCAAATCAAGTTTATAGTGCATCATGAATTTAGGCTTGTTCGATCAAAGTTATATTAGGAGATATTAGGAAAATAGATATATAATATATATTGATAATTCCAGAATGCGCGCGCGCGTCTTAAAACTACGTGCGCGCGCGCCATACCCTCTACAAATTCACGAGTTTTGAAGAACGTTTTGGCCAAAAAACAGCGGGCACGATGTCTCATATTCCAGAACATGCCGTGACATAATTGAATCCAGAAAACATTTCCTTGAATTTTGTGCGAGATTTTGTGTACGTTTTGTATGGAATTTTCAGATATTTTGGGATGGGCGTGGCCCGGCCCTGGGAGTGGCCTGAATGGGTCGAGAGGTCGAAACTTGGATTTTCTGTTGGTTTGGGATAGGTACTACTTAATTAACCACCGAAACATGTGCCACCTACCCGGGAACACTAATCGCATACAGTGGTGAAATCGCATACAAATCGCATACAAAATCAAGGAAACGTTCTCTTATTAAATCTAGTATAAACGCATTTCTGTACTTGACTGTAGCTACCTTTGCGATGAACTCTCCAAACTTTTCCAACTCCATGGGTTTGGCCTTCTGGGTGGTGATCATAGAAACCATGGAATCTTGAACAAACTTCGCTAAATCAAGCTTAAGCTTCAGTTTCTTGAGTTTCTTTTCTCTCTTCTTATCGATGGTTTCAAACGTACTGTAAGAAGAATTTTAATACTTTCAACACTACTATAATATATAGTTTGTTATATATAACAAATTATTATTTGTTATATATAACAAATTATTATTTGTTATATACAACAAATATATAACAAATATATAACAAATAATATGAGCATGAATACGAAGTTGTTACTTTGAAACGTCGTTTATCCTAACAGTGCAGTATCATTTGTCGCAAAAATCAGAATAATCAGAAATTATCATCTGTCTATTGCTATGCGACTAATAAATATTGTTCCAGTCCGTAATCTTTGTAAGAAGAATGGTAGATAAATAATCCCCCATCACCTCAGAGGACGTATTGCAAACGTTGATGGAAATACAAAGTATCTTAAACAATGCTTCATTTTTAATGAAATTTATTTCAGATTACAATATTTGTTTGCATGAAAAATAAAAAATGTGTGCCTTTTTCTTAATAGTAGAGATATTTGGCTTTATGAGGGATAAAAATAAGTTTACTATCATACGTTACCTTGGCAACATTCCAGGAAAGAAGTAAAGAGCGACAGGAAGTAACAGTTCCATAAAGGGAATGATGATGAACATGGCAAACGGGACCAATCTGAACACATCACCCACTGTTCTCTTTAACTAAAATCACAGGTTTTACTTTTGGTACACTGTATATTACGCTTTACCGCCTAAAAACTTAAAATCATCTTAGCGATTTAAGATAATAACTAATCTAAAGAGTTAAAACTATGTATGCTATTTATATGTATGCAACTTGAGAATACCGAAGTGAATAGAGATTTAACATTTAACAAGATCTAATACCTGATTCTGTTCACGTCGTGTCAAAGATTCCCCTCTGAAAATCTTCTTGGAAAGTCGACTAGAAATCTTAACTTCAATGAATAGAAGCTTGCATCCATCGTAATTATGACGTAGGAATCCCTTGAAAGCAGTCCACGATCTTACAATCAAAGGCTTCGGGGACGATAAAACTAATGATGTGGTTTTGGGGGTCTCAACAGTGACTAATTTTTCAACAGTGAGCTCTTCTGAAGCTGCTACATTGGCTGATTTTACAGTCTCAACGTCTGACTTAACCTCAGTTTTGGTATACTCCTCTGATTTCTTCTCCTCTCTTAACGAAACATCGTCTGTTTCGGAGGGTTTATTGTCTGAAGAAAGGCTCTCAACATGTTTAACAGTTTGAGTAAGATCTATTTTGGGGTTCACCAGATGTATTGGAATATCAGGTGAACTGGAGGAGGAAGGAGACTTGTCCGTGCTGTAAACTCTAAAGGTAACCAGTGGTGTGATGTACTCGTGACACAGGACATTGTCGTGCTTGAGCCAGGACGCGCGCTTGTGTAGGGTGTAAAGTCGCTGTTTGGAGTGGTGGGACCTGGTTATGAGAGCATTGTGGCGCTGTGCTGCTGCTGCTGCTCCCGACCTGAAATGTAGGACATGGTAAAGTAGGATACGTGTAGGATATGTAGGATACGTGTAGGATATGTAAGGTTAATGTGATGTGTGTGTTTGCACTGACGAGACATTTAAAACTAGTTGCCAAAGCCCAAAAGTGAGCTAAGCAATTTATAGTTTGGCAGATACACTCTTCAGTACATAATTAATAATGATACTATTCATTATCATCCACAAAAGTAACGTTTTTATCGACAAATATGAAGGGAAGAATTGGCAGGCATCCAAGTAATATTTTCAAGACTATTTTATATGACGAAGACTGTACCTAACCACGGTCTGACGAATTCACTCCTGCATTTCCGTCTCTAAAGTTTGCTTTAACTAATTAGTTTAAGTGTAGAAAAGGTCAACATCAGAGTAATCTATCTAACTAATTGGCATGTAACCTTAAATCCAGAGATTTAAGCTTAATGTTAAGGAACTATTCAACCTTACAAATTTAGCCATGAAAAGAAACAAGTGGAAGGCACTTGATATACCTCAGATGACTAACAGATAGTGTAGGAGACTCATGAACCAAAGAGTTAACACAGGTTTTTAGAAATAACAGTAAATATAGGTACTACGTAGAAAATTGACATCGAAAAATGTTGCCTTAAACTTATAATTACACTTTTACAGTTAGATTAGCCGTTAGCGTATATAATATAATTACACACTCATACTCCTGTCATGTCGTCTTTATAATGTTTGCTTACGTAGTCTAGATATAGGTAGTATAGGGAAACATCCAAATTACGTTGAGAACTTTTGTGACACATTTTCAAATGCAGCAACTGATATGCAAAAGGAGCATCAAAAGGATCACTGATTAGTGATCGTTATGAATGTGTTAGGAATCGATCAAATTAATCCTTTCTCTAAGACTTTGTAAATGTCATATCTTATTAACACATATTTTATATAAATAGTTGTCTTTTGAGAAAAACAAATTGAAATGATCTACAATGTCATCTACCGCTCCTGTACGTAAAGTGATAATATTCGTGTGTGTGCGTGTGTGTTATAATCACAAGCAACACTTGCAATACGTGATCATGTTAAATTCCATTGTATTATGTGCTGTGTGTATGAGTAGATCTCACGTGACTATCTTGAGAGATCTATTTGGCACACTAACACATCCGTGACATGTACACTTTCAAGAAAGATGAAGGAATTACTCAAAGTCTATATTCTAGGAGATTTCAACAGATTCAACTTTATAGTTGTACCTCTTTTCCCTTCCCCTTTATTTTAACGTGTTGAACTATTTTACTGTCGTTTTTCATTACATAATGTAAAACAATTGAACGATGTGAGATCACACACAATTACTACATACAACTATCGTATGACCTAATATCTAATGGTAGAGTTGACAGTTGTATGACGTTGGTAAATGACAAGCAAAAGCAAAACTTTTGTAAGCCTATGTCGAGTGTTTACAGGACCTACTTTAGAAATTCAAAACATCTGCTGTTTCAAAGTACTTAATTAATTACAATAATGTACATAATCTTGAAACAATTTCACTAACGACAAACAACTTTTAAACGACTACATACACTGTTCATGATTCATGTCATATCCTAGTTGTTAAAAGCATAGCTAATATGTCCTGATCTCAGATCATTAAATAGTTTTACATTTAAATCATTAATGATAATAAATAATAATAATAAAATTTGGTAGCTTAAACACAAACTCTAAGCCCAGTGGATAAACCACAAAACTTATGCTCTATTGTGTGAAACAAAGATACTAGATCAAGATAACTATCAAGGAGTGTATGCATAGGACATAAAAAGTTTTGGAACGAAGATGACATGCTTATGAAGCGAGCTAACAGTCTAATTGCTAATAAGTTCAAAAAGATCATGACATTAGGTTGCATCCTAAACAGTTTAAGCAAATAACATAAAGTTATATTGTCAATTAATCGCTCATGACATAACTTTTCTTAAACAGGTGAGTTTTTAATAATGTTTTGAACAGATCAACATCAGAACAAGTCTTAATTTCAATTGGTAGTTGGTTCCAGATGATAAGTGACAAACAAATTAAAATACAGTAAAACCCTGATTTATAGCAGCTACTCCTTCCACCAAATTTCATTAAAGAATATTGAGAACTCTAGGGCCTGAATTACTGTATATTCAGGTGAGTTGGTATAAAAGAACTAGAGTCTAGATACCTTACAGTTGATCTTACATAATATTGTGTTGAAAGGAGTATAAAATAAATGCTTGTTATGCTATTAGCTAGTTACATCATCTCTCATAGGATGGTAACATATTTCATTGTTCTTGTATAACTACTACTACTACTATTAACCACTACTCAAAACAGACTCTTGATAATGTCGATTATAAGGATCCAGCATGTTTGGGGGGTAATATACCGTTCCCCCTCCCATTTTTTCGTAAATATGAAATTGTTGGATATTTGAATAACTGTGAACCGTCCGTTATGTAATTGCATATATAATATTCAGACTGACAAATACAATTAGACATGTGAATTGTGAACTGGTAGTGCTTTTAACAAGCCATTACATGTACACAGTACATTGTACATTAATTCCGGAAGTACTGATTACGCAACTAGTTAGATATTTATCACGGAGAATGAGGTCATACACAGAAAGCTGCTGTCACGTGACGATAATCAGTTTAAATCGGATACGTGGCAATTAATTTGTTTAAATTTTACAGCTGATTGACACGGCATATTACCTTACTGAATGTAAACTTTTGCCTTGTACTTATTAAGGTTTTGACGATCAGGCTATTAAAGACACATCACAAAATACTCGGACTTCAAATATTTAATCAAATCTCACCTGTTACGAAGCTGTCTGGATACCCCTGAAATAAGAGTGAAAGTGTTATCTACAAGTTCATTGCAAAACAGAATTAAGTGCAATACGATATCAAATTTGAAGTCCGTAATAAAGAATAAAAGAAACGATATTGCCGAATTGGCAAATAAATAGTTCGACTTGATTACCTTTATCAATCAAATTTATTTTAATTATAATTCTAATATATTATATAACTTATCCAATACAAGTAAAAATAGATGAACATTAGTAGAAATATTTGATTAATTAAATAAAGAATTGAAATTACCGTTGGAGTAGCTAGATGATACTATACGTGGTAGTGATCTCGTACAGTTCACACATTGTCTAAAAATCATGACATGCCAGTCTGAGCTGGAGGAAAGAGGAGTTTAGCAAGGTATAAATAAATTCTAACATTTTTTACAGTTACACGCAGTGTTATTCAGTAAGTATATCAGGTATTCATGATGTAATAGAAATAATTGTTTGAAGCTAAATGATGAAATCGTTTTCTTGTTTATTGATTCACTACAGTAAACTCAACACTTGAGTAACCATTTGCAATGAATAAAACAAATTGTTAGTGTGGTGAGAATAGCAACTCAGGTGAGAATAGCAACTCAGCCACTCTGATAGAGGATTCTATGAAGCACACCAAAGTAACCAAAGTAAGTAGTATGGCAGTGCAATTATTTGCAGTTGTTAAAAATAGTTGTCATTTAAAATACATCAATTTAATAAATTAATCATTGAATCAGCTTTTGTGGAATTTTTGGCCGAATGTTATTATAATGTAGAAATTACTCAACCCATTGGCCATTACCCTTAAATCAATATGTACATAAAAATCATAACCAAACCCTGCAAACGTCATTTCCCTGTTATCAAAAGTAAGACCAAAAGTTGACTTTATCTCTAAAATGTGTTTATAGCATATTTGCTGTTGAGTGGCCAGTTGTAGGTCGACTCAGGAGAATTGAAATATTCCTTAAGCTCAGGCAACCCTCTGATTCTCTTCATGAACATTTTCAGATTATCATGTTCAATGAATGTGGGTTCCATCTTAACAAACCGGTTAATAGACTCAAACATCCAGAAATCAGTCCCTGTTATGTCGTCTCCAGCAAAATACTTGTTATCTCCAAGAGCACTGGAAAACTGCTTCATGAACTCTTTTCCGTGTGTAACAACAGCAACTTTGTTAGACTTAAAATTATCAGGGGTTGTGTCATAGCAAAGTCCATAAAAGCATGATCCAAAGTCTTCGATAGCATGATCGATCATGTCATAACGAGATATATCAGCAGGATTTGACCCCTTTGGGAACAGTCCAGTTTTAGCAGAGAGGTAATGAAGAATAGAGATTGATTGAGTGAGCTTCACATCACCATCTATCAAGTACGGAAGGTTTGGAAAGTCTAGTCCTAGGGTGAATTTGACATCAAACCACACGGATTTATCAAAGTTTGGAGCATCCCCTGGTTCGTAAACAACTTCCTCATAGTCAATGCCAGCATAGCGAAGAAGCATCCTCATTGGTTCAGCTAATCCCCTAATTTTCCAGTATCCAAGCTTCATTCTACGTCTCTCGAGGGCCAATATAATGCTCTAGGGGTTGAGATGGATGGAAAAGATGTTATCAGTAAAATGCTCACACAATTCAGTGTGTAGAGAATGCTAAACAGGAAGATGTTCTTAAGGTTGACAATGAAGATGTACTTGACAAACAACTCACTCGTCCATGCCCTGGAGTTGATTGAGAGACAATAAAATATATAAAAATTAATATATAATCAATACAAAACTACGTGTCTCTACTCTCTACCAGTAAATTTTACAGCCCGGGAGCTTTCAAAACTTAAGTCTGCATTATTGTCTGCGTTCAATAGAAATTATTGTTTAAAGCTAAATAATGAAATTGTTTTCTTGTGTATTTATTCACTACAGCATACTGAACACTTGAGTAGTGATTTGCAGTGAATAAAACAAATTCTTAGTGCGGAGAGAATAGTAAGACAGTGCAATTATTTGTCGTTGTTAAAAAATAGTTGTCATTTAAAATACATCAATTTAATAAATTAATCATTAAATCAGCTTTTATGGAATTTTTGGCCAAATATTATTATAATGTAGAAATGTTTCAACCCATTACCCTTAAATCAGTATGTACATACAAATCATAACCAAACCCTGTAATCTTCATTTCCCTGTTCTCAAAAGTGAGACCCATATTATAAGCATGATCCAAATATATGCTGTGTTAAATTTGATTTTATTTCTGTCTATCTAAATACAGCATGTTTGTTGTTAAGTGGCCAGTTGTAGGTCGACTCAGGAGAATTGAAATATTCCTTCAGCTCAGGCAATCCTCTGATTCTCTCCATAAACATTTTCAGATTATCATGTTCAATGAATGTGGGTTCCATCTTAACAAACCGATCAATAGCCTCAAACATCCAGAAATCAGTCCCTGTTATGTCGTCTCCAGCAAAATACTTGTTATCTCCAAGAGCACTGGAAAACTGCTTCATAAACTCCTTCCCACGTGCAACAACAGCAACTTTGTTAGCCTCAAAATTATCAGCAGTTGAGTCGTAGCAGAGTCTGACACCAATAAGAACGAAGTCCATGATAGCATGATCGATCATGTCATAACGAGATATATCAGCAAGATTTGACCCCTTTGGGTACAGTCCAGTTTCAGCGGAGAGGTAATGAAGAATAGAGATTGATTGAGTGAGCTTCACATCACCATCAATCAAATACGGGAGGTTTGGAAAGTCAAGTCCTAGGGTGAATTTGACATCAAACCAAACAGATTTATCAAAGTTTGGTGCATCACCTTGCTCGTAAACAACTTCCTCATAGTCAATGCCAGCATAGCGAAGAAGCATCCTCATTGGTTCAACTAAGCCCCTAATTTTCCAGTATCCAAGTTTCATTCTACTTAAACTCATGTGGCGCTGAGGATATAGAATTCTATTTAATAAAATGTGATGAGCAATATAACTTTTTTGTTGTTTTTGATTTTGTTAGTGGATGGAATAGTGAAACAAATTTTTTTATGTTATCAGTGAAATCCTCAAACAGTGCAGTGTGTAGAAAAAAAGAGGAGGATGTTCTGAAGATTGACAATTAGGATGTGTTTGTAGAATTTAAATATTTTTCAGAACTGATATGAACTAGCAGTCACAATAAGTCAGCCGAGTTGTCACGTACCGTGACATTAGAGATGATCAATGCAAGTTCCATTCGTTGAACTCCGGAAAAATAAGAAAAAAACAATTTTATTTAGTATAAATTAAAGCAAACCTTTATACCAGACATCTTAGGGGACTTGGAGTAGCAAGAGAGTGGCTAGAAGGTATATACCTTTTACAAAAATACGCTGAAAATAATCCAAGGTGATATAGGATTAGAGAGTGCAGACCGTGAAGTTTACGCACCCACCCTTGCCTCCTGAATTCTTGGTTTGGTAAGAAGAATTGAAAAGCTGCAAAAATCCAAATAAATAAGACGTAGAAGATTTGACAACACTATTTTAAAGCAGAATTGTGTGATTTCGATGCATCCAGAGCAGTTCTTGATTCCGTCAACCAGAAGTACAGGAAATGATAAGAATGATAAGAAACTTAATTGAGGATTAAATGAGGAGGGGTACCTGTTAAAAGTTCAAGAAACTTCCTAGGATACCCCTTCAGTGCACACTGTAAACATAGTACTATTAAGGGGGCCAAAATTGATTTTATAGTGGTTTCTGATAGAGGGGAGTGATATCTATCAGCTGCTTTAATTTTGGTCCCATGGAAAAAAATTGTTCCTAGCCAAAATTATCGCCAGTCAAAGGTCAGCGCTTATGTGTAATTGTATTGCGCGAGCGATTTTCAATCGCGCGCCCTGAAAATCTATCTTCTCCTACATTTTTTGAGCAATCACCCTGATTTTTTATTCAATTTTGAAAATCTTGGACCTGGAAAAATCGTCAAAAAATGAGGTCCAAGATTTTCAAAATTGAATAAAAAATCTTCTAAGGCCTATCTCAAAATTCGGCTGGACAGATATCTTCTTAATGATCCATAGAACATATGCTGAAAGTTTCAGGGTGATTGCTCAAAAAATGTAGGAGGAGATAGATTTTTAGACTCGATTTTCAGAGCGCGATTGAAAATCGAGTTTCAGGGTGATTGCTCAAAAAATGTAGGAGGAGATAGATTTTTAGACTCGATTTTCAGAGCGCGATTGAAAATCGCTCGTGAAATACAATTACACATAAGCGCTGACCTTTGACTGGCGATAATTTTGGCTAGGAACAATATTTTTCCATGGGACTAAAAGCAGCTGTTAGATATTACTCCCCTCTATCAGAAACCACTATAAAATCAATTTCGAGATAATTTTGATGAAGACTCCCCCCCCGGCCCCCTTAACTATTATTACTAACTATTCTGTCAAATGCAGCATGATAAAATAAATTGCATAAACTCTTCTTAGAACGTAAAGGCACCACTCACACATTACACAAGCCAACCTTCGGCTTATGTCAAACATTCAAAGTCCCTTTCATTAAATTTTCAGCTAATGAAGAATATGGTAAATTAAAAGTTTGGAACATGTAGGTTATTCTGCTTAATTATCTGTTCAATCTACCGGTAAAGCAAATACGTACATCTGAAAAGTTGTGATCTGTGAAAACTAGACTCGGTTGAGAATTTTATTAAACTTATATGGAAACAACATTAATTAATGTTGGTGGGGAAATATTTATTACATATTTTTTCCCATAGTGTGATGATATTTTGTAGACATATGTGATGATGTGATGTCATACATTTTACTTAAAGTAAAGTAGAGTAAAGTAAAGTAAAATTTATGACATCACATCATCACACATGTCTACAAACTATCATCGCACTGTGTGAAAAAATATATAATAAATATTTCCCCACCAACATTAATTAATTATCAAATACAATATTTAAAAACAATTTCATCAAAAACATTATCCTATTTTAAAAACTTCCCAGTGGAATAAAGATTTATAAAACGCTTCTTTGCCACATAAGGATGGAACCAAAGATAATTGTTATGTTTCTCTTTATTACTGACATAACTGGCTCCCTCAATTCTTACTAAAACTTCATTAGAAACATTCCAAAAAAAGCAATCGTTTGTAATACTTTTAGAAATCATATCTACCTTATATCCTTCTAATTTAATTTTAAAACCTAAAACTGTCACAGAGTTCTTGACGTCCGGAGGGAGTTTGTTCCAATATGGAATAACTCGCTCCGGGAGAAAAGACTTCTGGATATTCTTGACCTTTGTCACACTTTTACTACATCTATTGGATGAAACCAGATTAAGACCTGATCTGCTTGGTCTGAACAAGTCTGAACCATAATCAGTCATAGCATTAATAACCTTAAAAGCTTCAATAAGGTCCCCACGTATTCGCCGCTCTGCCAGCGTTGTCAAATTGAGGATTTCCAGTCTACGGCTGTAAGGAAGAGTACCCACCTCATCAATCAGACGGGTAAACCGCCTCTGGACGCTCTCCAGCTCCAAAACAGTCCCCCAACTTCCATGAGCCGCAGGTGGATTCCACAATTGGACACAATACTCAAGATGAGGTCTTATTAAAGCTTTATATATAGCAATCATAACAACCTTTTCTCTAATAACTAAATTCCTTACAATCCAACAAATCATACGATTTGCCTTAGCGATACATGCTTTGATCTGTTCGTTCCAAAGCAGGGAGCTATGGGTAATAACCCCCAAATCTTTTTCCTGATCAGATACTTCAAGTTCTATACCATTTACCTTATAATTTAAATTAGGATTGTTGTTAAAATTAATGTGCACTACTTTGCACTTGGCAGGATTAAATTGTAAAAGCCAAATACTTTCCCAAACTTCTAATACTTCGATATCTTCAGCAACACTACCGTGGTTAGCTGCATTACCAATTAATTTAAGATCATCAGCAAATAACTTTATCTTATTTTTTACAAGGTCAGGCAAATCATTAATATACAGAATGAATAGGAGAGGGCCTAGAACTGACCCCTGAGGAACACCAGATAAAACATGTTTAACCTCGGACCATTGTCCTTCTACAGAAACCCTCATAGTCCTGTCTGTCAGAAAATCTTTAATAACATCTAAAACCTTTCCTTTGACACCAAAGCCTTCCAATTTAGACAGAAGTCTAAAGTGGGGGACTGTGTCGAACGCCTTACTAAAATCAAAGTATAGAAGATCAACCGGGGCACCTTCATCTAAAATGTCAAGAATGTCATCAAATGTCTCTAAAAGATTAGATAAACACGATTTACCCTTAACAAATCCATGCTGATGCTTCGAAATTCGATGTTCTAGAAAATTTAAAACATGTGCTCTCACCAACTTTTCATACACTTTGCACAAAATACAAGTTAATGAAACTGGTCTATAATTTAAGGGGTCTGATTTAATACCCTTTTTAAACAATGCTACAACAGATGCAGATTTCCACACTGCAGGTAAAGATCCTGTATCTGAACACTTTTGAAATAATTTAGTTATTGCTTCAACAAAATTGTTGTCATAAGCTAGCGATTTCAACAACTTCGGATGAACACCATCCGGACCAGAACTCTTAAAAATGTTAAGCTTTAAAAGTTGCTTTTTTATATCAGAGCTGTTGACTTCCATATCATCAATATCATCAATACTCTCATTGTCAGGTCTTAAATTCTCAGTTTTAGGGAGAGGGCCAGGTGGTTCACGCACAAAAACAGAGCTAAAGGCACTTGCGAGTACCTCAGCTGACTCAGTCGAACTATCTGTGCGTGTACCATCTCCTCTATCTAAAGAAACCACACTAGACTTAACTTGACGTTTATTTCGTAAATAAGAGTAAAAAGACTTACAATTCTGCTTCAGATTAGATGTAATTTTCTTTTCATAATTAACTTTAGCTTTAATTTCTGCTAATTCATAAGTATGTTGTTTGCTACTTGCATAACTAAAATTAACATCAGATGGATTAATATCAAACTCAGCCCATGCTTTATCTTTATTCTTTCTCATTCGTTTAAGTGCAGATGTACTCCATGGCAACTTGACAGGTCTGTTGTCGAGATAAACCGAAGCAGTCGGAACAGCTGCAGCAACAGTCTCCAGTTTACCATGTAATTCAGCCCACATATCTTGAACATCATTGGTAGAACTATAATCCCAGTCGATATTTTTCAAACTAAAATTTAATAACTCTTCAGAGGAAATCTTACCCCATATAGGTTTGATAATCTTCTCTTTTAAACATTTGCTAGTATCCGGCGAAACAACTAGTTCGACAAGTATCCCAACATGATCACTCTTACCAAGCGGAGAAACGATCTTACAACCGTTGACAAGAGCATCATTTGTATACAGGACCTGATCAAGAAGACTCTCCTGGAGAGTATCCTTCACAAGCCGTCTTCTAGTTGTCTCGTTGGTGAAATACCAAGTTAAACCACTGTCATTGAAAACATCCATGAATTTCTGTTGAGTAACTAAAAACTGGTTCTTGCTAGCAATATTACTATTTATGCTACCAGTTTCCCATAAAACATTTGGTAAATTAAAATCTCCTAAAAGGAGTGTTTCAAAATCATTCCTTTCACTACAGATGCTCTTGATACAAGATATTAACGCATTATTCTGTTCTAAATTCAATGAAGTGGATCTGTAAATACAACAAATACTAATCAGTCCACCTGATGTGTTGATATTAACAGCTAAAGAATCCGGTGCCTTTAAAAAAGAGTTCACTAGTGAAGCATTACAACAGTTTTTAACATAAATTATAGAGCCTCCTCCACCACTTATACTGCCAGTGGAATTGTCAATTCTAAAATCTCTATCTTTTCTAAACATACTAAATCCTTCAATATAAATTTCGGCATCTAATATATCACTACTAAAATGAGTTTCTGTTACACAAATTACCTCAATAGATTTATACATTGATAAAATACATTTTAGTTCATCAATTTTATTAAATAGGCCGTTAGCATTGGTATAAAAAATATTTAACGGCTGGGCACTGCGGCCTCCGCTTTGTCCTCTGTCTTCTCTGGCTCTCTTTTCTTTGCCTCCTCCTTCGTCTTCTCTGTCTCTCTTTTCTTCGCTTCCTCCTGCCTCTTCTTCCTCTCCTTTCTGGCTAAAAAACGAATATCTCTGTCTGCCTTACAGAGGTCCAAGTTGATCCAATAAGTTGACTCTTTCCAGCCCTTACCATGGTCAGCGTAGAAATTTACTGACTCTTCATCTCGTGTCTGGATGATGAGCGGGCGACGGTGATCTGGCTTGTCAGCATCAAGCTTGCCAGAGCGATGGCAACTTATCATGTCGTCCTTCTTAATCTTTAGGGTCTCCCTGCAGAACTTGGAGTCGTCCTCCTGGCGTTGCTTAGAGGTAGTCTTTTTGCTCTCTGGAACCTTGAGCACACACAGATTGAGTTTTCGTTTGTTTCGCTCAAATGTATCAGTGTGCATCTTCATTTGCACTTCCGAAATAACAGTTTCAGAAGCTTGTTCACGACTCATGTCATCGAGAACCTTCTTCTGGGTTTGTGCTGTTACCTCAGAATAGAGACGAACAGCTTTATCAACTGTTTTCTCTGCACTTCCTTTAATAGCTTCCTTAATCGAGTTAGTCAGGGCTGGGGTCAAATGTTGGAGTTCCTCTTTAATAATAGCCCTGACAGCCCCGTTTTCCTTAGTGTCAGCTGAGGTATGAGGCGCCACAAAACAGTATGGGCACTTCCAGTTTGTAAGATTCAGTAACATCTCGTTTTTAAGGCCAGATAAACCAACACAACTCAGGTGCCAAAATAATTGGCAAGCTTCACACTCAACTGATAGTTCTTCTGACATGTAAACATCACATTGGCAGTATTTTTCCTCTGGCACTGGGACATTATCAGAAGATGAATCCTTAGGGGGACTCGTCTTGACTCCACGTTTTTTTCGTATCGACACCCTCTCGGGTACATTGTTACTTGCCATCCCTGAACTCAATAAATGTATTTAATTGTAGTTGTGAAAATAGTTTAAAACTTACTTACTTACTTTTTTAATAAAACAAATATTTAATAAAACAAATATTTATTTTTACGACACAATCAAACAATATCAATAATAAATAAATCAGGGGAGGTTTGAAGAGGTTTGAAGTGCCGAAGGCCACTGCTTATCTTTAGGATTTGAGAGTGACCTGTGCTTGAAACCCCCTCAACCATCCACTACGTCAATACAAATATATGTTATACAAATATAGAAAAATATAATAATATAAAATTACTTATTGGTTTAGTTTGGTGACATAGGAGAGCCCAGTTGAGTTTTAGTTTAGGTTTAGGTTTTCAATAATAGTTTAAAAGGTTAGCCATGTTTCATGGCAGAGAGAGATATCATGTGTGCAGAGCCGTACCGGATTTAGAATTTGAGATATAATATAAAGTAGTTACCATGTATTAGGGTCATCTCGATTTTGGAGGGATAGCAAGTGCTTTTTAAGGTTAGATTTAATAATACCTGACGAGGCTGACAAGTCTGAATTCTTGGAAGAACCCGGGATTATTATCCCATCTTCATTAGCATCACAAATTTCGAATACATAGGGACTGAGGTCATTCCAAATTTTCGTAGAGGTGTACAAAAAGTTCTGTTGGGAGATATCTAACCTCAGTAATGGGACAATCAGACGAAGTTTTTCATTTCTAGGACAGAACTTGAAAAGATCTTTAATCGACTGGGGGACATCAAATTTAAGAATTTTGAATAGTTCCATAAATGTATGGTACATGTGCAGATTCTCCAGGTTCATAATTTTCTGCTCAGTGAATAGCGGTTTAGTGTGTTCAAGACAGTAGTTCTTGCTAGCCATATGTTCGTTATAAGTTCTTGAACGTGCACAGGTTAAATAGTATTCTTTATGATCAAAATTGGGAATGTTACCAAATAGCAGTCTTATACATCGTTTTTGAATTGCAAAGATTTTATTCAGCTTATGTTTAGGGATCCCACCCCAGCAACTTATACAATAGCTAAGATGTGACATAAAAAGAGCATTGTATAGTTTCAAATATTCAGATTTGGGAATGAGTTTGCAAATTCTCTTAATCGATACAATACTGGAGTTCAGCTTTAAAGATAAATGATTAAGATGTGGTTCCCAGCTTAGCTGTTCGTCTATTATCACCCCAAGAAACTTTGTACATTGAACTTTTTCTAGCTTTTTGCCATCTATTAAAATCGTTAGATTCCTGTTAAAGGGCCGTGTTCTGGCACAGGTCTGTGTTGCTCTTGACAAACCTGGCTGAAAATGCATATAACAACTTTTCCCTGCATTTATATGTAACTTGTTAGACTCCATATAGTTACTGACCTGTTTCATTACATGATTAGCTTTTTCAAAAGCTTCCTGTGCTGAACTACCTATCACAAAAATATTTGTATCATCAGCAAACAGGACGAATTCAGCCAAGCTTGAGGAGCTCACAATATCATTTATATAAATCAGAAATAGTAGAGGTCCTAACACTGACCCGTACCCCTGGGGTACACCATACTCAACTGAACACTTGTCCGATTTTTCAGTTTGAAAAGAAGTTACTTGGCTACGGTTTGTTAGATAGCTAGCAAGAGTTTTTAGTGCAATACCTCTTACTCCATAGTGTTCAAGTTTATGCAGGAGTTTATCGTGCTCAATTGTGTCAAATGCTTTACTTAGATCAATAAATATTCCAATTACATGATTTTTCTGTTCAATCTCATTAAGTATTTTATTGACAGAATTGTTTACGGCATGAGATGTTGAGTGTTGTTTTCTAAAACCAAATTGTCGATCATAAATCACGTTCATAGCACTGAGGTAATTATATAGCCTATTATAAATTATTTTTTCAAGTATTTTTCCAAATATCGGTAATGTAGAAACAGGTCGATAGTTATCAAGGCATCGTGAGTCTCCTTTTTTATAAATTGGTGTAATAGAGCCCGTTTTAAGCTTGTTTGGAAAGACCCCATTGTCCAAGAACCAATTAAAGAATCTAGAGATATGACCAGACAGATAATTTACACTCTTTTTTAAGACTTTAACAGAGATATCACTTGCCTTCCCATTTTCAAGGCTACCAATAATTTTACTTATCTCTTCCTCGTCACAGGGGCTGAGAAAAAAAGAGCTCACTATTCTTTCTCTGCCCTTGAGGTATTGTTTAAACTTCGTTTTATTGAAATTGCCATCAGTTACCGTACGAGATGGTACAGAAGATTGAACTTTTGAATTAAGAGTACGAGCAATAGACGAGAAGTAGATGTTAAATCCGTTAGCAATCTCACGGCGTTCAGTTACAATTCTACCATCAATTAAGAATGATGCTTTTATATCTTTTTTAGATTTACCCCTGAGTTCGTTAATCAATTCCCAGGTTTTTTAAATATTTCCTTTAGCAAGTTCAAATTTTTTCCCATAGTGGGCTTTTTTCGCAGATTTTATAGCTTTGTTTAGGATAGAACGATACTCCTTATACTTAAGATATAAAGTTTCCTCACCTAATGGGTTGATTTTGGTACACGAAGCCTTCCATCGCTTGTAGTGAAAGCCTTTAGTAAACACAGATTTAATTAACGCAGAAGTGATCCATGGATTCATCAATCTATTGCTTACTTACTTACATTTGAAAACTGGCCACGGGCCTAAATATTACATACCAATCAATTACAATTCATTAACAAATTACCAATATTAAAAACTATCGAAAATATTCAAGAAAGTATTCTCTAGCCAAAGGGCTCAATATTTAAATCTAAATCTTCAATATTGTCTGGTTTATATCGCAACTTGGGCCCTCTGTCCCCCCTTATCGAAATAACCGTTGTCTTTAATACCTCAAAGCGCAAGCGCTTTCTAAGATTAAAACAAAGTATTTTAGTAAAACAAAGTATTTTATTTATTAGCAGTGCAATCAATTCATATGATATAATTATAAGAATATAATAGTATGTCACACCTAGTTAGTAGTAGTTAGTAGGTGACGGGAGCTTCCAAGCTTTCCGTAGTGCTCCCAACCTGCTTTCAGATATGGGAGTCATATATGCCTTCAGTTTCCACCCGGTGAACCTGGTCGGCGAGCCCCCAGGTTTCAACTGCGCATAATAATATAGCCGTGCGGGTAATAAACCCCGGGTTGGCGTCACGTGTATTCGGTAGTGTGGCCGACCCCACTACTCTGCTGCGCGTTACCGTGTTGGGGTGCTATCCCGGCGCGCGCGCCGGAGCTAGCCCCTCTCCCCGGCCTCCGCGCACTTCGGCTATTTTGCTATATAAGAATTGAAATCTGCGTTCGTTTTGCGTACTGTATGTTTGGTAAAATAATTATTTATAAAGAATCAGAGTTGCCATGCCGCTCGCCCGAGCGTTTGGAGTTTTTAGGAGCCAGTCCAGACACTTGCCTGGATTGCATCGCAGTAGCTCCGTATCGACTCCTTACGCCCGAGTAAGTTGTTATATCCTATATACTCTGTAAGTTTCACGTTAGCGTCTGAGGTACCAGTCCAGACTATGTGTCTGGTTCGCATCGCGAAGGCCCCATAGTGACGCTTTGCGCTTAACTCCAGAGATGTGAGTTCGATGAGATTGTACTTTTATTGTATGATTGTATCTTGGAGAGATGGGTTATCAGGATTAGAAAATGTATCGTTTCCAGTACCGAGAGGTTGGAACTAAGGGAGCCAGCCTGGACTCTTGTCCAGATTGCATCGCAATAGCCCCTTGTCGTCCCTCGCACTCGTTCCTGGTAACGGTGTGTGGTTACTATGGTTCAGAGATCTGAGTAGTCGACGAAGTCTAGTAGATTTGTTAACTTAAGTGCTTTTGTTTGTGCTATGGTTCGTATGACTTGATCAATAGTTGTTGGATCCTCACCAAACTTGTTCATTCTAATATGTGTGAATCGTACACATTCGCAAATGAGATGTAATGCGGTCTCATGTGTTTCTGATTCGCAATAGCTGCAGGAGGGTGCTGTGGTGAAGTTTATTTTATTTTGGAAGTGGTTTAGTCCGTTGTGACCAGTTATCAGTCTTGTAAGTGGTCTGAGTAATTCTGCTCCTAATTTAAAAAGATATTGTCCATGCAATTTGTGATGTAGTATCCCAGTTACAAATTCTTTAGTATTGTCGCTGATATTGCATTTCTCCCATCTTTTGTTGAATTTTAGTTGGATGTGATTGATGATCTTATTTTTGAACTCTGTGTTAGGCTTCCGTGGAATGTCACTCTCTAGTTCTGGATTGATTGCGGTGGATCGGATGTTAGCAAGCTTGTCCGCATGTTCGTTGCCATGGTGACCTTCGTGTCCAGGGATCCAATCGATGTAGATAAGATGTTTACTTGATGCTTTGTTGAGACTATTATGTAGTTTGTGTATCATCTTGCTGTTTGTGTAAGATTTGGTTAGTGATTTGATAAGTGCTTGTGAGTCCGTGTATATTATCACTCTGTGTTCTTTATATGTTGGTGATGAAATGATGTCATGTAGCAGGATGCTTGCTCTGTATAAGGCGTGTGCCTCGCATTGGAATACCGTGTGGTGTGAAGAGAGGTTGTAGTTCTCTGTAATGAAGTCTTCCTCGTTTATGAGTATGACTAATCCGTATCCTGTCGAGTTGTCCGTGCTGGAATGTTTGGATCCATCAGTATATGCAGTGATCAAGAAATTTCCCGGATTCATCGGGGTCATATTTCTGTCGCCGATTGTGAGATGATAAGATTTGTCGCTTATGTCAGTTGGTTTTAGCAAGTCGTTGTCTGCTGTGTTATAGGTGTTAAAGACGTTGTTTAAGATTTTGTCGATGATAACAGTGCACGGTTGAAATGATTTTCTTATGCTGTGATCTATTGTGAGAGTCGGCCAGTGCTCGAGGCTTTTTAGTCTTAGGGATTGGAGGAGTGCCGTTTTCTCTAATTCAAGTGTTGCTGGAAGTAAGTTGAAGAGCTGATGTAGAACTTCTTGTGAGGATGATCGTAGTGCTCCTGATGCTAGTAGGAGGGATAAGTTTCCTGGTTTCTCGAGTGGTTTGAGTACGGATTTCTTGTCTAGTAGTCTAGGTGCCCATGCTACGCATGCATAGGTCATGATTGGTTTAATGATTGCATTGTAGACCCATATGATTTTGTCGGGACTGATACCCCAGTTGTCACCAATCGTTTTTCGGGCGGCGAAGAGAATGTTGGTACATTTCTTTGCTGTGATGTTGATATGTTTGTGCCAATTTAGTCTGCTGTCTAGGTGGATGCCTAAGTATTTTACTGTATTGTGAAATTCAACTTCGATGCCGTGTAATTTGATTGGGCGTGGTATGTTTATATTATTTTTGCGACTGAAAATTATTATTTGCGTTTTGATAGCGTTCAACTTGAGTCCGTTTTCTTCGCACCATTTATTGATTTTGCGAAGATATGCTTGTCCAAGGTCTCTAAGGGTTGATAGGTCGATACCCATGAGGATGATAGCTAAATCATCAGCAAAAGCTAGTAATTCGTTGATGGTATCTAAGAGAATGAGAAGGGAGTCCAGAACTATGTTCCACAGGAAGGGTGAGAGGACTCCACCCTGAGGACAACCTGCTAGAATCCATATTACTATTGCTATACCTTTGAGATTGAGCTTGAGTTTTCTGGAAGTGATCAAGTGAAGTATCCAGTTACTTACGTTCCCCTTAGCTTTGGATTTCTCTAGGGCGCGTTTAATAGCTATAAACGGGATATTATCAAATGCCCCAGCAATGTCCAAGAAGATACCGAGTGAAAAGTTACCGATTTTCAGTGCAGATTCAATTTTTGATACCAGTTTGAGGATGGCTGATTCGGTACTACTGCCTTTTCTGAATCCATATTGTTTTGGTGATAGTGCTATTTCCATTTTGAGGTCTCGTTGTAGGTGCCAGAGAATTAGTCGTTCCATTAGTTTCAATGTACAGGATGAAAGTGTGATTATACGGAAGGATTTAGCTGTGTAGTAATCATCTTTACCTGGCTTAGATAGGATTGCTGCATTGGAGGTTTGCCATGCTGTCGGAACTTGTGCGTGGATAAGCGAGAGCCTCATTATATTCAATAGTGGAGACTTGATGATGTCATACGCTTCTATGAGCATTTCGTTCGATATGTTGTCATGACCAGAAGCTTTATTCTTTTTTAGTATCGCTATTGCTTCGTCTAATCTGGCTATCGAGATGATTGAGTTGATGTCCTCTGGAGACGCGTTTGCTTTACATGGGAGGAGTTCTTCCTGGTTTGGAGCTTTACTGGTGAATAGCGTTGTGGAGAGAAGATTCAGGGTTTCACGTGGATTTTGGGTGTAGGTTCCATCTGGCTTGCGCAGTGCGCTGAGGTTGGAATTTTTGTTGCCTAGTAGAGATTTACATATTTTTGATACATCCTTTTGTTTTTGAAGACCTGTGCAGAATGTTCTCCAATTTTCATTTGATTCCTTTGAGATGAGAGCGTTTAGCGCTTTGTGCGCTTCGTTATATTGTGTTTGGAGCTCGCTGTTGTGTGGGTCATTTTCATGGTCGTTACGCAATATGATGAGTTTTGTTTCTGATTCCGTTAGATTTTTGGACCACCATGTGAGCCTTTTTTTATTCCTGATGAAAGTTGGTGGACATGATTTTATAAAGCAGTCGTATAAGGTGTCGTTTAGTTGGTAAACTTTTAAATTGAGATCGTGCATTTTCAATTTATAATTACTGCGATGATTTTTGTTGTGGAACTTGTAATTCCACGATTTGCATTTTTCTTCGACCGCAGCTTTATAAGCAGTCCAATCGCACTTTTTCTTGTTGTAGGTACGGATTGGTCTGGTTTTAATTTTCTCGTTTTTCAATGTGATAACGAATTCAATTAGTACATGATCAGAGAGTGAAAATTCAGGATTGGTGTCCCATCCTTCTATTTTAGGCGCGAATTCATTTCTTAATGTGAGGTCTATCGCTGTTAGATGAGCGTTACGTCTCCATGTGTGTTTACCGTTGTTTACCCATAACAGCCCAGCCTGAGCTAAGCATGTTAGGAGTTTGTTTCCTCGCACGTCCGATGTGAGGTTACCCCAGGTGGTATGATGCGCGTTGCTGTCAGTGCCTATAATGAGACCATGTTTGTAGCGGAGGCAGTGCTCCGATAGTTTGAGGAATGTATCTGGTGGTTCGTTTGTTTTGCCATCCATGTAGATGCTGGATATGTATAGTTTGGAACTTGGTAGTTCTATAGAGCAAGTGGCTGAGTCGCGGTCGGAGAATTGCATTTGAAAGAAGAATTTATCCGCAAGGTTGTTAGATATAGTCAGGGTGGCTCGAGGGTTAGCTAAGTCCGGCGATGTGTGATAGAAAGTTACTCCGTTCCCAGGTAGGTGTTTTGGTTTTCCGCGTACGCAGTATGGCTCTTGAACGAAGGCAATGAATGGCATGTCGTCATTTTGTTCAACGTTATAATAAAACTGAGCTGTGGGATTTTCCGAGCGATGGAGATTAATTTGTGAGCACGGGATGTACGAGAGTTCGTTAGTCTGGTTGTTCTTGGTTATTCTGGTTTTGGTGGAGTTTGACGAGTGATTAGTGCGAGGGAGTTTAGATTGCGTGGGCATAATCTAAACTATGTAGACATCTTTTGTACTTCCTGACAGGTGAACGAAGTTAGAGGTTTAACGATCGCGTTTAAAGGTTTAGAGGGTCTTGCAAAGATTCTGAATAAGTAAATTTCAATTAAAAGGATAATTAGTGCTGCTGCATTTTATTTTTATATGATAATTGGTATTTCTAAGTAGGTACACTATAGGAATTAAACGCAGTGTGTTATTTACGATTTACAAATATAACTTGTAGCGAAGAATTAATGTAAATTTCAATGTTAAGGAGGGCTCGAGGAGACCGTAGTCCCGAGGAGATTCAGAGACTCCAGAGTAGTTTCAGGACTTGGGTCCTCTTGTAAGCCGGGAGACTTTTTGCCGGAAGCGTCCGGGTCACAGATTACTAGGGTGGTGCCAAGGAGTGTAATCTTCCATTTGTTCTTGGCAAAATAAGATTGTGCCGTGTAGTCTAAGGAAGTGTAGTACAGGATTGCCCCGCCGGGGAGAGTCTTGGGTGGCTGATACTGTGAGAAAGATGCGGGATTCAGAGAGGGGTGGTGGAGAATTACTACTCTAATGAATTGGTTTGCGTTGAGAAGAGGTTCAAACCATTTCGGGAGCAGGGTTTTTACTCTTAGCCCGGGTACATCGGTCTCGTCTATTACTCTGTATATCTCGTTCTTGTCCATTATAGTTTTCACCAGTTGAATTGTTTCCCAGTTTTTGGTTTTTATGATGATCTTGTTCCCCGAGATATCCGTGATGTTGGCTGTGACGTCGATATTGGTCGATGATTCACTGTTATCGAGGACGCCCGTGATAAGCTGTAGGCGAATTCTATTAATGTGCTCTTGTGATAGAACTCCTAGGTTCTGGAGGCAGATGGAGACTTTGAAAGTAGGTGATGGAGGAATGTCTTCACCTAGGAGAGATATATGGTGAGAACTTGGTCGGTGAGTTGGGGTAAGGAAAAACACGGCTAAACAAGAGTAAGGTATATCGGTGGATTAAAAGAGACTGAGGAAATAAGGGATGGTTCGCGATAACGAGAGGGTTAGCTGCACGCATAATAATAAATTACAGCCGAAATATAGTGAGGAACGGAAAAACTGCTTAAGTGGGCTACTAGTACCATGTGCGAGGCGCTAGTAAAGTGTTAGAGATAAGAAACACTGTCAGAAAAGTGTGATACAACGAAGGAATGATAGCTAGTGAAATCTCTTACCAGGTGAATCAGCTGTCTGGGGAGTTATCGTACTAGATGGGGATTGGGGAGACTGTGTGCTGGATGGGGTTAAAGTAGACTGTACTCCGGTCGGGGTAGTGTGAAGAGGTGTTCCGGTTAGGGTTTGAGGAGGATGTGGTCCATTTTGGTCGGGGGGCGGTGTAATAGGTCGCTCAGTACTTTCTGCGGGGTAATTAGGATGGGTTTAAGTGGTTGTGTCATGATGAGTTATTTCTATAAATATGTCACCCTCCGTTATTGTCGGAAATCTGTACTAGGGTTTACTGTTACGCTGAGAACAATGGCATGATGGATACTTGTGTGTTTAGTGGCACATGTTATCGTACCTTTAGATCCACGCGGGCTCGTTTGTGGGAGCTGTGTTCCGGGAGGGGTACTACGTGGGGGCTGTGATTCGAAAGGGTTCGTTTGCGGAGGCTTCTTTTCGAGCGGGGTCGTGGGAGGGGTTTCTATCTCTCCTTCTTCATTTTTTCTTTGACGGTAGTCCGTGATTGTTAATTTTTTTTGTTGATTGGAGTCCGTATCGCCTTTACGGTCCCTTTTTCGTCCAGATTTACTACCAGTCATGCTAAACTGAGTAGGTAATATTAAAGGGACGGGATGAAGTAAGGGTTGTTGTGGTGATAAGCACATTATGTGTATGAGAATCAATTGGGGTACTGAATAATATTTAGAAATATGACGGAATAATTGACATACAGAGACAGGAATGATACACAGTGCGATATTATAAAGAGATAGAATTGAAACCAAAAGAATTGTGTGATTGAGATAATAACACTGTTCGCTGATCTTGTTTCCCAAGATATCCGTGATGTTGGCTGTGACGTCGATATTGGTTGTTGATTCACCGTTATCGAGGACGCCCGTGATTAGTTGAAGGCGAATTCTGTTTATGTGTACTTGTGTGAGTACTCCCAAGTTGTTATGTCACACCTATTTAACTGTTACGTTCGAGTAGTCGTGCTATGGCTAAATTTAACTAGGACCAGTGGTGTCGATTAACATTTAAAAGGTGATTCTAAGTGACACAAATGGAAAATTTTAAGAAAAGACGGATCAAAACACAGATCCAAGGACAAGGAGACCCCACTGCAGGACCATACATGCTATTGGCTTGTGCATGGCCCAAAAGGTTCCAGTTGTCCAGGAAACTGTACGTAGCTGGTCAACTAGTTTTGAATTTAGACTAGGCTTGATGAGTTCTGGGGTTTCTAGAGGTAAGATTTGATGGTGCCAGGTTTGTTCAGGCGGATATGGAAATTATGCGAGGAATATATAGGTATATAAAAATCATATCAATATAAAAATAGATCCAAAAATAGATCCAAAGATTCACACGGCAGTCAGGGAACTTCCAGACAGGATGCTTTTAAAACAGGTATAATTAGCGCTTTTGTAATTAGTTGTATGCAAGGGATGGGATGCTGGTTGACTAAGCTGGTTCAATGCCCCAGCTATTTAGGGGGAGCCACTCAATTTCACGCCCAGGTGTTGTCAATTGCTGGGTTTCAAGTAAGAGCTTTTTGATACGGCTCTTGATAATTGAGATGGGGGAGGAAAGGTCGGAAAATTTACTAGAGCCAGGGACCATGACATTGTTTTCATTAGGAGTGCATTTGTCGAATATTTTATCAACCAAACTGTTCCATATAGTCGTACCTTTGAAGATATGTAACTGAGTCTGAATAACGCTGACCCGTTGGAGATTCCATCTTTTGTGCAAGCTTTTTAATCAAGCGTTGCGCTTCGACTCCCATGCCTCCTGTTGTGGAGAAAACTAAAGGTGTAAAGGTAGCTTTTTCCACTTCTAGGACTCTTGCATTATATGCTCTTTTCTTCTCAGTCTCGTGAGCCAAATACATCATAGGAATTGGTTTAGCTGCGTTGGTTGGAGCAGGAGCGTGAAACACTCTTACATCAAAAAATGCTCTTTCCACCGCATTCCAAACTGATCTTACTTACTTACATAAGAAAATTTATCAGCTGCTTGGGAAATTCAGGATATAAGGCCTATATCTAAATCAAGTTTATTCAGATAATATACACGGATAAAATCAGCAACGGCTACTGTCTGACGGTTGCTGTCTGACTATATGGTTATCAATAAAATTTTTGAAAAATATAAAATTATTCAAACAATATACACATAATATAGCAATGACCCTATATAAAATCAACCCTTTAAGAATTCAAAAAATTCCCTAAACACTCAAAAATTACCCTTGGCCTTGTGGCTCCAAGTTAAGATCTAGACTGTTTATATTGTATAGGTCAACTACTAAAACTGCATTGTATACTATCTTAATCATTATACTGGACATGAGATGACGAAGTATCTTGAGCAGCACTTTATACCTCCACTTAGAACTTGATTAGTCACGAACAATAGAATCATTATAAATCAATACAATAAAACATTTTGATCAATAAATGCCTAGCAGCACCAGACAGCAGCCGTGTACCTTTTTCGACTCCACGGAGTCCCTGATGGACTTCTGTTTACTTTTGTTAATAATTTGACCGCAACCTTTCTTTCTCGAAACACAAATCCTACTGTACTTCATTACAGTATTAAGATAATATAATATAAAGCAAATCATGTGAATATATGACTACGAAATAGATCTATAGACTTGTCCATAATATTTAATACCGTATTGATGGTTTTGAATTTTGTATATTGAATTTTAATGTGAAGCGTTTACTCTTCCCCCTCGGCAATTAATTAGAAAGTTAGATTAATGACAATAATTGCCAAATGACGTAGTAGATATAGATGTTCAATGTTGTAGAGTGATTTCAAGAGTAGTGGTCCACAGGGGCCCGAAAAAGCCGTACAGGCACTTGGGTCCTTATCCTTGTCACTAGTCCCAATTGGATTCACTTTACACAAAACATGAACGTTTACAATTTAGACGTACACATTGGCACGATATTTATTAGAAAGCAAACAGTATAAAATAATACGTGCGTGCGCGGCTTGAGCCGCGCCGCATAACAATTTATGCGTTTAGGGGCTGGAGTACGCGTGTTTACAGATTAATGAATTGTTGCATTGTAAATATTTAAAGTGGACGATATATTATGATTTAATAGTAAATTTTTCAAAGCTGGCTTTGGACTTAGGTAAAATTATAATTTATTTATTTAAGAGAAAAAACCACGGATAGTTTTTAATTTACATAGTCGTATAACTATAATCAAGTTAATCCTGTTTTCAAGAATGCGCGGCTTTGGCGGCCAGTTATTGACTTGTACATAAAATTGAATTTTAAATAGAAATAAGAATGTATTAAAATTTAAAACTTTCAAAACGGAGGCTTATAATTATTATTATATTATGATTGTAAAATAAAGGATAAAATTTTAAATTTGTTTCACTAAAATTTGTTTCACTATTAACAATGTTTTTTCTCGCACCTCTGTCTCCACGGAGAGAAATCACTGTTGTTCTTAGGATTTCAAAGCGAAGGCGCTTTCTAATGTTATCAATAAAATTGGTAAAACTGTGAACCATTTAAAAAAATTTATAAGACCTACATTTATTTTATAGGGTACCTTTCAGTACCTTATTGAAACATATTCTATACAGTGGCGTAACTTTGCTTGTTGGCGCCCCCCCCCCCTTACAGCTTTTTGCGCCCCCTGAAGCAAAAAAGGGTAACCCAAATTTTTTTTCGCGTCGACCGAACGCTAAATTGGACAGGGAAAAACACAAACGAGGCGTTTTTTCAGTGAAAGGGCCTAAAATTCAGGAAAATTGCGCCCCATTATACGGCGCCCCCCCCCCCGCACAGCGGGGTCTGCGGGGCCCTAAGTTACGCCACTGATTCTATAGCCGATTCAGGATTTACGGATTATGATTTTAAATCATAGCAGCTGGCTGCTACAAATCATTTTTAACGGGTGATACTCGTTAAATATCTGACCGTCGACGAGTCCCACTCGGCGCGCGTCCTGGTAGGTTGTAAACCTACAAATCAATTTAAATACAACTTTACCGCCTGACTTCACATGAACATGAATCTTCGCAGGCTACTGCAAGATCAGATTGAGAGCTTTGGTTAGAGCAAACGCTTGACCTTTTCCCAATACACTGACTCGATCTCGATCAAAATATTTCTTAAAATCATATACCTACAAATGATAATGATTGACGATGCCAATTTGTTCCAAATTGTAGCTCCGCTACAATCTCGTCACAAAGCGGAGTACAGAAAAATAATAATGCGCGGCGCGTTGGAATTGTTGTTTTTTTCAGAAACGTCAAAATTGTGAAAATTAAACTGCTTGACATTTAATTGTTTGTTGTTAATATTTACTTATTTTTATAACTATTTTAAAACAATAATTTAATATGCAAACTTGAAATATTTTGTCATACGTTGTATGACCCGCCGCGCACGAAGTGCGCGGCTCCCCCTGTATCGTCAGGACCATAGTGAAACGACCGTGGGGGTCGCAACGTGATACAAGAAATATTTAATAAATTGTTATATAATTGATAATCTTTGTATCACGTGGTGACCCCCACGGTCGTTTCACTATAGTCTTCGACGCTACAGGGGGAGCCGCGCACTTCGTGCGCGGCGGGTCATACAATGTATGACAAGATAATCTATAATTATAAAATAAATATAAATTTGTAATTTATGCGAAAAAAATTGGTTCCGTGAATAAAATTTTACTGATCTCTTTGTTTATTAACGAGTGATACTCGCTAAATATTTGTTACAAGACCGTCGACGAGTCCAGAGTCAACTCGGCGCGCGTTTTGATAGTATAGGTTATAAACCTACAAATTGTTACTGGGCCGCGCTCAGCCTGTCATTCCGCCTAATCTCTATTTGGTTGTTTACCAACATTAAAGCCTGGGGTCCTCAGGTAAACAAATTGTTGACAAATGTAACTCGTCTTAATTTCTTCGAAGAATCGCGCGCCGCTTTCCCAGAAAACCTTACTGGCTAGAGCCTATCTTCAAAAGTAAAAGAAATAAAGATTTTTTGTTAAAAGTTCACCTTTAAAAAATGTTGAACGAAACTACTGGGCCGCGCCGCGCATGAAATAATTTTGATTGACGATGTCAATTCATCGAGATCGTTGCTCTGCAAGTTTGCAAAGCAGAGCAACGATGCAAAGCAAGAATGCTAGTCTGCGCGGCGCGTTGAAGCGGCGAAGTCCTTCAACAAATAATTCTTCTCTCAAATAATTCTATTTTCGGTAGATCGGCGAGATGCACCATTCGGCCTCACCGAGCTGCGAAGGATTGACATTGTGAATCAACCCTTTCGCTTGCATATGGCTCATGTACTTTTTTAAAGATCGGGAACTGATTAGATTAGTAGTTTTACAGAAGTCCGGTCTTTGGGTTGCTGCTGGGTACATGACATTGAAAATTAAAAGTATTAATTAAATGTTAAAGAACCTGATACAAGATTTGAAGATTTGAAGATTTTGCTAGTGTAAAAAGCCCAAAAGCAATTTGGCTAGAGAGATCATTTTCAAATACAGTTTAAAGAACGATACAACTAATATATTTGAAATGCATTTTAGGATCTGCCAGGAAAAATTTCAGAAAATTTGCTTTCAAGATTGAAATCTAGCTATGTGAAATGATAAATTCAGCAAAATTTCCTCTTTGCCCCAAAAAAATTCATAACAACATTTTTCAAAATTCAGATTTATTATTTTAAAATTTCCTCTTTGGCACCAAAAATTTCCTCCCAGATAATCTGGCAATCTGCAATCTTTTTGGATGTTGAGGTTGATCGCTTTGACACATTCCATCATTCTTTGTAAACTTGTCTTTACTAGTGATGATCTTTTAGACGGCCCCAACGTTAATGTGGCTCTTGTTATGTGTTGGTTCAGCCGAATTAATTATTATATAATCAAGTTTATTTTTCTCTTTTAGTTAGTTGTCAGGACGCGCGCCGAGTTGGACTCGTCGACGGTCCAATATATGGAACAGATATTTAACGAGTATCACCCGTTAAGTCATCCGGCCAAACATTAAGCAACTTATCCATTTATCAATTAGTATATCAAAATATGTCATTGTAATTTTGCATGGCTGAAATGTAACGCTTGATTATATATATGTTTGTTTGTTTGTTTATAGAACCCGTCCCCAATCTCGTATCGGAAAATGACTAAACTCAGGTCTGAGTGTGAATACGGGTGGTACCTGCAAGAGTGTTCATTAAGCATTTAGAGTTCTGTAAAACTGCAGTTACAATTGTGCTAGAGTATTTTTAGTATATACGATTGGAATCAGATATATATCCCTACATGCTTCCAAAATTTGTAAAGCCGTGGTACATACATATCACATTACACCAGAGCCTACACAGTGCAATCTCCTCCAGTCGATCTGCGCCGCGTATGTTTATATAAGCGCGCGGCGCAGACTGGAGGAAACCACACTCTGCAAATTCGATCCAGTGCAATGCTACATGTACGTACTACGGCTTCATCTCCAACTTTCTGCACAATGTATAATAATAATAAATAAATACAACTTTTATAAACCGCCTTATAGCTAAATCATATAACTCGATATAATTTAATCCTGGAGATAAACTCCAGTGCTTTCTAAAGCGGCTCTTACATTAACTGAGCTTAGTTTAATTGAAAATTAGACATGACAAGTTCATTTTACCTATGTAAATGCAAAATCAATCAAATGCTAGAGAAAAGAAGTATGTTTTAAGTTTGGTCTTGAAAGATGTAACTGACTCAGCTGATCTTATGTCGTATGGCAAGGAATTAAATACTTTAACTGCACAGTGACTAAAAGCTTTCTCTGTGTTTACATAGTTAGGAGAGGGCGGAAAACTAAGGTAAAAATAATCATTATCAAGACGTACATTTTTAAAACTTTGCTGCCTAGGAGATATCAACTCTTTTAAGTAAGGAGGAGCTATATTATTTAAACACTTGTAGGCAAGTAGGGCAATCTTAAAATCTATTCTAAATCTAACTGGTAGAAAATGAACTTTCTTAAGAAGTGGAGTAGTGTGTGCCTTTCTTCCTCTCCCGAAAATAAATCTTACAGCAGAATTTTGCACTTTCTGTAAACGACTTAAATCATAAGAGCTCAGTCCAAAATATACGCTATTGCAATAATCAATTCTAGAGAGTACTAGAGCATGAACAAGCTGAATCTTAAGGTTAAAAGACAGTTTTGATGCAATAAACCACCAATTTCTGATCTGAATATTACATGCTTGAACCACTGACGTAATCTGATCACTCATTGAAAGATAACTGTCCAAATACAGCCCAAGACTCTTCACAGTTCCACTAACAACATGTGGCTCTTGATCCTTAACAATCTGTAGAGAGGCTGGAATATTTGTTGAGTCAAATTTAGAGGATATAACGATGACTTCAGTCTTAGAAGAATTCAGTTGAAGGAAATTGTTTGTCATCCATTTCTTGATATCAGACATACAGTGTTCCATATTGTGCTCTAGCTGTGATGGGTCATCAGAATCAAGAGTGAAATACAGCTGGGTGTCATCAGCATACAAATGAATACAGCACCCATGCATACTTGCAATGTTCTCAAGATCTTTGGTGTACAATATGAATAGCAGGGGGCCAAGGATTGAACCTTGTGGCACACCTATCTCAAGAACAGTTGATGAGGAAGACGAATCCTTGACTTTGACACAAAATGAACGGTTAGCCAAGTAGGACCTGATCCATGTAAGAGCAATGCCTGTAATGCCATAAGCAGATCTTAGCTTCTTGATTAATCTTGGGTGATTGACAGTATCAAAGGCAGCACTCAAATCTAGAAGTAAAAGAACAACTTTAGTTTTCTTGTCAATAGTTATCAAGATGTCGTTATGGATTCTGGTTGTTGCAGTTTCACAGCTATGAAACTTCCTATAGCCGGACTGAACTTTAGAAAGCAAGTTGTTATCCTCAAGATAACTGGTGAGCTGTATAGATACACACTTCTCAATGATTTTTGACAAGAATGAGAGATTGCTAATAGGCCTATAGTTAGATAGAGATTCACCGTCAAGGCCACGTTTCTTCAAACTTGGACGAATGAGAGCCTCCTTAAGTTTTATAGGAAACTCACCTTTAACTAATGATTCATTGACTATAAATGAGATCAGAGGAAGGAGTTCTGGGAGACACTTGATGAGAATCTTTGTAGGTATGGGGTCAAGATCACAGAATTTGTTAGACATATTCTTTATGATGCTTACTAGTTCCTCGTCAGACACATGACGGAATTGTACTATCTTTGGGCTATTAGAAAGAGGAACAGATTCATCTGAGTTAGGAGAATCTTCAAGGGATTGTTGTTCTAAATAAATGTTGTTGTATATGTTGTCGACCTTTGATTTAAAGAACTGTGCAAAGTTGTTAGCACTCTCAAGATTTGAAGAGCAAGAAGGTGTAGTAGTACTAACTTTTTCTTTATTGAGCAACTTATTAACGATGGAATAAGTCTTTTTAGCATCACCTGCACTATCTTGTAACCTTGTTTTGTAGAAGTGATCTCTTGTGGATACAATGACTGAGGATGCTCTCTCTGATGCTTTCCTGTACAGTCGTTTATAATCTGGGCAATCATGATTCTTTTGATACAGTCTCTCAATCTTTCTTCTCATTGCTTTTGCTTGTTGACAGTGTGTAGACCACCATTCAGCGTTATGATCTTTTCTTGGGATGAAAGTTTTTTCTTTAGCATGCTTGTCCAAAATACTGCTCAACTCAGACTCATAGATATCAACTGCACTATCGAGGTCATTGAAGCAATCAGTGTCACATAGTTTTGACTTAAGAATGTCCTCAACAAAAGCATCTAGGTCTATGCAAGCAATGTTTCTGTAAGTAATTGGTTCTAGAGTGCCTATGGGTGCTGGAGATACATTGCAATTAAAAGCAACAAAGTAGTGGTCAGACGATGTGCCAGAATCAGTAATGACAGGATCTAGAACTTCAATGCAATCGTGAGTAAAAGAACCATCCCTGGTAATTACAAGATCTAATATGCCCCCATCTCTGTGTGTTGCAGCTGAAATTTGTTGCACCCACCCACAAGACTTAAGTAGTGAATTAAACCTTTGTGCAACTGAATCATTTTCGTCTTCAATGTGGATATTAAAATCACCCATGATCAAGGGCTTTCCAGGTTTGTCTACTAAATCAACCAAGAGTTGCTCAAAGTCAGTTAGAAATTGGGGGATGTTAGCACTCTGAGATGTGGAGGTGCCAGAACGGTAAATTGAAACAATTCGTAGTATATCTCCAGAAGATGATTTGAAGGTACATTCACAAGACTCAAACGTTTTGAATCGCTTGCACTTCTGAGGAGTCACTTTAAGACTTTTCTTATATAGAACAGCAACACCTCCTCCCCGCCCAGCTCTTGGCTGGCTATGAATGGAATATCCAAGTTCTTTCATCTCAGAAAACTTAGCATTGTCATCTTTTCTCAGCCAAGTTTCTGTAGCACAGCAAATATCAGTATCAAAGTCTTCAAGCAATTGCATGACTCCAGCAGTTTTATTGCATATGGATCTGCAATTGAACAGGGCAAAGTTCATACTCTGACATTCTGACTTAGAGTTTGTAGCTAGTTTTTTGAAGTAAGGATGTTTTGTTTATACCGATTCAATGCCTGTTGCATGATGGGGCACTGCTCTGAGCTGGAATGGTGAGTGTTACAGTGAGATGAGACTCTTGGATCTTTTGACAGACTGCAATTGCGACATCTATGTCTGCTAGGGTCTTCCTTGTAATGACAGTCTGATGTTCTATGCCTACCGCTGCAATACATACAAACCAGAGTTTCTTTCTCAGGACAATTTTGGGAAATATGGTGGAGCTTCTGACAATTATAGCACTGCTTGATGATGAATCTATCCTTTACAGGACAAGCACTATTCAGAATGAAGATTTTGCCGTCTCCTGTCAATAGGTTCCTAATCTGAGGAGAGACCTTGATCCCAGCAGTAGTGTACCTTAGTCCAACATTTATGTACACAATTTCAAAGAAATGCTCATTATCTAGCAAGTGTTTAAGTCCAGGATTTTTCAAGGGAATAATATCTAGAAGAGCTTTTTTAGTCTGTAACCGGAAATCTTCAGCGGGCAAACCAGAGCGTTCAATGGTTTCGAATATCTGACTGGGAATATTAGACACAGTGACTTTAGGGAGAGCTTTCTGGGAAAGAGTGATGTGAAAACCAAGTAATTTAATGACATCAGAGTTTTCAATAAGACTTTTAGCCTTCAGCCTATCAGATGAAGATGGAAAAACTAGCGTTATCTTCTTGTGTGAATCTAGTAGGCTAGTTTTCATAGCAATCAATCGTGTGTCATAGAGCAACTCAGATAGAACATCTGGAGCAGATGAAATATCAGCAGAAGGAAAGGGACTATCTAGCACCAATATCTCTTTACTTTCCTTGCCAATTTGATTTATGTTAGCTGACACTTTTCTTGGCTGAGGAGAACTAGCACCACCTACAAGAGCTGCAGAAAAATTGCTGTAAGAGGACAGTGCACTAGGAGACCGGGATTGCAAGTTTTCTTTGTTGTACTGGAATGTTTTGAAGGAAAAGAAAGAACAAAAAAGTGATAAAATCAGCGATTTAATGTTAGCCTTAGGAGGGTAACTTTAATTCCCTGGTTTCTAAAATCAGCTTTTAAAAAAAAAAAATAAAGTATGTAACGTCGATACCAAACCGATTATCGAGCGATAATAACTGAGTAGTTGATTCCTGGGTTGCGGAGTCATTCAGATGTTCCAGTTTTCGAATGTGGTTCTTGTTCAATTCTTGACCAGAAGTGTCTAATGAAGTAAGTCAGACAAGCAAACTCTTCCTTAAATGCTGATATAAGTCGTCTCAATCCCAGAAATTATGAATGATGACCCAGTGTAAAAGTGCAGAAATCGGCCGAAAATAACAAAGACTAAAAACAGTTAAAAAGTGACTGGATTCAAACACAAGGAAAATTAATAACTTAGAGCGTAGCAAGGAATCGAGAGTGAGAATAAAAATAAAAGCGGAATAAATTTTAAGATAATGAAACAGAAACTGAAAGCTAAAATATATACCGTTCTAGAATGCCTCCGCAAACTATTGCTCCTTTGTAATATGCACGTGTTAGTAAGTGTAGTAAAAGTATAAAAATAATAAAGCTATAAAATTGAACGGAGCGGTGAAAATCTGAGAGGGTGAGAGGATCTTTAATAAGAGCTAATGATTAAATGAGACCCACTAAAGGTACTAAATTAACCGGACTGCTAGCAAGGAATCGAGAGTGGGAATAAAAATAAAAGCGGAATAAATTTTAAGATCCATTTTATATATATAATAATTAATTGAATTTTCAAATTTAAAAAAAAATCTTATGCTACATGCAGGGGTCGACAGGGATCGAAATTTTTTCCCGGCCGGGCCAGAATTTTGTCCCGACTAGGCCAGGATGACCCTCATCGCGGCCGGACTGGGACCGGGATGAAACTGAAATTCCGGCCGGAACGGGATCAGCTTAATCCCGGCCGGGACCGCGACCGGGACTTTCACGATATTTCTATGTTGAAATGGAACATTTGAAGCAACCTGCTAGAGAACTAAGAGAAGCAGAGGATGACAACATTTAAAAAAAAAATCTTTCAATTATTATCATCAGAATTTATTACAATATCAATATTGTATGGAATTTCTAAAAATGGACTAGAGGGCCCAAGTTGCGATATAAACCAGACAATATTTAGATTTAAATATTGAGCCCTTTGGCTAGAGAATACTTTCTTATATATTTTGGATAGTTTTTAATATTGGTAACATTAATGAATTGTAATTGATTGATATGTAATACTTAGGCCTGTGGCAAGTTTTCACTAGAGAAACCAAGAAATGCCTTTGACAGGTGTACAGCGATGATAACAATCAGGGGACACCAATACACCCAAATAACCAAACAAAAGGCCTCGAGAGACCTGATGAAAAGTCGAGCAATTACATTGGGCCCCAAGTTCAGAAGGAGAAAAATGGGCAAATAATACGAGCTGTGACCTTAGGAGGCATTTCTAGGTTTTTAAGAATAATGGCCACAACCCAGAAATTCTCAATTACAATTGGCTGATTTGTAATATTTCCGATGGAATGAAGTTTTAACGATAAAATTTAATTAATTGAATATAAAAGACTAAATCAAAATTGTATCCGAATAAAGCAAAAATGTGTGATGAGTACCTCAAAAAATAAAAATAAAAATAATAGAGAAATATACTACCCGTAGTCAGGAGAAAAATAATTGTCAGGATCTGAACTAGGGCCATTATCTACAGATGCAGTACAAACATGTTCCTTCCAGATGTGTTTAATAAGTTCTGCTTTAAACACACCTGGTCTGATAATCTCTCGAAGGGAAAGAGGAAGTCCGTTCCAAGTGAGATGAGCTCGATAAAAGTAAGATTTAGATATAGCTGAGCCAGGTGGAATTGAAGATATTACTGATAAGTGATCAAGATGTGAGCTTCTCAGTCGGCTTGACCCGGAGAAGAAAGTAAGGTAATGAGGCAGAGTGGTGCACATGGGTGGTATTGATGCACTAGGGAATGAAAGAACTTGAGATCATGGTAATCAAACCTGTACTTTAGGGGCAGAATATTTAACTGTTTACAATGGGCATTATAGATTTCCTCTACACTATAGCTTACACCGTAATCATTACGAATCCATTTGAGGGCCCTTTTCTGCAATCCTTCAAGCCTATTGATAGTGCTGCTGGACGCTGGTCGCCAAATGATGGGACAGTGTTCGAATATTGAGCAAGATACAGGACTCTTCTCTTGTTCAGATCATGAATAAAATGACAATTTCTCTTAAGCATGCCAAATTGATATCAACATCGTTACATTCAGTGGCGTAACGTTGCCTGTTGGCGCCACTGCCGAAAATGCGCCCCCCTGTTGGTGCCCCCTTTTGGTGCGCCTTCCTAAAATTAGGTGATTTTAGAGGATACGCCGGTAAAATCTCTAAAAAAGTGTGTTTCTAGTGCAAAACGCGCAGTTTTGCTGGTACCTCATTGCTGGTACCTCACCGATTAGTTCGATTTTTGAAGCTAAATTGGATCTAAAAAATCCCGGCTAATAGTAATATCCCGGCCAAAACGGTTATCCCGGCCGGGAACGGGACTGGGACAAAAACGCCAAATCCCGGCAGGTATCCCGGTCGAGCTCTGGCTACATGCTATCATTGTATACTTTAATAATCATTATTCATTTACAATTGATTATACTGTGTATTAGTTTTCCAGTTTTAAGATCCCAGATTCTTACAGTTCTTTAACCCATGAAATTTAAAATTTTGTATAAAATTTAAAATTTGGTTCTCTAAAAAAAATTGTTTCTCTATCAACAATATTATATCTCAGAAGATGTCTACAACAGTTGTGATACCTGACAGTGTTGTGGAGTGGACATCTCTGGAACAGCTAGCCCTGGTATCTGCAATCGTTAAAAAGGGGGACAGCAACTGGCCAACTGTTAGTCGACTTGTGAGACCGTATATATCACCATCCAAGAACATAGAGCTCTTCAGTGCCAAGAATTGTGCTTTGAAATATGATCATCTCTTGGAACAGGTAGGCTGAAATTTTTCGTATTTTCTTGAAACCCTTTCCACAATTATAACATCTTCATCAATCATCATTCAATTTTAGTTCTGACCGATGTGATAGATATGACAAAAAATATTGTGAACAACATTAAAATTCAGTGCATGAATCCCAGAATAAAAATGTATGATGATTCAGACTTACAGTATCCTGTATTTCAGATGGAGAATACTAAAAGGAAGAAAGAAACTCCAGTTAATGAAAATCTTAGTGCAGCAGAACAAGTTTTGAAATTTGTTACTGCTGAGCGTATTGCTGAGCTTAAAACTAAAGTACAAAAACTTCATGCCAATTGCACACAGCTCCATGTAGAACTAAATGAAGTGAACAGTGGTAAATATAACTCTCACATCGAAGTTGCATGGGACGAAGTTCAGAAACGGAAACATTCTTTAGAATTCCAATCTCTAAGCCTTCTAGTGGCTAACATACTTGCTGAGCGTAGAGCCAAGGAAGAGCCAAAGGCTTCTTCAACAAAAATCAAGGAAGAAGTGCTTGACGAGGGACACAGTTCATCTACCAGCAATAAATCTGACAAAGCACAGTCTAAACTGAGTTCCGCTGAGGCACGACCCGGCACTGTTCAACTTAGTACATCTTTAACATCAGGTGCTCATCCGTCCACTTCTATACACATATCACCTGGACACACCCCCACCAGTGTGCCGTCCAGAAGTCCAGTTGCCTCCTCACCTAGTAGAGGGCCACGACTTGTTCCTTCTCCCAGACTTCCCAGTGGTTCTCGAATGGTGGGTACTAAAACTAAACACTCTGACAGTGACAAAACTAAGATGAAAGCCATGAAACCTCAAAAGAAGAAGCCTGTTGTTCCTAAAATAAAAATAAAAGCACTTCAGATGGCCAGCAATTTGGATCCGAAATGTGTCGCTAAAGGAGATAAGAAGGAGAGTAAGATAACTGATGTATTTCATTTCGACTACCAGCCACCATCAGGAAGTGGGATTAATCCCAACGCTCAGTACAGCTCGTTATACCAGGATTCTAAGCTTGCTGCAGGCTTCGGTCTGGAAAAACAAGATCCACGAAGCGAATCATTTGATGCCTCCTCCTCTCCAGCATCTTCAGCAACAGCTAGTCAAAGTCAGACCATGTCACCTCGAATCGATCCTGAAGCACTCGACCTTGAGAGTCCAAGCTTCAGGGCCTGGAAAAAGAACATTCTGTTACTTTGGAAGACTGCTGCCCAAAACAAATACGCTCACATATTCATGCATCCAGTAACTGACGACCTGGCTCCCGGTTACTCCTCAACAGTACGACGCCCCATTGATCTCACAACAATAAAGAGGAAGATAGACACAAACGAGATCAGAACAACGGCTCAGTTCCACCGTGACCTGCTCCTGATGTTCCACAATGCGCTCATGTACAACAACGCTTCACACTCTGTGTATGCCTACACTGTCGCTATGATGACTGATGTTACGGAGATTATCAAAGCTTTTTACAGTTCTCATAACCACGCGCCAGACAAACACCTCCAGAAAGTTGCTATTAGGAGTAGGGCACCTAGTGTTGCCAGTCAGTAGAATCACCAGAGCCTTAGTTTTATTGTATTATTTTAACTGCTTTGTTTGTTTGCTGAACAGTGTAGGGGACGATATTGCCTGCATGTGGCCTGGTTATTGTTAAACTTCTTCATTATCAGACATCAACAAATTATTTTATAACATTCTGTCGCCCAAGTTGTCTTTAACATTCTGTATTGGGCCCAATTTATTTGTACTATTGGATTGCTGGATAACTAAATATTCTTTTAATCGATGCATTTAATTGTTTAAATGTTTATTGTCTATGTGAGTAGCACATGCTCTAATTAACATGTTAAATTATCAGGTGTATTCACAATAGCTATCTCGTTTGATATTTTGTTTAATGTACCTACCTGTATTTAACAAGAATTGCGCCCGTTGTTTTGTTTTGGCGGACGCTAGATTTCCATTTCACATTTACTATAAATTTAAGTATAAGCTCCAATCAGCTCACTTCAATCTTCATGATAATAATATTGATAAATTATGCACCAAATACGGGAAACACTTGAAATTCAGTTCAATTGCCGTAGAACTTAACTTATTGTATCTGTAATTCAAGAAATTATCAGCAAAGGTAAACTATACTCGTGTACACATCAATACACTATGCGTGCCACGTACAAATTGGGCGTATTACCTAATAGTAATATTATACATTACATGCATCATATACATACAGTCACGCCGCGCATTCATAGATCACAGGCTATCTATACATCACATCTCCGCAAGCAATCCTCGCGCGCGCGCAACTTTTTCGTTGCATGGTAACGGACGGAATGACATCATATTCAGACCCGCCTACTGCTATCTCCAAAATCCACGTTTTTCTGCAAAAACCTCCATTCGTAACCTTTCACTATTGCCTTTTTTCAAAAGGGTGAAAAGGAAAAAATCACTAACCACGCCTCTACAGTTGCTCTACAGCTAGGATGACGGAGAGAACACTGTTTCCCAGTTTCGGGCCCTCTGGAGCTGCAGCTAGCACCACTGCTGATGAAACCAGTGCTACTAGTGCTACCAGTGCTACTAGCTGGTTGCAAAACTCTAGCTTTCCTCAGCACTTGGTGGGGCGACTCAACTCAGAATCTGTTCAGGGCAGTGTTAAAACTGCCATCCCAGTAAAGTCGTCTGAATCCGTTAAAAAAGGTAAGGTTTTGCCATGTTATTTTGGAAATTGTAATCTGTTATCTGTGTTATCATCGTTTGACTCGATATTATGTTTTCGCTTTGCAGATTCTAAAAGAAGGAGAACTGATAAAGTCAGTGCAGAGAAAAAGAAAAAGAAGAAGAAACATAAGAAACATCACAGTGATAAAGTTGTTGAGCAGATTTCAAAGTTTGATCTGTATGAGCTGCTTTATAAAGGTAATGTTTCATTTCAATTTCTAAAATATAGATACCATCTGACGTGCCTTGTCAACAATTTATCAGTTTCAAAAAAGTAATTTATGCTCTGTGATTGACACTGGTTTGTTTTACAGGTGATAAAAACAACTACCGTTACGGTTCGCTGTACTCGTATGATATCCCCTCCTACAAAATACGTATAAAGTGCTGTCTTGGTGACAATACTAAAACTCCCTATCTCCAAGCTGGAACTAAACCCAAACCTCCTCCAGCTTCCCTTGATCCTGCAGCTAGGTAACTACTTCCAGCAATTTGTTACAATTATCTTCATAGATTTTTTGCAAATTGGAAACAAATCCTCGGTTAAACAGTAGCGACAAATAATAAAATTGTCCATGCTTTATACAAAATTACAATAGCTCCTAAATCCTAATACATATTTGATATTAGTGGAGCACTTTGCAACGTTTGAAACACTCAAATTTGTACTTAGTGTAAGTAAATAGTGCTATCTTAACCTCACCCCACACCAGGTATTACAAGAGGATCTCAGCGCCGGAGCTGACCCTCTCCCACCGCACACGGTTCCTACGTATAAACGCTGACTATATCTCCCTGACAGTATCATCCTCATGTTGGGAGCCAGCTGAGCCTGTACTCGCTGTTCTGGATCCTTCTAAATCACAACCACTGGATCTGGACCGCTGGATACAGTTCATTCAATCCACTGGTTAGTAGTTCTTTATGGTGCCTGTTATTTTGTTGGACACGTTGAATGACATTGGACAGGTCTTCTTGAAGCAAACACTTTGCTGCAAAGTCATTTATTTTTCTTTGTGTCAACATTTTGCCACGATAAGGTTTACGTCACCTTTTACTTTATCCTAGGTACAACTAAAGCTGGATTAGAACGCAGATACGAAATCTGTCAGAAAGCGAGGAAATTTTTACCTCAAAATCTACTGATTCTTAAAAAGACAATCGACACTGCTAAGCAGTTCATGTCGAATCAACAAATAGGTGAGTACGTGAGTCCGGAGCAGTGGTCACTAGGCACACATGTAATAATTTTGTTTTCACTGGTTTACTCATTTTACATGTATTTTATACCTTCATTATAACTTAATTCTTTTTCAGGACTGTTTTAAATCCTTTTTTGCTGTCAATCCTACATTATGCATACTGTGATACTATTTTTAGAGCATATCAATGATGGTTAAAAGCTGTCACATCAGTGTTTGATGACTTACGAGTAGAGTACATTTGTAATTTTATTACAACCATTACTTTCGTTTTATTTAAAGACTATAGCTTGACGATGTATAATATTCTCCCAAGGGCGTGTGTGGACTGATATTCTGTTTCATCATCCTAACAAACTGGACCTATGGCTGGAGTATCTTCACTACAAAGCGAACAATCTTACTGAGCTGAATTTCTCCTCGGTCGTTGCTGCATACAGGTTTATATGATAGCCCAATCGTCTTATCTTCAAACAGAGACTTTGTTGAACTCAGATCGCAGGTTTCGAGAATTGTCAGGTTGTGGGTTGCCTCTTACGCCGCGCATGCCAGTTAAATACTCGCGCCTTGTTGTAAACGTAGGGCGCGATGACTTAGTTGTAACGAAAGTGTCCGTGTCTTCGCGCACAGGATATTATATTTATATTATATTAATTATGTTATTATAAAGGGTCTCAATAAGAGGTCTCGACTGCCTAGGCATCAAACCTTGGCAGTCGGTAGTTTTCCTCTGGCCCGGGATCAGCTGACCCTAGGGACCAGAGGGTAAAGGTGTAGAGACTATTTGTATCTACAAATCTTTCGAGGTTGTTTTTACAAGAGACAGGGCTTGCTACGCAAGGGAAGAAAACCGGGAGAAACAATCACAAATTATACAAATAAATATTATAAAACCTAGCAAAAAGAAATTCAAACAATCCTACACTACTACAAATGTTTATTACATACTACAATGTAGTACACGATAAAATGTTATAATTATTCGAGTGTGCTGGGTATGGTAACATTATAGAAAGTAGTATTTCCAAAGGAATGATATTCTTTCAGTACCAGCAGTCTGTGCTGCTATGATATCGAATAAAAATCAGGAGATACAATATTATTATTATTATTATATATATATTCAATATACGTTATGTAATATTATATTAATTAAATTATACTCTATCAATTATTTATATTATATCATATTGATTAAATTGTATCAATACCACGCATATTTTATTTACATAAATATATGTTAAAACTGTTCATTAAGATGTGAAACAAAGCCTTCAAGTTGTGTAGCTAGATTACAGTGTGGACTAAGTACTAACTATAATACCTGGTTAAAATCCTGAACCAACAACAAATCTGGAAGAAAATTGAAAATCACACTGCCCCATTCTCTGTCCCATTTTCAGCTTTTGAAGATGAAATTTCCAGGACCAAAATTTTAGTTTCGACTGAATTTCTCACCCGCAACCAATTAGTCAGTTAACTGTAGATGGCATATGACACCATTGAAGTGCTGAAAGTTTGATTTCGGTTGGAGGGAGCTGTAGGACTCTAGAGCGGGGGACTCTAGAGCGGGGGAGTGTAGAGCGGACTTGGTCGGAAGTAGGACCCTAGAGCGAAGTCAAATCGCCAGGGCAGGACTCTAGAGCGGAACTCCCTTACCGGACCCATACTATGAGGACTCTAGAGCGGTATCCACATGCAGATTTTAGAGCGGTTTTGTCTTGTTGAGGTTGCAGACAGTCCGGTCGACGAGGTTTCAGGATTGCGGTCAGGTTTGGTGCTACGAGCGGTGGAAACTCCCTGTACCCAAGTCGTCACGAAGTACTAAAACTAAATTCTCCGTGATATTTATACTGCACTATCGAAATAACTAACAAGAACCGCTATGCGATGGGATCTGATCTGGATCATACCCTGTCACCAGACTGAACATGAGATACCCTGAGTAGGTGCTAAAGTGTCACGCGATGAGATCCTCATTCCTAAATGATCTGCTTGAGTGCATGTACTTGGTCGGTATTTCGCTTAGCGAAATCAAATACGATACGACAGTGGCGTAACGTTGCCTGTTGGCGCCCCCCCCCCCCCCGAAAAGGCGCCCCCTGTTGGCGCCTCCTCCCCTTTTGGTGCCCCTCCCTAAAATTTAACAAATTAGGTGATTTTAGAGGATACGCCGGTAAAATCTCTAAAAAAGTGTGTATCTTACTATCTAGAGCAAAACGCGTAGTACTTTAGTTAAGTTTTCGAAATTGTCTCACATTCAAACGACGATTTGGCGCCACCCTAAGACGGCGCCCCCCTGCACAGCGGAGTCAGCGGGGCCCTTCGTTACGCCACTGCGATACGACCAGTTCATAATTATACCTCTTTATCAAACAAATTTTTGCATTTTAGAGTAGCATGAGGATATATCAGTCAAATGGAAGAAGTTTATACCGAAAAATTGTCTAACGTATCTAAAAATTACAATACGATATGATGTATAATATTAATAAATCGATCTTGGACAATTTTCTGCTTCAACAACTCCATGACTTATTCTAATGTCACGACTGTAATAATCAATCACGAGTTGCATCTAATCTGATTTCAATCTTCCGACCAAGTCCGCTCTCAAATTTCTAACCGCTCTAAAATCTGCATGTGGGTACCGCTCTAGAGTCCTCATAGTATGGGTCCGGTAAGGGAGTTCCGCTCTAGAGTCCTACCCTGGCGATTTGACTCCGCTCTAGGGTCCTACTTCCGACCAAGTCCGCTCTACAGTCCCCCGCTCTAGAGTCCTGCTCCCTTGGAGGGAGCTCACTGCATAAAGTTTAACAAAACGAATAATTTTGTCCAGAGACCAATAATAGTCAGTTAATTGATGATGGTATGAAACCATGATACATGTATACATTACTACGATAACAGTATCATTTCGATCAAAAATAATATTTAACAATTCCATCACCGATATAGATTTGCACAGCAGGGTTTTTTAACACGAATTTTCTGTAATTTTTCAGAAAATGTTTTGGCACATTGTTTGGATTCCACCAAGGAACCTTTAGAAGTCACGTATTTGACGGAGACATAGATACGGCACTCACGCAGGTCGCCGCACGATTCATCAAGCTCTTGTACCATATGGGATACACTGAAAAAGCAACAACTTACTGTTCATCACTCCTTGAACTTTCAACCTCGCAGAAGAGCAAGGTATGCTGCAAATTTTGTTCTCAAAACCTGTATGGCACCTTGTTTAATCGTTCTTGGAAAGTGGGGGCATTGTACATAGGATGTGTGCGAGGGAGTTATTTATGTGATGATAGTAAAACTCCGTTGTTCAATGATCAATTTCAGAGCGACTTCGTTACTTGGTATGAGAAAGGATGTACGTTACTGGGCTCATCTGGATATGAAGAATGGTGGAAGTCGGAGGTTCCATCTCATGTTACTGAAACTGTAACTCAGGTTTGCCACATTGATCCAGCTAGTTGTTTTCTCTCGTAATAGCTGTTTCTTATCAAACTAATTAGTTGTTTTTCCTTGAACATGAACTTCTTTGGCTGCTTAATAAGTGTTTTTCGTGCAACGTTTGAGTGAAATCTTACGCTACGGTTCTTAGCTCACACATTACAGAAGCCCGATGGACTTGTGGAAGATAAGATTTGGTGTTTGTGGTTGCAAGAGGAGGAAAGGAAAGAAAACCTCTCGAGCGGTCCAACGAATAGAAGTGAGTAAAACTCAGAGGAATTTATTTGCATATCATTTCAACTTTTACTCAGAAATAGAAATGAACGGCAAGACCACACCGATGTTTTTGGTACAATCGATTTATACTATTCTCGCACTTGTAAAGAAGAATATTTCTTCTCAAATTACTAAAAGCACTGACTTTCTTATCTTTAAAACCGTTCAGTCATGCTCCTTTGTCTCATTTTACGACTTAAGGTTCCAAAACTTTGCTGCTTTAGAATTCATACTAAATAGCAGCTACAGTAAAATCCCGATTTACCGTGCCCCGATTTATTGCGGGTTATTCTTTTCCCCCGAATTTGCCTTCAAAATTCGTGCGGGGGATTAAAAACGTTTTTCCGACAATTTTGATGTCTTTCCGGCAGTTATGTTAGATTTTATTCGTTTTTTTACAGCATTAATCCCTCCCAAATGGTAACAAAATGCTGTAAATCATATAGTGTTGACTTTATAAGATGTAGCTTCATCTATAAATAACTTCAAAATATTTTGTAACTTTAGCCACGATATAAATCAATCAACTATATGTACAACTGTATGTTCCGTATCAAAAAGTTTCATTCGTAGATATTATCATTGTTGCAATTATTATAAATTATTTGGAACTGTTAAGAGTTGCAGCGTCAGAAATCTGATCCCTGGAAGGATTCAGCTTCTCAAATGGAAATTATACTAATGTTCCAGCCATAAAATTAATGAGGATTGCACAAAAACAAAAATTGGCCTTTTTCCAAACAAAGAAAATGCTATAATGTTAAATTACCGTTCTCAAATACAAAATGATACCGAGAATGAAATAGGTCGCTCACTTTTCCTATTAGTTCATGAAGCATGATTCACGGCCTGCAAATTGTACCGAATTTAGGTTTATTACATCAATCACACTCTGTATGAATCTCTGGGCTGCTTTCCGGCCGATACCTAGTGACGCTAGGTGAGCGTACTTCGAGATAAGAGCACAGTAGAGCCCCCTCCCGGATTACAACATTGCAATGTAAGAAAAATAATAGCTGCACTAATAATATTCGTTACATGTGCTGACCCTCACTTACTTTTTATAGGACGCATTGAATCTTCTGAATAAGTTTAAAATGATCGCTACTGGCGCATTATATACAACCAATTTACTGCCAACATACATAAAATAATCCACTACTCTATATTCACCATACGGCAAATTTACGGCCATATCATACACACTACTCCACTAGCATCATGTAGCCAGTTTATCACGGACGTCGGACACATAATATATAATCGGCATGTTTTTGTAAAATATAATTATGGCTTGATTTAACTCGATTCAAGTATTCTTGGTTGCACTAGATTTTCCAAATTACCACTTAATTTTGACTAATGCTCATTGTACTCAGTATAAACCAGGAGATGGCTCCTACAATTCAAGTTCCCTGCAACTTTGGTAGAGAGTACATAAACATTCCGGAACATTGTAACTTGAAACTGAAACTTAAAAACGGAGAGGATTACCTCGTTAACTCAGTTATAATGTCTTATAATAGTCCCGAAATTAAGAGACTGACAACTGAACTGCATCAGACCACTCTTGATATGGATGATATTGATGAGAATGCTGTTTACTGTTTTGTCGATGCTTTGTACTCCGGGGAATTGGAACTGATAAAGAAAGATATATTCACTGATGTCTACAAGTTGGGAAGAGTATTTAAAGTCCATTGGTTAGTACTCAAATGCACTGATTATTATGGAAGTCTAGTTGCTGAGAGGGAAACGATTGATGCATCTTCGAGGGATACTGCTTACGAAAATTTGAAATCGTTATTTCTTATCGCAAGAGCCATTCATACTGAATCCTATTTAAAGGAACGTATTTTCATTGATTTCCTTGTTAAAAGTATTAACGAAAGAGGGGATAAGCGTGAGTTCATAAAAACGTTTGTCGGAGATATAAAATTAAACGAATTATCGGAATCTCTGGCAAGACAAATCCTACACATTGTAGGTGAGGATAGTGATATATTAGTTGAGGGACTGGTGAGAAGTTTAAGAAGTCTTCCTTTTGACACCCCGCTAAGTGATGAACTAAGAAATATGTTAGAGAATTGTAGTCTGGCTAAGTGCTATCAAAAGAGTCGCGAGACGTATGATGAGCTTTTTGATTTGCTTGATGATATTGAAAGTTTGACAAAAGATGATTTAAAGTTTATAAATCGCATTAACAGGCAATGCATGAAGAAAGCATTCACTCTTATCCTTGATGATCTGAACATTCCTTCAGAGAATGTAACTGTTCCTTCTGTGGCAGATACGATGCAAGACGATAGTAAAGCAATGGTAGAAAATGTGAGAGCACCATCTTCTGCATCATCTTCTGCATCATATATCACATCACCTGATAATGCACCGTCATCATCATCTGCATTATCAGATGTCGACTAAGGTGAACTATCTTAACTTTATTAAGGTCAGTTTACTACTACATACTATCTACTTCAGTCATCTGCATCGGCTGAGAAATTATACCAATCTTTGGAAAACAATACTGTTCTAAGAAAATGAGGCACTGTTGGGAATCAAAGGATGGAACTATGTTAGAAGTGGGGGTTATTTCTTATAATTGTTTTTAATGAAGAATGTATTGTCATTGCAATCTAATGCATTATATTTTTTAATTCAACTTCAAATCAATAAATTGGAATTTTTAATTCGATTTGACTCAAATGAATGGGAGTGGTTTACGTTCCTAGTGAATCATGATAATTTCAGTCTCCAGATTATTCGTCATTTCACACGAAATATCGAAGATTTAGTCGAACCCTTAAGTGCGTTTAACACGATGAGTGATGCTCCATGAAGACTGAGCCAATCTGGAGAATTATTTTTGGGGGCAAAAATGGCAAAAACATATGTCCTACAACGAACGAATATTAACGACCACGTGCCCACACATCCCCCCGGCCCCCAAAGGGGTTAGTGATTGTTAAAAATAATCACTAACCCTGTGCTAATATATACTATATCTCTCTCAGGATTGACAGGTGAGGTAATTGATCCTGAGTGCTGTGTTACCGCCTCGTGGTTACAACAGTTTCTGTTCACATCCCAAAAACCTGACCTGCTGTTCGAAAGCATGTTTCGATTACATCTACCAGACAACATCGCTCACCTACCTTTTCTAGCTTTGTTTCATTGTCAGATCAAACTCTTACACAAGTTAGTTTCTCGTCACAATCATGTTTGAATACTGTGAAGTGTGATATATATCCTACCTCAGTTTTTAGAGTGACAGTTGATATTTATAATTAGGGAACAACAGGCTGATTAGTAAAACAAAAGGCTAATTCTATTTGCAGCACCATCAATTGATATGATAAATTATAAACACCCAGAGCATGTTTCTGTCTAAAAGTAAAACCTACTGATAGCCACCAAAAATTGGGTGAATGATATAAATTGACTGTAACACAAGCCTGTTACAGCAATTTGGAGTACCTGATGAGGTTGTGTGAACAGATGTACTCAAGACTGGAAAACCAAACTGTTATTGGGGTCTTTTGGACTCTTCTTACTCATCTAAAGTCCTCAAATGGTGAATAAGCTTATAGTGCCACAACTAAAACGTTAAAAATGATCTAAACATTTCAGAACATTTAATTCTATCAACTACATAAAACTATTGCCTCCACCATCACTATAATATATGTACCGCAGTTAAGAGCACATCTCGGTTTGTGAAGGGTCTGCTAAAAGAGCCAGGACACCGCAACAACATGACCTACTGGTCCCTCTTTACTCACTTCACCTCGGAGAGCCACTCCGTGCTTCAGAAACTACTCACTACTCCTCTCTCCGCGTATCATGAAGCAGTGTTGAGGAACAAGTTGGCACTTTGTCAGGAAGCTGGGACACAGGGAGATAGGGGGAGAGTTGATAGTGTTGATAGTGTTGATAGGGAGATTGAGGAGCTGATCTGTAAACCCATTCTCAGGTAACGTTTAGCTTAAATATAATGTTTACATCATACGTGTGTTAGCTGGTGGTTGTTGGCTGTGTGTACTTAATTTTAAGCAATATTGTGTACTATTCTTCAACATTGCCCCCTAGGAACTAAAATCAAGTGTAAGGTTTTTTTTTTCTGGGTGCCACAGACCCACCCAATGGTGCTGACTTTTTTGGGTTAAAGACCCACTTTTCCATTGAATGTGGCTCGCTGGCTGAGCTGCGCTCGCAGTAACTTTTTTCGCAAATTTTTTAATCCAATTTTTTGAACTTTCCCTATCAACAATCTTAGAGATTGGACTAATAATTTAGGACTTGAAGTTGATGACCTTCTTCCGTCAGAATAAATATATGTACTATTCATATATTATGCAATATTCCACCACATTTTGGTTGATAATTTGATTTCCAAAGTCCACTCATACATATGTGGAAAACTTACAAATACCTCTTAAAATGGTGGCTTTATACTTATAGTATAAAGATGTAGGTATAGGTCAGGGACGTAGCCAGGTTTTTTAATCCAGCTGCGCAGCGAGCGAAGCGAGCAAGCTGTGGCAGGGGTCTGGGGGCGCAGCCCCTGGAAAATTTTTGCGAAACAGGGTGTTTTAGACGACATTTGGCATTAAAGAAATTTGTAGGACAGCAATAAACTGGGATTGAAAAGAATCAAGTACTCACGTACAGGGACGTAGCCAGGATTTTTCTTTGAGGGGAGCTGTCGGCGAGCGAAGCGAGCCGACGTGACCAATCCAGCTGCGCAGCGAGCGAAGCGAGCAAGCTGTGGCAGGGGTCTGGGGGCGCAGCCCCCAGCGGGGTCCAGGGGCAGAGCCCCTTGGCGGGGGCTAAGGGGGCGCAGCCCCCCGGAAATTTTTTGCGAAACAGGGTGTTTTAGACGACATTTGGCATTAAAGAAATTTGTAGGACAGCAATAAACTGGGATTGAAAAGAATCAAGTACTCACGTAAAGTTGGTAACTTCACAACAGCAATCTGCATTCTCCAATCAGAATTTACGACTTACTCAGGCCTCATCGTCTTAAAATTTTTACATTTCCTACGGTCTAGGGGACACTATATTGACTATTTATAGAAGTCTTCTAGAATGTTTGCTTGGATGTTATGACAGATATTTACTAATGACTAATCCACAGTTCAAATCTTTGACTGACTGCAGTCATAAACACAGCCCAGTTACCAGGCGACCATGGGGGAGTAGACACACAGTTGATAACAACAGACCTACTATCAATATCAACAGACCCACTATTTCATCTTACAGACCCACAAGTCAATCCACAGACCCATTTTAGAGTAGCAAAGACCCACTATTAAGCTAGTAGACACACACTTAATAAAAATAGGCCCACTATTTGACCTTAGAGACCCACTGCCAATAACAACAGACCCACTTTGTAACCTTACAGACCCACAAATAAATCTACAGACCCATTTCAGAGTAGCAAAGGCCCACTATTTAGCGAGTAGACACACACTTAATAACAACAGACCCACTATCAATATCAACAGGCTCACTATTTCATCTTACAGACCCACAAGTCAATCTACAGACCCATTTCAGAGTAGCAAAGACCCACTATTAAGCGAGTAGACACACACTTAATAACAACAGACCCACTATCAATATCAACAGGCCCACTATTTCATCTTACAGACCTTAAGTCAATCTACAGACCCATTTCAGATTAGCAAAGACCCACTATTAAGCGAGTAGACACACAGTTGATAACAACAGACCTACTATCAATATCAACAGACCCATTATTTCATCTTACAGACCCACAAGTCAATCCACAGACCCATTTCAGAGTAGCAAAGACCCACTATTAAGCTAGTAGACACACACTTAATAAAAATAGGCCCACTATTTGACCTTAGAGACCCACTGCCAATAATAACAGACCCACTTTGTAACCTTACAGACCCACAAATAAATCTACAGACCCATTTCAGAGTAGCAAAGGCCCACTATTAAGCGAGTAGACACACACTTAATAACAACAGACCCACTATCAATATCAACAGGCCCACTATTTCATCTTACAGACCCACAAGTCAATCCACAGACCCATTTCAGAGTAGCAAAGACCCACTATTAAGCTAGTAGACACACACTTAATAAAAATAGGCCCACTATTTGACCTTAGAGACCCACTGCCAATAATAACAGACCCACTTTGTAACCTTACAGACCCACAAATAAATCTACAGACCCATTTCAGAGTAGCAAAGGCCCACTATTAAGCGAGTAGACACACACTTAATAACAACAGACCCACTATCAATATCAACAGGCCCACTATTTCATCTTACAGACCCACAAGTCAATCTACAGACCCATTTCAGAGTAGCAAAGACCCACTATTAAGCGAGTAGACACACACTTAATAACAACAGACCCACTATCAATATCAACAGGCTCACTATTTCATCTTACAGACCCACAAGTCAATCTACAGACCAATTTCAGAGTAGCAAAGACCCACTATTAAGCGAGTAGACACACACTTAATAACAACAGACCCACTATCAATATCAACAGGCCCACTATTTCATCTTACAGACCTTAAGTCAATCTACAGACCCATTTCAGATTAGCAAAGACCCACTATTAAGCGAGTAGACACACAGTTAATAACAACAGACCTACTATCAATATCAACAGACCCACTATTTCATCTTACAGACCCACAAGTCAATCCACAGACCCATTTCAGAGTAGCAAAGACCCACTATTAAGCTAGTAGACACACACTTAATAAAAATAGGCCCACTATTTGACCTTAGAGACCCACTGCCAATAATAACAGACCCACTTTGTAACCTTACAGACCCACAAATAAATCTACAGACCCATTTCAGAGTAGCAAAGGCCCACTATTAAGCGAGTAGACACACACTTAATAACAACAGACCCACTATCAATATCAACAGGCCCACTATTTCATCTTACAGACCTTAAGTCAATCTACAGACCCATTTCAGATTAGCAAAGACCCACTATTAAGCGAGTAGACACACAGTTGATAACAACAGACCTACTATCAATATCAACAGACCCACTATTTCATCTTACAGACCCACAAGTCAATCCACAGACCCATTTCAGAGTAGCAAAGACCCACTATTAAGCTAGTAGACACACACTTAATAAAAATAGGCCCACTATTTGACCTTAGAGACCCACTGCCAATAATAACAGACCCACTTTGTAACCTTACAGACCCACAAATAAATCTACAGACCCATTTCAGAGTAGCAAAGGCCCACTATTAAGCGAGTAGACACACACTTAATAACAACAGACCCACTATCAATATCAACAGGCCCACTATTTCATCTTACAGACCCACAAGTCAATCCACAGACCCATTTCAGAGTAGCAAAGACCCACTATTAAGCTAGTAGACACACACTTAATAAAAATAGGCCCACTATTTGACCTTAGAGACCCACTGCCAATAATAACAGACCCACTTTGTAACCTTACAGACCCACAAATAAATCTACAGACCCATTTCAGAGTAGCAAAGGCCCACTATTAAGCGAGTAGACAAACACTTAATAACAACAGACCCACTATCAATATCAACAGGCCCACTATTTCATCTTACAGACCCACAAGTCAATCTACAGACCCATTTCAGAGTAGCAAAGACCCACTATTAAGCGAGTAGACACACACTTAATAACAACAGACCCACTATCAATATCAACAGGCTCACTATTTCATCTTACAGACCCACAAGTCAATCTACAGACCCATTTCAGAGTAGCAAAGACCCACTATTAAGCGAGTAGACACACACTTAATAACAACAGACCCACTATCAATATCAACAGGCCCACTATTTCATCTTACAGACCTTAAGTCAATCTACAGACCCATTTCAGATTAGCAAAGACCCACTATTAAGCGAGTAGACACACAGTTAATAACAACAGACCTACTATCAATATCAACAGACCCACTATTTCATCTTACAGACCCACAAGTCAATCCACAGACCCATTTCAGAGTAGCAAAGACCCACTATTAAGCTAGTAGACACACACTTAATAAAAATAGGCCCACTATTTAACCTTAGAGACCCACTGCCAATAATAACAGACCCACTTTGTAACCTTACAGACCCACAAATAAATCTACAGACCCATTTCAGAGTAGCAAAGGCCCACTATTAAGCGAGTAGACACACACTTAATAACAACAGACCCACTATCGATATCAACAGGCTCACTATTTCATCTTACAGACCCACAAGTCAATCTACAGACCCATTTCAGAGTAGCAAAGACCCACTATTAAGCGAGTAGACACACACTTAATAACAACAGACCCACTATCAATATCAACAGGCCCACTATTTCATCTTACAGACCTTAAGTCAATCTACAGACCCATTTCAGATTAGCAAAGACCCACTATTAAGCGAGTAGACACACACTTAATAACAACAGACCCACTATCAATATCAACAGACCCACTGTTTCATCTTACAGACCCACAAGTCAACCTATCAACAGACCCACTATTTCATCTTACAGACCCACAAGTCAATCTACAGACCCATTTCAGAGTAGCAAAGACCCACTATTAAGCGAGTAGACACACACTTAATAACAACAGACCCACTATCAATATCAACAGGCCCACTATTTCATCTTACAGACCGACAAGTCAATCTACAGACCCATTTCAGAGTAGCAAAGACCCACTATTAAGCGAGTAGACACACACTTAATAACAACAGACCCACTATCAATATCAACAGACCCACTATTTCATCTTACAGACCCACAAGTCAACCTATCAACAGACCCACTATTTCATCTTACAGACCCACAAGTCAATCTACAGACCCATTTCAGAGTAGCAAAGACCCACTATTAAGCGAGTAGACACACACTTAATAACAACAGACCCACTATCAATATCAACAGGCCCACTATTTCATCTTACAGACCCACAAGTCAATCCACAGACCCATTTCAGAGTAGCAAAGACCCACTATTAAGCTAGTAGACACACACTTAATAAAAATAGGCCCACTATTTGACCTTAGAGACCCACTGCCAATAATAACAGACCCACTTTGTAACCTTACAGACCCACAAATAAATCTACAGACCCATTTCAGAGTAGCAAAGGCCCACTATTAAGCGAGTAGACACACACTTAATAACAACAGACCCACTATCAATATCAACAGGCCCACTATTTCATCTTACAGACCTTAAGTCAATCTACAGACCCATTTCAGATTAGCAAAGACCCACTATTAAGCGAGTAGACACACACTTAATAACAACAGACCCACTATCAATATCAACAGGCTCACTATTTCATCTTACAGACCCACAAGTCAATCTACAGACCCATTTCAGAGTAGCAAAGACCCACTATTAAGCGAGTAGACACACACTTAATAACAACAGACCCACTATCAATATCAACAAGCCCACTATTTCATCTTACAGACCTTAAGTCAATCTACAGACCCATTTCAGATTAGCAAAGACCCACTATTAAGCGAGTAGACACACAGTTAATAACAACAGACCTACTATCAATATCAACAGACCCACTATTTCATCTTACAGACCCACAAGTCAATCCACAGACCCATTTCAGAGTAGCAAAGACCCACTATTAAGCTAGTAGACACACACTTAATAAAAATAGGCCCACTATTTAACCTTAGAGACCCACTGCCAATAATAACAGACCCACTTTGTAACCTTACAGACCCACAAATAAATCTACAGACCCATTTCAGAGTAGCAAAGGCCCACTATTAAGCGAGTAGACACACACTTAATAACAACAGACCCACTATCGATATCAACAGGCTCACTATTTCATCTTACAGACCCACAAGTCAATCTACAGACCCATTTCAGAGTAGCAAAGACCCACTATTAAGCGAGTAGACACACACTTAATAACAACAGACCCACTATCAATATCAACAGGCCCACTATTTCATCTTACAGACCTTAAGTCAATCTACAGACCCATTTCAGATTAGCAAAGACCCACTATTAAGCGAGTAGACACACACTTAATAACAACAGACCCACTATCAATATCAACAGACCCACTATTTCATCTTACAGACCCACAAGTCAATCTACAGACCCATTTCAGATTAGCAAAGACCCACTATTAAGCGAGTAGACACACAGTTAATAACAACAGACCTACTATCAATATCAACAGACCCACTATTTCATCTTACAGACCGACAAGTCAATCTACAGACCCATTTCAGAGTAGCAAAGACCCACTATTAAGCGAGTAGACACACACTTAATAACAACAGACCCACTATCAATATCAACAGACCCACTATTTCATCTTACAGACCCACAAGTCAACCTATCAACAGACCCACTATTTCATCTTACAGACCCACAAGTCAATCTACAGACCCATTTCAGAGTAGCAAAGACCCACTATTAAGCGAGTAGACACACACTTAATAACAACAGACCCACTATCAATATCAACAGGCCCACTATTTCATCTTACAGACCGACAAGTCAATCTACAGACCCATTTCAGAGTAGCAAAGACCCACTATTAAGCGAGTAGACACACACTTAATAACAACAGACCCACTATCAATATCAACAGACCCACTATTCCACCTTATAGAGTATAGACCCATGTAAGTAAGTCTACACTATAATAAAACACATCCAAGCTATCAACAGGCCCACTATTAACCATGGTCAATTCAATCCTAACCTCACCCCCCCCCCCCCCCCCCCCCCCCCCCCCCCCCCCCCCCCCCCCCCCAAGAAAATATGTTTTTTTTTTGTTTCAGCCAATTTTAATTTTTCGATGAAAAAATTTGAGGCAAGGGTGCTGGCACCCTTGGCACCCTATAAAAAAAAACCTTAATCAAGTGTACCTGATCATTGCATCAGTCCATTATCAGCACATGTCTTTACGATATGATCTGAGTGTTACCTAATATTAATGTATCCCCAATTCAAGTGTTATGTATAATGTATAATAGGAGAGTTGAAAGGAAACGAAATACAGTATTTACTACCCCGCTACTATGCGGCAAAGATATTGCATAAGATATAACAAAATAATTTACACGACTAAAATAACTAAAATACCATCAAGTTCAAAACATCTTATTAAATAGGTATTAGGCATATTTACTATTTAGGTTACTAACTAAGAAAACTGCTAGAGTAAACTCTCTAGTACTTCACATTTTGTTGTCCAAGTAGGTTCTAATGATAGTGCTGCAATAAAAATAATAATGCTAAACTTTCAAACAAATTAGAACCAGCTATGTTATAATTTGTTACTCAGTATCAATAATGCAATTTGCAAATTATGAGAAAAAGCATCGACTGTTAAACCGCCTTACACAGTATAAAAATGACGAAATCTGTTCAAAAGATTTAAATGTTGATATGTTTATAACTGAAAACTTTCAAATGGGATAATTTTTAAGTGAAGTAAAAACAAGCTTTGAAACAGAAATTAGCATGTTCAAAACTATTATATCACAAAACTCAAAAAATAAAGTAACATGAGTGCTAGAATATTCTGATATGTAGCAAAACTAATTGAAACTTAAAAAGTCGAATAAGTTACAATTTGTTTTCAAATACTATTTAACCTTTTAACGCTAAATTTCCTTTCTACTTGCATTTTATAGATTCTGACCTTGCACCCTTTTTGCAATACGCATACAAACAACAAGACTCAAATTCAAATTTACCATTCTTGCTGCATTTCTTTTTCATCTTCTTATTGTAACTGCCACACTCTGAAATCAATAAGGATATGAGTGGTAAGAACAACATGTAAACAAGGAACTTCAGGTGACACGAACTGCTCATTGTGAGTAGACTGTACCAAGCCATGTATTAAAATATCTCTAGAATAAATCTTAAAATTGATTTAGAGGTTCCTGCTTAGTGGGTTATGCTTTGAAGGCCTGGCTTTATCATTTCCCTATTTGCCCTGTCCCTCTGATCTCTGTGGTAACTTAAAGATGATAACTATGGTAACTATGGTAACTATGGTAACTATGGTAACTATGGTAACTATGGTAACTATGGTAACTATGGTAATTTTCTTACCATATTTACAGTCACACGCCCACTTGTAAGTGTACCAATTCTGCAGGCAATTGAAGGTCCGGACATCAAGTTCTCCTTCAAAACTTCTGTTGAAATCCTCCTCTGTACATTGGTTTGTTGTCCTGTCTGTCGATGGCTCTACGGTCACTGTTCCATACAAAACCGGTCCAGGAGTAACTGAAGGTGCTGGAAAGGAAAATAAGTATTTCAAGCAAATAAAACTACTGGTACAACTATTGGTACTATTAGAACATTACATAATACAACTACTGGTACTATTCAAACATTACATAATACAACTACTGGTACTATTAAAACATTACATTATACAACTACTGGTACTATTAGAACATTACATTATACAACTACTGGTACTATTAAAACATTACATAATACAACTACTGGTACTATTAGAACATTACATTATACAACTACTGGTACTATTAGAACATTACAAAATACAACTACTGGTACTATTAGAACATTACAAAATACAACTACTGGTACTATTAGAACATTACAAAATACAACTACTTGTACTATTAGAACATTACATAATACAACTACTGGTACTATTAGAACATTACAAAATACAACTACTGGTACTATTAAAACATTACATAATACAACTACTGGTACTATTAAAACATTACATAATACAACTACTGGTACTATTAGAACATTACAAAATACAACTACTGGTACTATTAGAACATTACATAATACAACTACTGGTACTATTAGAACATTACAAAATACAACTACTGGTACTATTAGAACATTACATAATACAACTACTGGTACTATTAGAACATTACAAAATACAACTACTGGTACTATTAGAACATTACATAATACAACTACTGGTACTATTAGAACATTACATAATACAACTACTGGTACTATTAGAACATTACGTTGTAGTGAGTATGTAAGAGATTGAATATATTTCACCGGATTATAACCGCTCCCAACCCTTATTGTCTTATTAATTGCCTTATCAACTACAATTCAATGATTAATAATGCTAAATGTAAGTATCACTTACTAATACTATAACTTCGTTACCTGTGTAATGAACGGAGCAGTATATTAGGATACCGACAGTCAGAACGGTGATAAAAACCATGGAAAAGAGACATATGATCACATAGTGCTTTCTTATTAATCTTCCTCCTTCGCTTATTAATGACCCGGATTCTCTCCCCTCTGGACTCATTGCTGGTTTAAAATTGTAATCAAAGTAAGTTACTTATACTATTGGTAGAAGAATCGTGTGGTGCAAAGTTTTTTGGGCTAAAAAGCGCTGGAACTTAACAAACTGATCAAGGTTGTAAAATAGAGCTAACATTAAACATTGTTACATTTTGAGAATCTAACATCATCCAGGATAGAATACCTGAGCTGGACTATAGACGTCTTTCTCTGGCAATGAATGGGGGGAACTAACTTCCCTGAGTGTTCCACCAAATTATATTCCTAGTATAGATACAGTATACTATACAGTATACTAGTATAGATATTATCTACAGTAAAGATCTTTAAACGGACGATATTTCGAGGATTTTGATAATATGCTCTGAGCCATCTTGATGAGAATTATTATTAAATAATAGTTATAAACAAGGGACGAGAGAAGAGTAGTATATTAGTGAGACTATTTTTCAACAGAAAAAATTATATCTTAAGCCAGGAGACTGAAACTAATAGAGAAATACAAATCCGTTTCCAACCGTCCACAGTCCAGACCTTTCTCTGTCCTAGCAAATAGTTCAGCAAAAGAAATAAAGGGAGTAAAGGGAGTGATCAAACGTATCAAATTCATTTATCAAACACGGTATAATCTACAACGTTGATGATATAGGTACTATCATAGATCGACCTTACAAACAATCTGGTAGCTATTTTGAGAGAGTGACCCTCTCTTTAATAAAAGAATTTAATAGAAATGTTTGTCCCATCCCCTGAATATTACAAGTGGTTTACTGTGTGGGTGTTCATTTTGGTGGCATGAATGTTGGTGGTGTCCTAGCGTAATTTGTATTCAAGCTTGACTTACTTCTAAAAGAAATGCACCTGATATTTACTACTTATACCTCGCTTGAGAGGCTATAGAAGATCCAGAATGCTGAAAATCACCCTTTGTGAGTACTCTGATTATATTCTCTGAACTCTGATTCTGAACTTTGATTAGACTAATGTTTTGTCACTCTGATCATGGTAACGGTTGGTATACACACATGACGTATAAGTGTGTAACTTTGTGTTATAGTTTTATCAGTTATGTCCAAGTCCGTATTGGGCAAGGTAAAACGGTTCGTTGAGTAAGAGATCTCGATATAATGTTTCTTGAATATTTTCTGAGAAGTCATATCCTATATTATTATGTGTGGTGTCATGTGCAATTCATCGAATTTGAGAGACAATGTGACCGAAATTAAATTGACTTCATTTGAAAACGCACCAAAAAGTACAGAGGGGGGTGATATGTTGAAAGTAGCGACACAAATACACGCAATTGGAATGAACTGACTGATACAGATGCAGGAATGTACATATGTTTAATGATAAAATGAGGAAACGGAATTAAGTGGGCGTTTCCAGTGTTATTAACTACAAATTTAACTTCTCAAATGCTGTTTTTGTACCATAAAGCTGAGATATTTTTTTTATCTAGACACTTATTTTACTTCGGTGTATTCCAACAGCCACAATGTTACACAAGTGCAACCAGCCAATTACAGGAAGCCGAAGGATCTTTTTGGCCAGTGACGGTTAAGGTAGTGTGTACCATACTTTCTTCGTCCGAGACTTTGCTGCAATGTGCAGCTCCTCATTTAACCCTCACACCCGATTTCTCGAGTATTCGGCTGAGTAGACCGGGGGGCTGCATAGACCACTCATGATCCTTAGCTGAACGTCGACGACGCTCACCCCACGACCAGGCAGTCAGTGGGTTTCGAACTCGCAACCTAACGATTGTAAGACAGGCGTTCTAACCAACTGCGCTACCTGGCCGTTAAAAATATAGTTTTATCCGTTATGTGAATGTCCAAGTACGTACCGTATTCGGTATTGGGTAAGGTAAAACGGTTAGTTGAGTAGGAGATCTCAATATCATGTGCAATTCATGGTATTTGAGAGACAATGTGACCGAAATTTAACTGACTTCAGTTGAGAACGCACCAAAACGTACAGAGGGAGTTGGGGGACATAAGTCAGTTTACTCACGTTGGGTCGTATATCCACGTTCGGGAGCTTTTCTTAAAACCCCCATCCTATAATTTCCCGCACTGTAAAGCATCATTTTTCTCATAACATCACATATCCGGGCAGGCCACTGTTTAGCAATAACGTGCTATATATGGACAAGTTCATTAATTGAATTTGTCATGAGTTACGAGAGTTACAAAATAATAGATTAAAATTTTTAATTAAGGTCTACATAGTTGTTAGAAAATTACTTGATATATTGAGTATTTGAACCCAAGGTGGAGTAGGTTGTTGCTGGTTGCGCGCGGTTGTTCGCCGAATGATCGTGAAGGTACGTTGATCTGTCATCTGTTGCTGTAGAAGTTGGAGGATGTGGAGGAATCGTAATCGAATGATCATTCATATAGCTGTGCCCATTATTTAAATACCATTTGATCAGGTCCGGTCGTAATAAATTAGCCCAACATGCACGGCAGAGCATATTGTCATAGCGACCCTAGCAAGTGTAATAGTGTATAGAAACCAAATTGGGAGTTGGGAGTTATAGTTAGCCTAGTAAGTATAAAACAATTGGGCATTTAAGTTATTATACAATACTTCACATTGTGCTATTATGTTTCAGAGTTTAACGTGGATTACTATTTTAAGTGACGCTTTAGAGTCACAACTTTGAAGACAACTTCCATTTTACTAAATAAAATATGCACTTTATTAAGTAGCTTAAATAATTTCAAGGTTCTAAAGGTGTCAAATAAATATTTCACAAGTTACAACCGAAAAAACACACACTGGTATAGAAGTATTGATAATTAGTTTTCCGAATAATCATATTTGAAGCGAGAATGATAGTGCTAAAGTCATAATTGTAATTAGTTGTTCGGATCGACAGTTACCGTCCAACAGGTTAAAAAACAAAATCTGTTAAACAAGGTTCAAATATTCACATTCCAAACTTACTACATTCAAGCTTTTATATAACACGGAAATACGTAAATGATATTCAAAATCAGCATACAAATAAACAAAAAGTTAAGTCAAAATAACAAACAAAGTAATGAAGCTGCTAAAATTCCCTGAAATACCAGATTTAATCATTAAATTCAGGCGGAAAAAGTGAAATACTGTTTAAAAATTAAAGTTAAAATCAGTTTCCAAAATTACTGTACGCTATTTCACGAATATTATTCACTACCGAGAACATCTAATGCTCTTTTTGCAATACGAATATTTACAACAAGACTCCTTATCAGCACCGTTACTCCTCTCGCATTGTTTCCGTATACTCTTCCTGAAGGCGGAGCAATCTGAAGTTATTTAGGATCTGTTACGTTAATGGTGATGTAAGATATTCTAAGTGCCTATTGTATGATTTTTTGGCTTTATGTGGTTCTTTGCACGAAACGTAAAGGTCACTTAAGATTCTATCTTTGGTAATTAACCTATGATTTATTTACTTACTATGACTACAACTGCAGTTCCACTTGTAGTCGTAGGAAGACTGCAGGCATCTCCTGGTACGTTCATCAAATGATGTTGGAGAAAAGATATTTGCAAAATCATCATTTGAACATTGGCTTGTGGTAGCCTTTGTCGCTGGTAAAATTAAATCCTCCGGCGCGGACGGAGACATGGTATCCTGATGCTCGTTCACCTCAGGCCCAATAGTTGCGTCAACAGTTGCAACATCTGCTTCTTCTCGGCCTCCTGAAAAAGGAGACATGAATAGTATTGGAAAATATAAAAACTGGTACTATTCGAACAAGTTATTTCGCTATATCAGCCACCTTCTGGTCAATATTGAATGGTGTTTTGTTTTACTTTTAGTCAGTAACAAAGTTATTACCTTCTTTTTTAACGGATAAGAAGTAATATAGGATACCCGCAGTCACAATGGAGATTATCAGCAAGGAAAACACACAAATCCACACATAGTGCTTTTTATTGGATCTCTCCTCTGCGCTTATCATTGACTCGGATTCCATCCTGTCTTCTGCCATAGCTGTTTCTAATTATCTGAGTAAATTACAATTTCATTTCAAGCAGAATTGGGCTGGGCAGGGACTGGTATTATTAGGAATCGTTTACATAGTTGGTTAGCAGCTTAATGTGAATCCTGGAGGGGTTCTGAATTGCTGAAGGTTCCCGAAGGGGGGGGGGGGGGATGTTGGGACGGAGGTTTTAGCCATATTATATGTGAGGATTATTCTACCCGCTTGAAGGTTAAAATTGAGCTAAATATGAATTATCACACTATGTCTTGAAAACGGTTAAAGATGGTTTCGATAGTTTTGGCCTGGACAAAAATGAGCAGTAATAGAACAACAAAACTCGAAATTAAAAATAAACATTTTTAGCTCAAATTAAGAAACGGACAAATTACTCAATTAAATGGGTAACAAATAAAACAAGTTTTGTCACAGCGCTCTTGTTGCAATACCGTGGGAACTGTGGCGGCTGAATTTCAGTCGTTCAACTCAGTCCTGCAAGAGTAAAGATTGAGATACTGATTACTGAAGATTTTTTACCTGCAATTTTATAATTATTTATCACCGTGCTTTTTAATACCAAAAACTATAGATATTAAAGAACTATATCATGACTAAACTGACCCATTAATAATTTTGGTGACTTCAGTTAATTCGGCTTAGGTATTCCAGCAATGTTTATTAATTACACAAGTTAGACGATGAATAAGCTGGAATGTTTTTGAAAATGAATATATTATAATCAAAATTACGCTTCTATTGTGCATAATAACTAAGATACCATAGCAGAATCACTAAGATACCATCCATGGTGAGAAAATAAAATGGTGGGAAAATTGTGACGTTGATAAAGTAGGTTGAATGATTGATAGAGAAGTGGTTAGCAGATAGAAATCTAACGTGTATACACCACTGTAAATAAGTACCTTTTCAGGCCCCCTCCTTACGTTAAAAGTTCAAAGCCTGGTTACATTTTGAAAAACTTTCAAGTAAAGAGATTAACCAGAAGGAAATTTAATTGTTTGGAAGTCCTAGAGAGCAATAAAATTTATCATTTTGCTCCACATTTTCAACCTGTGGCCACCATTCCAGTGATCTCTCTCCAGAACCTGCTCTCTCATTTATTTATTTTCAAAGCGTTTCTAAACTGCATAAAATTTGCAGGGGCCCTGATCATCTTGTCACAGCAAGCACATGGAGAAACCCCCAGAAAATTAATAATAACTTAAACTGATGTTGCAAAAACCTTTTAAAATAAAAAATTCAACGATAGCCCTAGCCGCAAAGGTAAAAATCTCTCGCAAAAATAGCCAGGTTAAAAAAATTTTAGCTTACGTTAAGGTGCCACTTTTTGAACTTATTTTCACCTATGCGTGTATACAGCTACAGTTTATTTGAGAGGCTACAGATACTAGGGATTGGGATCATGTATATGTCTATATGTCTCCAGCAAAAGTTAATGTTCATTTAAAAAAAAAGAAGATTCAACTCACACATAAAAAATGTTACTCTAAAAAGTGACAAATATATACACCGCTCAGTCAATTAAAGAATAAATAGATATAATGAAGGTATTGTTTTAAATTTGAAGTATTAGGTTAGTATGATAGGTATTTGACACTGCATTCTATAATATTATTTCAGAAATATCACATAGCTATAGCCTAATAGCTAATACTGTAGCAATAAAATATCTTGTAGTTCCAGGAGGTCAAGAAACCGGATCCAGGAAATAATTTTGGGGGAGCTTTTGAAGAAGAGGACGTTCGTGATTCCGATTCTCTCAAATGTGACAGTTTTTAATCTATTATTCTACGTCTTGGTTCTTATATCTCAATCTTTCAAATTCGTACCAAGCAATATTTGTTGAAACTCAACCCATGCCCATTTATTCCCCAATTTTTGGTCAAATAGGCATGGGCATGGGCTTAAAGATAGCTAAAACTTAAGTCATGATAAAAATAAATATCACCATTGTGTTGGCCGTCCTCAAATTAGTAATTAAAGCTATATTTTAGCTAAATTAGGTGTAAACAGTAATATAAGCCTTTCTATAATAATGGCAATAAATATCAACTAAATATCGAGACCGGTACTGGGATACATTGAATATGGAGGATCGATCTAGCGACCTCTTAAGTCGATCTGGGAAAGCCATAGAAAATGTGGATGATTTCATCTACTTAGGCTCCTGGATTGAGAGCACAGATAGGGAGATAAGGGTTAGAAAGGGAAAAGCGTGGGGTGCCCTACATAGACTGAAGGATATCTGGAAATCCAAACTCTCAGAGAGCCTTAAGATTAGATTGTTCGTAGCGGCTTGTGAGTCAGTACTGCTCTACGGATCAGAAACCTGGACACTGACAAAGGCTTCAAGAGAAAAGTTTGGACGGGACATACACAAAGATGCTGCGTATGGCGCTGGGTATCTCATGGAAGGACAAGGTCAGCAATATAACTTTGTATGGTAGCCTACCAAGGCTGTCAAACAAGTTACGAAGCAGGAGATTAAAATTGACGGGACACTGCATCAGACATCCTGAGCTACTTGCTACAGAGATTTATGGACGGTTTTTTACTTGAACGATGCCCAATACAAAGCAACTTATAATGAGGATTTATAATGAGGTGACTGGAAACAGTGTGTTATTGTCGGATTTTTTCATGGACATTACGTAATAATAATTGCCTATTTAAGTATTATCGGCTATAGAATATAGATGAAAACAAAAGTATTGCCTGAGAGAATTGTTTGCTAATAAACATGGTGTAATGCAGGGATATATGAAGGGGGGGGGAGGGGGTTATCTGGCGTAGATCAGACTTAGTTCCGACATAGTAGTAGTAGTAGTATGGCCGAGACTGGTACTGGGATAAAACGTGACGAAAACACAAAGGTACTTGCTACAATGTTATAAACTCGTCAGACTTACATTGTCCCCGCCCTTAGTGTCTTGCCACCAAGATACTTTAACCAAATTGTACTTAGGATAATGAAATGGAAATCAGTTTTGGTATAAGTGCTCCTAACAATACAATGGCCACAGACTACAGACTACAGAGATTTATGGACGGTTTTTTGCTTGAACGACGCCCAATACAAAACAACTTATAATGAGGATTTATAATGAGGTGGCTATAGAAACAGTGTGTTATTGTCGTATTTTGTCATCTAGACAGTACGTAATAATAATTGCCTATTTAAGTACCGTAGATTGGGGTAAAATCGCCGTGTCGGGGAACTTCGCCACTATTTTTCAAATAATCATTTTACTGTTTTGAATTGTTAGGAGATCGAGTTTTTGTGCAGTATTGTGTTAAACAAATGGTTATGAAGGTATTCCTATTCAAAAATAAACTTTCACTATGTTAAGTAACCTCAGGCAACATGACATAATGCAACTAAGTGGCTAAAACTTTCGGCTTGCATATTTCCCATATTTTCCAATTATATCCTTAATAAATTCTGTGTGGCATCATTAGCATATATGTCTTGTTCATTGTATCGACGGACAGTCTAGACCGCAATGAAAATGCTTGTACGTCGTGCAATACCTCGTATGATGGCTATCATACCGGACCCGATTGGTCCTGTTGTCTTGTGAGTGCAAATTTGCGGGATTTGCGAATATGGCGAAGTTACCCTTAAAACGTTGTTCGTATTGGCGAAGTTCGACTACATTTCTACTTCATCCCGGCGATGTTACCCGCAGCATGGCGATGTTACCCCAGCGACTAAATTGCCCATTGTAACACGCAGGCTAGAGCTAGATAAATAAAATTGGCAGGTGTATCAAGGATATATAATTGAGTTTCGAGTGGTATCATGGTGCTTAGCACCGAATATGGTATAGTTTCAGAATGGCGAAGTTACCCCATATCGCAGGGTAACTTCGCCCTGATTTCAGTGGCACCAATCTAGCTGACTATTTATGCGTGGCTGATGTGGTTCATACGAAAACATTTGTTTTACCAATCCTGTTCATATGAGCTATAAACTTTTTCAAGTACTCGTGTCGTATTTTCTAAATAACATGAAATAGCTGTAAAACATGGCGAAGTTCCCCCATTCTACAATCTACGGTATTATCGGCTATAGATGAAAACAAAAGTATTGCCTGAGAGAATTGTTTGCTAATAAGAATGGTGTAATGCAGTATCAGACTTGTACACTATTACTATTTTAACAAAAGCGCTTCTACTCACATTATGATTGGTGCTATTCAGAACTCTCCTTACCGATATTCATAACTGTTAAATTGTAAGTTATTTAGATTTTAACTAATATTATTTTATCATAACCCCCTAATTACAATTTTAGCACGACAGAGACCCTCCACCTGGGCACGTACGCTACCAACCTGTTCTGCTCCAACTACACCACCCTCTCACCCCTCTCACCAGAACAAGGACCCTACCTGTTAGCCCACGTGGGTAGATTAGTGGAGTCGGGGCTGCCACGTGACCAGATCCAAGTGGACTTGTTGGTTCTCTTCAGACACGTCATACAGACCGAGCTGAAGCGTGGTGACGAGGCAGATACCAACATTCTAAGGAAGGTGTGATCTTGTGGTGTTTAGCATGGTTGTATTTCAGTTCATTTAAGGATATTTAACTCTTTTGTATTTCAATTTGCTGTTTGATTTAAGTATTGTTCGGAAATTAGAATACGTGGATTTCCAGTGAATAATACGTTTACATATTATTCTTACGTTCCTTGGAAATTCTACTTATCCAAAAATATTGCATTTTGCAGGTAGCCCTGTTAGCAGTGGAGCAGTTTCCTCAGATACAAATGTTCTGGGACCTTTTAAAGAAACATGTGACAATGACTAGTAAAATATGGGAAAGGTATTATAAGATGGCAATATTCACAATTCTGAACTTTATTCAAGTTTTCGTAAATGTATTGTAATGGAAGCTTAGAGAAGGAATCGTTTTGATGAAGTATTAGGTAGATATAGATGCTTTTTTTCTTCAAGTTTGTGATTATTTGTTAAACTGATTATGATCGTAGCTACCCTCCTCACCCCTCCATCATATCCAGATTATTAAAGAGCAACCAAGAAACAATGTGGTACTGCAGAGTTACACACGAGTGTGACAAGCAGGAAACTCACCCGGATATCAACCTGACTAACCGGATAATATCCCTGGCGGTCACCTCTGTTGATACCTTCCCTCGCTCGCTACTATTGTGGGAGCTTTATACTCATATCTCGCAGGTCAGTAAACTGGAAACTAATGAAATCGTGAATTGTATTTGAAGTCATTTTCAAGATAATAATATGTCATGTGAAGAAAGACTATTGAAACTGCAAACAATAACTAGCGCAACTTAGATTAAATTAAATATTTTTCAGAAGTACGATACAAAGTCCCTGAAAAGTGTTCTCATTCGATCCATCAAGGAAAATCCTTCTATGAAGCAATTTTACCTACAAGCTATCCACTGTTGTCCCGTAAATTAAATTTCTTCATCGCTATTTAGTTTATTTTTTAAAGTAGTGATCTAATTTTGATCTCTTTGTTCGATATCTAGCTATACTATCAAGATAATTTTGTATTAAGTGTGCCGCTTGCCGCTTAAAACCCCTCTCTTGCTGCTTAAAACTCCTCTCTTGACGCTTAAAACCCCTCTCTTGCCGCTTAAAACCCCTCTCTTGCCGCTTAAAACCCCTCTCTTGCCGCTTAAAACCCCTCTCGGTTATTCAACCTTTTAACTAACCCTGGAAATTAATTCCAGGAGGAGGCAGAAACAGTGTACGAGCTGATAGAAGAGAAACAGATCAGGCTGAGAACTCTTATAGAGGAAATTCAGATGTTCTGCCAATGAAAACTTATCAGATCACGAGATCTTCACCTAAATGGATGTTATTCTAAATGACACTGTTCTTTATTAAGATATATATGACAGCAGATAAAACAAACAAGTAACTGAGAAGAAACACTGAACAATAACTAAATTTGTTTTTCCAGTTAGATTGGTTATGGTTTCTGGTAGTACGCGGAGAAAAATGAGATATGTTGAGTATTACAGGAGCCCTGATTGACCTTCCGTGGTATTGGTGGTATGTTATTTCAACATGATTGTTCAGAAGTTGTGACTGGGATTGCAAACAAAATGCCAAAACTCGTAAATTTCACCAAATAAAACGCAAAATTCCTGTTAGTGATATTTGAAAACCGAATAATGGGGATGATCATCAATCTGAGAAATTCTATGCATACAATATTACTTTTTCAGCTGCAATATCGTTAATTGATAAAGATAATTGTCTGCTCCCATTTTCCAAGTTGAAAAACAATCTTATCAGAAAATGTCCCTTGTAATTTTGTTACCCATTGTCCAGTGTGTCCAAGCCTAATAAGAGCTATTTCGTGTTGAGAAATTGTTTTCTTTTCCCGTTAAATGGCCGGTACGCCCGACGTTTACCTCTGTTCTCTTCTTCCCCGTGAAGAACTTCTTGAAGACTGTTTTCCTCTCCCATTGCCCGTTTATGCAATATCAAGTTATCCTCTTCCTCCAGGACTTCATTTTCTGATCCCCTCGGCATCTTGTGCAGCACTTCATCTTCTGCTCCCCTCTTGTGTAGAATCTCGTCTCCAGCGTTTCGTTTATGTAGAATTTCGTCTCCAATGTCTCGTTTATGCAGAATTTCCTCTTGAGACTCCCTTACGTATCGGGTGTGCTGTGCCTGTAAGTGTAAATATCTTACAATTAGTAATTAACTAACCATAGTGCAATTATAATTATTTCATTGTATCCCAGAATTATCGAGGCAATTGTGTGCAGCAAGATATTTTTGGAGAGGTGAAACAGAGTGGTAATAAAGCAAATTACAACATACTTTTTCCAGCTTGTGCGAATCTATTTGTAATCTGTTCATGATGCTATTATCATTTTGGTTGAACTTGTTCCAAATTGCAATTTTCATAAAAAACATTCTTTTCCCGGCAATTGGCTTAGCTTTTAATTTAGCTTATAAGTATTACTAGAGATAGTTCTTACCGATTCACCGAGCACTTGGAGGATTAACCCAGCCCAAACAGTTATCAGCATAATTGATTTGATTAACCGAGCCATGTTGCCTTCAGTACCTAGTATAAAGTATAGGTTAAGCCACGAGAGTTGTTAAAATGAAATGGCACCAGGAGAGGTTTAATATTAAGTACTATCGGAGTGAAAATTATCTGTTGCATTTTTCAATGGGGTGAATTTATAAACATTGCAAAGCAAGGAAAAATTAAAAGCTGTGGTTTGGTAAAGTGGCCGACAAGTTATAGTATTGCCAATGCTAATAACTATGCAAAAACAATATTCGGAGCAAGTATGATGTCGTAGTTGATCACGTGATATCACCACTGCCCGGAGATTGGGTGAGAGAAGATGCCAGGAGACGATTATCTAGATTGTTACCCACAAAACACCTTCTCTCCTTGTAGTGGCTTACCTGACCCCTTGTTGGCTTCCTGGACAGCCGCTTAGTTTTGGAAGCACTTGAGAAAACTGCTTTCTTTCCTAGAGAGCAAGTACCAAGTATTGGACAGAGGAGTGAAGAGGTTTTATATACCCTCCCTCGAGCATTATGTAATGTCCAGACAGACTAACAACCTTGATCAATATATCTCAATATACCGCCCAATCTCCGGAGATGACGAGCTTTAGTATAATTACCGGTACTGACTGTTAAATATTAGTTTCTGATAAGCGTATAACATCAGAAGCTGGGGGACTAGATTGAGATTTGCGATCTGACGAGGTTACGTAATGCCACTATAAAATCCTGCTATATGACTGGGGACTATAAATCAGGACCCAGCTGCCTCAATACTCCCAGCGTGAGATCAGCAGATCTCAGCAAACCGTTAACACGGGTAACCTTTTATAAAGGGGCTCAGATTTAATGTTATAATAGCTCTATTATGCTGATCAGAGATCCATTCGTCGTATCGGCACGGGGACATTACCAACATGTCCTCATGTTCTGAAATTATAGAATAATCCCTCAGCAATGCTTTTAGCACGATCCACGACAATGCAATCGTGTTTGACAAATAGGTTCAGAATGATATGATGGGAATATTGACCGGGGATATTCTCACATACACATTATCCCAGGTTTGTAGACTGCAATAAGGTAACTTGGAAGAACTGCAGCTGACGGGTGTAGCTGATTGCTTGACTAGAATTTGGAATAGGGTATGTGAGATTGAATTGCAATAGGGACTAGGTAGTGTCCACATATAACGCCACTATCATATTGGAGGGTGGTTTTAACTTGATCGAAATACTGAAGCTTATGTAAACCATGTATAAACTTGCTAATAGAGTACTAGTAGTAGAGGGGAGAGGGACTTGTATTCGTGGTAATATTACCACCACCATTCAGATGTTAAACAACTATCCTTGTTCCTCCTGATGTAGGATTAGATATGTGAGGTAAACAATGTACTATGTAGCTCTGATATAATAAACAATGCACCATGTAGCTCTGATATAATAAACAATGTACTATTTAGCTCTGCTATAATAAACAATGCACCATGTAGCTCTGCTATAATAAACAATGCACCATGTAGCCCTGCTATAATAAACAATGCACCATGTAGCCCTGCTATAGAAATAATGCACCATGTAGCCCTGCTATAATAAACAATGTACCATGTGGCTCTGCTATAATAAACAATGCACCATGTAGCCCTGCTATAATAAACAATGCACCATGTAGCTCTGCTATAATAAACAATGTACTATGTAGCTCTGATATAATGAACAATGTACTATGTAGCCCTGCTATAATAATTTAATAAACAATGTACTATATAGCTCTGCTATAATAAACAATGTAGCTCTGCTATAATGAACAATGTACCATGTAGCTCTGCTATAATAAACAATGCACCATGTAGCCCTGCTATAATAAACAATGCACCATGTAGCCCTGCTATAATAAACAATGCACCATGTAGCCCTGCTATAATAAACAATGCACCATGTAGCCCTGCTATAATAAACAATGTACCATGTAGCTCTGCTATAATAAACAATGCACCATGTAGCCCTGCTATAATAAACAATGCACCATGTAGCTCTGCTATAATAAACAATGTACTATGTAGCTCTGATATAATGAACAATGTACTATGTAGCCCTGCTATAATAAACAATGCACCATGTAGCTCTGCTATAATAAACAATGTACTATGTAGCTCTGATATAATGAACAATGTACCATGTAGCCCTGCTATAATAAACAATGTACCATGTAGCCCTGCTATAATAAACAATGTACTATGTAGCTCTGCTATAATGAACAATGTACTATGTAGCCCTGCTATAATAATTTAATAAACAATGTACTATATAGCTCTGCTATAATAAACAATGTAGCTCTGCTATAATGAACAATGTACCATGTAGCTCTGCTATAATAAACAATGCACCATGTAGCCCTGCTATAATAAACAATGCACCATGTAGCCCTGCTATAATAAACAATGCACCATGTAGCCCTGCTATAATAAACAATGCACCATGTAGCCCTGCTATAATAAACAATGTACCATGTAGCTCTGCTATAATAAACAATGCACCATGTAGCCCTGCTATAATAAACAATGCACCATGTAGCTCTGCTATAATAAACAATGTACTATGTAGCTCTGATATAATGAACAATGTACTATGTAGCCCTGCTATAATAAACAATGCACCATGTAGCTCTGCTATAATAAACAATGTACTATGTAGCTCTGATATAATGAACAATGTACCATGTAGCCCTGCTATAATAAACAATGTATCATGTAGCTCTGCTATAATAAATTGAACACCGTGTAGCCGGTAAGACCTTTTGTTTGGATCCCGAGTTTGCCGTCCAACTGATTTGCTCCTTACTCCTCAAGGCGGATGTTTCAATCTCCCCAGGTCTGATAGTGATTAATGCGGCCCTGCTGCACTAATGCGTTACCTGATTAACTGATTAATTCCTCTCTATTATTGGCTCTACGGTGCTGCCGGTCAACATGCTGTTGTAATTAATTCCACGAATTAACTTTGCTTTCTTGCCAGCCACTAAACATTGCTTAAACTTCTTTGTAATTTAATTGGTAGAGGAAGAGGAGGCAGAGTTTATAGAGGTTCGAAATTTTTCAAACTCTTCGCAAAAGAGTGGTTAGATTCTCAATATTTTATTTAATCAGTTAGCTCCAATCTCTGTATTGCCGCTAACTTAAAACGCTTTGTCTGAATTCAAAAGCATCTCTGTGGGATTTAACACCTTTTTTGTTAGGAAATAAGAATTGAATATGTAATTAACATGTAATGTTTGATATTAATATGAAACTAAGTTTGGCTACACTTCTGGCTCAGTGGTTTATTGGGCGAGGCTAGTTACATTCGTTGTGCAATGTTAGCTTACACAGTTATACAGTCTTACTAGTAACAAATCAGTGATAGGCATGTTTAATGCTTTCTCTTTTATGGCGCAATTTTTATGAAATTTTTCTCCGATACTTATCACAATCGTCTGTTATTACATTCTTCAGTCGCGTCTCATTTTTCATAATTCTTCTCTGACTTTCTACCAATGAGTCGACACAGTTATCAGCTTTATTGGTTAACAATCGGTTAATTTATTGTTTATCAATTTACATTTTAAACTATTACATTCGGGAATATTTGCAAACTCTCACGTTGAAAAACGTGAAATAATTTCTTCGACTTTATTGCAATTAATGGATGGCGAAAAAATGTGTGCCTTTTTCCTCGAAAAGTCGATGGGGAAAATTTAAATAGATGACTCCCGATTTTTGCGGAGTGGATTTGTCCTGTTAGACTACAGTTTTACTCCACAAAAGCTCTTACATTTATCTTAAAGTTAAGTTTATGTTTCAATCTTTGATTTAAATTATTAATTGATTGATTTTTGGAATTTCTTATCAGATTTTAATTCAAATTTGACTGAATGTGAGATCTATAATTTGTAGTCATTATGTCTTGATTATTTTTCTAAAATGAAGCAGGATGATAGTTCTATTATCGAATATGCTAAAGACCCTGCTCTTTGTCGGATCCTTCCAGCTCTCACTTTTAACAAGTATGTGTATTCCGGTTTTAATCTTTTGTTCGCGCTGGTTAGATTGGAAAACGTTTAAGTTTGAGTTATCAAGACTTCTAATTGGAGCAAGGACATAAGTATTTTACAGTTTTTAGGCCAAAATTCGCGACAAGCCATACTGATCCTAAATTTGCAAACATACACACACACACACACACACAATTTGCAAATGGTATTAATGATAGATGGAATAAGAATTTTTCATTTTTAAGGACAAACTTTGCCAGTTCACAGTTAGTGTTACTATGAATTTCGATTACAAATTATAATTCGAGGTTAATAATTATCAAATGCTTTCCTATTTTGACCGCACATTATAAATCACCACTTAGTTCTTATGTTGTTTGTTTCCCACGAATCAGTCAGCTTACAGGTTTATTGTCATACGTTGTATGACCCGCCGCGCACGAAGTGCGCGGCTCCCCCTGTATCGTCCCCCTGTATCGTCGTAACATAGTGAAACGACCGTGGGGGTCGCAACGTCAAACGTGATACAACAGGTTTAGGTAAATTTGAAATTAGAAAACCTTAATCAATCCATTTAAAATTAGTACTTGTTTAAGCATTCCTACGTCATTACGTGTTACGCTAAGAACTCGTCACGGCATTTAACGGGTGATACTCGTAAAATATTTGTTTCAAATATTAGATTTAGACCGTCGACGACGGACGAGTCCAACTCGGCGCGCGTCTTGGTAGGTTATACTTATAAACATACAAGTACAACTCGACATAAACCCGAATAATATTGAATATTATTTTTCGGAATATTCCTTCCAAAATTATATAGTTAAATAATAGTTAAATAACTACCCAATATTAATAAACAATGATAACGCTGTGCATGGTTTCACAATTGACAATGCCCAATTTCAAATTTGCGCTTGTAGGTTTATAACCTACCAAGACGTGCACCGAGTTGGACTCTGGACTCGTCGACGGTCTTGTATTATAATATTTTAAACAAATATTTTACGAGTATCACCCGTTTAATTTGCGCTTTCAATTCCGAAATGCGAAACAAAAATCTTTATTTATCAGCACTCTTTATATATATCGTATCACGTTCCCAAAACCACTGCACACTGCTATACTTTACTATAGACGTAGTGTGTAGTTATAATATTAATAATATAAAATCGTACCCCACTATTAGTATTATATTGTATATTATCAATTATGTAACGCGCATCGAGGGAGAGGAAAGAGTTTAAACTAAAAAACCGTTTTATAGTTCATATATAGCGATATATATACGAGTCGTGCGTTACGGCCGGGCAAATAAGGCACTTTTCTGCTAAAGCTCCTAGGCTCCTGGGATGATTGTTTTATGCAGACTACAGACTAGTACGTGGTGCCGCATCGATAGCCGAGATCTCAGATGGATGATGATTAATAATTACTCTACACTCGATTGTCACGTGACTTTTTTAACCCGTTCTCTCGCTGGTCCTGAACTCAAGAAACGCCGCCGTGAGGCGGGCGCGCGCTACTGCAAGGGCTCTGGATACTGGATAGAGCAAGTCCTGAACGACTATTCGAAACCCTAACGTCTATAATCTGATCCTAACCCAATCCGTGACCATTGGTAATTATGATCTGGCCTTGACCATTGTTGTATCACGTGGTGACCCCCACGGTCGCTTCATTTACGGGTGATACTCGTAAAATATCTGTTCCATATACAGGACCGTCGACGAGTCCAACTCGGCGCGCGTCCTGGTAGGTTGTAAACCTACAATCGCTTCACTATAGAGTTTCGACGATACAGGGGGAGCCGCGCACTCGTGCGCGGCGGGTCATACAACGTATGACAAGACCATTGTTAATGATCTGGCCCGGCGCGCGCTACTTCGTAGCTCGTGCCGTCGGGCCATAACATTTCAAGAAGAAAGCGGCGCGCGCTACTTCGAAGAAATTTAGAAGAGTAACATCAGTCAAATCTGGCCCGGCGCTCGCTACTTCGTAGCACTTACCATCGGGCCATAACATTTCGAGAAGAAAGCGGCGCGCGCTACTTCGAAGAAATGTAGACGAGTAACATCCGTCAACCCAATCCTTAACAAAAGCATATGCTGAAATTACTGGGCCGCGCTCAGCCTGTCATTCCGCCAAATCTTTATGTTAATGAACATAATAGCCTGGGGTCCCCAGGTAAATGCTGAAACCTTGATTGACGATGTCAACCCATCGAGATCGTTGCTCTGCGAAGCAGAGCAACAATCGGCGATGCGAAGCAAGAATGCTAGTTCGCGTTGAAGCCTAGCGGCGAAGTCCTCAAGCTGAAACCCTAACCCTGACGAGAAATTAGACTAACTTCCTTATATGGTCATATCACGTGATCGAGACAGTTTTTCGCCAATATCTCGTCAGGGGAGCATTTTAACTATATGTTGTATGTCATGGGGGGGGGGGGGGGTGATTCGGAATCAGCGTCCGAAAATACGCTTAGTAGTAGTACGTCGATTGAAGTTGGTTTCAACTGTCGGTGGTCGGGGGCCCTTTTAGAACAATCTCGAAGATCGCGACTGTAGATTACCTGGGGACCTCAGGCTATCATGTTCATTAACATACCGACCGAATAGAGATTCGGCGGAATGACAGGCTGAGCGCGGAATGACAGGCTGAGCGCGGCCCAGTAAGACTGTAGAGTGATTTAGCACACTCGATTTCAGATGCCACTATGGTTGATTCACGATGTCAATCCTTCGTTGACCATTGTTAATGATTTGGCCCGGCGCGCGCTACTTCGTAGGACTTGCCATCAACATTTCGAGAAGAAAGCGGCGCGCGCTACTTCGAAGAAATTTAGACGAGTAACATCCGTCAAAATCCTTCGCATCTCGCCGATCCACATACGTGGTTGCGAGAAGATGCGCGGCCCAGTCTAGCAGTGCATCGCGCTACAACCACTATCTATGGAGGCTGTATGGCCATGTGCTGACGGTTATTTGCTTTTTCCCGCGCACCTCGCTATAAAATCATTAACGGGTGATACTCGTAAACTATCTGTTCCATATATTGGACAGGACCGTCGACGAGTCCAACTCGGCGCGCGTCCTGGTAGGTTGTAAACCTACACTAAAATCACAAAGTCCACATACTCAAATTTGACTTCAAAATATTCATATTACTCCTGAATGCATGGCCGGGCCCATGGCACGCTCACGTGTCATGTCATGTGCTGTATTTACTACGATCATGCACTTACCTAGCTGGGGATTCCAGGCTATCCCAGAAAACCTTACTGGCTGGGGCCTAACTTCAAAAGTAAAAGACATAGAGACTAGGGTGGATGGTTTTTTTTAACGTTTTTATGGAATTGGTACCGTTGTAAAACTTACATTATGACAGTTCAGATGGCGAAAGTTTTATCGAAAATGGACCTGACAATAGAGACTTTCGGTTTTTTGCAAAGTGTTTGCCTTGTAAAAATAACGTTACCTCCCCAGGAGGAAAATTAGGGACATCGTAGATTTTGAGTTATCCCGAAAAGTGAAAAGTATGATTTTGGGCCGAATAAAAGATCGCAGCTTTATATAATTATAACTTTGCAAATCAATTTGGTTGTCAATGTCATGACTCCATGGCTGAATTCAGATTGTAAAAGGCGACGACAATCATGCTATTCAAAAATGATCACCTCTAGCAAGCCCGCCAGGCAGTAAGGTTTCCTGGGTATACTTCAGAAAAATGTTTAGCGGGTGATACTCGCAACTCGTTAACAGTAAAATATTGTTTCCACGTCGACGAGTCCAACTCGGCGCGTTTTGGTAAGTTATAAACCTACGAAGAAATGTAGACGAGTATCATCCTTCAACTAGATCTCCGATGTGTTTATATAAACTATAAAGAGCCTAATAAGCTTGGGTCCCTATCTATAGGAGGTGCACCATAAAAATAAACTTGCTCGGATTTTAAAAATTTTTGTACCATTGTTTTCTAGAGACTGTGAGAATTTTCACAATACCAAATTTGTCATACCTTTTTGGAAAGATCAGTGAGTTTCGCCTAAGTGCCATACTTGATAGTGCGCGGCTTTTGAAGCAAATTTAGCTGTAAAAGTCGCGTAATTTGACCAAATTTGACCAAATTCGTTGATTTTTGTCGTATTATTTGGATATATCTTCAGTTCCTTGAATGAGATCATTCTGAAAATTGGCGACGACCTTCCAATAGGGCTTTTACAACTGTCCGAAAAATTTGGTGGATATCGGAGTTGATATAGTGATCAAAATGAGGCAAAATACGCTGCTTTTAGCTGTAACATAATGTCTGATGGTTGGATATGCTTTAAACTTTTCGGACACTTTCCTTGTAAGTCTACGAGTAAGCTCACCAATTTTTGTTGCAATCGGAGGTCGGGAAGGATACTTAATATCTATTTGTTTGAAGAAAATTGTGCTGGCCGAAATTAGCGCTAAAAAACCATCCTACAGTCGGCACGCGCGGCTCACCGTCGATGGCGCACTACCTACTATCTAAAAGTAATCTACAGCCACAGGGACTGTGAAATGGCAATGCATGGTCGTTGATGTGTTTAACAGTTGTCAGAGATCCGCGCACATTCGTACTAGTTTCACTGTTATCTCTTACAGAGCAAATAGCCATAGGCATATACTATTACCAATGCAATAAGCTGAGTAAAGACTGAGAGGGAAACGGGAATGCGGGTCAAGGAAGTCAAACTTTTTTGTTATACGTCTTCTAAATCTATGTTCTAAAAATGTTTCTTTCAGTGTCAATCAAAATGACATCGTGCATGAAGTGCTTGCGTGTAATAGATCTTAACGATCCTGTCATTAAAGAGTTCAAGTTGGACTTCAACATTACCAAGTAAACTTTGAAACTTTTATTAAAACTTTAGAATACATTATGTTGGACGTTGGTCCTAAAATTATTTCTGTTAAAAATTGATGAAGAGGTGAGCCATATATTTATATTGACAATTAATGATAGTGTAGCCGTAGGGATTGGTTGCTGCTCGAAGCTGATCAGTCAATGAATGAGTATGACCCATGTCAGAAAAATAAAGCTCACCAAAAATAAAGTTCACATATTATTATTACGTATTCACTTTTTGGCCAATTTTTAACCCCCATCCCCCCTCCGTAATCATTTTTACACATAGCTATTGTGTCAAAATTACACTAGCGTAATCATTTGGAAACCCCCCCCCCCCTCAAAATAGTAAATCACTATTTCCCTTTCAGAGATGAATTGGAGCCTATACCGAGCACGTGCAAGATAGAGAATTGCGGAGATGCAGAGTTGGACAGCTGCCTTCGGGTCGTCCTGGAGATGACCAACACAACGACAGTCCATATTCACAGCTGCGGGAACTCTTTAATGAGCGACGAACGAGTGTGCGAGCTGCTGCAATACGGGGCCGGCCCCGATGTGGCCTGCTCTGTTAACAGGTCAATTAAAAAGCTGCCACCAGGCTGGATGATATTATTGTTTTTGTTAGAATAGGAATCATGTGTTATTTTTAGGTAGTGACTAGTTGCATAACATATCACTATGGATGCAGTATCATCAAGAGTTGCTAACAGTTCATTAGAACTATTACCAATAGTATAAGTAAAAGTTCGATATAACCTATCCCCCAGTTAGCCGAGTAAATCCTCTTGGGCAACCAACCTCAACCTAGTGACTAATCCAATCTCCTAACTCTTAAGTAACCAACTTAATCTCCTGAGTAACCAACTTAATCTCCTAAGTAACCGGCCTATTCTCCTAAGTAACTAATAATAATATAGTCTCCTAGACCTAAGTTAAAGTAACTAATATAGTCTCCTAAGTAACCAACCTAGTATCCTTAGTAACCCTCCCAATCTTCTAGGTTACCGATCCAATTTCGCAAGTAACTAACCCAATCCTCGGCCTCCAGGTGCCAGAGTGGAGACTGTGAGCCTGACCTAGAAATTAATGATACTGAGTATATCCTGCAAGACACCACCACGCAACTCGACGACGATCAGCCCAGTTTGGGATCTCGCCCAAATATCTTACCCACAGTGGCGGTTATAGTTATTTCATTAGCGGTGAGGTAGACAATGAAACGCGGTTATTTTTTCTAAATCTAATATAAGGCTATGCCATGGACAGGGAATTATACAACGAAATATGAAACTGATTACAAAATCGTCTTCTTTCGAGGATAGTATTTGCAACATAATATAGTGAGGCGGAGGTTTTTACATTATATTTGGGTTACAAGTCGGCAAATAAATCAGAAACTATTGGGGTAATGACCAATATCCAATATTTGTCGTAATCAGACTATTTCTTATTGGATACATTTTATTGAATCAGCTGAATATTATATCTACATCTACTCAGTCTATTATGATAAAGTTCTGCGAAGTAAAAAAATGTGATTTATTGCACTTGGAAAGATATGGGTTCAAGCTGTCACTCAGTCTAGAAAGATGTACTAATTCTAGAGTACAGATGACTTGCACCTTCGTGTTCCGGCAGTTACTGATTTATACGCCCAGCCAGTTACTTATCTGCAGACTTTAATAATTTTTACTGATACTAATCACAGTACAAAAAGGGTTGGTAGAATTACAAACGCTGTTGCTCATAGTGCTTCAAACGTAGCAAATTTTCTGTTTCATAGTCTCGGATAATGAATCGTTGAATTTTCATATTTTTTGTAATATTAACACATAAAATTTGCTCCATTTGATCGGGGAATCTAACATCGTGACCATAAATATTGAAATAATTTAATGAATTCATAAAATATATTCACTTTGCAACGAAGCTTCAAAATAGCAACAAATTACAATTAAAACAATCTTCTTTCAATCCCAGCAGCAACACATTAATTTTGACTGATTAGGAATTGGAATATCTGTTACCGACATAAAATGTCCGGTTCACAGAGGTCACATGGAGGCTGATTCTGTCTTAAAAGAAAGGAAGACTTGAACTGTCTTGCAAGAGCTGAGTAATGTGTGTTGCTGGTGGGATTGACTTCACTCAAAAGTAATTTACATGACAACTCTTCCTCAAGCAAGTAAAAGTACAGATCGCTCACATCAGTCGTTGCAGAATCCACGGAGCGGGAGTCTCATATCAAATACTATAATTTCAAATCAATGATCCGTAATGAACGGCGACAATTGTTCTCGCCATTACTGATTTATTTCATTAATCAATACGTTATCAGTCCCAGCCTATTGGCGGTGTGTATCAATATGTCAAAACAGGTCCAATTAAACCCCCTTTAAACAGTCTGCATCCAATAATAAATTAATAAAAGTGTACAAACTCCGTATCAAAATATTTGAAATTTAAAGTGTTCAAGTCTTACTTTTTTTCGAAAATGTACAAAACCTGTCTGTTTTATATACCATTATTGTCATTCAGGATTCCTGTTTCTCACTCGTAAAACCGTTGAAAAGTCCTTGCTTCGAAGTGTTTATTTTCGCTCCGCAAAAATGCACTAAACTATAAAACACCAAATCGAATCAGGTAAAAACTTTAAAAGTATAAATTCTCTAAATTGTGGAAGGGTAAAAGTTAAAAGTTTTCGATTTGATGTTTTACAGACCGTAATAAGTTATATATTTATTATCATCATAGTCAAAACATTTATCATATATTTCGATTGGCAACTTAAAATATCCGGGCTAGGCTGGCTAGGATGGACTCGATAAAATCTGACATCGAAACATTGATGAAATATAAATAAGAAAATTCGCCTTATCACATCTTTTCATACATTTCACTTTACACCTATACGCCTATTATATTGGTGTAGGTCCAGGTTTCCTTTAGCAATTTCTCCTCCTTTCTCTCTTCCAGATCTCGCTTGAGTTTCTTCAACTTGACTTTGTCTTGACTCAGACTAATCTCTCTGAGAAACGAAAATTTGTCAGGGCGCTTCCGTGTGCGGTTTGGGTGGAAAGTTTTTAATCGCAAACAATTAGATTAGATTCACACAATCAATGTTTTGTTGTTAGTCAATAAACATTCCAAAAGGCTAACAAAACACACATTTTTAACATACCACACGTCAACCTACCATATCAAGAAGGCCCGGTTGCTATGAGCACCCGCACTCGTCCACTACCATGTCCTCCAAATTGTGAATTTCGATGTCCTGGGGCTGACCCTGCAACGATCATCAAAGATCACAAAGGTGATAACTCCAGGCTAATTAGACCCAATTTGTAAACCATTCAAAGATGGGAGAGTCCGCATTCCTAGTTTTATTCGGGCAACTTTGAAAAGCAATTATTGGTCAATTACAAAATTCAAGAAATGAAGGGTCGCACCATTGTGAAAATATAATCGTTTTTCCAGATGATTAACAACCTGCATTGCCATTGAAAGTCTGACAGAAACGTTGTGCCACAAAAGTATTAAGGATTCACACCGGAATTAAGAACAATTTAATAACAATCTAAAGGTTCCAACTGACCGTTGAGTCGAGTTTCCCGGAGCTGAACATGATGCTCAGATCGGAGAGGGAGGCTGGGGTGCAGCAGGGCCGGGGCGAGGCCATAGGATTGTTGTAGTTGGCACGGGCAATCACAAACGTGTAGTACAGACTTGACCGTTGTTCTGCAAGGTACATAAAGGGACAGTCTCCGCTGCAATAGTAGGCGTCATATCCTTCCGGAGCCAAGATCCAATCCATTCCGAGATCGGCAAATTTAACGTAATAGTGATACCTGAGCGGGAAAAGAAATTAGGAAGAGTGTTTTAGATAAAAACTTCCGGATGAGTTTCCATAATATTTGACAGAATTTGAATAGTTCCTGTAAAACGATTAACTAGTTCAAGAATAGTAAGTTTCTTAAGAAAGTTACCTGCAGCATTTCTTCTGTTGTCGGGGATTGACACAGTCGTAACCGCTCCGCTTCTTTCTCGAATGGTTTTCCTCGTAAGTGTCAATAGACAGCAATGGGCGGTTGCTCTCGTTGTTTCCTTCAAACACTTCTTCAAAGCCTATCTCGGGTGACTCTTGGAAACATTTCCCAATACAGATCAGGAGACCATGGTTTGTTTCCGGCCACTGCGACCATCTGAGAGTAGATGATTCAGTTGGTAAACTTTGAAAACATTTCCAATGATGTATAACAGGCTATTATATGTAAAGATAAGTCTAACCCGATTGTCAGAACTAAGAACTTTAGATATAAAACAAACCTGCTGAAAGTAAGCTGAAGATCGAAGTCGAATGTTCGGCCGTTAGCGGCCCTCACTTTTTTTACGCGCTCCATGTGTGTCGGTCGGCCGAGCAAATCTTCAGCCCGGGATAAATCATTTTGGAAGTCCTCCAAAGGACCGGTTAATTTGTACAACTTGACAGTCATCTTACGAGGGTCCTGAAATAAAGAGGGATTACAACAAAGTCCATAATTAGGAATTAGAAAGATTCTGTTGATGAGGGGAGTGGCTGGGGTGGGGCCTGAGAAAGTTATGAGGTGGAAAAGAGATAAACACAGGGGAGTGGAACTATTAGTTTCCTGTTATGCGGCGGTGAATATTAGCTACTAGCGATAGTGCTCATAACGACCAATACCTATCCAGCTAGCGAGTAATCGGGGCCGGGGTATAACCATATTAACCAATAGCAGTGACATATAGGTAGCGCCAGGCGAGGGTAAAAGTAATCCATGATCCAGGGTCAATGGTATATGGTTGAAAGTTTGAGTCAGATAGCTAGCTAGTTGGTTTAAGTCGCTCCAGCACTTTCATAATTGCAGAGGTTACAAATTGTCGAGCGGTGGTCGGTGCCAGGCACGGCATCTACACAAGGCAGGGTGAAATCAGGGGACAGACTACGGAGCTATAGTAGTTGTAGCTATGTAGACTGTAGACAGTTCGCTAAACCCATCCTTTGAGGACAGCCCCCGAACGGCGGTAGAGAGGATGAGTTATCGTCGGCCGAAGGGTGAACTCATGCCCTAGACGGCATTTCAGATATTTTAAATCTTACTACACTTCAATTTAGGAGAAAGTAAGCATCCCGCCCCACTGCTCTATATTTAGCGGCCCGGGTGTGATCATCTTACCCTCTCCCCTTCTCTCTTGTTGACTAACTGTCTGGGTCCGGGGCATGTGGAGCTCCGCCAAATTACGGTAGACGAAAATAATGCGTATATAATGCTGTGTACTGGCTGTTAATCTGATAAATTAGAAGTAGCAACAGTAAGTACTACCCACCAAACCCTGCTCCCCACTCCACCCAACTATCCAGCTATTCTTAATTAGGGTCACCCAAATTTAGAGGACACATGCGGTCCTGATAAGAATAATTTCCAGTGTGCGATTGGGGCTTCACCGACAGTTTGAGTCGCTTTATAATTTGGTGGTTTGAAACGAAATTACCGTATGGTCACATCAGGAGTTATAATTAAACTAAACTCACCCGCCCAGGATCCCTATGACTGATACCAATCTTGAGAGTAGCTCCTGTAGCCATGTATCGGCCGAGTGTCGAGTCGAACTGATAGTGTCTCGTGTTCGGTGTCAGGATCGTCTCTGAAGGGGAATTTTTACGTCATTCAATGGGTCCGTGACGTCACCTTAAGGTAGTCTAGGTTAAGAACCTACTGATGTAATGGACTGGGTGACATTGGTTTCAGAGCCATGACGTGACATGAAGCTCCAGGACACTGTTGTTAATCATGATACAGCTGCATCGTGCTTGACGATCTATCTAGTCCCATTTAATCAAATCACCGCGGTTAAATCACGTGATCCAAAGTGATGGCTGCTCATTGGTGGAAACCTGATTGTGAAGCCTGTGGCAATGTTCTAACTGGCAAAACAAGCCATGTAAGCTTGTATGCATGTGCTGTATTGATTGATTACACACACTTCTTTTAAACTCAACATTAAACTCAAGGCAACGGGCACCGAGACGAGATTAATCTCGCACATCAGCTAAGGACAAATTAAAAATGAGCTCGTACTGTTGGAAAGATCACATTTTATTCAGAGTACAGCTTTTCAGAATCACTTGGTGTCCCAAGAATCTGTGCGTCTATTATGTGTTAACCGCGACCAGTTTTTTATACCGGATCGAAGCAACGAATATTGTTGATGGGCAAATAAAAGGATCGAAATTGGAAGAATTTACCAAAAAACACGAACAAGTTGATGAGCGAATAAGTATGTGACTCACCTTCGGGGAATCTGAAAACTTTGATCGTTTTTGAGAAATAGTCATGAGAATCCTTGTTGTATCGATCTCTCACGCTGTCTTGTTGTTTCTTCTTAAATTCGTTATAATAATCGTCAACCTGCGGTCACGAAAACTTTATTATGCCACAGGTTCATAATCAGGTCAAATCATGTACAAACCGAGCAAACATGCGAATGTAATATAAGCTTGGAATGAGTTTTAGGAAGATCTTGGGGAATGTCTTAGGACTATGATCTGATACTGTTAGAAATTATGCCTTGATCAGCCAATTATCAGAATACAGTTGGTCCACTAATGATTGAGTAGCGAATGTGAGTATTCTAGCAGCTCACTCAAGACAAGTATAAACTTAAAGCTTTAATTCCTTTGTCAACAAAAATTAGATCAAGCAAAAAGTTATCATTACATCACGCGCTGGGGTAAACGTAAAAGTTTTTAACCGAACAATTACAGAGGTGATTTGACGGCCGGTAAATCAACAAGACTGGATGAAACCTTGGTCGTGGGCTAGTCTAGTCGGGACTGTGTTGTATTTTCCAAGGTTTCGACTGGTCAGCGGAGCTCAAAAACCCGACAAATTGATATAGACTGCCGCATTAAAAGCCTTAATTGCAATATAGACACGTGAACAATGTTCAAAGCGTAAATTTACCAATTTCGGACAATGTTTGATGTTATGAATTTTGTTTGGTAAATTTAAACGTTAGGGAAATCTAAAGGCGAATTTAAACGCATCAAAAATTCTAAAATCTACAAAATCGCCATGAAGAGAAGAAAAGAGGTCAACAGCCAATAATTTCTAGAGTGGGAATATTTTCTTCTTAACTATCAGACCAGGCTACAGACTGGATTTAACAGAAAAAAAACCTTACATGGAAACCATGATACAATAACCTCATACAGGTTAGCTAAATCTGAACAAATTGAATTGAAATATCGATGCACAACTATTCCAAAAGATAGGAAGATTAATATAAAATTAAATTTGAATTCTAGAGCTTAACTGAAGGATCAGAACAAAGGTAGTGGTCTCTTACCTGCCATCTAGTGTGGAAGTTGAGGTTCTGTCTCGTGATATTAGAAGACACTTCTTGCGTTATTCTCAACTTACTCAAAATCTGCACCTATAAAGTGTAACAGGTTAGCGTGGTCAAGTAAACACGTTTTGTGTTGTCTAGAACACTAATAACTTGCAGCAAGATAACGCTGGAATGACGGGTATTCAAACAAAAATGTGAAATTTATTTCAGAATCGTGGCCAGACTGTGATGAGAGATTGCAGAGCTCGACCATTCGAAACAGTGCAGATGCATTAACAAAAGACTACTCACAGAACTAGTAGTGGGTATCTAGTGGTACTAACCTTTATTGCTTCCATTCTCAGTTTTCTCGTTTGGTTCGGAGCATCACGGACGTTCGGACAGTCGGCCTTTGTGCCCGCAACTAGCAGCCAGTACGATAAAATGCAAAACAACATCTGAAAGGAACTAAACCGAAACTCGGTGGATATCACAAGTATGAAACTCCTTGTCGGGATCGGGATCAAGTTAGGAACTGAGCTGGACTGGACGCGGTTGTCTGGGTGCGATTTAACAACTGTTGGCAGCTGGTGTTAGAGGAGCTTTCTACAACAGTGGTCTTTATAAAGGAGTAGCAGAAGATATTAAGAGGGGGAGAGAAGTCTGGTCCGGTCGTACATATTGATCTAGAAAAGAGAGGAGTGTCATGTGACTAGTGGGATATAAGCTGTACAAGTGTCACGTGGCTCTGATTAATAAGGCTTGATGACGAGAATGAGTGAAGTCAGGGCGATAGTATGACGTGACGTGGGACGCAATTCCGTCGACACCTGCTGGGTGACGGAAATAAATCTAGATCTGTAAACAAAGGCATCAAACAAAGCGGCCCCAAAAAATCCAAGGAAGACGAAAGATTGAATCTTTGAAAAATCTAGTTTTATTGAGCGCATTAATTTCTTTTAAGAAGGGGTGGCTAAGGTAAAGGGTATAAATAGGTAACAATCGATTTGTTTAAATCATCGACCAATCGTGAAAAATATTTTCGTCATAGAATTAAAAGCAGACAAGAATAACTTAGTCAATGATTGGTTGGAATAGTTTAAAGCTTTCCAAAAAAGGACCGTCTGAACGAGGTGTCATTAAAAGAAAAGTGCTTTTTGGCAAATAATCTATTACATTATCGAGTGTTTAGAGATAACAGATCTGCTGTAGTTGCTAATTTGTTATCAGTTGTTCGAGGTTGGATACCATGACGTTGTGTTTTGTTTTGAGCAAGGTCGATCCCACATCACGTTTGATTGTGGCCGAGATTTGTCTCGTTAAACAAGGAATTCGTCGACCGCACTTTGGGTAATGGGATCGTCATTTCAATTTGTCGTTTTGAGGGATACTAGGGTTTAGTTTCTGATACAATTCTCAGGTGATAAACTCGGAAATGCTATGCAGACGCATACCAAACGGTATTCCGTTGTTTTCCGGAAACAGGACATAGAGACCATGTCAAGAGTTATATTTTGTGATATTCTATAAAAATATAGCAGCTCAACAGTGCTCACTGCCCTGGCACCAGCTTTATAAAAGTGTTTTTGAACGGCTTGAATGAATAGGATCGATTCAAATATATCTGGTGTTGAAGGGATTGATCTTTATGCTTATCGAACTCTAAATTCGTAAATAGTCTTTGTGAAATGCTCTAATTCACGTGTAGTCTTGGTAAAATTCTCACGATTTTAAGGAGAAACTTACAGTTCGTAATATGCCTTTTTTGTTTTTGATCCCATTCCCAACTTTATATAGAACTATAGAATAAAGCTGTCCTTAATGGAGCAGAATAATACAACGTAAAGGGGTCCACAGAAACGATAATAAGGAACTAAATGACTGAGAGTAGACAAGAGAAAGAAATTATACGTGATTGAAACAACTCTGAGGGACGCGCCATATTTTATACATTGCAAAACATATATGCAGCGTGTTGCGGATAAACTCCAAACAGAGGGTCTACAAACCCACCATGACCAATTACCATCACCAAAAAGTAGCACGTGACTTCTGAGGAACTTCATGTGGCAAACACGTGACAATCGACCGATATAGCCTTATTGTGCCGAGCTAAAATGGGATAAAATGTCAAGGGTGCTTCCCAGAAAGGCGCCGAGGAGTCTCGAGCCCTCTCTGAGAATCAACACTCTCTCAAACCACGTGCTCAAGTGATCGCTACTTGGCAACCACCATCTTAGCCATGTGACCAAGGAGGACCAATCACGAGGACAAGAAGGCAGGTCTATGCGGAATACTGGTAGTTAAATATTATACAATTGGCAATTAAATGTTACCAAGATCCTACCAAGACTGACTTCTGGGGCACGGCCACAAAGGTGCGGACTTACTTCACCTGTCCGTGTTGAGGGTAGACTGTGTACATGAATCAGTTAGGGTGTAAACCGGGGGTGACAATTAACCTGACTGATTCAGAACAACAAATTATTTAAGTAGCTTAGGGCGTTATGTTGGTAGAGAATGAGCCCTTACTCTCTTAAGATACGATCAGCAGAGATCAAACTAAACGCCCAGAAGTGTGCTTAGGGTGCTTAGGGTGTTAATTAGAGTATTTAGGGGCGAGTGAAGGGACAGTGCTAGAGAAAAAAGATTTAAAGTCAGATGTGCCATGGACTTGGAACGGATCACAAATGTCAGATACTAAGAATGACAAGGTTGATAATGATATGGTGTGCTGAGTCTCAATCTGCCAACTCGCAGCCATCAGCAACGGAACAATTGTAACTTCAGAGGAGGCTAAAGAAACCTGGAAAAGGACTGTGTTATTTGAACACAAAAACCAAAGACTTTAAAAAGCGAATACCTCATCTGGAGTAGGCCGGGGCTAACTACCTGTTCAAAGCAAGCCCTACTAAGTCAGACCAAGATTATCTCCATTATCACTTAATTTCGAAGTGCTCTACCGGCCTGTTAATTTAATCTGCAGGACGTCCGCAGGCTCGGCAAAAATTTGTATTATTATGGCAAATTTGTTTTGTTGATTACAAAGATTTACGGCGACAGTTTGCGATAAGCGTGGGAACAATCGTTATCACTGATCACACTGATGAACTAATCATGGCAGTTCAAGTTGCAAAAGCTCGAGGGCAAAGTAATTCTTGACAAGGATTGGTCGATTAAGAAAACAACGATAATGGAAACCTTACACAAATAATCTTATCATGGCGATTATGGAAGAGTAATTGTGGCGACACGTAAAGATTAAAAATGAACGGATTCCGAGTAGATCATATTGATCACTCGGTCACTTCCGTGCAACGTCCATAGTGAAACGTCCCTTCAAATTATTTGCCAATATGAGCAGGTTATTATGCCCTCGGTATAGTCTATCATCTAGAAAATGAAGCTCAATTGCCGCCGTTCCATCAAATTTTGATAAAATCCTTTTGTCGGATGGTCTATTTTCATAAGCGATCGATCAGACTTAAGGTAACATCAAATGTCGGCTTATAAGATCAAATGGGTCAAATAATACCGATGACATGCACATATTATCATGATTTAGAGGAAGATTATTAATCATATAAAGTGATAGATTAATCTAGGGACCATGAATTTGGCAATACAAATTAACCAGTTCAAATAGTGGTTTGTTCAAGTTTATCATCAATAAAGGAAATAAAGTAGACAGAAAAACGTTATTTGATTAAGGTTGTCAGTGGTGGACAGACAGTTGGGTTTAGCTTACGTTTTAAATTCAATTTGTTTTCTCCCAGGACAATAAGAATTATTCTTAGTTTCTTTGAGCGGGATGAATTTGTCGAGCAGGATTGATTCAAGACGCAGTACGGGACCATACAAGCAGACGCCACTGTCAGCATTAATTTAATAAAACGCATCAAACCCCGCATAAAAATAAACTTCGAGTTCAATAAATAGATTTTTGAATCACTCTCCGTTCGCATCTCTCAAGAGATGATCAGGGACAGAAATTGAGAATCACAAATGAAGCTAACTCCGGCCGAAAAAGTGGCGCCCGGTGATCACGCTACTACACATGTCCAATGAGATGAAAAAAGAGTTAAAGTATAACATAAGCAGTTGATCGGGCTAGGTGGGGAGAGGCACGTAACAATGTAAGATCATACTGAAGCCTGAAGTGTTATAGAAAATTAAACTAACTCTGAGGTTCGGGCAAAGGTTGATAACAGTCCGGAGTCAATACTAATTTGTCAGAATGCAGGAGCGGTAATTAGAAAGTAAATACCTAGGTTTAGTACCTTGGTTACCCCTCTAAAAGCTATAACAAAGATATAACTACGGTAATTAAATATTATTCAAGCTACTGATAAAAGCTATTTCACGGCTACAATTGTTACCAAACGATTAATAATTTGTCAAAAAAGTGCAATCGGAATCCAAGCTCAATACAAACAAAAAGGTTAGATCAGGTCTGCATGAATAAAACTATCAGGTTGGCGCGTTTTCTGAAGCAATTAATCAGTAGTCTAGGTGTGTTCAAGTATATGCCCGGGAGGTTTATGTCAATGCCCGAATTTTCTACTGATAAGTGGACCGACAGGCTACATTGCGAGCTGGTTGCAAGTTCAGGGATGGCCAGGTCGTCTATACACTTCAATCAGGGTATCGTCCCACAGGTCCGCGACTGGTGATCTCATGACCGACTATCAACTTGAAGGACCCTTCCGCCCACCTTCACCCTGTCTGCCAGCTCTTAACTCGCGACTCCCATACACAAAATCACTTAGGAGAAACTAGTTAAGACTGATAAGTGTAGTCTGGCTCAGTTCTGAACTTCGATCGTTCGCACCGCTTGATCCTTGCAAAATTTCTACGTTTTGAGACTGTTATTTTTCGACAAATAAATGTTCATTATAACATTATTTATTATAAAGGAGCTGCTCTGGCTTTACAGACTTCCGGAGACCACGTAATAATATTGCATGGCATTGTGAGTTACTGGAGGACTTTGGGGGCAGAATCATGTCAATAGTTGACGGTCCGGGCATATTTCTTACAAAAGTGGGTGGAGCATTGGAATGGTTGTCGGTACTTCATTTCCGACCATGAAAGTGACACTAATATTAAGGAGAACGAACTTTGTGGCAAATTTGACGGATCTAATATTTAATATTGTGTACTGATGTCTACTAATACTACGTAAAAGGACGGTGTGATTTTTGCTGAAAGTGACAAATTCACAGATTTATATTAAGCTGAATGATGAAACTAGATTGTTTATTAGCCGCATGATTAACGTTCCCAACTTCAATTGTTCTTTTCGGCTTAATTTTGGAAAAGTTATACAGGGGAATCCCGCTATTTCCGGCAATACTTCGTCAACAATTAAGCCGAGAAGAAACACTGAATGTGTAGACACTGATTAGTAAATTGCTCATATGATTTTAGAATTGGCAACCTCACAATGTGCTTGTAGAGAGTTGACTTCTCAAGGTTTCTTCACACTGTTTTAAAATTCAAATATACGTTAAAGTTGCATCCGGTTAATCGCGATCTCAGACGTCAATCAAGGAAAATAGTCAATTTCTTAGAACTTGGGAGTAAATATTTTATCAATATCTGCTCAACAAGACGAAAAAAAAACCATATAGATGAAAAAACGTGAAGAATTAAGTTAAACTCGTAATTTTCAAAAAATTAACAGCTCATAACAACACATACGGGGAAAGCTAAATTTAGCAAGCGAAATAGCTAAATTTAGCAAAGGTCGCAGTTGCCGGGCAAGTTTCGTAAACTTTTTCCTGTTTAGGGCGTGGGCGCTGAATTTTTACTTGGATATTATTAGTGGATCTAATTGAATGAATCAGAACAATATGGAACCCACATTTTAAGACCATTGAAACAACTAGGTTTAGCAAGACTCTGATGTGGGTAATGGTCATTTTTCGAGGTGTCGACTAAAATATATGCAACTTTTCAACTGCAATTCGGACAAGAATGATGCAAGAAACTATAAATTTGCACCCGTCAGTCACTAAAATATCTTAACAGCAATCTAACGAGCTATATTGTCACTTTGGTATTTGAGAAGTGGGCGGGAGAGCAATTCAACATCGTGTATTCATCGTTTGTCATCATTTTATAAGTAACATTTATAATCGTTTATAGCACTACACGGTACTTGTATCTGTGAAATCACTCTAGTCCTTAATAATCCTCCCCCGAACTTTGTGTCTTTTCTCTGTAAAACGTGCTTCAGGTACAGATATGAGGAGGAGCTGTTAATAAAGGTTTAACTTTAATTAGCGACATCAATAGAAGAATTGTCCCCGAATTTAGGTATAGTTTTATAATATTTGACTTTGTTTATCGTGCCGCAAAAGCAGAAGCCCGTCCTAACAGTGGTACGTACGGAGTTCACAGCCTTTCACTGTGAATCTTGATCGTATCACGGCACCGGGCACCAGGTTCCAGCTTAGAACCTCGCGGGACACCAACAATACACCGGTCCTACTAAATCATAAGCCAAGAATTTTAAAATTTCTTACAGAAGGTCCCCGAGGGTTTGAGAATAGCATAATTCGGTGCATTTTTGACGCTGATTAAGAAACACCCCTCATGACATAGGGTTGAAATGCTTCCCTGAGGAGTTATGGGAAAAACAGTTTTGGTCACATGACACTTGACAGGTTAGTATTGTTTAGGGTTAGGCTTAGAGTTGTGGTTAAGGTTATGGTTAGCTTTGGTGTTAAGGTTACGGTTACCATTTCATTCAGCTGAAAAGCCGTTAAAACCAAGTCACGTGAGTGAACTTGTAAAAGCCACAATACTGAGATATACTGTAAAATGTCACACCAAGCCTAGCATGATCTAATTCCAAATAGTGGTTCTCGTTTGCTATTTAGAAGCACTGGTCATCATCCCATTATTAATAGAGGTGGAAAACAGTTGATTTCCGTAGTGATCTGGAGGTGATCTCTCCACGGATGATGAGCTCAGCTAAGCTATAATCGTATCATGACTCAGTTTGGGTGTGTTCCCACAAAAATTGTTTCAAATTGCAGGTGGATTTGGAACCTAGCGATAAAAAATGGATAGATTCACACTTTTTAGTCAAGATGTGGCTAGAAAGGTATTAACTTTATTAACTTTATATGTTTTATCAGAGTTCACCTTGTGAACTTTTTGACAGAAGTGGTCACAATCGCCTAAATTCAATTTATGCTATACACGTAATTGGGAACGGTAACATAACCCACGACAAAAACAAATTCCGGCTCCTTAAAACGCCCAGCTATCGTAAACTGGGTATGAATTCCCAAATTATAAGCTCCTTTCACAATATTGTAAAACATTGTTCACTCGAACCATGTCGGACTCGAAGTTTAGATACAACGTCGAATTTCAAGCGACGCCTCGAAGTGCATCCTTATGAAATGCCCAAATATAAGTGTGGCGCTGATTACGTGATAAATAAAAATTCTGTACATTTTGGATTTTAAAATAATAATAGTTCAAATATTTAAGATAATCTGAATGAATTACTCATAATATACGAATATAATGGTCCAGTATTTTCGACAACCGAAGCTTTACACTTGCAAGACTATCAAGAATGAAGAACTATAAATTAGAAATTGATATTTGCTTATTGGCTGTTAAAAGCATCAAATTAAAGAGCCCTTTTGCGCTTTTATTCTTAGAAATTATGGATATTTTTGGGTGCTAATGCAATGTATGCATCCAAATATCGAATGCATCAAAGCTATTGATTTTGTACTCTACAGAACGCAGTAACTATTCCTTAGAAGCACTGGAAATAAAATGAAAGCACAATTTAAGTGGAGCATACTTAAGGAGGTTAGAGTTTGCATGTTTATCTTTCACAGCCTCACGGTATACGAATCAAATAAATAGCAGTAAACAAGGTCAATACAACTAGACCGAAAACCGAGCATTACAATCGAAGCTTTCGTAAATAGGTCAAAAAATGCATGATTGTCCTATCGAAGTTGGTATTTCTAATAAATGTTCATGTCTAGTTTTCAGCCATACTCAGCATGACATGAGCCCATACAAGTGAATTGGACCAGTCCTAATTCTATTCTTCAATCTCGATACTTGTATTCAATGATCGGCATCACGGAAAGATAGACGGTTCTAATTCTATGGCCAGTTTAAGTAGGCTAGTCGATGTGTACCCGGTTTGTGGACTGTTCCCAGAGCACGTGATCAAAAGAAAGCAACAAATGAACTACAAATTCGAATTAATCCAGCATTTACGTAGCTCTAAAATGTGATCGCACGGTCAGCGCTGTAAAGCTAATATAGAACAGAGCCGAAGGTCTCTACTAATTAGTCATAACGGTAGTAATCACATGACTGTTTTTCAAGGTCTCGGATTGTAGGACGAGTTATCACGTGCAATCTGGCCGCTGATTAATTGGCAGAGAGTTTAGCACGTGCACGTAGTGATGTAAAGAGGCATCATGACTGTCTGGTGGCAACAGGATGCGCTTGACAGACCAAATACCTATTTGGGGGTGTGGACTGAATCTGATGATCATCGGGAGCAGAGAAACTTTGGAGTTCCATTCGAAAGTCTAAACGAATAGCAGGGCTGGATCAGTGCAGGCCGCAGGGTAGATTGCTGCCAATGAGAAAGGGTTAATTGTTAAACTTCCTGGGACGGTAACGGGTACAATGAATATCAATTTATCATTGGTTAAGACTCTATTGAGCAACTGATAGACTCCTTGGCTACCCGGCTATGTTCTCAACTACCTCGAGCTACAAAAGTAATGTAGGGACAAAAACGTGACTATCAAACTTGATCGGCTCACAGTTCAAGTCTCTTTAACCCAATATTTCAGGTCTATTTCACATGAAATAATTAATCTCAGGATGTAAAAAGCAAATAATTCTCAATTCTCATGTAATTATAAAGAGGGACCCCTGAACTTGGTGTGAACCAAATCAGGTAACCCGGAAACGAGCTTTCTCCGCTATCCAATTAGGAGCCCAATCAATAGAGCCGCAGTTCTAGGTCATGACAGCCGAGTTCCTGGTGTACGATTTCCAAGAAGTTTAGAGCTCTACTGATTGCTAGCAAAGCAGCTCCAAAAAAACGACATCTAACATGACTGAGCTGAGCCCAATTTCAGGGAAAGCGATTTTGAAGTCCAGTGCCAGATTCTCAGACAAGTTCAGACTGTGTCAACTTGACTTGGCAGTGGCAGGTGAAATCAGCTGCCAAAACCCAGACTATCGAATCCAGAGTCGGCACTTCTAGATTGGCCCGGCTTCATAAGCTTAACAAATGCTTAACAAGGCTCGCCCGGGAAAGTATCACTCGATAATGGGGCAGACGTCGAATCTAATGGCCCAGACACTTTCAGAGTGGCAGTTTGGGCCTGGAATGCCGGATTTGAGCCTTAATTGGGGGTAATTGAGTAGCGTCAAATCTAGCTGAAGTTAATCCCACGATGGGGAATTTCTGTAAGGTTTCCTCGCGAGAGGGGCAATTCCTGCTGCTCTGGAAAATGCTTACATGAACTCGGACAGTTTCCATCATGATTCATTAAATGCTTCAATTTACCGTCCAAATCTAATAAAACTATTAGGGGGAACAGGTCAATATGCCATCCCCATTGGTGGTCGGGAATCTAGGCCAATCATCACTACAATTAGTGTTAAGGAAACTTTATGGGTGCCACATACCTTTCACTTTTCACTCTAGTACTTCACGTGAACAATGAAGAACCGAACTAACTATTCTCAGAAAGTTCATAATACTAGCTCTCTAGTTAACTATGGACCTCATAATCGATAGAAAGAGAGCGCGGAACAGACTGATTTTATACTGCCATTGCTAAAGCTGCAAGTCTTTTATATAAAATTATTGCAGTGCTATATGTTCTGGGATTTGGGACGTGGTTCACTCTGCAACAGGATTAGTTGCAGCTGTCACCAATCATGATAGCAGAGAAACGCAGGTCAACCCAACTTTAATATAGGTTCGATTAAATGTCAATCAATAGCTGGTCGCGGACTTGGGGGTGTGCCGTGTCTCTCGTAGCAGCTCTAAATTTAAAGCTTCGACCATCTGTGCAGTTGACATTGTCCTCACAGAAATAATCTTTGTAATAAGTGCTTATTTGATGGGCCCTGTCGTTGGACGGATTTAAAGTCTAAATTTGGATCTTTATAGAAAACAGGCGGAGCTGCATCAAAGGAATATCAAATTATATCTAGATATCAGCCACTAGCATTATGTGGAAACAACTAAATTTCTAAATTTAAGCAACAATTTTCATAACCACCCCACCCGGGTAACGGAAAATATGTTTGTGTACTTCAGGAAAAACTATGTAGCAATAAGTGCTAATACTTAAACAAACGGTGTGTAAAATGAAACATTACACGTACTGAAGTACAACCTGACAAATAGGATCTACTTGAGGGCCTTTGTGGTGCTCTGAGAAGCTGAGGTCCGGTTATAAATATAGGATGGCAGGATGTTACGTAACAGTGACACTTTGTCACTTCCTCCTACAACAGCACAAGTGTGATCGGAAATCAATCAGTGACACACGTGTCCCACCTTTGGTCGCCTGCACCCAGGCCCAGCCCCATTCTCACAGGTTCGGGTGGCCAAAAAATTAAATTCGACAAATCACGATGATGTGGGGGTGATTTTCGCCCTGAGCACTGCATACTTTCACCTTATTATGTCGGGAAATTATAAGACGTGGGTTGAGGATTGGTCTACATATTAAAACTAAGATGGTCTAAGCAAGGGACGTGTCGAGCAGTTTAGACATGCTAAAGTGTTAATTCGTGTCCAATTGGCAAGGGCCAGCGGGGCTCCAGAAGTAGTGGTCGTGGGAGCCCGAGAAGGAGTCACGTGGCAGTCACCTGACACTGACCCTGTCCCTGCCCTCTGTAATGATCCTATTTCTTTTCTAATCCACAGCTACATGTTTACTAAACATCAGGTAATTCAATTTGGATTTGGAACATAATTTAGTACTTGAGGTTGGGTGGTCAGAACTGAAAATAACAAGGTTGTCGCGGTGACTAAACAGTGTACTCCTGACCATGGGGGTAATCAGAACATGTGACAAAGTTCCGGAAAACGAATGTCTCTTCGGCCCCACGCACAAATGCCGAAATTGACCGGAAACGTCATAAAATGAACAGTCTTAATACTATCAATTTTAGACTGGAGATTGTGAAAATGCAATATTCAATTTCAAACGAAGAAAGATAAGAACTGAAATAACATCATCATGTTTCATATGATTGAATGCTGAATGGTAATTGCATGTGAACATCAGTACTGGAAATTCTGAGAAACATGAGAAAACCTTAAAATGACAATGTAAAGACAGGATTGCAAAATTCCCTCATAGCGTATTTATCAACCTGAAAATGCTCTCCGGAAATGTTAACGAGTACGGCTAAGTTGGGAGAAAAGAGATAACAAAAACTAAAACAGTTTTTCGAATTGCATCACCAAACCGGCAATTCACAGTCTAAAAGATGAAAATTTCATTAAGGCGCAGAGGTTTAAGAAGGCGCTACTTGACAGAGTTCCAGGTCTAAGGTTCAGGTCTGACCTACTAAAGCAGCTAAGGAGCTGTTCAGCCGTCCCGACTTGAACTAAGGATTGCTATCAGCCCCTCTATTGTATTATTGTCCGAATTTTGTGTTGCGACAAACCGTCCCCAGCCAATAGAAAAAGTAGTACGAGCCGCTAAGCCAATAGGGACGAAATAGTTGACCACGTGGTATGACCGATTGTAACGAGTATAAGCAGATATCGTCGTTATCTGGTCATTTGCCGGACAATTCCCGTCAATTCATTGACGAGGGATTAGTCCGATCTGGGACAATGGCAATTCTTGTTTTATTCAATTACAGGAAGTACCCCGACAAGGCCTTTCCACAAATAGGTTCACGTGATTTTGTACTAGAGTTACTATTGGTGGACCAGGAGGTCAAAGGTTTGCAACCCACCTTAAATCACGGGGAGAATACCGCAGATATTTAACGGGAGACAACACTTAGATGCAACCAAACGCAAGTCAAAATTAAAAGTAGTGGTAATTCTATTTGGTTGAATAGGCGAGATCCTGGCAGATCCTTACGAAAATGGAGTTAGAGTTACAACGATTATAGCTAAAGCCGTGGGAGGGTCAGGACTACCATCAAAACGTTCTAATTCTCGGTACGAGCTCGAACCCAACAAAAGTAATGCTCCAACGCGGCTCGGTTAAATCAGTAAAAAGCTCTCGCTCTGTCCGCCATAAAACTAGAGTGTCGAGTCTGTGGTAATGCGGCATTCCCGTCCTCTGTACATGAGATGATGCCAGTACAGTTGTTGCAACTACTCTCCGGCTACCTACTCGGCCCCACACAACTCATCGTGGGAAATTAGCGAACAAAGCATGTCATGGAGACTAGCAATTTGACACTCCCACTTTATAAGGCAACAATGGGAAAATGTAAAAGAACAACGTCATGGAGGTTAGCCTGTAGGACAATATTGTACATCAACTGTCGCAAAAACTATAACACATATATCGAAATATTTAATAATAGAGTCAAACTTTATTTGCCGCATTGAAAGCCGAAACCGATTGAAGTTGTTGAGAAATAAAAAGTAAAAGTGGTTGGAAATGCAAGACAAGTGGCCCGATGGGTCAAGAAATGTAGCAATCGGACGCCATTAGTATTTAAGATATTGTACAAAATATACTAACTATAAATATATAATCGCGTAAAATAATGCATGATAGTCGCACTTACAATCAATTTACAATTTCTCCGTATCTGCCAAGCAGGATGAACAGTTAAAACTCTCTATTATTGAAGCAGTTGTAAGAAATCTCTTAGTGCACTTTCCTCTTCAGTAGATCCACACATCACAGTGACCGAAGCAGTGGGAAAATAATCACATACGGGGAAAAAATAGGCGTGCCGACGATTTGGAGCATACTGAATTCGACAGAATATGTGATTAAGTATTAACAAAGTGATCACAATATTGCATTGTAAAGATTTGAAAGTTTAACATCCATTAAATTAAATATCAAGCAACTTGAGGAAATTCTACGGCCGTCGCTAACTAATTATTGATCATTGAAGTCACCGAGTTAATCACATGGTACCCTTTCCGCTTTACAAAGGGTACCACTGCCAACAATAGAAGAACGACTGACATAAGAAACAAAAGTAAACGATAGAGTTTAAAAAGAAATCTCTTGCTGCTTGGGCTGGATCAAGCAATGATCGGTGACAGGCCACCCTTTGTGGTTTTACTTAATTCAAAGAGTATTGAAAGACAATAAGTAAAATACACAATGTTGGTGGGATTGAGGCAATGAAAACGTGAAGCCTTGGTCACATTAAATCTTTCAAATGAAAAAATTGGTCAGAGTTAGTTGAAAGTATAGATATTATAGCTGGAAGCAGGACAACTATATACCTCATATTTCCTTTAAATGAAACGGCTCCTGTGAGCAAAAACCACTTCTATCGAAGAGAAACCGACAACAAAAGTTAAAATATACCACAGAATGTAATGTAGTATGTAGTAGTATCGAATAGTTTGTTCGAAAAATCATTGAATATAATGTTATTAAAATAGCATGGGAAATGATAAAAATCGAAGAAAACTCTCGAAATTATTGACTCATCGGAAAAGACAAGTAAGCAATGTTTATTCTACATGTTATCGATGATTTGATAAACAAATAGACCACATTATAGTCACCCAAAAACTTAAGAAAGTTCTGCACTGATCAAGTAAAATCTGCACCATCATACAGTACGAAGTTCAGGAACTCAAAAAGAATTGGCGAGCTGGTAATATGTGAGTCGTGAAACTCACTCCATCTTGTTGAGGTTGCACTGAAGAGGGAGAGGAGGGGAACTTAAAAACTGTAGGAAACTCCCACCTTAGGAGACGTGACGTAGTAGGCCGACCTGTCAGATTATTAGGTAATATCCTGGTTCAGGGTCAACACCAATTGTAATGCAAACATAGGGCAGCAGACACAGCAAAAATGTAGACCCACCAGCACATGATGGGGAGCCAGGGTCGATAGAGGTTGGTTCACGGCTCGGCACAACTGTTAATTGCAACGGCACACCCTGGTAAAATGGACGCACGTGCCACATCGGCACACCTCCAATGTCAGAGGTGGGCAAAACGCACCAAATTTGACTGTTCGAGAAAGCTCCATTAAAAAGTAATGTTCGGCGGACAAGTGCAAACGGTTAGGGTCAGCTCTTTTGGTGCCGTAAATTTCGTGAAAAATCGTTGAATGTGGCACACAAAGTAAAGTTGGCTCAATTAGAAGAATTAGTCCAAAAATATCAATCAATAAGGAAATTAAAATTTGGGCCCGGCTGAGTGTGAAATATAGCGTGAGTTGCGTGATTAGGTCGATAACAAGAATTTCACGTGAGACTAATCAGAGGATTCTGATCGGTAAATCTTTTAGAGAAATTATAGAGGGTTATATAATATCAAGGCTTACCTGAAATAATTTGTGGTCATAACTCGAGTTCAGGCAGCTCCTATTTGCCCTGTTTGCCGACTCGACGTTCAAGTCCTATTCCGGGACAGACTCGAACATCTTGACGCCAATCAACAACAGCATCCATCCTGACAAAGTGAGTTGCGTAAATTTCGGTGCTATCTCAGAATCCAAAAAGAAAACAGCGGCAGAAACAAAGCAACTTGGAGCGAATAAAAATCCAATAAAAGACAACTCATAGTTGTAAAATGTAGATATGCTTAACTGTCCCTTATTGATAGCAATTCGGTACTTAGACTTTTCCACAAAATCAAATATCGCTGGATATGGTCTAGTTAAGAAACATCTATCCTTTTAAAGTCTAGACAAGGCGAATGTTTTCAGTCAAGTAGCTTGGTATTACAATATTACAGTATAACGCATCCTCGCTTCCACTTAGATAATGTCCGAGAATGAACTGAGAATCGATAAATGTGGTTTGTTGTCTTATCTTTAATCTTAAGGGTGACACATTCCGCGGTCACTATTACCAAAATACAGCCGACAATCATTTATTGCGGGAAATTCCTGACAACTACCGTCAACAATTAGTCTTGATAACAGACGATGCGGTCATCTGTATACTTGCACTGGGTAAGAACACAAGTAACCCTTGGACTTGTCATGAGCACAAGTATCGGCAATCCGAGTAACTTAGAGACTTGAATTTCATTAGAACAGCCAGAGAGTTAAACGAGAAAACCTTGAAAATCAATGCACAAGAGTGACATACTTCACGGTAGGACAAGCATTTTAAACTGACACTTGTCAGGATACGTCTGGTCATGGGAATCAGGATAACTGATCAAGTACCTGTTCGCAAGTACGGCTAAAGTGGCAAAGACAAACTGCACGATCAGGCCATCTGTTCGGTACAGTACACGCGTGTAACTGGGAGATGCTCAAGAACAGCCAATCAGTGTAGATTCCAAAACACAGGGTGAAACGCGCGCGGCGTGCATTTCATTTCCTCTGCGCTCGTCTTTGATGTTTGAATTTGGAGTTATCCCGACGCGGGTCTGGCGTCTGCGGATTGTCAGATTGATAATGATTACCAATTAGTGGCTGGTTTGCGTTCTGAATATTTTTGTTAAGCCCTCTGTCTGACAGGTTTTCAACCATTTTCTTACCATACGAGGCTTTAAAGTAGTTTAAAATTCCATCTTGTTATAAATGTTTACAATTTTATAATCTATGCATGTTTAAGTTCTCTCTTTTGGGGCCGCCGTTATGATCTAGGAAGACAGGGTACCGCACTTTTCAGATTTCGATAAAAACTTGGCAACCGGAGCAAAAATGGACTCATAAGTGCATCATAATTACATAGATAAACTATAAAATTGTCTGTACTCTGTATGTTACTACTTACTCATCAACTTCTCATTCAGGTTATCAATGCAAATGACCTTTTTTTAAAGATAATCTTTCTACTCAAGCTATTCAAGGAAAACTGTCTCATCTGCAAAAACAAGAGACAAGTGGTATTGAGGTTGGCCTTTTGGTTGGACATTCACAGGTTAGTAGACCCCGAAGCCTCAGCGAGTGAAAAACAAAGCAGATTTAGTCAAACCTTTGAACCTGTCGTCGTTGCTTGAAGTCGATGCTTAATGTCTTTTAACTAATTTTAGATATTCAATTTCGGTACAGCTTAATAATAATATTAAGTGGTTAATCTTACTCCTAATTAAGAGACAAATTTATTTGAAAAACGAAGATGGTTTTACCAACTTAGTGAACTTAGCAAGAGATAGAGTAGGATGGAGGAGTTTATTTATCTTGAGACATATTGAACGAAGGAGTCTTCGAAAGCGTAAATAGGCCAGCACTTTGCTGAGCCTCTTTAGGTGCTCTTTTGTTTATAGATGTTATTATATAATCTTACTCAGGTCATGCGAATTATGATGATCAGGAAGAAGTAAACTGGAAATATGATTACAAAAAACGTCGCAATAATTGTCAACTCAGACTTTTCACTATCACTACACGAGCTCAGACAATCAATAAAATAATGAAGAGGTATGCTTCGAAACAAAGCCTTTTCAGCATGTAAGAGTATTAACAGGATTTTATAACAGGTGCATTTGTGTAGTCGGCCACTGCGTCAGCGTTGCGCAGATCACATTTTTTGTACTATACAAACTGTGAACTGCATGTATAACGATGCTTTCAACTATTTGAGGTACATGTCGATTACAAATATCAGAAAAATGAAACTTCGAGGCATAAAATGTTTTTGAATAATCAAGGAAAGACAAATAAAAATATAGCACAGCACTTGGTTATCACTGTCCTTATCTGTAACATCTAAAATCTGATAAGTATTATGAATATATGGAGTAATGACAACTGAATGATTTTAAACTCTTTGAACAGATTGCTATATATCATATAATATATATATTGGAATAATAATTAAAACTAGAATATTCTGGATCTTATAATATCCACTATCAATTCGGTGTCAGAACATAAAAAGGATATTAGAGAGAAGAAGCGACTGCGATTATTCTCGCTTATTCACTCTACACACAAATTCCACCATAAATCGTGCTATCAGAATACATCCGAAAACTGTCAAAATAAAACAAACAAAATGCCTTATCACTCGCCCTAGATTAACCACTGGTCCGATACTCATTTCATAACTTCCCATCTTGATATAGCTTAACGGAACTTATATTTGGCCGGACATTACATGAGCGCTGGAGGGCCCAAAATTATGTCCGTTCGCGTATTGTCCAACCAAATTAGGTCCGATAAGGTAGCATATTTTTTGTGGATTTTGTGATTTCTTATGTTTCAGCTCAACTTCAAGCACAAGCTGAGTTTGTGTACTTCGATCTTCTATTCGGGCACACGTGCAATGAGACTTCTTAACTTTTCATAGAATCTACCTGGCAGGAATACAGCTGTATTAATTAAACTGACAGATTTCACATTTATCCCCTTGCTGATTTTACAAGTTTCTATACGCGGGGTTTTTCGTTCAACAAATTACATTTTTCATTCTTGTGCTCTCTTGACATGAAGAGAAGTTAAAGGCGGAGTCATTTATTTGTGGTACGTCTTTTCTTCTTGGAAGGGTTAAAACAGCTGTTTTGCTACCTTTCTTATAGCAGTAATTTAGAGTCTCAGAAGAATCGGTGAAGTTGGCATGACAAAGAAAATAAATTGAGGTAAAAATTGTTATAAGATGTACATTGTACTGACTAATGCGTATTTATACGCTTTTTTCAAACCTAAATAAGTGTTATTACACTCATTTTGGTTTGAGAAAGCCATGGCAGTGAATTTTCCCTAGTTTTCAGTGAAGCCTGTATAATAGTGTACAATCCTTTTTTCTGTTATTCGATCAACATTCATTACAGAAATCACGACTGTGGTACTGACTGTATGGTTTACTGAGCTTCATTCTAGCTGTGGCCTACCTCAGATATTAAATCGCACCGCGATCAATTGTTTCTCGACATTTCGTACGTCAAATACTATTAAAAATAACAACTGAGTGCTGACGGTCCTCAAATTTCATCTCTGACGTACCCCTGTCAGTGTCAGACCATCAACTATAACTATAAGCCCGTTGCCATTCGGTTGTCATGGCAACACTTGCCGCAGGTGCTATAGTAATGGCGAAATTTAAGCTCCAAACTACCTTTATATTTGACTATTTTTACCCATCTCACAAAAATAAATGATCTCCTTTTATTTTCCTTCGTCGATTTTCCAAGATTATAGATAATTTGTAATTACAAGTCATGAAAGGGCTCGACAAATCTACAATTATCTTATCAAGCTCGCTCGTGGCTACTTTTCTCGGGGAGAGGCTGTTGAGCTGCAATTATTTTTCTGATAATGTGATCTGACCTCTAAATCTCTCGTTCAGCTCATATAATTGAGATCACGTGATTACCAAGTCAGATCACGTGATTGAAACAACCAATACGAAGGTTATCTCCTCTTTATCTGACCAATGAGATAGTTGCTGAGCAGGTGCGAAACTGGCTTGACAGCGGGACAATTATAGTGGGCTGTAGGGCAAGTCTACAGGTGTTTGAACTATGGTGCTCAGCAGTCAGCATGCTCTTAGTGCTTTTTCTGCCGATTATCATTTGTTCATTTTGTTGTATCTTTGTTCGCTATGCTACATAATCGTAGACTTTCAGCTGATACTGGTCCTTTTTTGTCTCAGACTGCTTACTTTGTGCGATATTCTTTGTTTTAAAACTACTTTTACCCTCAAACTCGGTAATTTACAATTTGCGTAAACCATTTCAATAACCACAATTTTGTATGACAGCTGTAGAATACACTGGAATTTTAATTGGTCTTACTAAAATAATTAATAAAAAGCAATTTCGACTTTTTTCAGATCATGTCTCGATGATCGTCGGGTATAATATTTTGTGCATTGTAGTAATTATGATTTCATTGCAGGTAACAGAAGAGCTGGAGTAGAATTAAGTGAGATAACAAATTGGTCTAAAAAACAGGGCAAGGACTTTGGAATCTTTTGTGACATTGTATCCTTTTTTGACGTATCCTTTTGAATTGAATCGAGTGTTATGTGTGTGTCCGTGAGAAAATGTGCGACCATGTGCAACGCAGTGATCTGTATACTCCCACATCATCCTCTCTGTCACCCGACCTCACTCACTCTCCCTCACTCACCAAACATCACGAAACATCACCCACTCACCACTAGTCTCCTGATATTCTGACTGCTTTTTGAACTTTGTTTTATTCCATTTCTTGCTGGCTGAGTTTTGTGCTGTTTTTAACAGAGCACCCCCAGTAACTTGCAATATACCCCGGACTTTATACACTGGTACAAGACAAAGACACTGGAATCATGATGATAACCAGTTTGACGAAGAAATTAAGGTAAACAAATTTTATGCACCTAGTTGACAGAAAACAAGATCGAGAATTAATTAAATTAACCGGCCGGATTGGCTAATTACGAGGTGAATCTATCGTCCGTCCTTATATCTTTTGTTTGCTAAACTGTCAAGAGCTCAAACTTTTTATTTCAAATTTCAGTAGCTTATGTTACAGTTAACTACTTTTAAGGGTTACAAGCCCGACTCTGAGGTTAGCCTGCAGTGTGACAAGGATTACCACTTTGAAGACGATAAAGACTTAAAGGAGAGAATGTTGAAGTGTAACGGTGTAGGAGAGTGGGTACTTTGGGGGGAGGAAACTTCAGAAACTTGGCACAAATCTGTCCCCTGTGTTCGTGAGTACTTATTGTTAGTTTATTGTGTAACTATAATGTCAAATGTGGTGTAACCGATCATCATAGCACGTGGTTTTTAAATATCTGCTATGAAATTTTGATGTGATTTTGAAGAAGTTTAAGTTACAATGAGATATCGATTATGTAAAGTTTTGTCATCGCTTGCTTATATTTCCTTGTACTTGATGGAATGCTTCGACATTTCAATCTTGATGAGATTATTTTCAGACCAAACCACATGTTCTTATCCTACTAACGTTGAAAAGAAGAATGGTGAAGGTACCGTAAAACTGGAGGTTGGCGAGAAACTGTATTGCGAAGAAACGGTCACTCTTGCATGCGGTTTAGGCCTGGAAATGTTCACAAATGATACCGGCGAATATCGGTTTGTGGAGAGATATTGTTCTACACATTTTCCCGTTTTTTTGCACGTTAAATCGCGTTTTCACGTCTTAATATTAAAAGAGTGGTTAATAATCGAAATACTATTACATTTGAAAAATGATCTGTAAACCTCAGGAAGACAACTGACAGGCACTATTGAAGTGACTTGCCTGAAAGATGAAGAGGGCAGTAATGTGGGGAAACTGTCAGCAAGCATCATCTGCGGTGAGTACAGGTTCTTGGATAAAATGTGTTGCTGTTCAATGTATTCATGGCACGTTATTATATTGCTGCCATTTCAACCACCAAAGATGATATTAGATGATATTAGGTGGACAACTTTTTTTACGAATGAACCTTCTCTTTCAATAAAAAAACGGGTTACAAATAATTAAATTTTTTTTGTTGTTTCAAGAATTGACAGCTTTCGAATAAATTGTGGACAAAATTCTTGTGGTATCAAAATTATTTTGCTGATTACTAACTAAACCGACAACAATTTAAACATAGTTTGTGTTCGCACTGCAGTATGCTGTTTAGTGGTCGCTCACTGCATGCTGTCGATTGAATTAAGGTCTTTAAAAGATCATATTTTAACCAATAATTGTCGATAATTTTTAACCAAGATGAAAATTATTGGTTAGATAAGAATATTTATTCAAATATTGACGTAATAGACCATCAAAGCGACCTCAAACATGCTCACAAATTAGTTGAAATACCACAATTTTATCAGTTTATTGCTCCTTATTATTGGTCAGTTTTGGTTTGACGGTGATTGCAGGCTCTAACTTTGTGACACCGTGCCAGGTACGAAGATCCATCTCATGACACACCTGGGTGAAGGGTTGGAATATGTGCCACAACAGCAATCTGCAATCTTGAACAATCAGGTCATCAGAGTCGGAATGATTTACAGCCGCTTCAAGACCGCAGTCACGAGTAGATTTGCTGATCTGAATGCTTCCTTCCTCGATGAAAAGATATTTCGGTTAGATAAATGATGATATCATTTTGTTACATAATCTATGTAAACTTAAGATCAAGGAACTTATAAATATAAACTTAAAACAAGTTAACTGTCCAGTCTGTACCAATCGTGGTCTTCAACCTCAGAGCAGTTTAAAAATATAAAATTCCAGCAACCCATGTGACTGGAAGTATGGCGGATCTAACACAACCTTTACCAGGTACATCTCCAAAGAGAGAACACTACTCCAAACCAATTTGCTGGTAATCCCATCTCAGCTGACATTGTCAACTTCTGAAGATCTGGAGAATATAATCAGCAAAACGGACGCTGATATTGAGAAGCTGAAAGATTTGAGTTTTAGTCTAGATAGTGGAGAAACCATTGTTATCAGCCACGCTGAGCGCACCTTCGAGGGTTTGTAGACAAATTTTCTTAACTGATAGTGATAATAGAAGATAACAATAGCGTATCACTTTCTCTAAAAAATATCGGTTATCTCAACTGCAACACGAAGTTGCATTAAAGCCATTATTAACCCAACTTTAATGTGGTGATGCTTTCAAAGTTTCGTACACGTCCAATTATGACTCATAATTTATGAGTAAAGCGTATATTTGAACGATGGATTATATCGTAGGAAAGTGCGGTGGTTTGACGGAGGTAAACAATAAAGGATCATACATTTGGAACGGTACTAACCAGACACTCCCCTGTGATTTCAACAAAGAGGTAGTTGCTCATGCTGTGTCGAAATGTACCTGCGATGATGATACGGTAAGTATGCTCTTACTTCTTCCTTCATTTCTCGCTAATACTAACCAGCATTCAGCAACCTGTCAATTTCTCTATTAAACTACTGATGACTTTGGATTTGGCGTACATATCGTTAAGTACGAATAAATTTTCCTTCGTAGGGGCTTTGTGTTCTGGATACCACTGGTGCGTATGATAACTGCTCTTACAAATCAAACAAGACCAAAGGCCTTGACGAATTAAATAAAGAGGTAATACAATCTATCTGCAGTAATTTTTTCGTAATTCAAAATTGCGTCATTTCATAATTTTAGTAGCTTGAGTTTTAACTACGTCACAAGTTCACGCGATCAACTGTTCAGGATATATCTCCAGTGGAAAAGGCTGACAAGCTGAAAGATATGACGGAAGATTTAAGTGAGGAGGACATTGACGAGGATGGGTGTGTACTTTCAATTTTAATTTAATTTTGAAATGATAAATTTTGTTCTGATTTCTGAATGATACTTGACGTAGCTAATAATCGACAATTCTACACATAATTTATCTCGCAATAATAATGGGAATTAAGATAACAGTGAGAATAAATATAACACGGCTGTTTCCATACCAGATATGATATAGGAGCTAACACGATATCTGACATCCTGGAAGCTGATACGGAAAGTTTGAGAGTGGACAAGGTTCAGAGGATGAATGAGAACGTTCTGGACGTCATTGATAAGTTTGCTAATGCCGGCGGTGTGGTGGCCTACAAGGAGGCTGTTGCTACTGACAAGTTAGTGATTTTCTGAGGAAATTTATTGTGTGCTTTTGAGCTTTCATGATCGTTTTTCTTTTTACAATTCTACAAATTCTTTTTGATAATTTTGTTGGGTTTTTAAAATAATTGTAGATTGATTGAATTTTCCTGTGAGAATTTATAGCTTTGTTTTATGTTTATGATTGATATTATAAAAGTCTCATATTGTGATACATTTTTTGTAAGGTTCTTTGAATAATTGTTAAATTACTAGAAGTTTTCCTGTGAGAATTATCTCGCTTTGTTTATGTTATTGATTCTTCTATTGTGATTGATTTTTGTGACTTAATGAGCTTTGTTTACATTCATGATTATTTTTCGATCAGTTGCACATGAAACATTAGATAATTCACAGCCACCTAAAGCTATTGTGAAAATCAACACTTTTTACAATCTAGCTCTAATAGTTATATGACAAGTAATCAATTGCAATTGTAAATATTTGTGTTGACAAGGATTATGTAATTGTTCTTCACTTTTAGTCATTTGATTTTAACACCTCTGCTGCCCAGGTATCTGAAAGCGCTGGACAAAGTGCTGTTGAACACAGACGCACCGACTGGAGGCAGTAAGGAGATTAGTAAAAGTAACATGAGGATGGCTCTGTTGAGTGTACCTAAAGATACTGACAAACAGTTGACCTTATCTTGCTCTAGTAAGTTCGCTGTTCTATAAACACTGACGTCCTAGGAGGACCATTCTGGAACTTTTTCTGCAATAACCTGAGAGAAAAAACAGAGCTTCTTAGGTAAAATGGTGTTACATGTTTATAGCATCCTTCTGAGTTTATTCCAATACACCATGTCAGGTAAAAAGTCGGATGGTGGGGTTCATATTACAGCTGGTGGTTCTGCTGAAGTCGGTGATGATCTGGAGATAGTGATGGAGATTCCTAAGGGCATAAGAAAATCCTTAAAAGACAACAATAAGTATGTTCTCAATTGAGATAGGCAATCCGTAATATTGAACTGCTTTTCAGTATTTTGAATTTGAGATGATGAGGTTTTATCGTGCATCTATTTGACAAATTTTATTTTACAGGTTTTATTTCGTGGTGTTTGAAAAGTCCACATTTTTCACAACAGAAGAATTGTTCACGGGAAAGAAGAAACTGCAGAGTAAAGTCTTCTCTGCTGGTGTTGCGGGAATTCCTGATATCAGACGTTAGTGATTGATCATATTATTCTTAAAGACTTTGCATAATCATCGCAAATCTTTATGTTGCATTCAGCGAAACGTTTTAGAAAATATCTTGAAATAGACATCCAAAAACTGGAAATACTTTTCAAATAATTTTAAAATGATTTAGATGCACTATCGATCAGGATGCAACCTTTAAATTTCAACCCTGTATCCTGTAGGGATAAGCCCTCCGATAAACTTCAAGATGAGAACACAGAATAGTTCGGCGGAGTACAAGTCGGAGTGTGTATACTGGAGAGATACTGGAGGAGGGGTCAGGGAACGTACGTGCTCTTCTCTGGATGTTACTTCAGCTCTATAGATTATACCCATTCAGCTGAAATAAAAACGGATTCAGTTTGATTAGAAATCATACAACTATCATGTCTGAACCCGTTCTGTTTCATAGCTCAAGAGTCAAGACCATAGATTATTGTAAAATCTTCTGACGTCTTGTTGATTATCACCTCTGACCACACCCTTCTCTTAACAGGAGAGATTAAAAAAGTTACGACGCTGGAGAGCAGTACAAAAGAGATTATCCACTGCCAAACTGATCATTTGACAAGTTTTGCTATCCTGATGAGCAGCACACCTCTTGCCGAGATCCACGAGGAGATACTAAATGTTATCACTTATCTGGGATGTAGTTTATCTATCATCGGTCTTATCTTATCTCTCGTCGGTCTATCCGTTTTCAGGTTTGTAGTCAGAAGTTTTTATAGCTCGCTGAAACATTTTACTCGAATAAGTGCAATAATTGTACAAGAAAATTATATATTTTCTAATTGGTCAATCGTGTTGAATGGATCTAATGATGGATTGTGGATTCAATATATTGAGGAATGAAAATAATCGACTTATTCTCGCTAGACTGCTCAGTTATACAATTAATTCTGACTACAACTCCCTTAGAGTAATCCGGAAACCTATGGCAACTAAAGTTCATATCAACATGAGTGCTGCTCTGTTGTTAGCTAATGTGACATTCATGGTCGGGATTGATGAGGTCAGAACTCTATTTTCCTATTTTTCATTGTACCTCTAAACTGTTGATCTTTGTTATAAACTCCGAAAAGAAACCTAAGTGTAAACACGATTTATACTATGAAACACTTTACCACTCCAATTTTCCCTATATTTAATCCCAACAATTATCCCAATTGAGCTTTGTTCCTCTCAGGTTGGAAGCCCGATTGCGTGTTTAATATGTGGTCTCCTGTGCCACTACTTCTTTCTGGCTGCTATCCTCTGGATGGGAGTAGAAGGGTTTCACCTCTACGTCATGATCGTGCGAGTGTTTGGTCATCTCAGCAACCGCTTCCTCCTCAAATGTGCTGCCTTTGCATGGGGTTGGTTCATTACTGCAAGATGGTGTTTCTATTATCTTGTAATTTTGATTACTTACGCTGTTCCCGCTGTACTTATCTCGGATGCTATGATGGCGATACAACCTCTAGCAAACTTTGTTTCTCTGCACCAGTAAGTTCTGCGCTCTCTTACTAATATAACTCCGCAGGTTTTCCAGCAGTAATGGTAGCTGCTACTCTAGGATGGGATGTCAACAACTACGAAACTATCAAATTGTTAGTCCCTTCTAGAACTTTTGACTCGGGCGATGGGCTGTGTTCCGTAGATCGAAATTTGACTATTTTCCAAAAACACTATATAATAATCTCTACTATGACTTACGGTATCTTACTGTACATAAGTAATAAGTATTACTTATGAATCAGTCTTCGACCGAAAAAATGTAATCCTGCCGGCTCGTCCAAGATCGAGCACCGTTATAATTAGACCTAACAACTATGAAATCTAACAATTTTTCAGTTGCTGGCTAACAAAGACACCGATGATTTGTTTCTTCATGGCTCCAGTTATGATTGTTATCCTTATAAACACCTACATGTTCATCAGAGTCACTCAAGAAGTAAGACTTATCTCTGCTTAAACTGACTGCAAATGCTCAACTAATAGAACACAGTACTATTCTAAAATATCTCTTCAATAATGTGGTGAAACTAAACCTTAACCCTCCCCTCAGATAACAAAGTCACAGAACAGGAAGACGGACAACCTCCCCTCAAACCAGCAGTCGGGCCTTAGTGATGTTCGAGACAAGTTGGTCCAGGTTAGGGCCTCAGTTTCAGTGATGGTGCTGCTGGGTCTGGCTTGGATCCTGGGTCCTCTCATGCTGCTAGACATGGTTCCTGCCCTCACCACCTCTATATCTTACCTCTTTACTGTCTGCAACTCTCTTCAGGTATTGTTTAATGTCTTACTTATAAAGATTTGACGAGCCCATCATTAGATTTTAGAACTCAGATAAAACTGGCACCTTTAATCGCAAGCTCCATCCCTGCAGTTAATCAGTCTATTTATACATAATTTTAATTACATTAACTTATTTTCAGGGTTTCCTCTTTTTCTTCTTCCACTGTGCAATCAAGACGGACGTTAAGGAACGTTGGAAGACCTATCTAGGTAAATATGATCTCAATATGACCTGATCAGATACTGATTTAAAGCACTCCGACCACCTGAGAATTTTAATTTCATCTCATATGGTTGAGTGGTTGTAATTCAAGACAATGGGATTAAAATAGGTCTAATGGGAATTGTGTTGTCGATTCAATTTAGGGCAGTAAATCCGTACTAATGCTTATTGGCTAATGTCTGGTCTGGCCTAATGTTGTTGGCCCAATCTCACTTATTACGGAAATTCTTTATAATTCAACTGATATTTTCAGGTTTGGAGATGAGCCATTCGCAGATGTCAGATTTCAGTAAAACGTACAACAAACAGAACTCAAAGCCTCAGCTTACCAATCAGAAGACTACCGAGTTTTCTAAGCTGGGTAAGCGTTTACTTACATATAATATGTTTTAAGAACATCATGTCAAATCACTTTTATTTCTGACATAATTATAATAATTCTTAATAATTATTATTATTTCTGACATAATTAATTTTGACAATATGAAACTATAAAAATTTGCTGTGATTGATGTTTTAGAATTTTCTCATTTCAGGAGACAGCGCGGCTTCGCTCAACAAGTCACTGCTCTCTTTCAAACCAAAAAACAAAATAAAACCTGGGCGACCAGACTCACCAGAGGATGACAGCGAACTTGCTATCGTGGACTTCTAATAATTACTGCAGACTTTTCAATTATTTAGCATAGCGACGAATCGTGTAAATTCTAAAAATAATTAATTGATATCTGATGTATTGTTTATTTTAATTAAAGACACTGATTAAGACAACTATTAAGACTTGATTTCTTTGACGTTTGTCTCGATCATGGTAGTTCGTTCAATACGAGATCGATTCTTAACAGTTATTTGATTTTGAAGTTTTAGTTGATTTTGAAATGTTATTGAATTTATAGATCCAGTAAAGGCGGAGGCATCAATACTAATTAATGGAATAGATCATTCTGATATCAGTTTTTTTATCTCACACTTATTTTACTTCGGAGTATTCCAACAGCCACATTGTTACACAAGTGTAACTAGCCAATTACAGGAAGCCGAAGGATTTAATTAGGCCAGTGACGGTTAAGGTAGTGTGTACCATACTTTCTTCGCCCGAGACTTCGCTGCAATGGACAGCTTCTCATTTAACCCTCACACACGATTTCTCGAATATTCGGCTGAGTAGACCGGGGGGCTGCATAGACCACTCAGGATCTTTAGCTGAATGCCGACGACACTCACCCCACGACTAGGCAGGCAGTGGGTTTCGAACTCGCAATCTCACGATTACAAATCCGATGATTAACCAACTACGCTACCTGGCCGTTGAAAATTAATTAAAATAAAATTTAAATTACTGGTAATCTTCAATCTTGTCAAAAGATTTCAACTTAGGGGTCGTTCACATATAATTACGTAATCAGCCGAGGGGGGGTTTCAAATGCTTACGGTTGTTAACGGGGGGGGGGGGGGGGGGGGGGGGGGGGGGGGGGGGGGGGGGGGGGGGGGGGGGGGGGGGGTTGTTCGTTGATTACGTAATCAAAAATTTTTACCGATTTTCGAAATACCAATTGGACAATTTTCGTTAATTATGTAATCGAAATTTTCGTTTTTTAAACCAATTTTCGTTTAGTAAGTGCTTTGCGATTGTTTCATTCACTAATCCGTTGTGATAGCTTTTAATAAATAAATGGCTTAACATGTAATAGATAGTAATAAAATTAAATCAGTATTATAAAATAAATTGATTACGCGGGGGGGGGGGGGGTCAAACCTTGATTACGTAATATAGGGGGTGGGGTTCGGACTTGATTATGGTTGATTACGGAGGGGGGGGGGGGTAAAAATTGCCAAAATATTGATTACGTAATATGTGAACGACCCCTAATAATATCTTAGATTTGAATATTCAGTACTGATCAGGCTCAACTTTGAATACAACTTTTGTCCCCGGTTGATACGTACTAGTAGCTACTGATATAGAATCAGATAATCAGCGTTAGATTCAAATTTTGTATTTTGGCTTCAAAGAGTTATTTGTGCAAGCCCCAGTATATTTTAGGTACTATAAGTATACACTTGATACATGTTTCGTATCCAATATCAGAGATAATATGATATTGGATATATATATAAAATTTTCCGCGAAAAGTGGCATGCAACGTATGTCAAGTATACACTAGTGACTAAGACTAGTGAGTAGTGAGCAGACAATCAACCACTAAACCTGATTTAAATTAAAATCGAGTGATAAACCGGTCATGTCTGATATTTACCACTGAGTTGTATTCGGCATTAAATACAATTGCAGATTTGTTCGTGGAAATGGCGACCCCGAAGAATCGGACGTTTTTCATTCTTACTGTGCGCACTGCGCTGTCAGTGTCACGTATCAGATTCGAGAAATGTTTCTAATTTTCTGTAATGAAAAAATTGTGCCAATTATTTAGGATATTGATCCGCTGTAGAATTAGATGACCAGTGACCACGTCCTCAATGAAGTATAAGTACCTTATCGGACTTTATTTGAACGGACATTTTGATTTAATGTTCGTTCACGAAATGTACGGTCAAATAACGTCCGATCAAGTAACTTTTATTTGTCTATATGCTGTATGCTCGTTTGTTAACTAAGTGGCAGATCATTTGCAGTTATGTTACTGCATACTTGATACTGGAGCCAGCGATCTGGAAGTGGAAGAAGCTTTAAAAATTACATAATACGTGCATGTGATCTGTTTAAACTTATCATTACATAGTTTCTGATGAGCTTTTTAAGCTGATTGACCGATTGTTTTAACGCAGGTAAAAATATTGGCAATTACCAATCGATAGTGTATGCAATGGTGCAGGCTCGAATCAAGAAATCGACAAACTGAAATAAATTGTGATGTTAGATCAGAAGTTGCCAGCTTTCAATTGATACCGGTTATAAAACCTTGCTAGAACCGCTCTCGTTCTCAGTTCTCACTGCTCATGAAATACTTTGATATCATTGGGCTTGGAGGATCGTGGCCAATTAAAAAATCTGCTTTATTTATAAAACCATGGTTTCCACTTTGACTCATTATTTCAGGCAGAAAATTAATTTTAGGGAAATTCATACTCTGGCCTCGATAATACAAAAACGCTGTAACCAGTGGCGTAACGTTGCCTGTTGGCCCCCCCCCCCCCCGCCGAAAAAGCGCCCCCAGCCCCCCTGTTGGCGCCCCCTTTCCTTTTGGTGCCCCTCCCTAAAATTGAACAAATTAGGTGATTTTAGAGGATACGCCGGTAAAATCTCTAAAAAAGTGTGTATCTAGAGCAAAACGCGCAGTTTTGCTAGTACTTTAGTTAAGTTTTCGAAATTGTCCCACATTCAAACGACGATTTGGCACCCCCTAAGACGGCGCCCCCCCCCCCCTGTGCGGGGTCAACGGGGCCCTTACGTTACCGTTGGTAGATGACTGGAACAATGGTCGATGAGTCCTGCCATCATCAATTATACCACTGTCATCATTTTGATTTGGGTCACGCTAGAGTCAATTGTTTTAACCATTAACACTAACGGTATTTGGTGTCTTATCTTAGAGAATAAACAAATTGACCTGCAAAGAGATCGCAATTTGAGAAGATCTAGGCAACTAATAATAAACCTTATCGGTATCCGAGAAGATTTACCAGGCGTACATTCATCTAGAACTTGAGGTGTCACGTACTGCATGGTGAGTCCTCACGGTAGTTAGTGTAATAAGCGCCAAGCGCGAGCACAGAACGAGCGTGCTAAATCACTCTACAGTCGATCTTCGAGATTGTTCTAAACCATAAACACTAAAAGGGCCCCCGACGGTTGTAACCAACTTCAATGGATGTATTTTCGGACGCTGATTCCGAATCACCCCCCATGACATAGGGTTAAAATGCTCCCCTGACGAGATATTGGCGAAAAACTGTCTCGATCACGTGATATGACCGTATAAGGAAGTTAGTCTAATTTCGTGTTAGGGTTAGGGTTTCAGCATATATGTTTTTGTTAAGGATTGGGTTAGGGTTAGGGTTGGGATCAGATTAGAGGGTTAGGGTTTCGAAAAGTCGTTCAGAACCAGCTAGAGAACGGGTTGAAAAAGTCACGTGACAGTCGAGTGTAGACTTAGAGTGATTAATCATCATCCAGAACTTTTTTTTCTCCGATTTCAATAAATTTGGTACCAAAAGTTGTCTAAAAATGTGAATAAAATAAATCCACCGTGTAGCAATTTTCGCTAAAAATGCTACACGGCGCTTGTTGTTGTTCGCCGCGCGTGCTTTTTTCGCGCAAATTTATAGTTTTTGGCCTATAACTTTCACATTTTCAATTATTATCACATAGTTATTATGGTATCGTAATCAGCTCATCGAGGCAAAACTTTTAGTACTAATATTTTAAGATTTAAAGGAATTTTTTTCAAAAGTTTTTAATCTGAACACAAGGGTCCCTGTAAAATTTGGAACAAATTTTCGAAAAATTTGGTGCTTTAAATATTATAATTTTGGTACCAAAAGTTGCGTCTGATTAATATAAGCTCATTACGATTCTGTAAGAATTATTTCAAAATATTCAATATTTTAGGAGTTATAGGCATTTTAAGCAATAAATTAACCATTTTTCGTCCTTTGTACACTTTTGTAATGCACAGGAGGCCCATATACATCTCGACGTTATCGTGCTACACGGTGAATTTTCATTATTCACAGTTAAAGGCAACTTTTGGTACCAAATTTATCAAAATCAGAGACAAAAAATTCTGTGCCAACTCATGGCGCTTATTACATAGACTACGGGGCTTAAGGCGGGAGCTTGGAGAGTGGGGACCATTAATTTGATAAACAATTTTGAATTTGTTAATCGTTTCGAGAGTATGAATTTTGTTAGTGACTATTGATGAGGAAGAGGTATGGTGCGAAGCGTTGAAAGATTTGACAGCAGAGGAAGAGAATGGCGATCGGAAGAAATTGCAGCTTTGGTCTAGTGGGATGCCAACACGGCAAATGATCGCTACAAAGAAAATTTCTTTGCGATTATAAACCCGGGTATCCGTATAAGTCGTTTGTTGCAGAAAGTATGACGATCACGATGGATCACAGGTATAACTATAGTGGATTCACAATTGTCATATCAAAGAGATACGGAGTAAGCAGAGGACATTTGGAGAATTTCAGGCAACACAGAGCAAACGGAATTCTGTTCCAACCCAAGCCTAGGAAAGTAGGAATACAGAGGAGTTGTTGAAAGTGTTAGGAGATCTGGTAGCGGCTACCTAGCCAGAGGGAATTCCCTCTAAGGCAAGGAACTTGATCTCGGAGATGAGCACGGAATTACTGGGCCGCGCTCAGCCTGTCATTCCGCCAAATCTATATTCTATGTTAATGAACATAATAGCCTGGGGTCCTCAGGTAAGCACGGAACTGAAGGTGTTTGTTCAGGACAAGGATGAACTCCTCCGAGTCCTGAAACGATTGGTGTGGAGAGTGACAGAGTAACATTGTTACGGGATCACGGAAAAGTTAAGCAGCGGGCTGCAATCGAATAGATGGACAGGAAAAGTGACACGAGAACGCGAAGATGGAGGAGGATAGAATTTTATATGAATTCTCCATCACGCAAACATTCCCCTTTTCGTCATAAACCATATTGTGCAAATGTATGTAAAAGATTTTGATTTTGCATTCATATTTCAGTAAAAGTCGACGATTATATGTATTTATCTGTAGTTCTTATTCCTTCGAACTTGAAATAATTGATTTAAAAAAGAAAACAATATTTTAATGTTAGTTTTACATAAAAACATCGACTAATACAAAACATCTATAACCCTTGTTTTATTTTTGAAAACGAATGATCAAATTAATTGCCAGTTTATCAAAAGAAACTAGGCGGTAACCAAATTCATTATAAATATAATACACAACTGAGCGTTGGTACCCAAAACATACCATCAAACAGAGCCGTCTAGTTTTGCATTCGTCGGAGATTAGACTTCGTTCCAGTAGACTTTCGTTTTATTAACAAACATAAAATATATAATATTATCACGGTTTTTACACAACATTGCATAACATCTCTTACAATCCCTGAAGTCGTAGTTTTAGGTACTGAAACGTAGGAGTATAAAAACAAAGGGAAAACATATTCCTTCTCTCATCAACATTTTAAATAGGTTTCAACGGAACAATCTTATGTTCACTTCAATCTTTGACTATCTCACGCAATCTCTTATCATCACAAGAACAAAACTCTAGAAAAGTGGCTTAAATGTTTGCCGGGCAAAGAAATAATTGACAAAAATTCAAAATGTCATTAACGAACACGATTATAATAACGGTAAGGAAAGCGAGATTGTGAAGAGAGTTGATAGCGTGGTGGGTACTGAGTGGCAGCTCACGTGGGCTGCTCACGTGGGCAGCTCACGTGGTACTGGGTGGCAGCTCACGGGTCGCAGAACAGCACACAACTATTAACAAGGAAAGGGGAAAGCAGTTCTGAGAAGGTTTCAATCGGCTGGGTGTTTGGGACAGCTTCTGTTAACATCAAACCACTGGTCTATGCACCTGGGAGAGAGAGAGAGGAGTTAGTTTTTATCGCTTTAATGTCTCGCATATTTCGACATTGTACTTTAGAACCAATTGGTGCACTCTTCATTCTTTATATCGAGTAACATTTGTCGGTTGCGGTGATAACTCATTACTTCGTATCAGTTTGGCGACTGGCATTAACTTTCTCAACATTTGTTTATCATCGTTTTGAATGGAATATGTAAACTGGGATATGTAAACTGCTGTCATGGTCGCGGTGGAGTTGTTGGCTAAACCACGTACGCATAGATATAAGTAGTTTATGACCTCAGCTAACTAATGACCATCTTGAAGCACTGAGGGGTGCGGCTTTGAATTTTTATATCTGGAACCAGACCAGAAAAGGATGTTATGGCTTGTATCTAATCTAATTTAGACTTATCTCCACATTCATCTCGGGTTTTTAGCTTTAGTAATACAAATTCTCAGATTACAACTACGCCCCCGTACAAGCTTCAAGCCTGAGGCTTGACTTTCTTTAAATGAATAAATATACCACACATCCTCGATATACCATAACATTTAGGGCGATACCGTCCAAGCTTAACGTGACCTACCTTACCGATGCTAAAGGCGGGGTCCCTATGGGGAAAAGGGATTTAAAATTTGCCGAGATTCTGCCGGTAATGCAATTTTCAGACAAAAGCCATGCAGTCGGAAAGGGAGGATGGGCCCGGATAGGGGGTCTGGTAATAAATTAATTTTGCTTTCGTAATATATGTAAGCGATCCCGAAGGCATATTTTAATAGGTTATTTAGATATTTCATTAGATCCTGGCTCTTAAGAGTGTGGTCGCAATTAAAATATCAGTGTTACCTCTGAAGTGTTACTTATGATACAGTGTTACTTCTGTTATGACATGCAATAATTCATATCCCTCATTAAATAATTAATATACAGAAAGTGGCTCCCATAGCGCGCGGTGCCTACAGATACGCTGGAAACAGTGGACCGATGTGCAGCTACTCAAGCAAGGATTAGTCAGCAGTAGGGAGGTCTGTAATTTGTACATCAGCCTCTATAGAGTACACATAACTATATGTAGACGACTTGGCTTCATGCCGCAATTAACTAATAACCTGTCCTTAGATTTTACCCTTGGGCTCACAGTCAGAGCACAGTTTGGCGGGAAGAGAGGGGATGCCGAAGGGTGAGCCTACAGTTTAATTAGTTAGGGGGTAAGGCGGTAAATAACTAAGACATGTCCGACCCTGCCATATCGGCTAACAGTTTTGGGCTTCAATAATAAACCAAGGATATGTTGGATCTTCACTATCTGATTTTCACAGTTAGTTATACCCAGTAACCCAGACTATAGAGTCATGCATCAACCAGTCTGCCGCATAGCTGCTATTTTTATCACCATACTTTTCCTTTAAAGTTATCGAAAAAGCATACAATTTAAGCACTCGATGCTGTTGCGCGCAATACTGTCTACAATATTAACGTGCGGCGTCAACCCTAACCGTACCGCGGCCGCCGCCCAATTGTTGCATAAAATTATACAGAATAAAGAAAGAATCCAGTAATTAAGGGAACTTTACACTATGTATTACACGCGGCCTAAGCTATTGAGTCACTGCAGCCACCATAATGCACTGAAGATATGAAGATATCCCTGTACACACAATAGAGAATGCTGAATTCCTTGCAGCCTGCAGGGTTAATTACCAAGACAATACGACCCAATAAAGAGTACAACTAACTCAAGTACTCCGCAATACACACTCCGGTAACTTTACTTACTTTTTGTGATATATACACAGACACTGTAATCTGGCTATGACGTTTCCTGAAAATGTCGGCGTGTGAATTTCTGGGAGATTAACGTCGTATTCTGAGTATTTTAGGTAAATTGATTATTAAAATCAAATCAAGGAAACGGAACTTTGAGAGCGTGAAGAACAGGTAATTATTAAATTATATGGTTATACGAGTATCACGTGTAATTTAAAATGTTGTTAACGTGAACAGTGTGATTTAAAATCTTGAAGCAAAGGCTTAGAAAATTCTTTTATTGGCCTGAAATAGCAAAGAACTAGGAAACATTAAAATAATAGAACCAATGATTACTTTAACCACATGAAATCAAGCATTCCATACTTTGTACAATTATCTCAAATCTTTCCTTTGTACAGAACGATTAGATACTTAACACGCTATCTACAAAGTACAAGTCACTTCCGACACACTGTATATTACAACTTAATGTGTTAATAGTATAGAGAACACTCAGTAAGTGACCGCTCAACAAAGACAGCTGCTACGGTTATCCACACGTTGCACAATGTTATATATAGATGGGGACTTGGGCGTGACCTCTAATTATCATTGAAGAAGTGCCATGAAAATATCACATAGAAGGGGTGGGACTTGTCCTAGAAATGACAATAAGGATTATTGTAACTTGACTACTTCTATTACATATTTTAGAGAGAACACTTCAAGTGATCGTAATTGTATGATCTCATCATAGTCTTGAGACCGGAGAAAATAGATATTATACCTATATCACAACTGTAGTATTGCTAGGTGGCCCAGTCCATTAGTTTCAATATTGATACTATCACTATTCAGTCTAGGTGATGACACGTTAAATAAAATACTACAGAACAATTAACTTACCGACTTCCATGTCATCCATACAGATATCACATTCTCCGGCCTCTGCCGCCAACACGTTTTCTGAAAACAATGATTTCTGTTAGTGATGGATAATAGCAGATATTAGATTTGTACGTTGATGTGTGTAGAATTGTTTTGTGAATATTAAGTAAAGTAAGCAGCACCGTTTGTTGGTTACCACATTGGAATTGAAAGGATCTCAAATAACATATCATTTAATGTTCACTTTATACAGTAAACACTAAACAGCTCACAATATAATTTCTAGTTCACCGCTCTACAGATAATTCAATTTCACGACTTATATTATCATTACAGTTTCTTCCACTTCGGTACATTATAGTTTGACAAAGATCCAGGCTACAGCTACAATCAAATCATCCTTTGAAAATAAGGGGATCATTCAATTGTGAGTTTCGATTTGGTTGACTTTTAAGATAAAATAATATTCCGTATTTCAATGACATCGAGAAATGATTTTATGTGAAACGCTGTGTGACATCATGTGCCAAATCTCACACGAAAGAGGATCGGTACTAACTTCAAGGAAGGAGTATTTCTAGAATATACTTTCAGTTCCCAAATGTAGATTAGGTAGAAAATAATCACAGTACAGTGTACACATTTAACTATGGAACTTATCTCGACTGAATTATTTTCACAACTACAAAGAGTTAGTTAATATTGCTAAGTATTCGATTTGATCATATCAATATTATGGTAATCTTTCTTCGCTCTTATGAGTGGGTCGATCATATAGTTTGATAGTTGGTGACGAAGTGAGAGTCTCCACTCAGTGTTTCAAAACAATTAGTTGTCGACGTTTAAATGACAAAGGCGTGTTGCCGAAACGTCGACAACTAATTGTTTCGAAACACTAAGTGGAGACTCTCACTTCGTCATCAACTATCAAACTATGTCTATATCAATATTACATTATAATCTTGTCGAAAAGATTGACCAGTCTAATATTTCAGAAAACAAGAGTAAATCAATACATATATTGCCCCCCAGCCTCCCCCATATATTATATTCAATACATCCAATATGAAATCAAATCTCTCGATGAAATTAATGTGAAATAAAGAATCGCCAACTTCTCGGAGTTCTAGAATATGAACACCATATCTCAACCTCCTTAAACAGGTAACCTTGTATTGGTTGTACGTTAAAAACGCAATACGTAAGGAAGATGTAACAACAGATTTAACAAGCTTGCTATGTTGCGCGACTACAAAGCATGGACCACTTCTAAAATCTAAGAGATAGTGAATTTCCAAGAAAGTACGCTTAATTTCTCAGAAATATATATCAATATTCTGAGGAACATTACGCATGCACACTCGAGCAGATTTTACATCAAAACCTAAAAGAATAAAGATATTCATCAATTATAGGACCTCAATTAATCTACCGACTAAGATTAATTAATCTAGTTACGTCACTGTGTAATCATTATCTCGATTCCCACGAGTTACGACTAATATAATCAAATCAAAATCTTAACTTCACCACCGGTATCACATTTATTATCATACGAGATCTACATAATATCTACATAACGAAGTTTTGTCGCAACACTATAACAACTATATGTGATAAGCTCAGTTAGTATCATGTTTAAGGGTACTCCTTGTATTCACTATTAACTTTTTTATAAGAAACCTTTTTATAAAAAGTTGGAGGTCGAGTATACTAAAATACGATCTCAATAATAGCCAGGTCTCAGAACAACTAAACTACCACTAAACTAGGGTTCTATCAATGTTGGATCTAATACCCTATATATATGTACTTTTCTGCGTAAACTTTCTCTAAAATATAAAATGGCTCATGAAAACGAAGGTTTGATGGTTGTGGATATGACAGCTGAGGGTGAATCAACTTATAAAATACTTCTTAATAAGGTTATAAGTTCAAGTAAAATATAAGGAGACAAGCTGAGATTGTTTCTTTGACTCCCTTTACCTTTACATGGTACTTTTTATCATTGGCAAACTTTCTATTAATGGACAGCTATATATTGATATACTACATGTATAAATCAAACACATTGCGTTCTAGTTATCAAAGTTTATAATTTATATAAGTAGGAGTTCCTAGAAAATTGGAAACTTTGAACACATTGACCAACCAGGGAAATAAGTTATTAATGGAATATTCATTGAAATGTATTACTCGGGAATTGTTAGTACTGTAAAGGAAACATTGTTTTTTTAATATCGCAGGTAATAATATAACTGAATTTATACATTGTATCACTCGTTCATGATGATTAAACTTTCGTCAATTTATAGAGAGCTCATTATTATATTAGTGATGTGATTATACTGATAATTTGCACATTCCAATTATGTAGATTATAGATTGTAGATTATGTGATTAATAAATCACCTTTAGTGTGGGCCTTCAATAACCATGTGAAAACAATAGGACGGAGATTGAATAATTTACGACACGATTTCTATTACATATTATAGTATTAGACAGACACGGTAGGTTAAATTAGTGAACAATGCAAATGGACATGATTTTATTAAGGCCAGAGGGGGGGGGGGGGGGGGGTAAAATTCGTTTTTCCAGATTTCACATATTTGATCAGAGCTGCTGGAGACGAACAAGAAGAAAAAACCGGACCGAAATCTGACCTTGCGTTTTTGAGATATCGCGCGCCAAATATTGAGGTTTACCTGTAATTACATGTAAACCTTTAACTGAAACTGTAAAAAGTTTAAAAACCTTAACTTGAGAAGACTGGCCACACCCAGAAGCTGAAACTTGGCACAGGTGTTCTTTGGGGTGTTAGGCAAAAACGTTATGTTTTAGAATTCTGATTTTTGCCATTGTTCTTGAAATATGAGGTTAACTTTAACCCAAATTCGATTTTATTTCGAATTTGTGGTAAAGTTAACCTCATATTTCAAGAACAAAGGCAAAAATCAAAATTCTAAAACATAACGTTTTTGCCTAACACCCCAAAGAACACCTGTGCCAAGTTTCAGCTTCTGGGTGTGGCCAGTCTTCTCAAGTTAAGGATTTTGGTATTAAAAAAAAACCGTTTCGAGTAAAACGAGTTTTGGTGTTTTCATTTCACTGTCAAAATCTCAAATTGTGCATTATTTTCCGTATTTAGTAGTGTCTCCATACAATTTTTGCTTTAAGGTGTAAAAAGATCTTCATTGAGATACTTTATATTGGGAAAATCAACATCATAAACCAAAATTTGTCTAAAAATGAGGTTAACTATCATGATATCTTGTAATAGTAGTAAAAATAGATTGTTAACCTCGCTATAGACCATATTACACTGGGATTGGTTTATCAATACATTGCTATACATGTAATAAAACATTTGCCCAGTGTAACGATAAAGTTTTTGAGGTTAACATGTGATTGACTGGCCCGATATTCAACAAATGAGAGGTTAACCTCATTTTTGAGCCATTTACGGGTGAACTCTTCTACTTAAACATGGTCATTCCAAATCACCTTTGTCACATGATAATATTTGAGGCATTGTAATACAAATAGATACCTCACTGTGATATTGTGGTACATAACAAAAGTAAGAATCATATGTAAATAATTCTTAAAGTACCAAGTGTGATGGTTAACCTCATTTTCAACACTTTCTCGAGATAAAATTAAGTGAATCAGCACTACATCTATTTAGAAATTTGTATGTCGTAATCTTACGATAAAAATAACAACTCTATCGTCTAATCTATTTTCGCTATACCTAAATTAAGAGGTTAACCTCATTTATAAACGTTTAGATAGCGTTTTTACTGACAATTATGAACCTAGAATTCAGAGTTAACATTTGCTGACCGAAATAACAAAAAATCTTGGAGTAAAATAACATCTTAACCTCAATTTTAGTAACCTCAACGTTGTAACCCTAATTTTGTAAGAATCGGTTAACCTCATTTATCAAAAAAAGTTAAGCAGTTACAAATATGTGAATGGCAGCAAAACTTTTGTCATCAAAAAATGAATTTATTTAAAGAATAATATTTTTGTAAAACTTTTTGAGCGTTTACCCCCCCCCCCCCCTCTGGCCTTAACATATCTCAAGAGACAAGATATTGTACCCATTGTACCCCTGATCATGGAATGTTATTTCCGTTCTGCATGTGATTTAATCCGAATCTCCTTTCAAATTAAGATAATTTTGGTCAAGTCATTACAACTTTACAAAATATTATCTAGATCTTTAAAAAGTAGATTCTGAATAATTTCAAAGTCAAGAAGGGTGTATGCCTTTACATCACCCACCAACACCTTCACATCACCTTTACATCACCTTTACATCACCCACAAACACTTTAACATCACCCACCAACACCTTCACATCACCTTCACATCACCTTAACATCACCCACAAACACCTTAACATCACCCACCAACACCTTCACATCACCTTTACATCACCTTTACATCACCCTGGCCTAGTGTGAGGTCTACTTCCGTAACTTCACACACATTACCATGAAACATAAACTTACAACCTGCCGTGACATGTGAGATTCTCTCCAACTCTTTTAAACACCGTGTCAACTGTCACGTGCTACTTTAAACAACAAATACAAGAAACTTTCCTCGGAATTCAACGATTATCCAAACGTTACATGATACTGTAAAGCGAAACTCCTGAATCCAAATGAAGCTGAATACGATTAGCATATCCGACATTAGATAACTAGGCTCCCGTCTGATCTCGGTATAAAATCTACACACTCTTTACCTCCTACCTTCATGCTTTAACGTACATTAACAAATGAGCAGAATTCTGACTCTGACCTACTTGGTAGATTAAATGTAATCTACTTGGTAGATTAAATGTTAATTTAGTTTGCTTGTCCAGGCGATTCATAATTTGTAATTCCCGACAAGTCCTGCCAACCACCCGTTTCCGGTCCGATAAACCAGAAAAAGGTATGAAATTGGTCCGCTTCCGGTCCGTCAACCAGAGCTCCAGACTGACCGGTCCATAATGCGAATATTATGTAATACAGTACTAACAAAATAACATGTAATACAGTATTCTGTTGATAAATTGTTACTTATTACTCCAAATGTATAAATTTCTTAAAGAAACCACAAAAACCACAGTTTCAAATGCTGGTATTTTTCAAGTTGAGAATAAGAACACAGGAAGTTCGAGAACCACACAGGACATTCTTTGAAACACAATCTAATTACTCGGAAGGATCTAGAACCTTCCAACTGAGCCTCTTTGGTTGAAAATGAAACAGTTAGATAACAGTTAGATAACTTAATGCTCTCAATTAGACGCCAATCTCTCTCTAGAACCAGCTATAGATAGATGATTCGAGAGGGATCATGCATCTTATAGTATGGAGGTCACGTCAAACCTTAACAAACTACACCATGTTCTAGCTTCAACTAATATCAGTGATTCAGTCGCGTCGTGACATACGTGTAACTTTGACTCAAACCACACTGAGTAATATTGCTGTTTTAACACATAAATTCAGGCTTGCTCAAAACGAAAAATTTTCTTAAAATACTGGAAACAGAATAAATGGCAAGAAAGCCTGTTAAATAAACCACAAAATTTGTGCAAATTAAGTGATCAAGTTAATTTAAACCCCTCAAAAGTCAAAATGTACATATGTTTGAAAACTGCAGGAACCGTAAAGTATCCTCCACTTGTGGAATTGCGTCATAACGTTCCTACCAGAATGCTGTTTGCACTATCATAATAATCTTGAGGTATTGCTAAATATAATGTTAATTCTGTGTGGCGTACGTGCTTAAATATTTCTTTATTGTATTATTATTGTGTTATGGCTGCCTGAATATTAAATGTGAACATCATATCATATTTCAATGTTAACTACGTTTGGACGGGACTAGTTTTATTCGATTTCAATGTTTGCAGCATAATAACAACAATAAAATGTCTTTAAATGAAGAGCATTAATATGATAAATAAATACGATACAATTATTACAATAATTGATTTAGATCAATCAACTATATAATAAATACTGTAGTATACTCCAGTACCACTATTGATGGAGCTGGAGTCGTTAGTGTAAATGATGCTTACAGTCACTACTTACAGTTAATTACTACTTGTACAGTTAGTAACTAGTAACTACTTACAGTTAGTTAATACTTACTGACTTACTGATCCACCCAGCAGCTTCTTCCTAGAACCCACGCCAATTTTTTAGTTTTGGGTTAAAATTCTATTGACACTATCAAATACAGAGACTATGTACATAAATTGTACATATAATTCTCTGCAGAGAATATGTACAATTTCTGTACTCAAGGAAAGATTTGAACCTGATATGACATTACACTGAATTCCAATTAAGTAATAATGCATCTATATTAAATTGAGCTAAACACCATCATGTATAAGTACAGTGAACATTACTAAATGTAATGCTAATTATGCTATGGTACACGTTACAACACACATTATATTATGTAACATTATTTAACGTAATATTACACGTACAATATATAAAGTTAAAACGTTATTTAACATGTAAAATACTTTTCTGGCCCTAGCACTCGCTTTACAACTGCCATTTTAACAGCTCGAAGCTGTATCCCACATTGCATTGTTCATAACATAATCTAAAATCTAACGTAACACGTAGCATTTAAAAACACGTACAACACATTATAACACAGACAGTCCACATTATTGTCTACTCGACACAGTGATGATGATGTAAAATGTAAAGCATGTAGTACACACACACACACTCTCTCTCTCTCTCTCTCTCTCTCTCTCTCTCTCTCTCTCTCTCTCTCTCTCTCTCTCTCTCTCTCTCTCTCTCTCTCTCTCTCTCTCTCTCTCTCTCTCTCTCTCTCTCTCTCTCTCTCTCTCTCTCTCTCTCTCTCTCTCTCTCTCTCTCTCTCTCTCTCTCTCTCTCTCTCTCTCTCTCTCTCTCTCTCTCTCTCTCTCTCTCTCTCTCTCTCTCTCTCTCTCTCTCTCTCTCTCTCTCTCTCTCTCTCTCTCTCTCTCTCTCTCTCTCTCTCTCTCTCTCTCTCTCTCTCTCTCTCTCTCTCTCTCTCTCTCTCTCTCTCTCTCTCTCTCTCTCTCTCTCTCTCTCTCTCTCTCTCTCTCTCTCTCTCTCTCTCTCTCTCTCTCTCTCTCTCTCTCTCTCTGCAACAGGAGGCAACTAATGATCCTCACTCAGCGAGCTACATTAAAATCTCTGTATAGTCAGTTAAATAACAAATCGTTACATTAATAATTCATACTGCATAAATTAATAAATTAACTACTAGGTTAGAAGTTTTATTAGGTTATTAGCTTTAGAAGTGATTATATAGTTTTTGGTTATTAAAAAAAGAAGTATTTTATTTATTGTTTCTAATTCTAAAGGGTAATTATTGATTCATAACTTGTACATATAAATGTTTTTATTGTGGTTAGTTTCTAAGACACATCCAAAAGTGTCTAACGTGTTTCTATCAGAAGTGAGCAAAATTGGATGATCTGCGCATGGCCAAAATCAGTTGTTATCATATAACTCCAAAATTAAGCATTTTTGGCATATATGTTGCTTCATAAGTTGCAATGTATATAAGTTGTATGTAAATGTGGCTATTGCGATCATTTTGAGCCCATTTAAAAGTTAGTGCGATGTTTAGAAATCAGAAGCCGATCATGTACATTGTACAACTATATTATATATGAATATTATACAAAAGGGCGATTTTCCCAGTCTGAAGTATTGGGCTACGAAGTGTTTTCGGTTCTATAAACCTCTGAGAGTCCACAACAAATGCTAAGCCCTCTACTATGAAATGCAGGTAATAATTACCTCATATTGTCCATATCCACCCAGACTAAGTAGAGTTACACATATTTCAAGTCCACAACAGCAACCTTCCCCACACTAAACCACCACTTACAACTACTACTCACTTAATTATTTAATCGTGCACTGTTTGTGCTAATTTATGGACAAATTTGTTTGTAATTTGGGGTGGCTCGATGAGACTTGGCAACCACACAAGAATTAATACACTTCTGGTATTATGACTATTAATCAAGCGCATTAGTGGATTCCTTTGTTTTCTCTCAGCATTTCAAAAGAGCCACAATGCAGCGGCTGTTTTGTACTCATACTCTTTGTAGTATGCGAATTCAGGTATGGAGACTGACTGCGTGTCAAACTATTTATTGTGAGGCCGAGGTGGAATATTTGAAAAGTTACAGATTTCTAGGCGCTGGCATTGAAAAATTCAGAATTCAGTCAGGAGCAAAATTCTGAATTCTATACTGAATTCATACTTGACTATGCTATTAAAAATACAGAGTAGCTACTTTTATTATAAATTAATAACAACATTAGTTAAGTAAGACAAAGAACTAACCATTATATGTGACTCTAGGTTTAGAAAGACAAAGTACTAAATGCTCCTCGATATCGTCTCCCATCAGCTTCTTGCTGCATACCGGACATTTTACTGAAAGAGAAAGGTTACAATTACTACTTCCCTGTATCCTTGATTAATCCAGGATACAATCCAGGACCATCCAGGAAATGGTTTACTAGAAATCGGGAAAATACAGGATATTACCGTTCTTTGTTCGCAGCTAAACTGCGTGTGTACAGAGCTATAGCTCATGTTGAGAGGAACACACAGACAATGAGAATATATCTAGCTCGTGACACCTCACGAGTCAATACAAAAAACACGGCATTGTCATATATTATACAGCTGAAATGATGGCTTTCTCAACATACAAGATGGTGGTACAATGTAGAATGTATGCTTACTTTAACCACGTAATAGCGGTAGCGCTAGAACCACTACCTGCTACCGCTATTACCTTTAAAGTTGTAACTTTGTCACATACTAGTTTAACAGCTGATACAATCAATAATACAACTTAATTGAGTATTGAGTGAGAAGAAGAATGTTATGACTAACGAAGATAACGAAAAAGGATGGCCTGTAGCAGGAAACGTCCGATACTAATGCTTCTACAGAACTACACAAGTGCAAGTAGGTAGGTAAATATTTCATGCTAGGCATGTAGCAACCATTACGGTAACCATCCATCGAAAAAGGAGAATATTAAGAAGAATGTAAAGAAAAATGAGAATATTAAGAAGAATATAAAGAAGAACAACAACAACAACAACTCTCACCGTTACTGGCCCAAAGGGTGTGGCTGGGGAAGGTAAGTCTAGCGTTAGGGTTGGGGGCCGAGTTGCTCATACCCCACAGGAAACCCATATCAGGTCCTCCGGGGACCCGGACTCTCTGCTGCCTGATCGGTCTGAAAATATAGTGAGGTAAATAAGCTTAACTAGCATAACGTAATCAAGAAATATAAATACCTTAACTAGCATAACGTAATCAAGAAATATAAATACCTTAACTAGCATTATCAGGGAATCTCCAGGATTCAGTGGGGTTCAAGGGGTTAGCAAGGACACGGTAAATATTGTGACTATAAATTAACGTATTATATGTAGCTTTGTCAACTTTTCAATTTATACCATTTATAGAAGTATGACGCATAATTTTGTCGGATTTTATTCCACCTGCTCCCCAACATATTCGCGTGATTTGAAACTGTGAATTTTAACCTTAACAATAATAGTCTCGAAGTGAAATCATCAGACAAGTTTAAAAACAGAAATAGACACGGATATGAATTCCTAGAAGCATCATTCAAATTCTGGGAAAGTGACAAAGTCTTTAATCGCTCGGTCTGATGTAATACATACTTGAGCTCTTAATCGATATTATCTCTAAAAAACCCATACAAATATATAATAATGAAAGTTAAAGTTTATTAGGGAAGATCAAGACAATGAAATGACGTCAAGCTTTAAATTTGGACCAATAACAACATTATGTATAAAAAATGAATATTGTACAGAATATTATCCAGCCAGCAACTTTAATATTATATCTTAAAGTGACTTTTCCTTAATTGATTTACCCTGGATGCAATTGATAGATTGGTGTGGATTTAGGATTATAAAGTTAAAGCTTCTCATCTTGATAAACTTAATCACTGAGCGATAGACCATGAAAAGCGAATACAGAGCTAGCATCCGCATATTTTCATTTATTTGCATTGATTATTATATCTATGTATTTTGTAGAACACCAATTTGCAAAAGTGGACCTAAGACCTCGATAAAAGTGTTTAAACAAGTATTTTAAAGGGCCAATACAAATATTTATCATATCGATATGTTTAAATTAATATATTCTATAAATAAGATAAGATTTTGACTTAATATAAAATGTTACATCATAAAATAACAGCTTGTAATTGTATAATTGGACCACTAAGTTATATAATATATACTGAATAATTTGAGCTGAATAATATAAGTGTTACAATATTTTGTAACATAAATTGTAACATAAATTGTAACATAACATGTATATTTCCAGCTCTATTCACCAAACACCCCAACTTTACGCCTCATAACTTTCTCAACTTAATAATGTGAAAATAAAGCTTCAAACTCGGCAGTTCTGGACGATTACATCATTTTTACCACAACCTTAGAGACTGACTAGCAGATCAAAGACGTGATGTGCGTGATGTTCGTCTGAAGGTTATTATTAGTAACCATGAGGCATGAACCTTAATTAGCACTTCATTACTAAGATTGGTTTAACGATCAAAGAACTAGACCCCTTTTACTGTAAACAGGCACCGCAGATCTGCAGCCATTACTAACTTTGCTCCTTACAATTCCTAACTTACCAACGCTCAACAAGATTATTATACCAATACAACATTAAGTAATCCCTTAGTCATCAAATCCCCATTCCCCCTATAAGTTAATCACCAGTAAACCAGTAATCGTTCTATAATCACGGTAACTCTCCACCGGGACCACAAGTTGAAACATGTGTCATGCGGTGAAACGGATTAGATTTGTGTCAGCAGATGTCTTGTTGTTCACGTGACATGTCATGTGACCTGCCATGTGACCTGTCCGGACTCTCCAATGAAACAAGGCCTACACCATCTCCTGACTTAGATGCCTATCTTGAGACAATATATTGGGTATTTTGTTGCTGCGGCACCTCCTGTCCTCACAATAGACATTATATGCCCACCACCTGCCTGGCTGGTATTGTAGCCACAGGTATTGTTTTCAAGACCCGGGTATCACCTCTTCTATTTCCATTCTGCTCTGTTTAAATACCGCCTCTATTTCTCAGCAGGATCATACGGTCACGGACAGGTTGAACGATTTTTATTTTTCTGATTTTCTCTGTTCGGCAGTAGTTGATTCGATTTAGATGCCACAGGCCACTCATGATTATGGCTGTTGATATTTAATCAACTCTCAAAATCTCAAAGTCTCTGAAACTTTCTCTCTTGTAGAATGTGTCTAGAAACAGAGAGAAGTGTCCCAGAGTTTTGGTTTGGATGGTGCTACTTGGTGGTGATGAGTCTGGCGGCCCTTGCTAACATCGTCCTCATCACCTTCTTCTGTGTCAAGAGGAAGTATCACCGCTCTTACAATATTGCTTATCTTAATCTCGCTTTCACTGACGCCATGGCAGCTCTCTTCGGAGCTACTTTCCGAGGACCAGGTTACAGTCTACAATATTTGTTTGTTACCTATCAGCACTCAAATATTCAGTATTAATAGGAGTCTGCTATTTCACGAATTTATCGTTTAAAATGCACTTTGTATATCCCACAATCTATTTCCTCATCACCTCATCAGGTTACATACTCGGTATCAGATCAGAACTCTCTTGCAACTCCAGTATCTATCTAAGTCTCCTTATATTCCACGCCAACCTGGCCTCCGTACTACCAATAACCATTGATAGGTTCACTGCCGTAGTTTATCCTCTCATGTGAGATTTATTATTTTATTAATTCTATAGGCAACCCGGTATTGTCGAACAGATTGGTCATTGCAACTTAAGGTTATTTGAACATATTTGGAATTCATTAACTCTACCAATAAATAAATTAAATCGTAAGTCTAACCAGTGTTCTTAGTTCTATAGAAATCAAGTAACTCTCTCCCATTCAGGTACAAAAGTTCAGAGTACCGCAAGACAATCTTCATCAGCATTACACTGGTTTGGCTACTTTCAGTATCCTTCATTGTCTCCCTGGTTGTAGTCTCCCACTCTAAACACTTTGATCTCATTGTGTACAACACAGCAACATGCTTCTGTGGGTTCGGAATGTGGCAACATCTTGATGTTGCATTCTACATCAGAGACACTCTCTTCATGTACATGCCCTTACTAATCAACCTCTCTCTTTACATAATCGTTATAAAACAGCTGAGGAGTTCCAAGAAACGGTTCAGGTCCATGCATGGGTACGTGATCCTGCTTAGATTCGCTATAATCTGTGTTCTCTTCACAATATCCTGGCTACCTCACGTTGTAAGGACCTTCTTGTCCCTCTCAATGGATATAAACCACACAGTAGCGTTAGCTAGCCAGCTGTTCCTTTACATGAACTGTGTTACTGACCCCCTCATGTACACATTACCTAACAAGGTCCTGTTAGCTTGCTTCAAGAACAAGAACAACTTTATCAACGAGAAGAAGACATTTGTTTCAGTTGAACGAAGGAAAAGCTCTGCTCAGGAAATAACAAGGGCAGCACGACAAATCTCGATGGAGAGCAAAACTTTCTCAATAACAGGGGACAGTGTATTCTGTAATAGTTCAGCGGTGTAAACGGAAAGCTCTAGGGACAGGTTGTGAGGTTTAGGACCATTTAATCCTTATACTGAGCACCAGCCGATATTGAAGATAAATTGAATTTATTGCATTTGTAGACAACATTTCAACTACCCCAACTAATTTTATTAAATTGGAGGCTGTTACATATTTGAATATTTAAGTTAGACTACTATTTGATGTACAGTTTTACTGTTATGATGAAAGCTTTTAAGAAGGTTCTGGAGACATAGGATCGATATGATTTAAACTCGTCCAGAAGCTAATGTAGTCGAATACAGCTTAATTCTGAGATCCTGAATAATGAAACGAAAAGTTTCAATGAAACGAAAAGTTTTATTTTACATTCCTTTAGTCATAAATAAAATAAGAGCTTAAACCACGAATTAGTTAGCTAGAAGTAAACTTGAGGAAATATTTTTGGTGATTGTATATAATTATTTAAAAAACTTTATTTGGTTGTTAGTATTTTAATTATGGTAAGTGGTTGAATTTAGTGAGACAAGGTCAGTTTCTCTATTATCTTAGAAAAATTTCTACTTTACAGTAGGCAATGCTGAGTGGCAGGAATGAGGGACCAAAACGCTTGGGGCTAACAATGGCCCAAAATAGTATATCACAATTCCATAACGGCTATGTTTCATTTCGAATACTTACTTGTACTTGTACAAGTTCTGGAGATGAAGATGGATATATCTAAAATTCTACAATTCTACAATTCTAGCAGCAACAATGAAAATCAGGCAATCCCAGCCCTGGCTAGCCAAAATGTGTATCCTGGTAACTCAAATAAACAGTTACTGGTATACATTGTTACTTGGTCATGGGGCTACATATGGCCCCCTGAGTTGCAGCCGCTACATCTCAGGGGGCCAAAAAAATGGGTCTCAAAATTGGATGCGTCAGGGGCCTGGAGCACAAAAAGGAAAGTATTAAGCAATCCATTTAATTTTAATAATCCATTTAATTTAACTCATTCAATGACAAAAATTGACGAGGTCACGCAAACCCCCCCCCCCCCCCCTCCCGGTCCCCCTGCCCCCACATTTCATCATTTTAAGACTGGACTGTTTTAGGAGACAATGTTAATAATTGTAAAAGCTTTCTCATTAGAATTTTTTCAAAATATTATAATTATAAAATAACATCAGGAAGACAACAATGTTGAAAACAGTTTGTAATAAAAACTTACCTGGATCCAGATGGTGCGCTCATAGAACTAGACATGGCACGAATAGAGCTGCCACTGCCGCCTCCACCAACACTGATGGACCGCGCGCGGACATTGCCGTTGTCGTCTAGTTCCTCTTCTTCCCTTGCCCTCAAACTGTTGATCTTGTTACCCATATGGCCGAGATGATTCCATTCCTACTGATCAGTTAATAAGATTAAGAAAAACTGTAATAAAAATTAAAACCTGTCACATGGGTTGAAAAACCTTAACCTGGTAACCTTGTTGCCTGCACAAGAGCAATTATAACTGCACATATGAATCATATCTGCACAAAAAACTTTTCTCAAGGCATGACCTATCAGAATAATTTTGTAATTTTTTGTCAAAGAGGGATTCTGTTAAATGCGAGGACTTCTTGGAGTTGCATTCAGATTTTGTTCAGAACAAGAGTGTTCAACATGACACGTTGATGTCTGAACTTGAAACACTTATGGCCAAGCAAACTGCTGTGAAAACTGCCACAAAGTGGCTCACTTCCACTGGAGAAGAATATGTATGGTCTTCCTCAAATGGACACACCACGACTAAGGAGCCAATCGATATTTTAAATTATCCTGGGATATCAGAGCTTATGCATGATATCAACTCCAAGTTTGGCTGCAAGCTAAACTCATGCCTAGCAAGCATGTACAAGTCTGGTTCTTGTGCAACTAGGTACCACAACGACGACGAGGTGGCTCTTGACCAGTCGCAAGGTATTTATGTAGTTTCATTTGGAGCTGAGAGGACCCTCGACATAATTCCAGAAAATGGGGATAAGCGATGTAACAGTAAATGCTATATCACCCCAAAGGACTGTAGTTTGTATATTATGAAACCGGGGTGTCAGGAATATTGTCTTCACAAGGTTCGTGCAGAGAGCTCAGTTAAGGGGACTCGGTATAGCTTATCTTTTCGCTGTCAGATACCGAAGACAGATACAAATGTAGTCAGAGAGCAGATTGTCCTCCCTACAATTCCTATGCCGCCCACCACCACCTCAACACCAACCCTTTACTACCGAAATGCTCCAAGAAAACCGAAGAGCAGGAAAACCACTGTCCTGTTTGGTACGTCAATGACAAAATTCGTACGGACAAATAAGTTGGGATTCCGGGGAAGGAAAGTAATCAATGTGTCTCAAAGTGGTGCAAAAATTAGAGACATCACTGAAAATATTCATCATTTTCATAAAACTCATGCAGCTGCAGAAGCTGACGATATTGAAAAGATTATATTGAGTGTTGGTACAAATGACATTAAACATTCTAAGTATGGGGTTCAGTTCCTTAGGAAGTATCTTACTGAATTAATTGACACCACTAAGCAGTTATTTCCCGCTGCAATTATAATTATCCAATGTTGTCTTCCTATTAAGTGTTTATATTCCTACATAGCAAAGAATGTTCTAGATTTTAACAATCTACTTAAAGACTTATGCCTAAAGAATAATTGCGTGTTCCTAGACTGTTTCTCAGACTTTTTAACCCGAGACTTTAGATCATGTAATGAACTTCTATACCATGATTGGCTTCATCTCAACATGAGAGGAGTAGGTTTACTGTCCACTTGGCTTAAGTTTGTTGTAAACGAACACAGTTTTGACAGGGTTGTAAATAATCTTCTGAGAATTTAAATCTTTGATCTTTTCTTCCATTTAATATTTTGATTAAGACGTTGCGCCTAAAATTAAAACTCAAACAAATCTCTGATTTAATCTTTTTCACAATTTTATGCCTCCCATTTCAGGTATATTCGGTCACTGTCCATTTTCCAACATGTTAGACAATGAATCGTTTAGACTTAGAATAGGTCTTTTTGCATGCAAAAGGCCTCGTACACAGTCAAGAAATGCACTTTTACATATCAACACGTGTATACCTAACAAAATTTACACATTTAAGTCTCCATACACCCCACACATCAACTACAATTATCATAATCATATGTTTCTCTTCTATTCTCTCATCATGACTTACTTTCTCCCAATTCTTCTCTCCACGGTTAGGTCCATGAACACCGTATTCCCCCTAGATTCTGATATTCATTCCTCTCTACTCCTTGACAGCCCACGTTATCTTATACCATTTCTTGCTTGCTCCCACATCAAACTTTTCTTTGTAATTATCTCCTCATGGTTTATAAGAAATGTTCTTCTCCCTGGTAAGATTAATAGAGTCAAGTATTCCAGCCGCCTCAGGCGTCTAGTCTCTTTATTCATTCTTTGGGTTTTCTCTCTTAACTTTCTTTTGATAACTCTTGTTAATCCTTCTATGCTTAATCCAGGTCCCAACTCCCTATCTGTACTATACCAAAATGTCCAAGGTCTTATTCCTTTCAGTAACATAAGCTCCTCCCATCCCCTTCTTGATAGTAATAAGATTTCCGAACTTCAATCCTTTGCTAACATAGAGCAGCCTGACATAATTGCCCTAAATGAGACTTGGCTCAAAAAGTCTATTTCTAGCAACGAAATCTTTCCTTCTTCTCAATATGAAATCTTCCGCAATGACCGCACGAGAAAGACTCATCCTCAAGATCCTAATAACCCTAAAAAGTTTAGGGAAAATGGAGGTGGTGTTCTTTTGGCTGTTCGGTCTGATCTCGATGCCACTACAACCCGACTACCAGTTAGCCTAGGTGCAGAAATGCTTGCCGTTAAAATTGCTTTTCCTAACAAAGAGAGTAATGTAATCTGTACTTGTTATAGAGTAGGAACTCTTGGGTTACCTAATCATGATGTCATAGTTAGTTATATTCGCAAGCTAGTTTCCAAAAAGAATCCCCCTAAAATCTATGTTATTGGTGATTTTAATCTCCCCCATACAGACTGGCTATCTTCATCCAGTACCGTACCTATTGAGCAATCCTTCATAGATTCTTTCAGTAATCTTTCTCTCTCCCAGTTGATCACATCACCCACCCATAAAAGTGGTAATACATTAGACATTCTTCTCAGTAATTATGATAACACAATCGATAACTTGAATGTCTGTGATCCTCATTCCGTGTGCAAATCTGATCATTTTCCTGTCACTTTTTCAATTAAAAGCTCCTTTTCCCGCAAGAAAACTCCTAAACGTAAAATCTATAATTATAAGAAAGCAAACTGGGACATGATTAATCGTGAATTATGCTCGATTAATTGGCAAGTCCTAGAATGCCTAGATCCTGATTCGTCTTGGAAGTTAGTTAAAGACTGCATTATGAATTTAGTTGATATACATATTCCTAAAGTAACTATTAAATCAGAGTTTCAACCCCCGTGGTTCGATAGTGAACTTTTTTCTTCATGCCGTAAAAAAGATAGACTCAGAGCTAAATTTAAAATTTCTGGTTCTATTTCTGATGAGTTAAAGTTTGTTACTAGCCGTAAAGATTTTAAGAGGCTTTCATCAGCCAAAATAAGAGACAATCTTTTCAATAGTGATGATCCAGCGCTTATAACTAAGAAGTTTTGGTCACATGTTAAGTATAAATCTAACTCCTGCCGTATTCCTAATTGTGTTAGTTATTCTGGACAGCTTCGGTTCAAACCCAAAGCTCAAGCTGAACTTTTCAATTCTTTCTTTTATAACCAGTTTTCGGATCCTTCACTTTATGACACTGACATCTCCTATGTCAATGATGTTGATTTTGATATTGACTTTGATCATCGGGATGTTCGTAAGCTTCTTTCAAATATTAATTCAAATAAAGCCCAGGGACCAGATGGCATACACGGTAAAATTCTCAAAAATTGTTCCGTAGGTTTAGCTTACCCTCTAACATGCATTTTTCGTGGATCTTACAACAGCGGCTACATTCCACAAGAATGGAAACTTGCAAATGTTGTCCCAATATTTAAGAAAGGTAAGAAAAGTGAGGTTGAAAACTATAGACCAATATCCCTTACTTGTTTAGTCATGAAAGTTTTTGAGCGCATTGTTAAACGTAAACTGCTTTCTTTGACAAGTACCCTTCTTGATCCCAGGCAGCATGGTTTTCTAGAGCACAAGTCATGCACAACCAATATGGTTGACTTTTGTGATAGCCTGGCATTGTCTCTTAACGAAAACATTATCAATCATGTTGTGTATTTTGATTTTGCTAAGGCATTTGATTCTGTAAATCATGATATCCTTCTTCATAAGCTAAAGACCTTATATAACATTGATGGTACACTTCTCAAATTTCTTACCAATTACCTTCAAGGCCGTTACCAAAGAGTGGTTATTGGTAATGAGATGTCATCTACCCTCTCAGTTAATTCTGGTGTCCCCCAGGGCTCTATTCTTGGTCCCTTACTTTTTGTATTGTTTATCAATGATATTCCTCTTGGCCTTTCGGATAATACTGATATTGTTTTATATGCCGATGATACAAAAATCTGGCGTAAAATACATTCATCTTCTGATAATACTAATTTACAAATGGATATAGACTATCTCTCTGACTGGGCACTAAGAAACAAAATGCGATTCCATCCAGCAAAATGTAAAGTGCTTATTGTTTCAGGAAAACCATCTTTATCTCCTCCGTTCGCATATGATCTTGATGGCTCTCCTCTTGTGTATGTAGAGTTAGAAAAAGATCTTGGAGTCGATGTTACTCCTAAGCTAAGTTGGAATAGTCAGTGCGACAGAATTTATACTAAGGCCTGCCAACAACTTGGTATGGTCAGAAGAGATGGCCATATTGTCATTGATCAGAAACGTCGCCGGGCGCTTTACCTCTCCCTGGTTCGTAGCCAATTCGAAAATTGTTCCATAATCTGGCGCCCTTGTAATAAATCACTTAGTGATAAATTAGAAAGTCTCCAAAAGAGAGCTATTAAATGGATTCTGTCTGAAGAGGGCCGCAGTTATCCACCTGAGCAATATGTCAAAAAGTGCAAGCTTGTCGACATTCTCCCTTTGTCTCAAAAGTTTGACTTGAATGATCTTATTTTTTTCCACAAAGTTCTTAACAATTTAATTCCTGTATCGCTGCCTCACTATCTCTCTTTATATCAGGGCACTTCTCGACTAAGACGTTGCCACCTCGACAGTCTGTCTATTGTGTCATCAATTTTACCTAAGTTAAGTCAGAATTCACACACCACATGTACCTCAAATAGCCCACTGGCAAAATCATTTTTCTACAGAACCCATATACTGTGGAATGGACTCCCTTTACAGGTAAGACAGATTGTGTCTACTAGTCTTTTCAAAGCTGAGGTCACTAAGCATCTATGGAAATGTTTATTGGATAGTGAAACAACAGTCTAGCCTAGTCTCTTTGCTCCCCATATTATTATTATTTTTGTTTTATTAATTTTTTTATCTACCTTCCCATACTTTCAACATCATATCACACTTCACCCGCACACCTTCTCACACATTAATGACCATTTCAGACCTGTATCTAATGTATCTGGAATTTGACGTATTGAAATACCAATTTTGACTCTATATCCACAGTTACTCACCATGGATTTGTTTGTTATTAAATAGTTTTTCATAAATTTTTGGATTTAGATTAATTCGATGTAATGGGTCCAAGTTACTGCGGACATAGTTCACTATGTGTTTACCGTGTTTGGGTGCCCATCATATTTTACAGATGGGGGCGAGATTTTGAACGATTCTATTTTATATTCATCTATTGCTGTACTCTGTAAAATTTGAAAAGTATTTAATAAAAAAATATAACGATAGCAGCATCTGCAGAAAGATATGAAAATTGTCTTCCAAAGAAGTTGGTATAATCAACATAGAGGTTAAATTAAACAGGAATCAGAAGGGTTGCAAGGTTATTACAAGATTTTTTCTGCATTTTTGCCACCTCACATTATCTAGTCAGTCCCAGCTGTTACTGGGGAAGACAAGATCAGATATGGATGTGAAAATAAACATCTTTAATTTATGTAAGATGTGGAGAATATGTTAATTGCTTACAAATTTTCAAAATGTTTTAAAACTAAAATAAAAAATAAGGTATGATTTCAATTCGACCAAGTTTAAAACATATATGATATAATAACATCAGATTAAGAATTTTTTTAGTTCATTTGTAATAACCAATCTTTGATTAAACTATCTAATATTATGTTTTTGGCTGAATATAATTAAGGATATGTAAGCATATTGAATATCCAAGACCAAATCGGAGAACACTATACAGTACACGTTAGTCTTCCTGATTTTACGTGACATGTTTTATTAATGTTGCTTCCTCTGTCAAGGTTACATTACAGATGTAGATTGTAGGGCAAAGGTAACCATGTTATCTGAGATAGGTTCACTAACCAGAGGACCTGCTAGGTCTATTTCCGAGGAAACACTACATATTGTCTGCACAGTTATGTGAATCTTTCCTTACTTGGACATCATGTTTTGGGATGTGTCCTACTGCACTGTTAATGCAAATTTAATTAAAAGGCTATTGATGTCAAATAACTTGTTTGTTTGGAGCAATTGGGTTGTAACAATACTGTTTTCTAATTTCAAACAAAGCAACATTATATTTGTTTTAACCTATATTTTTATTGGTTTAGTTAGATTGTATTACCATGAAGCCTCCTGAGGGAGTGAGCAGGAGACCCAAGTTTTCACTCCTGATGATAACGTTTGAGAATTATTGGCTTCTTATCACATTTTCTCATTGGGGCAACCCCAGCTCAGCCAGGATATGAGTACTGAATTCTCTTTAATAGCATAATTTATGTAATTTGATTTATATCTCATTATTCAGAATGATGAGGCTCATGTATGTAAGGACAACAAAATACTTTACTGTCGCATTTAATTGTACACCAGATATTGCCTCAATCAAAAGCTAACAAGTGATGTTGTTGGTGTCATTGTTATTGTTATGCGTTTTGATTAGATTTGATAAACCCCATTACCAATTATATAGCAACTCAACTTATGGTGTGAATAACAGCACCTGAATGAAAGTATCAAACACCATGACTAGGTCGAAGAGACCTGGTGACCATCTCATGCTCAAGGTACCAAAGAATAAAAAGTCCTAAGTTGATGACAGACGTTTCTCATATATATATATATAACTCTAAAACTCTGGTCACAAGAGCAACTGCCTAAACGTGCAGAAGTGAAAACAAATAAATAAAATACTAGCAATCCTTTAAATTCGCAATAAATAAGTTCGTTCAATGTCATTATATAATTCTAAAACCACATATATGTGACCAGTAAATAATTTAATTGGTCTATAGACTACTGTATAAAATTCTCAATATAAACTTTTAAACAATAATAAATTAATTAAAAAACACACAACAACCTTTGGTGTGTAAGAATGATTAAACAGCCTCATTTTGACACAAAATATCTTCATAATATTATAGTATATGCTATAATATTAGAACTGTTAAGTTGAGTTCAGGTAACAGAATTTAACTGTAATAGAACCTCTGCTGTGTTATCCACTGTTGAGATGTAGCCATATCTTCGTCCGGTCTAACATTGACCCCGGCTCATGAAATATATGCTTCGTCCGGTCTAACATTGAACCCGGCTCACTAATCATAGGGATGGTGTAGTTATGGTAGTTGGAATATAATCAACTGTTTAAAGTTTTATCTCTATTCGAAGGAATTCTTCTGCATCCTTTGTTATTTCCAGTGCTAGATCAAAGAACTCACGAAGTCTGCTCCATCAAGTCTGCTCCATCAAATTTACTGCTTTTGAAGCGGTGAAGAAATTCATTCATTATGTTGTTCGGATAGAACAAGCTTAGAAACAAGGTTTCAAGTTGCCTTGATGTTTTGGGCGGAAACTTGAGCTTTGTGGCGCTCACTGTAGGTGCCTCTGTATACCCTTCCAGCTGGTACTGGCTGTTTATGGACGATTGCCAAAGCTGTTCACTGTAATGTTTCATCACTGATTTACTGTAGCTGCATCCTTTTATTGATAGACTGGTGAGTTTTTCTAGATCATGGTTATTTATGATTTTTAGATCCTCATTAGTGAAGTGTTCAGGAAGTATCGAAGATTTCCACAATAGAAACTGAAATACATCTTTTACTTTTCCAGTTAGTGCGCTGTAACTGCCTGATTTCATTTGGTCATCAATAAGGTGTTTCAGTGGATCCTCTTTATTCGGGAATATATTCAGTTTAAGGATGTGCTTCACTGAGTTCACTTTGTTTGATATGTTGAGTGGCAACACACCAAGTATCATTTCAGCTGTAGTTAGTCTTACATTGAACACTGCACCCAAAGCTGCTTTTATAGTCCTATACCAAGCGCTTTCAATTTCTTTGATACTTCTATTATTGATCCAGACAGTTCCAGCATAGTGGATCCGTGAATATATGAGAACTTCAATTAGCCTTACAATGACATGTTGTCTGAATCCCCAGTTGCGGTTTGTATACTTGCATATTGTAGCCCACCGGCCAAGTATCTTTCTGTTAATATCCTTTGCGTGCTCGATGTAGGTGAGCTTTCTATCCATTATCAAGCCTAGTACTTTGGTCTTTTCGACGAATTTGATCTCGTTGCTACCAAGACGAAATGACAATGGAAGAAGCGTTTCATCGTTTTCTGCAGTTCCGAATCCAATTAGTTCAGTTTTTCCGGGATCACAGTTTATTATCATTCTCCATGTTATACTCCATTTATAGATAGCATAACATGTCATCTGTAGATTGAGAAGACACTGGTGTGTTGTTTCACCTCTGACCCTTAATGTTCCATCATCCGCAAACTTGAAAACCCCTATATCTGGGTTGAGGGTGAGATCCTGTGCAAGGTCATGCAAAAAGAATTTGAATAGAATTGGAGACAATGCTGAACCTTGTGGTAGTCCAAATTCTCTACATGCTCTAATGAAGCCAGTATAGTTGTTGAATACAAGACGAACTTTTCTGTTGAAGAGAAAGCTGTTTATAAGTCTCCACATACTTCCGGATACTCCAAAGTCGGACAGCACCTTTGCTAACGAATTACAAGTGCAAAACTCACTAATATTTCAAAATCTTGATGGCAACAAATCAAACTTTGACTCGCTGGCAATTGAAATAGCTAGGTTTACTAACAAATTCTCTGTAATTGGTCTTGCTGAAACGAATGTAGGCCCTGAAATGAAAAACTTGTACGAACTCACAGGCTATGAGAGCTTCTATCAAGATACCTTCGACTCGAAAGTAAAAGGCTCAGGAGTAGCTCTATATGTCCTGAACTCCTTCAATGCTGTCAAAAATAACAACCTTTCACAAGTGACAGAAAATCTAGAAACCCTCTTTGTAACTATAGGTAGTCTAGGAAATTCTACTTCTATAGGAGTAATATATCGCCCTCCAAGTGGCAATGCTGAGCAAGCTCTCCAAGAACTGTCGTCAATACTTGATAAAGCACCAAAACATACACACATTGCAGGTGATTTTAACATTAATCTCCATAGTAACCACAGTAGCATTATTGCACAGTATGAAGATGTCCTATTTAGTAGAGGCTTCTTTCCATTGATATCATTAGCAACTCATGAAAAGCCTGGATGTAATGCCTCGTGCATCGACAACATCATTACAAATGACCTAGACTCTGTTACTGCCTCTGGAGTCATAACTGATCACATATCTCATCACCTCCCTATATTTACAATATTTGACTGGGAAATTAGCAAGACCAAAAATATTCACAAGCACACTCAATATTATGACTATTGTAAATCAAACACTGATAAATTTGCTGAAGTCTTGGGTAACAAACTAGACAATGAACCAATTATAGATTTTACTAACTTTCATGATATCTTTAAAAACAGCATTTATTATAGCCTCAGTAAACCACTGCCATGGGCTGTATGATGACTGGGCGAAAGTCAGGAAAGTTAAGTGTAAACAAGGCGAAACTGACACAAAAGGGGGCACATGCCTGTGTTCTATCTGCTGTAATAAAAGAAACCGTTATGATGACTACAAAGAATATAGAAAGGCTCTAAAAAAGGTTCGTAAAAAAGCTGTATCTGAATATTATTCTGACAAGTTTCTTGAAACTCAGGGAAATTCCAAGAAAACCTGGGAACTGATAAATAAAATTCGTGGCAAACAGAAACGTGATATCAGACCTATATTTACCATAGACAATGAAAAGATAACTGATCGCAGAGTTATAGCTAATGAATTCAATAAGTATTTTGTATCCCTAGCATCTAACCTTAATGCAGCCTACACAGAACTAGGAGAGATACAAATAAATCAGCTTCCAAGTTTCTGTGACTTCTTACCTAAATCGAATACAGCTAATATATATCTACATGACTGCTCACCTGAGGAGGTGGCTAAGATCATATCGGAACTTAAGAATGGCAAGGCTAGCGACATACCAGTACATATAGTAAAGGCAGTATCAGGCAAAATTAGCCCACTACTATCGGTATTGTACAACGAATGTATGCAACAGGGATTTTTTCCAGACGACCTAAAAGTAGGTAAAATAAGTCCAATATATAAGAAAGAAAATGCTGAGCTTCTTGAAAATTACAGGCCTATCTCAACCTTAGCGATATTCGGTAAAATACTTGAAAAAATCATATTCTCCAGGCTTTACAGTTTCTTTCAGTCGCAAGGATTATTATATGAAAATCAATATGGCTTTAGAAAAAATCACTCGACAAGCCATGCACTCAACTTCTCTGTCGACTACATTGAAAAATCTTTAAGAGATAAAAATCACGTACTAGGCATCTTCATTGATTTAAGTAAAGCTTTTGACACAATCTGTCATGATAAACTGCTTAAAAAACTGAATGATTATGGAATTCGAGGGACTGCAAATAAATTGATAGCCAGTTACCTTTCTAATAGACAGCAATATGTTTCAGTACTTGGAGAAGAATCCGAAAAACTGTCTGTAATATTTGGTGTTCCTCAGGGGTCAGTATTAGGTCCCTTGCTTTTCATTATCTACATCAATGAAATATATAGAGTATCAGACCTAGGTAAGTTTATACTTTTTGCCGATGACACCAACATATTTGTTGTAGATAAATGTATAAAAACACTTTACTGCAAAGCTAATAAAATTCTTAAACTTGTTCATCAGTATATGAAGAGTAACTTGCTGCATATCAACATAAAGAAATGTTGTTATATCCACTTTAAGCCGAACTGTAGAAATGAACCAGATTCAAACACCAATGAATTAGAACTGACACTAAATAATATAGTAATTAAAAAGGTGGAGGAAACTAAGTTTCTTGGAGTCATTATTGACCAAAAACTGAACTGGGATGCTCACTTAAGAGCGTTAAACCGTAAATTGAAATGTGAGATAGGTAGACTATGTGGAATTAGACGCTGTGTACCTAAAAAACTATATAAGGACCTGTACCACACCCTTTTTGAATCACACCTATGTTATGGAATATCTGTTTGGGGAGGTGTATCAAATAATAAACTAGAAGCCATATTTAAAACACAAAAGAAATGCATAAGAATTCTCTTTGGTGATAATGATGCATACTTCAATAAGTTCAAAACATGTGCCAGAGTAAGGCCTATCACTAGGGATAAGACCGGTAAAGTTATCAAGCAGATGTTAGGCAAAGATTTCTTTGAACTAGAACACAGTAAACCAATCTGTAACGAGTATAACTTCCTGACTGTCCACAATCTTCATAAGTTGCACTGTTTACTGGAAATGTTTAAAATTAATAAGTTCCAATCACCAGTCTCAATGTTCTCTTTATTCAACAGGTCACCAAGACGAGACAACTACTTCATCCCACCCACTCCATCCTCACTATTCATCTATCAATCAACTAGTATTTGGAATCACTGCCGTAAGTCAACAAGTGAAATAGACTTCTCCACTCCCATCAGTATATTCAAGAATAATCTTAAGAAAGCTTTGTTAGAACTACAATCTAAATATGACCGACAACTTTGGTGCAGTTACAACTTTGATGCAAATGAATTATCATTGAAATAGGTTGATTTAGTAAACATAATCATATGAGTAAAAAAAAACCATGACAAGGGTATCAGACCTATATTAATCTAAGAGACGACACAAAACGAATCATCATACAACAAATTTTAAAATCCTGCGGCACAGGATCCTGTTGTTTTCCTACTCTACCTCTCCCAAACCCCTCTCTCCTTCTCCTCTCTTCAGGTTTATTCTTCAATTTTTTTAAATTAGATAGCAGATATATTTTCTTTTAAATGAAGTAATGGCATTATACATTGTTTGTTATCGTATGTATGTTGTGTATAGTGTTTGCTGACTGGGTATATGCTATATATTTTGAGGCTCACGACGTCTCGTCCCATGGGTGGAGTTGTAGGCTGAGTATGTGTTCAAATCTCCTTACTTCGTATGGTGAAACATTGAAAGGTTTGCCTTAGCCTTTGGGACGAGTGTTTGCCCACCGGGGATCCAAATATATGATTATCATGGACATTACTTTGACACATAAACTAATCAAACGACTTTAATGATTCCAGAAAATTTTACTAACTGCATTTAGCTAGTTTATAGTAAATACACACGATCGCAGAATAGAGGAGCACAATTGGGTTCCTTGTTCTGCGACTGTGTTTCCTCGGTGGGCCGACAGGTTTTTGTTGTGTAGTAGTGCTGGGGAAAAAAACGCTTTAACTATCAATGAGAGTACAAATTTTTAATTCTTGACCTTAGTGCCACAGTTTCTGTGGTAAAAACAAATTTATAGTTAAACGTTATATATTGTAGAAGGGCATGATTTACTCACATCACTAAGCATCTGGATGGATAATTAGCACACAAAGATAAACTGACCTTTAAACATGACCACCAGCTATACCACGTAACCATAGCTCCGAAATAAATAAATTGCTCTACATAGAAACATCTGGCCTGATCCTATCACATTGTGGTCCCCAGGGGTTCGGTAAAGCCCTTACAGGCAACTGGGTCCTTTTACCAGCCACAATAAAATTGATCATGCCAGTACTGTCATAAACTGTAACCAACTATTTAAAAATTAGATATCTTTTGCTAAATTTTAAATTTTAAGTCATAGAGCAATCTTCTCAATTTTAAAATTTTTAAGAATTATATTTTACCCTAACTATGATGTGGTGGCATTTCATACTTAACTAAATTTCAACTTTGAAAGTAAATAGATTATTAGTGACAACAAAATTATAGTTTAAGACATCCATTCTGCATTGTGTTTCCAATATTAGAATTTATGATATGTATTGATTGAATAATTGGTAATAAATTTAACTTTTGTTTTATTAACTTTTGTTTTATTAACTTTTTCATGAGACCTTTTTTCCAAACACTATCAAAAGCTTTTTCAAAATCTATAAAGAGACAGATGACCGTGTATTTCTTCTGAAGATGACTACGAACATCATTATCCAGTCTGTTTAGATAACGAACAGTGTTGCGCTTTTTTGTGAACCCTTCTTGATACTCATCGCTTAGGCCCTTCTTTCTAAGGTGCTCTTCTAATCTATTAGCAATTATTTGTTCAAATACCTTACCAATATAGGATGTTATAGAGATCGGTCGATATGATCCTGCCTTGCTGTAGTCAGTTTTGCCTTCCTTCTTGAGAAATATTACATCAGCAATATCCCAAACCCAGTGGCCAGTCTTCAAACATGAATTCAACAATGCAAGAATACATTCACAGGCAGTTCCTCCCAATTTTTTAAACATTACGGGATGGAATTCAAAGTTATCAAAGCTTTTTCCTGCTGCTTGATAATTTTTGAAGAAGTGTTGAAGTTCAGCTTTAGTAATCTCCCCATTTAGCATATCCTCTTCATCATTGGTTGTGTAGGTAGAGTCTTGGGGCTCACTTTCATTAGATTCAAGACATTCCTTATAGATTCTGTTGACATCTTCATAGAACTTTGCATCAAAATCTGTTCCTTTTTCCAGCAAATGTTTACCTGCAAAGAGGCTATCAAATAGTATTTCTTCAATGTCTTTAGAATCTGTGATAAGATCACCACTTGCTTCCTTGAAGGGCTCTACCTTGTTGTCACGTTTTTTAGAAAACATCCGATTGAATTCTTTCCAAAACTTTGTACATTGGGAGGCATTGAGATTGTTAGTCTTCGTTAAAATGAACTTTTGACACTCTTTTTTCCTAGTTTCATCAAACAAACCTTTGGCATGATCTAGGGCAGCTTTGTTCGACAAGGTGTTACGTTTCATATATAATCTCTTTGCGTCTCTAAGTGCTTTAGACATTTGAGTAAGTCTATCTGTCCAGTAAGGTTTGCTATGTGGGGTGGATTTCTTGTGTGTTGCAAACTTAGATGTTGCTGCATGGATTGTTGAGTTGATGGTGTCCCATTGAGATGTAGCATCACTGTCAAAGAAGTCTGCTTTCTTTGCTATTAGATCATCCTCAATATAATCTGACCATTTTGCCCAGTCGATTGAGCTTAAGTCGATTTTCATCTTAGGGGGTGCTGGTGAGTTTTCAGCACATGCTGTTTTTATTGATGATAAAATAGGCACATGCCCACGTATTGGAGCACCTGAGAATAGTTCTGCATCGATATCTGTTTTCATATCAGTAAATAGATGCTCAGTTGCTGTGGATGTAATCATAAAGTCTATTAAACTATTTCCATTGTCAGATAGGAATGTTGGTTCTGCACTACTAATAATGGTATAGTCTTGAAACTTCAGTTCAGTTGCAATCTGCTTACCGTAAGAGTTTTCAGTATTATCACCCTTGACGTTTCTCAAGCCATGCACCAATTGCATGGAACTCTCTTCCATTGACGTTGAGATGTATTACTGATACCAACTGCTTCAAGCGAATGTTAAATAACCACTTATATAATCAGTTTTGATGTTTTATCTTTCCAGTTGTCTTCACTTTACAAGACACCTTGGCTTTTATTTCTTACCACACTCCATTTTATGTCTAGATCTCAACTTTTTAGGATCTGTTTCTCTTTTTGGTTGATTATGTCACTGTACTACCTTTATTTATACTACCTTTATTTATAAATTCTGATATTTTTATGGAAGGGAGACGGGGTAGACCATGTTTAAACTTATTAGATGTTATTAGAAAAGACTTGACTAGTAGAAATCTTGATATTAGACTTAAGAATTTGACTGATTTCGAAGACCTTAGATTTTTAGCTTTAGATAGGGAGGAGTGGAAGAAGTTAGAAGATGGTTGATGTTTTTGTTTTCTTTTTTATGCGTTTTGATATCTATAAGGTGCCTAGGATGCTCTTTTAAAGAGATATTTCGTACTTTGAAAGATTTACTACTACTACTACCTTTAATATACCTACATGCATTGTATGGTTTCTGCTTCTTGTAAGTTTAGTGTGGTCTACAATTTTTTTATGAAAAATGTGTCAAACAGTATATATACATTCAATTTAATCAAGTGATGCAATTGGCAGAGCACAATCAAATTTTAAGTGTTGCAATTGGCAGAGCACAATACATTGCTACCAATAATTATTTTAAATTTTTTATTTAGATTTTTAAATTTTTTGGTTTACAATAAAAGATGTTTTAATTTTGTTTAAGCCTTATATTGAGGCTATGTTCTGTGTACATACTTATTGCATATTCGTTTTCGTTATATGAGTAAGCTGTGTGATTGTGAAACAAAGTAAGCTTTACCAGTGTATTTTTACACTGATTTCGAATAAGACCAATTAAGTAGTATAAGATGAAAATTATTTATTGACAAATTAAAAACAAATTAATTGACGATGTCAATTCATCGCAACTCGGCGAGGCCAGTAGCGCATTTCGCCGATCTATCGTTGACACACGCTGCAACCCCTTTTGATCGCGCGCGAAGCACGCGCGGCCGGCCGGCTGGCACGCTTCGCATGCACGAGAGGTATACAACGTGTAGCAAATCTAGCGAGGTGGTTGCGAGAAGCATAATTGAGTGCGCGGCGCGGCCCAGTAATGCATAGCGTTACAACATTCGGATTATGAACATAAATATAATATAGCCTGGGGTCCCTGGGTAATCGCGCAGCTTGGCGTGGCCCAGTGATGCATTTTGCCGATCTATACCGCGAAGAAAAATATTATTTGATGCGAGCAGCGCGGCCCAGTAGTACATCACACTACAAATCTAAAATATAGTATTTATTGTTAATAAAATGCTCAATGTAGCCAGTTATTTTTAAATATTTTCATCATACGGGCCCGAATTGTTTAACCCATTAGGGACGATAGGGTCGTTTTTATGACCTACCTTTTCTAGACGAAAAACCAAATTACTAAACGCTATAACGAATCTATAGCACATATACTCAAAATTTATTGGGCTTCATTATATGTAGCCCAATAAATTTTGAGCATATATGCTATAGATTCGTTATAGCGTTTAGTAATTTGGTTTTTCCTCTAGAAAAGGTGGGTCATAAAAACGACCCTATCGTCCCTAATGGGTTAAACATCAAAAATTATATATAATTTAATTACAAAACACAGAAGGACTTTACATTTTTTTGTATCACGTGGTGACCCCCACTGTCGCTTCACTGTAGAGTTTTGACGATACAGGGGGAGCCGCGCACTCGTGCGCAGCGGGTCATACAACGTATGACAAACATTTTTTATTCATAAACATGAACACATTTTCAAATGAAGCTGCGAACTGCTCAGTCATGATATTGAAATGAAATGAAATGAATTGTGTGTAGTTTTGTTACGCGTTGATTATTGAGCTCTCTTATCTCATCTCTTATCGCTACAATTTAACGACGACTTAGCTGCTAGTTTGTGTCTGGTGCTATACAATTCTGAGTACATTATGGGAAATGTGGACTTTCACTCTACAATGTGGTCATGTAAATATATGGACATGTTTGCCTTTGCTGATTCTGCTAATGATCTTGGTTGTTGGGCTGAGGAAGTGATGAAGACAATAAACTGTGATGAAGATAGTCATATTACATTAGACAAGTTCAAGAAACCAAACAAGGACGTTGTGGTAAAGCACCTTTTTGATGCCTTTAAGGGAATTGTTGGATATAAGGAATGCTTTCGAAAAGCGACAATAAGACTGGAGGAAATGAGAAGCGACATGATTAATACTCAGAAATCAGTTATTCAGTTGCAAGGGGAACTCTTGGACATAAAGACTAAAGAGCTAGATTCAGTCCAGAGAACTGTTAAAACTGCTGTAGAAAATACTGTTCAAGCTGAGATTAAGTCTTACAGTGCTGCTGTGTCAAAACATTCCCACAGCTCTGCCTCCACTTTCACGGCAGAGAACTTTAAGAAAGTAGTTCAGAATGTGGTAGCTGAAGAGGATCGCTTGATACATGTTTCGTATCCCAATATCAGAGATAATATGATTAGACCACCAGAATATGCCTTCGGCGGCGCGCGCTTCGCGCGCGAAAAGTGGCATGCAACGTATGTCAAAGGATCGCAGCAGAAATGTGTTGATTTTTGGTCTCAAGGAGGATGCAGGTGAGAAACTTGCTGATAAAATTTGCGACGTGTTTGAACAAATGGCAGAGAAGCCACGTTTTGAAGCTGCTCGAATTGGGAATAAAGCTGCTGACAAACATAAAGCTGTTAAAGTATCATTTGGAAGCTCCAGCACCGTTCATCAGATACTGATTTGATTCACGATGTCAATCCTTCGCATCTCGCCGATCTGCATACGTGGTTGCGAGAAGCATTATTGGATGCGCGCGCGCGACCCAGTAGTGCATCGCGCTACAAATACTGATCAAAGCTAAAGAACTTAGACTGTCTCAGTGTTCATTTCATTTCATTTCATTTCATTTCATTTCATTTCATTTCATTTCATTTCATTTCATTTCATTTCATTTCATTTCATTTCATTTCATTTCATTTCATTTCATTTCATTTCATTTCATTTCATTTCATTTCATTTCATTTCATTTCATTTCATTTCATTTCATTTCATTTCATTTCATTTCATTTCATTTCATTTCATTTCATTTCATTTCATTTCATTTCATTTCATTTCATTTCATTTCATTTCATTTCATTTCATTTCATTTCATTTCATTTCATTTCATTTCATTTCATTTCATTTCATTTCATTTCATTTCATTTCATTTCATTTCATTTCATTTCATTTCATTTCATTTCATTTCATTTCATTTCATTTCATTTCATTTCATTTCATTTCATTTCATTTCATTTCATTTCATTTCATTTCATTTCATTTCATTTCATTTCATTTCATTTCATTTCATTTCATTTCATTTCATTTCATTTCATTTCATTTCATTTCATTTCATTTCATTTCATTTCATTTCATTTCATTTCATTTCATTTCATTTCATTTCATTTCATTTCATTTCATTTCATTTCATTTCATTGAAAAAATCATTCACATTTAATTCATTAAAATTTTAATTCAAACGTTTGAACCATTAAATAACCTAGGAAATTCAATCCTTAACTTAACTATTACTGTTTTGCGTTTTAAACTGATATGATGATATTAACTTTGGAGGACTTCGCCGCTTCGACGCGCCGCGCGAACTAGCATTCTTGCTTCGCATCGTCGATCGTTGCTTTGCTTCGCAAAGCAACGATCTCGACGGATTGACATCGTCAATCAAATATTAACTTAACTTAACTTATTATTATTTTTACATAAGCTCCTTCTTAGTGTGGTGACTTGGGGTCCATAAATATAACAATGCAAGCTGATAAACCAAAAAGAACAACTGGGGTAGGTAGGTAGCCCTGGTGGGTGTGTAAACTTTACGGTCTGCTCTCTCCAAGATCAGCCTGCTTCTCCATTTTACCGTGAAGCCTAATTTATAGTTTTTTATAAATACATGAGTGCAAGTGCAGGTTTACTAATCTTAATCTACTTAACAACTCAATAGCCCAAGGGCCAAGTCACCATACCGCAGTATATTCCATGGTAATAGAAGAACTTTAAAGTTTTTCAAATTGTTACTATAATTGATTTAATTAAAAATTTGTTGTTTTCTTGAATTCATAATTGCACCATGAATCACTGTAAAACAAGTTAAGCACCAAGCTCGCGAAAAATACCAAATACAATGTGCATTAAACATAAACATTACCTAGCTTGCCTAGGTTTCTTGCTTGGTTCTTTTTGCATTGAAGAAATCAATGCAAGCAGCTTTGTTCTTGATTCACGATGTCAATCCTTCGCAGCTCGGTGAGGCACAGTGGTGCATCTCGCCGATCTACCGAAGTGGTTGCGAGAAGAATTATTTGATGCGCGGCGCGACCCAGTAGTGCATCGCGCTACAACTTTGTTCTAACCAGAGCGAGCGACCGGCGGCATATTGTACTTGTGAAACAAGCGCGTCACGCAGCACACGTATACACATGGCTATGTGAACAAGCAGCTCAAAAAGAACGCCGCGCACATATGGATTTGAGTGCCTGGTACATGGTAAGTGAGTGCACATGGGTAGTTATAGTTTATGCTAGCTTAGATTGGACGTCATGTAAATATCATGTAAATATTAGCGCCACGTAGGCGTGCAGCGACCGCTCATATTCCTTGAGCTAGGCTCGCGCACAAAGTAATATTATATACTGGTTTAGCGCAATTCAAATTTTTAATCAATTTTCTGCTACGCGCTTGTATTATTAGCTTTTGTTTTATTGGCGGTGCTGATGTTATTAAACATTATATATAGCCTCAAGCCTGGGTAACCTTCGTTTTAGATGCATTTTTTAAAGGAATAAGTAAAACAAAATTTTAAGTTTTTTTCAATTTGTTGAGCCCAGCAGCTTACTTCCTTTCTCTCTTCCCCCGTCGTCTTGAGTGTGTGATTTTTGTTGATATCCGAGCTCTTTTTTTAATCTTTTGGTTAACTTTCTGTGATTGGACTCGGTATTTTCGTCCCGGCCGAGTGGGACGATGCTTGCTCGCCAGTTAAGCTATACTGTAGATAACACTAATTTCTACAAACCAAAATATTAAATATAAAATGTGTCCAGTATGGCGCAAATGCATAATTTGATAATTTCTCGACCCCATCGTCGGGGTGAGAGTTATCTGAACCAACTGCATGCCCCTACGATTGCGTCACCACTGGTGAGCAAGCATTTGTTTGTTGTTTAGTTGTGTTGAAAGGGAACATTACTTAATTAATTCATCCATTCGGATTTTAATAACGATGAGCTATGATATACCGTTCATCTTAGATTGTTGGATCAATCTTATTATATGATTAGATTTTATAAACGAACTTGGCACACAAAAGATTATAATGCGGAGGTTGGCTGGCTCTTCTATGATAAATACGACACTTCAATTTACAGAATGCTTGCTAGAGATAAGACAAAATATTATCAGACTATTCATGCAGCATGAGTAACTGGTGGATAAGCCTTCGGTAAAAACGGATCCGGAAAAGTCAATGCGGCACTCGGGTCCTTGGTATTGACGTCGGTATATTGTCCATTATCTACGTTCTGCTTTCGTAGTTTAAACAATAGTGAGTTCTAAATATACAGCTTTAAACCGATTAAGTATGAATGAATGAAATACCTGACAATCCACACTCTTATAATCCAAAAGCATGAGTAACTCGTAGTGATGTATGATTTCTAGAAACTTTAAATTAAATTTGGCCAAAGTACAATCCTTAACTACGATATGTTCATTAACAAGTGGGAGTTGTCTCCAAATACTATTTCCAAAACTGAGTACTGTAACATTATCATGGGGATACGGAGATATAACTGCCCCACTATTAACTCAAGGAATATTGAGTTTGTTGACTCAAATATAAAACTTAAATTTCTACATTCTGTAACTGGACAGGTGAAGGGAAGTAAAATTCGGGATAAAATGTACGACTCTATCTGCCCAAACGAGCTGTCATCATTACGTCAATGGGTTATTGACCTAAATAATCAACCAATAGATTGGGCGGTCGTTCTTAGCAACCTATTTTTCTTAGTATCTAAAAATTTTAAGTTGATTCAATTTCAGTACAAGCTTTTAATGAGGATCACGACGTGTAGATACATGAGACACAAAATGAAAATTGTTACAGATACTCCCATGTGTAGCCTGTGTAACACATACTTAGAAACAATTCCTCATATCTATCTCCATTGTATCCACACAAATAGCTTCATCACAATACTTGAAGACTTTATAAAAAGGAAAATCGATAGAAATTACAAAGACCCCAATAAAATTAATTTTATAGTTTGTAATCACACTTCACAAATTATAAATTATTTTAATATTGTTGCCAAATGGTACATTAGCAAAAGATTTCAGGCAGGGGACATGCCGATCTGGCAGGGATATATCAAACTTCTTAAACTTTCACTTACTGGAGACAAAATAGGCCACAAAAGTTCTATTGTGTCGATCTTGGCCGATTAGGGCAAATTGTCCACCCCATTTATATTGCTGTCTTTGTTATTTTATTATCAATTTTTATTTGAAAATTCAATTAATTATTATATATACAAATCAAGCGTTACATTTCAGCCATGCAAAATTACAATGACATATTTTAATATTCTAATTGAAAAATGGTGCTGCAATATAAGTTGCTTAATGTTTGGCCGGATGACAACTAACTAAAAGAGAAAAATAAACTTGATTACATAATAATTAATTCGGCTGAACCAACACATAGCAAAAGCCACATTAACGTTGGGGCCGTAAATGGTTATTGTTACTATCTTACAGTACTACTAACTGTTTTTTGTAGTACTTGCCCTGCTTCCTTCCATTCATAAACTACCTTACAAGCTCTTCCTCTTTTACACCCTTTTCAATCACTTCATTTCACTCATTTACTTCATATCTTATTACCACAGTATCTGCCAAAACCAACATGGCCCATGTGGACGGGGGCCTGGACGTTGTTGACCACTTGGCCCTGCATCCCAAGCTGACGGTCGACCTCCACTCTCTAAAAACATACCTTCAGTGAAGGCAGATGGTCAGCAAATAGCGATGCTAGGGCTTGGTGTGAACAAATCTTGACCTACTTTTACACCTTTGGGACGACTCTCACAAATGCGAGAGTAATGACCCCGGGGAGGGCCCCATTGGTTTTAGTAGGTTGCATATTTAAAATTAAAAAATAAATAAATTAAAAAAAAAATAAAAAAAAAATAATAATAAAAAAAAAAAATTAAATTTGGCGCTCACAGGTCCTCATGAATATGTGATCGCCGCATATATAAGGTTCTGGAAATGCGCAGGGCACCTTCAAGCTTAAATTATTCACCTTACTGAGGCAGTCAACCAACGCGCGGCTTTATTTTTATGATATGATATGTTTTGATTGTTATTAATAAATACCAAAATTTAAATTTGTTTTCCTAAAATTTGTTTTCCTAAGTAAAACAAAATTTAAATTTTATTGCCATTACAATGAATAATAATATCATAATAAATATAAGTAGACATCCGATAATATAATAAACTTGTTACATCCAGTACAACCCAAGATGTCAGCCGACGAAAAAGAAAAGCTAGCATGTTCATTGTTAATAGTTTTTCTAACGAGCATACTTAGGCTGTACGGAAATAGCTTTAATGTTTAATTCTACGTCATGTTAAAAACATTACATCATTTTTGCTAGATACAAAAATAAATTTTAAAACAAATAACTCTTTTGCTGCTAAGGCGCGGCACCGCGCTGGGTCCACATGTTATATACAGCGTGTAGCAACACAGCGCTGAAAATATAAGATGATTGAGCTATAACATATAAGCGGTGCGCCGCGCCTAAACCTAAAAGCATAAACTTTAAATTGTAAATATTGTCAAAATATTTAAACGAGTTTTGCGAAATAATATGACATGCTGACTTCGTAGGATATTACAATTATACCCGTGCCAGTTCCAAATGTGAGTCAGCGCTTAAACCAAAAGCAGTTGGCAAAAGGAGCCAGTTGCCTGCAATAGCTTTACTAGCACCCGATTTACCACTTTTGGAGCACAAACTCAAACCTAAAACCGGCCAAGCACAAAAGTATGTTATCGCCACGATTGGGTGGATTGATTCCCAAAATATTTATCAGCACGCGGCACTAATAATATGAAGTTCATTATCGAATTTTAGATATGCCATGGATCGTTTAACACATATATAAAAGGTTATTATAAAGAATAATTAATGTTTGGTTGTTGGTATAAATCGATATTAATCAATTATTTAAAATAGTATTTGTGTTTGTTATTATTAACTATTGAGTTACGTTCGATTTAAATATTAAAACACTACTACAATACATTTCACAAAACAAAACGACGGGGACACAGAAAGGAGAAGGACAACACATCACACGGACGGAAACTGCTGCTGTTGACGAGTATCTGATTATATTAATTATGGGTCTCTTGTTCATTAAAATAGGTGTGATCATACTTCTAGAGTATATTGGGCTGACACAGTTGCTGCAAGGTTAACATTGGGGTCCAAAACGGGGAGTGTGATACAAGTTATTTTCGCGTTACGTAGTAAGAGATATAAAATATAAGATATAAATGACTGCAAGTTTACGGATATAGCGCGGCGCCATTTCATTATTCTGGCGCGGTAAATCACGCTGGGTAATGAAATGATAAAGTTATACAATGTTTAAGTTTCGCGCGCTACGTTTACACAATATATTTGTGAGTCCGTCCCACGTTCCAGACGAACACTCCAGACAAGTCCAGACACCAGTGTAAAGCGGATGAGCTGATCAGTGTTATGTGTTATATGCCAACTGCACTCTACGCTATTGCAGTTCGCACAATATTATCAAAAAGAAAAATGTTCCTATCCGGAACATTTAATAACAATCAAGAAACATTGATTCCTCGTGAATATATAGTTTCTATGTTTGAATGTGGTGTGTATTGTGTGTGTTATTTTGTGTGTGTAGTATGAAATCTATATGGACTAGTTTGTGTGTTCTTATTATAGGCACATGTCATTTCCATCAAAGTTGAGTTCTGACCATTCATTAGTGTTTCCAGCTTTTTGAGCATTGAGTAGCATAGTTTTAATGCGACCTTTAACAAGTGCAATTGGGGACGAGAAGTCAATCTTACTAGAAGGTTTAAGGAATTTATTCCACATATTCGAGGTTTTATATACAAACAAATTGGTTGCAGCGGGGTTAATAAAGTAGTTATCACGTCGGGGTGACTTTTGAAATAAATTGTACATCGGTATTGGAGTGTGAAGTTTGATTATTTTAAACATTTCAAGTAGACAGTGGTACTTATACAAATTATGCACGCAGAGTATTTTGTTTCTGCTGAGAAGGGGTTTACTTGATTCTCGTTTATAGAAGTCCGCTCCAAGTTTTTGGGATCCAATTGGGCGGGTTCTAGCACATGTTTTGAATTTATTACTGTATGCCTCTTGATCACCAAATAGAATACGAGTGCACTTTTTTTGAATTTTAAATATTGGTTCAAGCCTATTGTTCGATATGCCTTCCCACACTGAGATCCCATATCCTAGATGAGATTCGAAGAGGGTGTGGTAGAGGTCATTATACAGCTCTTTAGGTATAAATCTTCTCATACGGCAGAGTTTACCGACTTCACACTTTAATTTAGAACTAAGATATGCAGTATGAGGTTTCCAGTTAAGGTTTTTATCTATAATAACGCCGAGGAATTTAGTTTCATCAACACGTTTAATGACTGTGTTATTTAACGTTAAAATAAGATCATTACTATTACTACTACTACTAGTTACATCCTTCTTTTCTGGTGTAAAGTGAATGTAACAGCATTTCTTGATGTTAATGTGGAGAAGATTGCATTTCATATAATTGTAAACAGAATTCATTATAGTATTAGCTTTTTGGTAGAGATTCTGGACAGATTTGTCGACTACAAATATATTGGTGTCATCAGCGAAAAGTATAAATTTTCCTAGGTCTGATGAGTTATAGATATCGTTTATGTAAATTATAAACAGTAGCGGTCCTAAAACACTACCTTGTGGTACTCCACAAATAACAGGGAGTTTATCAGATTCCTCACCTAAAACTGAAACGTACTGCTGTCTGTTAGATAGGTAACTTCCAATAAGCTCGTTTGCGTTACCTCTTATACCACATTTGTCAAGTTTTATGAGAAGTTTATCGTGACTGATAGTGTCAAATGCCTTTGATAAGTCGATAAAGATACCTAATACATGTTGCTTTTCCTTTATATGGGAGTTTACATAGTCAACTGAGTAATTAAGGGCGTGGTTAGTTGAGTGACTCTTCCTAAAACCAAACTGGTTCTCAAACAAAACGTTCTGCGACACAAGAAAACTGTACAAACGGGAGTAGATTACTTTCTCAAATAACTTTCCGAACACAGCTTACAGCTAGGGTAGATACTGGCCTATAGTTTTCGAGATATTCTGTACCGTCTTTTTTGTATATAGGGCTAATTTTACCAATTTTCAGTCGGTCTGGAAAAGTTCCATTTCTCATGTGTTCATTAAATAATACTGACAGGAGTGGGCTTATAATCTTAGACGTTCGTTTGATGACGTGAATAGGGATGTCACTAGCTTTTCCATTCTTGAGTTCGCTAATGATTTTCTCTATTTCTTCTGGTGTACAATCGCTGAGAAATATACTTGAGGTATTTGGCCTTGGTAAGTAGTCCGTAAAGCATTGAATTGGACTTAGTCTAATTTGACCGGTTGTACTGTATGATTCATTCAACTTAGGGGCAAGAGATACAAAGTAATTGTTAAATTCGTTAGCTATAATATTATCAATTCATGAAACATGTAGCGGTTCAAACTTGATATCACGACTTAATTAAAAAATTATATATTATAAGAAAAGAAAACTTTTATATGTTATAGTCTTACCAGAAAACTTTTATTTTGTGGCCCTTGAACCAAGTTCCTGCCCACAGGAGGGGCTAAGTGCAAAGAAACTGCTGCTAACTGCTGCTCACTGCTACTCACTGCTGCTCACTGCTGCTCACTGCTACTAACTGCTGCTCACTGCTGCTCACTGCTGCTGTCAGTGAGCAGCAGTGAGCAGCAGTGAGCAGCAGTGAGCAGCAGTGAGCAGCAGTTACCAGCAGTTACCAGCAGTTATATTCGTGTCTTTACTGCACAACGCACGCTGCGACAGCAGCAGTGAGCAGCAGTGAGCAGCAGTGAGCAGCAGTTAGTAGCAGTGAGCAGCAGTGAGCAGCAGTGAGCAGCAGTTAGTAGCAGTGAGCAGCAGTGAGCAGCAGTTAGCAGCAGTTTCTTTGCACTTAGCCCCTCCTGTGTGCCGTGTGGTATATGGGGTATATGCATGGGGCATGCGAGTTAATTGGTTCAAATTCCATAATATTTATAATTGGGATAATTTTTATATCTTAAATTTGTAATTACGTACATCACTAATGACTAAGTGTGTGCACAGAAAGGTTTAAACTTTTTGATTATTCATGATACATTTAATAAATTATTCATGATACATTTAATAAATTTAATTCATTAATACATTTAATATTAATAAATCGAATTTCAAGGAGTCAGAAGTGTAGGCAATTTACTTTCTTTTAATTGAAAACTTTACTTTTGGGCGCAGGTTGTATCTCCACCGAAAGCACAACCAGTGAACCCACTTTGAATTGCATAATTCCACAATCTTACATTAAACATCAAAATCCTGAGCAAGTCACTAGACTAAATCAGGAAACCTGGTTAACTGATGGTCCCAGACACACCAAACTGACACTCCGTCACAAACACATCAATGTCATCAAAAATCTTAACAGTACGCTCAACAACAACAGACAAAATTTCAGAATTGCTGTGCACCTCATCACGGCCACGGGACATTGTGGCCTAAACAAACACCCCCATACCATTCGCAAATCAAGGACCAGTGCTTGTCCTATGTGCGGCGACGGAGAGGAGACTGTCTCACACTTTCTAGGACAGTGTCTGGCTATTGCCCAAATAAGAGGTCAATATTTCCAGGACTATTATCTCTCCCTCAACGACATAAAATTGAACAAATTAGGTGATTTTAGAGAAAAAGCTGGTGAAATCTCTAAAAAAGTGTGTTTCTAGATCAAAACACGCAGTTTTGCTAGTACCTCAGTTAAGTTTTTCAAAATTGTCCCACATTCAAACGACGATTTTGCGCCCCCTAAGATGGCGCCCCCCGCACAGCGGGGTCAGCGCGGTGGGGCCCTTCGTTACGCCACTGTCCTACATAACGGGGGGGGGGGGGGGGGGGGTGACATGTCTCCAATGTCTCCCACACCTTAGACAAAGACATTGGAGACATTGGAGACATTGGAGACACAGCTTTTGGAGACATTGGAGACATTGGGGACATTGGGGACATTAGGGACATTAGAGACACAGCTTTTGGAGACATTGGAGACATTGGAGACATTGGGGACATTGGGGACATTGGAGAAATTGGGGACATTAGGGACATAAAATGGATATTAGGGGCATTGGAGACATTGGAGACACAGCTTTTGGAGACTCCTCCTCCTCCTCCTCCTCCTCCTCCTCCTCCTCCTCCTCCTCCTCCTCCTCCTCCTCCTCCTCCTCCTCAGTCCTCCTCAGTCGTTCTCCTCCTCCTTCTGAGTCGTCCTCCTGGGACCTGGGTCCTCCTCCTGGGTCCTCCTCCTGGGTCCTCCTCCGGACCTCCTGGGTCCTCCTCCTCCTGGGTCCTCCTCCTCCTGGGTCCTCCTCCTCTTCATCCTCCTCCTCTTCCTCCTCAATCATCAGTCCTCCTCCTCAATCCTCCTCCTCATCCTCCTCCTCAATCCTCCTCCTCATCCTTCTCGTCAGTCCTCCTCCTCCTCAGTCCTCCCAAGTCCCCCTCCTCCTCAGTCCTCCCCCAGTCCCCCTCCTCCTCCTATTCAGTCCTCCTCCTCCTCCTCCTCAGTCCTCCTCCTTCTCAGTCCTCCTCCTGAGGGCTGAGTCCTCTTCCTGAGTCCTCCTTCTGAATCCTCCTCCTCTTCCTGAGTCCTCCTCCTCCTAGAGTCCTAGGTCCTCCTCCTTCTCCTCCTCCTTCTCCTCAGTCCTTCTCCTCCTCCTCCTCCTCCCTCTCAGTCATCCTCCTCAGTCATCCTCCTCAGCCATCCTCCTCAGCCATCCTCCTCAGCCATCCTCCTCAGCCATCGCCCATCATCCTCAGTACTCCTCAGTCCTCCTCCTCAGTCCTCATCCTCCTCCTCAGTCCTCCTCCTCATCCTTCTCCTTATTCCTCCTCCTTCTCAGTCCTCCCCAGTCCCCCTCCTCCTCCTATTCACTCCTCCTCCTCCTGGCTCCTCCTCCTCAGTCTTCCTCCTCCTCCTATTCAGTCCTCCTCCTTCTCATTCCTCCTAAGTCCTCCTGAGTCCTCCTCCTCTTCCTCCTGAGTCCTCCTCCTGGTTCATCCTCCTCCTAGTTCCTCCACCTTCTCCTTCTCCTCCTCAGTCCTTCTCATCCTGCTCCTCCTCCTCAGTCATCCTCTTCAGTACTCCTCAGTCCTCCTCCTTCTCAGTCTTCCTCAGTACTCTTCCTGAGTTCTCCTCCTCCTTCTGGGTCCTCCTCCTCCTAGGTCCTCCTCCTTCTCCTCCTCAGTCCTACTCCTCCTCCTCAGTCCTCTTCCTCCTCCTCCTCCTCCCTCTCAGTCATCCTCCTCAGCAATTCTCCTCAGCCATCCTCCTCAGTCCTCAGCCCTCCTCCTCAGCCCTCCTCCTCCTGGGTCTTCCTCCTCTTCATCCTCCTCAGTCCTCCTCCTCATCCTTCTCGCCAGTCTTCTTCATCCTCAGTCCTCTCCAGTCCCCCTCCTCCTCCTCCTCCTATTCAGTCCTCCTCCTCCTCAGTTCTCCTCAGTCCTCTTCCTTTTCAGTCCTCCTGAATCCTCCTCCTCCTCTTCCTCTTGAGTCCTCCTCCTGGGTCCTCATCCTCCTAGGTCCTCCTCCTTCTCCTTCTCCTCAGTCCTTCTTCTCCTCCTCCTCCCTCTCAGTCATCCTCCTCAGTCATCCTATTCACCCATCCTCCTCAGTACTCCTCAGTCCTCCTCCTTCTCTGTCCTCCCCAGTCCTCTTCCTGAGTTCTCCTCCTAGGTCTTCTTCATCTTCCTCAGTCCTCCTCCTCAGTCCTCCTCCTCATCCTTCTCGTCAGTCTTCTTCATCCTCAGTCCTCCCCCAGTCCCCCTCCTCCTATTCAGTCCTCCTCCTCCTCAGTTCTCCTCAGTCCTCTTCCTTTTCAGTCCTCCTGAGTCCTCCTCCTCCTCTTCCTCCTGAGTCCTCCTCCTGGGTCCTCATCCTCCTAGGTCTTCCTCCTTCTCCTTCTCCTCAGTCCTTCTTCTCCTCCTCCTCCCTATCAGTCATCCTCCTCAGTCATCCTCCTCAGCTATCCTCCTCAGTACTCCTCAGTTTTCCTCCTTGTCTGTCCTCCTGAGTCCTCCTCCTCCTGCTCCTGAGTCCTCCTCCTGGGTCCTCCTCCTCCTGAGTCCTCCTCCTCCTAGGTCCTCCTCCTCAGTCATCCTCCTCAGCCATCCTCCTCAGCCATCCTCCACAGCCATCCTCCTCAGCCATCCTCCTCAGTACTCCTCAGTCCTTTTCCTTCTCAGTCCTCCTCAGTCCTCTTCCTGAGTCCTCCTCCTCAGTCCTCATACTCCTCCTTCTCCTCCTGAGTCCTCCTCCTGGGTCATCCTTCTCCTAGATCCTCCTCCTTCTCCAATCATACATCTACGTCTCCAGTGTCTCCAATGTCTCCAATGTCTCCAAAAGCTTTGTCTCCAATGTCTCCAATATCCCCAATGTCTCCAATGTCTCCAAAAGCTGTGTCTCCAATGTCTCCAGGACATGTCTCTGCACCCTATCTTTTCAAAAAAGACAAAAGACATTGGAGACATGTCACCCCCCCCCATAACACATTCTGATTCCTCCCGCATCCTCCCATAGGACTGTCAATGGCATACCCCAGAGGTAGGCAAAGCATCCACATGCTATCCTCTCGTGGGCCACCCAGGCCCAGCCTCTCTTCAAAAAAAACAAAAACATCCTATTTGATACATATGAAATATGTTTATAACTTGCTTGATTCTGCACTAAGTTGGCGTTAGAAGACCAATATTGAACAAGGAATCGTTTTAGATCACTTTCGAGGCACCTCAACAAAAGCTACTCACGCTATTGTACTTTTCACGGAGAAATACGTCAGTAGCGTTTTTGAGCTTGTTATTCTCTTTCTAAAGTATTCCAAGTAATTTTTATAAGTGCATATATTAATTCTGAATACATTGAAAAAGATTTTATCTCAATTCATGAAAAAAGTTACAGCAATGCGCACAATTTGGGGAGTGTGCTTTCGGTGGAGATTTAACCTGCGCCTTACTTTTGTGGGGCACCTTGCTTCTGTGGGGCACAAGTATCCTCAACTTCAAATGAACAATGAACATGCAACATGTCCATCTAGTTTTGTCGTCTAAACCATTGATCAGTTGTTTTATACCAAGTCATCTCATTTAGTCAGCAGACACTAATAACTCTTGCCATATTTCAGTCCAGTAAGAAATAAGGGCAGATTTAAGTTAAGTTTTGGACTGGTTAGTCTATTCTTGTTGAGTTGAATCTATCCACATGCTCGCTCAATTGTATCTTGCAAATAGTTAGTCAATAGTGATGATATACATTGATGTTAACCATTTGCTTGCTCAAATTTAGATATTTCCAATCAATTTGATATAACAAGGATCTGGAGTTGTTAAAGCATTTTATTTTTGAGCAAACCAGTTAAGAGGTAAAGAAGTAAAAAGGTAAAGAGGTAAAGGTAAAGAGGTCACATGTGTGTGCATGTTGAACATTTCATCAAGATATAAAACAGAAATTATGGATTTTAATTTTACGTATTTGTTAAGTAACTGTAATAACTAATATCATACTCACAGGATGTAATCTGATGGTTATCACAGATAATGAGATAGTATGAATCAGGTTTGGAGCAGGTGGGATGGACTTTGCACAAAAGCGTTTAACACGTGAACTGAAACTCTTACAATCAGACCCTCCCGCTGGGATTGTGCTTGATACTGATAGCGTGACATGTGTCACTAACTGGTTAGTGACACTTTGTAATCACATTCTTCTTGTCCTATAATTTAGTGATGAAATTTTTGCTTATAGTTTATTCTGGAAATCACAAAATAAAATTATTATGAATTTATTGTTTGTTTAATGTTTGGATGACAGTTGTTTATTTCAGCTGGACAATCATGATCAATGGAGCTAAGAACACTGTATTTGCTGGGGAGGAGTTTAAACTCCAAATCAAATTCACACCCAGATACCCATTTGAAGCACCCATAGTAAGTTTTTTAACTGTATACTTATTACATACCTTTTTAGATTGAAATACTGTAAATTTCTCTTTTTTCTCTGTTTGCATGTCTCGTTGTATGATGGAAGTTACAGTGAAGTTCTGTGGCATACTGCATATTATCCAGGGAATCGCCCACCCTTTTTCACACAAACACACCCGACACCGTTTATAATGATATGTGACTGTCCACAGTTCAAATCATCACTTTATAATTAGTGTCAAAATTATAACTGTAGTAAATTAAGTATTCTGATATCTTTAACCTGTACCTTATTTTTCTGAATCGGCTGATAATTTTCTAAACTGTCAATTTTCAAGCTGTGTTAATCAATGTTATGATAATAGTAGCTGGCATGTTTAAGAAGCTGGTGATTGTTTATGTTATCAAACAAAAATAAATAGTATGTATATTGTTTATATACAGAACTACATACATAATAATCTTACCCTGGAACTATCTCACCACATGGTATAGCTGAGATTCCAGAAACCTAAACACTACACACTACACACTACACACTACACACTACACACTACACACTACACACTACACACTACACACTACACACTACACACTACACACTACACACTACACACTACACACTACACACTACACACTACACACTACACACTACATACTACACACTACACACTACACACTACACACTACACACTACTCGCTGTACTGAGAGCATGAATATCGTGAGATGCGATTAGTCCAAAAGAAAGATGAGTGTTTTGTTAAGTGATTTACATGACAATGTGATACCAAGTGTCTAAGATTAGTATTTCGTTTCTCTGAGCAGTGAGGTGATATCCAATATCCAATATCCGTATTGGAACTGGTCATTCAGTAGTGTTTATCTGGCTTATATTATTTATTGTATCATCACATCAGAGGTATCGAATAGAAATGTTAAACTGTTGTCATATTATACAGACTGAGAGTTCAATGTTATTATGTTATGTTATATTATGTCTTATTATGTTTTATTATTGTGAAACATAATGTCAATTATTATTTCTTCATTAGGCGTAAGAGAAAATTTATTAAAGATTTGTTTAATATACTGGAGAACGCTGTAAAGCTTGATTTTTGTAAAGAAAAGTAAATTATAGACACCTAACATTCTGAGTAGATACATTCTCTCACAGTATCAACTACAGGCAGAAATCTTTTCATACTTAACACACACAATTTAAAACATATAACTCTGTGACCTGGATTGTTTTTAATTGGTGTGTAAGCTAAACACTAGCTGCTTGCTCTGCCATTACGTCATTATACTCATTTAGTAGGTGACTCTGGTATGTGACACCAACACAAAAGAATGTTGTTTCTAGAATGATCCATTCAACTGTGCCTCTGTGTATCTAATGAATGTATCGTGTCGGGGTACCATTGTTGGGATCACGGTTAATCAGAACAGATGATGTTTCTGAAGGAAGCTGTGAGCTAAAGAGTTTGGTTTTGTGGTTGATTTTGAAGTGTGAGATCACTAGGACTAGGACTAGGCTTTACTATTATCTTAGATGATGAGTAGTAGAGTTAGTATGCATACATACATGCAAATTAGATTATCAGTTTTGTCGAAATTTAATCAGTCCCTTTGCTTCACTTGTAGGGCTGAAAGCTTTACACAACCATCATTATAAATCAATAAAACATTTTATTTCATTAAAACATTTTGTAAAAGAAAATACATGAGTAAAATGTTGTGACATGACAACTTAAATAATGGTTTTAATTGATAGCAAATCTCAAAATAGCTCTTAAATTAGTCTTCTTAATCGATTTATGCCATTAAAGGCCTCAGCCAACCCATCACAGACAATGCAACATAATAACAATTAACAATCCACCATTCACGCTTCGAAAATATGACCAGAGAATTCCATATTACAATGTACTAGGGATTGTATAGAGTTCCCTGATATAAATTACTTGACGAAGTTTAATGTGGATTAATGAATATTGAAGAGTGTGTAACGTGTAACCGTGTAACGTGCACAAGTTAAATAGTATAATAACCACATTGTCCAAACTTCAGAGTGTAAACTTTATGTAATGTTCCTAAAATTCCTGTAAACATGTTCCTGGCACTCCTCTACATGTGTTCCTGGCACTCCTCTACATGTGTTCCTGGCACTCCTCTACATGTGTTCCTGGCACTCCTCTACATGTGTTCCTGGCACTCCTCGTAGAGCTGTATACCATGCAGCATCTGTTTCCACACCTCCCCAGCCTTAAAGCACAAGCTACCTCCGCCTCTGGTAAACTGACTGCTCATCCTGTTGATGCCCCCTACACAGAGGTGTCCCTGATCTGTTACAGCCCACTTACTGTGGTCCTGTGTCTCTGTGTACTCCCGGTCTAGCAGCTTCATCTTCACGTTGTTGTACACAGCTGTGTCTCCGCTACAGTTGGATGGGATCCTCCCTCTCCCGTTCTGCCATGTCTCTGTGTACATGTTCTCCTGGAGGTGCGGTGCTATCACGTCCTTGTACAGATCAGAACCAAACTCTCCCGTTTTAGCGAACGCTGTGAACTTCATGTCTTGTTCTGCTGTCTCGAACTCTTGTATCTTGACCCAGGGAGCTCCCTTGACATGTTTACCGTGTAGTACCAGATCTAAGTACTGTATGTTGTCAGTGTACTTCTCACTGACACTAGAGTTGTAGATCATGGGCCACGTGTAGTACAAGTGTTCTGTGATCAGACCCAGTGCTTTCTCCTCCATGTCAATACACAAGATAGACTGTCCAAATCTCTCTGCTGTCGCCGGGAACGAGTATCCTTTCTCTTTTTGGGGAGGGAAGTTAGGAACACTGTGTATCAGCCACTGTATACTGCTGTCGTCGTTCCAGATCACCGCACCTGTGAGTGTGTGTGTTCTTGTCTCAGTACAGAGTGTACATAGTTATGCTTCACAATGTTATACCATAGGAATGTAAATATTTGGATCTATCATACATTCCACTTGTCATGTATCGTGCTCAGTATAATAGAGAAGTCTTATTTTGTGTGCCGGAATCAAATTGGTGGATTAGAGAACAGGTACAGAATCCATTTAAGTATTCCCAAATTGAAACGACACAATCGGACGCCAAATAAAATTCCCCGATTTACCATAGAGTCTGGGGAAAATGAAAATAGTACAGTAAATTGGGGTTTTGATTTCGGAATTCCAGGTGAAACACATGATATTTCTCAGCACAATATTGGTTCCAAATCTGGGCTTATGGTTGACAAGCACTCAAGTAAGCGTAGTTAGGGGGAAAACTAGCCTGACAACTCATGACAAGCTTGCTTGAATTGACGGTCCGTGTATAGAGCGTAAAGGATCACGTGATGTCAAACTAAAATATTTATATTTTTTCAAAAATTTTGGGGGAACCCGAAGAGGTACAGTAAATCGGGGTTTGATGGTTAAAATCATGGTTTTACTGTAATAAACAAACCTTTAGTGTGTCCCCTACAAGTTGTGACTGATCCATCAGGAACCTGATCGTTGTACACGATAAAGTTAGTACCGTGATCAGCGTCAGAGTAGATCGGTTCTAAAACTCGACCTGCTGGATTCTCTTTATCTGTCAGCTTGTAAGACCCTTTCTTCAGCTCACCTTCTACATTATCTGAAATAATACAGTGTTATTGGAATTAAGCTTTAATGTTATAAGCTGTAATGACGTGAACTATTTAATAAAACACAAATGTAGATTATTGTACTGATAACACTAGTGTATATTTCTCTCGCTCTCTGATAATGTGCAGTCTACGACCCATCTGATAGCAGGCTTCAATGATCACTCCAGTAATATAAACCTTGGCAAATGTCCAAAAGTAAATCTTGTACTGAAGTATTTATAAAACTTGGCAGATAAAAGGACGATAAATCTAGTCAGATAAATATAAACTGAGAGTTGACAGTTTGCAAATTATCGGTAATCAGAGGATACAATTTACAGAACATTATCGTGTTTTGTACGAATGCGTTATAGTCGGGGGTTAAACATAAGACAGTGATTATAAAGGAGTAATACCTGCGTACAAGTAGTCGTAACCACCAGGCATCTTGAGCATGAGGAACCATGACCTCGCCTCCCCCTCTTCATTAACACATTTAGCAACAACCCCTGACGAGAGAACTAGCAAAACAAACAATCTCAACATGACACTGTTGATTTGTAGGACTGTTCGAAAGTGTACAATGTAAGAAATGGTGCTCTGAGTACTGTGGTTTGTGTGTATCTGTGTGTATCTGTGGTTTATCGTGTACTGCGTTTTTTGCTTCCTTGTTAATCTAGCTCACGTTTTTTCCATTTGTAACACGATGCTTGGAGATATGACAGAGTTTTTCGTCAAGTGCGTCTCCTTTTATGGGATAAATTGTGATTTATGACGGGTTTTAAAGGTTATCATAGAACTGTTTCTGTGTTGACTGTTGTAACATTTTGCCATCAACACATAAAAATCACATTTTAAGCGGCGAACATAAAACTTAGCCTTGTCTGTGTGGTCTGGTCAATGAACACGACAACTTATGTTAAAACTAAAGGTATAGGTTTAACTTAAAACTATACCTTTAGCTATACTACGTACCAAATACCTGGTACTCGTAACCACAGCTGGTAAATCACATACAGTGGATGTTAAGTGTGCTATACTGAATACACTTAGCTTAGCAAGTGGTGTAATAGTTTTACAAACATCATGCATGGGAACAATACGCTTTAAACCACATACTCGTAATATGAGACTTCCAATCTAACACTACTTCCAATCTAACACTACTTTACTATTACAGTAGTTATACTACTCGTAAAATGTACATACACGTCTTATCGTGGGTGTCTAATGTGTATTTCCTATTATAATCATCATAAATTGGTTGCGTTTAAAGATATTAACTTTGTTATGATGTATTTGTGGATACTACATGGCTTATTTTCATTAAGTTAACAGTTTTATCCCAGGCGCCTAAGTTATTTTTATAGGTGCCCTCCAATAAACCTGGCAGTTCTATTTCATGTAATGTTTATAGGTGATCCTTCAATAAACCCAGTTCTATTTCATGTAATGTTTATAGGTGATCCTCCAATAAACCCAGTTCTATTTCATGTAATGTTTATAGGTGATCCTCCAATAAACCCAGTTCTATTTCAGGTAATGTTTATAGGTGATCCTCCAATAAACCCAGTTCTATTTCAGGTAATGTTTATAGGTGACCCTCCAATAAACCCAGTTCTATTTCAGGTAATGTTTATAGGTGACCCTCCAATAAACCCAGTTCTATTTCAGGTAATGTTTATAGGTGATCCTCCAATAAACCCAGTTCTATTTCAGGTAATGTTTATAGGTGACCCTCCAATAAACCCAGTTCTATTTCAGGTAATGTTTATAGGTGATCCTCCAATAAACCCAGTTCTATTTCAGGTAATGTTTATAGGTGACCCTCCAATGCACCCTCATGTCTACAGTAACGGACACATCTGTCTGTCCATCTTGACGGAGGATTGGTCCCCAGCTCTCAGTATTGAAACCATCTGTCTCTCAATACTCAGCATGCTCTCCAGCTGCACTGAAAAGGTATTTTTACTTAGATAATGTTAACTTATCACTGTTCAAGTGATGCTACTAATACTTAGTATTACTTACACTGCCATAATATTATTATGTATGATAACTTGATAATGCTTCCTGTGTAAAGTATTATATTTAAGGAAATTGAGAATGTTGTTTTTCCTCATCGTTCAAAAAATCAACAACGAATAAAAATCGGTGTATATAATAAGATATCGATTTATTGCTCAGGATTCTATAACATAGAATCTATATATCCTATGATTGCATGATACGTAAGTTGCACCTACACATAATCTATGTCCCTATACGTGTTAGTAGTGTCAATAGTAGCGCGCAAAGCTGTTTTTGAGTAGATGCCGGCGTCCGGTATGCACTTAAATTATAAACAGTTGTCTACTATAATATTACACTTCTGTTTTTAATTGTATACAGTGATTTATAACATTTACCTGATGAGAGAATAGGAAGAAAACACTCGCTGTAAGATAGATCCACTGTCTAATCTGTATCCAAGGTATTTAAATCAATATTGTCTTCTCAGGGGCGACCGCCTGGCAATGATTTTTACGTTCAGACTTGTCACAAGGACCCGAGGAAGACTCAGTGGTGGTATCACGGTGAGTTCTGGAAAATTATTCTGTAATTAATTATTTGAATGTTACTGTGAAAGAATCTATGTTTGCAATTATTATGCGCTATTTAATAGTTTCACGATTGAATCGGTATTAGTTATATTATTTTAGATTTCTAAGAATTTTACAATCATCGTAATCTTCAAAAGATCAAACTATTATTAAGTGAATTACCGCGCTTTGAAAGAGCTCCTGATGGTTAACCAAATTCTACCACCGACCCCTGAATTTTGTAATGCAACCATAATCCTCCATAGCTCTGTCGTAATCGTGTAACTATTTGCATTATCACGCACCGTTTATACAATTGGTTCACAGCCTTCAATTCGCCCAAAATGGGGACTCTCTAGTTTCTGTATGGTTGCAGTTTCTAATTCAGTATGCAAGCTGTATCTGAATGTAACAGTGCAATATCATTTGTCGCAAATCAGAATAATCAGAAACTATTTGGAAAAACCCAAAAACTGTCTATTGAATGTATAAGGGTAGATCAATACTTACATCTGATCTAAGTCTGATTATCAGCTCTATAACTCAGAGATCCTCGGCTGTCTGTATGTTGAACATTTCTCTTTCGTACAGAAGAAGTGGAAATCAAGGGGCATGATCCGCTGTCTTCGATATGGGGCGAGAAAACACGTTTTCTATTTTTAGATTGATCATTTTTGTAACGCGCAGTCCGATGTCCTATATCTACGCAGCATTTACGAACGCGCGTCATAACGCGCGCAGCTCAATTTTGATCTTCCTCGGACCGATTAAAATTGAGTTGTGTGTGCAGCAGAAGTACAACTTCCGGTCGAATGCTTCAAGTTTGGCTTCTCGTAATGTCTTTTAGTGCCAGCGAGCGGAATCGGAAAGCTGAACGTGTGAAATCACTAACGGGTCAAATTATGGACATTGTTCGCACAATTTCGCAATCAGAATTTACTTCGACTTGAACATATTATAAGGGTGAAGGATTCATCTAAATATCACGCCTGCAACTATTTTTGTCCCTCATGTCAGTGGTCAGCATTTTGTCCTATGGGTTTATTCAGGCATTATTCGATAAATACTTACCTTTCAGACGATAAAGTGTGAAGATGGATTACTGCAAACGAACAATGCTGACAACCAAATACTTGAAATTCGCCGTCAACTCTGTCTCATTAAATGACGATATAATTTAAGTTATTATGTTTTCTCTCACTTTGCCGAGCACTGAGTAGTGTTATCAAAAAAACTGTTTTATTTATGAATCTCTATTTTTGGATGCAATTCTATCATTGTTTGCAATTACTTATCTATAAATAATGCGAAATATTTTTACATACGTGATATGCAGTGGACGATGTATGTAGTGCAGGTGGCACGTTTTTCTTTGCCCTTTTTCTCGTGGCAAATGATACGTACGTACTACACATAACAGGGGTTTGGGTTATAATTACAATTCTTTGTTATCTATGCATTTTATTTTGTGTATATTACCTTAAAATTTCAGACCTTAATTTGTCAGCGTGATAAAATCAATGTGGGATAACTCAGTGGAAGAGTATTTCTATATGGAGCATTAACAATGGAATTGTATCACGCCCAAATGAAGAATGCTACAGCCTACAAATATGTATATACAAGTTTACAGTCACACTCTAATACTGATCTACGATTTTTTGGTTACTGGACAAGAAATACTTTATTTTTACAAATTGTTACATTACAAATTGTTGATTGGTTACATCGGCATTGCCAAAATGAAATAAATTCATATAATATCAAATATTTTGGTTGCATTTTAACAGTGCTCATATCAAATATTTGTACCATAATGACAGAATCTAACAGTTGACAACTTCGTTTGTTGACAGTGAACATTTAAACATCTCAACTGAACAATCATAACAAAAACACGGCTAAAGAAACAGCTAGTTTCGCAGCCCCCTCCTCGGCAGGATCAGTCATTGCAACTAAAGCACTCGTCCTCCTTGTCCTCGTCATGAAGAGATATGGAACTGAGTCTAACCGTGCTTGGGGGACATGTCCCTGTTAAGCAGTGAAGTGCTATTGCGTCGAACAGTTCTGGTATTCCCTCCCCAGTCTTGCTGCTTATTCTGTACGGTCCTCTCGCCCCTGAGTATGACATTTTGTGAGTTAGGTGGAATTGAAATGAGCTCTTGTCAGTTATTAGGTACAACGGAGCGATGCGACCCTAAAACATAGGAATAAATCAGAATGGGTTCCTCATCTAAATTATAATAATGATAATGATAAGCGATGACGTGGACTCACCTATCTTCTGTTTAAAAGTTAGGGCTTCTTGCTCAGATACCTCTTCAACGATTCCGTCACATTCAAGTAAATCTATTTTAGTGGCGACTAGAAATACTCTGCAGGAGGGTTCATTCTGCCTCAATCTGTCCGCCCAGAACATGGCTCGGTCGAATGACTGCAAGGATACTGTCTCGTAGCATAGGATAGCTACCTGGGGAGACACTGAGCTGATTTATTGTCATTCACAGTTCAGATAAGCAAACAGATATAATAGGTAGAGCTTAATTTGTACAGAACTTTTTGAAATTATCATGAAATTAAAGTCTGACTTTTGATGGAAACGGAATGGTTCATTCTGTTGTCTTTTATAGTATAGTATGAAACAAACTAAACACTTTAGTAAAGCTGATAAGCAGTAACTAGAACTACTTATCAAACAAAAATGCACTAATCGGTCTTAAAACTGCTGTGTCCCATTATTGTAAATTAATAACGCTAAGAATTCTTGTTAAAGTAGTGACGATAAACACTAAAAGCATAATATTATCTCTTCTACATATCAGGTTTATTTGTAAATACGACCAAATCTATCAAATAATCCAGGTTGCAAGTATAGATTATAAAATTGTTAAGATGCATGGTGTGAAATAAATAAACAAATTTACAAATTACCGTTTTATCTCCATTCTATTAAGTCCCTAAACGTTAGTATTAAATTTTGAACAAAATATTGCTTCTTCCCTGTCCAATAAAATTGGTTTTGTTCTCTTAACGATCCCAAATCTAAAAGTTTCAAAATTAAAGATATTTCTGTGCTCAATATAACAGTGCATAGATAAGGCAGAATGTTCATAAATTTCTCGGTCATCTTAAATAAATTTACTACTAAAATAAAATTACTACGGATGTGAAAATTGGAGTGAGTGTCTGCCCGAAATAAGTGTCTTCGCGCCTGTGTGCAACATAGCTGACACTGGGCAACATAGATAACGTGCTTGTCCTTGCATGTTAGAGTTCCGTCTAGCATCAGTTCTATGTTGTTGACCATGATCTTTGAGTCCTTGTCAAACAGTACGGGGCAAGTCTTTCAGCCAGGTTCATTACACCTCTGTTGTCCTACAATCTACATCAATTAGGGTTCCCAGTTGTCGATTCATCACTAGTGTATTACCGATCGAAGGGTGTTTCCTAGTGGCGAATACTATTCGTACATCCCAACATAACCTCTTAATGTCCGGATTAAGTTGTTCAACCAACACTTTAAGACCAATGTTATCAAGAATAAACTCTGTTGTGTCTTATCCTATTATTAAATACAAATTACATTGTAACGTCGATTACTTGGGACTCTTGGGCCGTGGCCGTAAAAGAAGGGCATATTTCCCTGTAATCCCTAACACACTGCACACCAAAGTATGATTTACATTTTACATCCATCTGCACATAAACCCAGTTATCTAAATTATCGAATTTTGGTGTATTAAACTCGAAGCCTAGTATGAGTAAATCGAGGGTTTGCTTAGTGGTCGTTCACATATTACGTAATCAGCCGAGAAATAACATTGACGTGTGACTATATTCATCAACTGGTTGTTTACTCATTGTCAAAGATTTATACCTGAGCATCTCGGTAGTAAAGCTTAGTCAAGGAATCAAACCGCTCGGCTCCAGAGGTGTCCCATACGTTCAGTTGGATTTTTTCCTCTTCTGAGAATGAGACCATTTTCGCTGTATAGGCCGCTCCTGAAAACAGCCCAATGAAATGGTAAGTTCCCTAACCACTAACAAAATTTGCAGTTATCTTCTAAGCGAAAGTGAGAAGCAGGAAACTTTTCGTCATGAACCCTGGTTATCACGGTTAAAGTGGAACAGAAGTTAAAAATACGTGGTTGGCTTTATAATTATGTTCATTATTAACCCTGATAAAACTCGTTACTCGAAAATTATAAAAGGAACAGAGCATTAATTGAATTCCATAATGAAGTGACCCTATCTAAATTAGGTTTTCCTAAAACCTTATCAGTAATAAGTTCATTGCAGGTATCGTGATGCACGATCAAGGGACACGTAAGTGACTTACTTACTGTGTCTAACAGGTTTTCCTATTTAAAGAAGCGCCCCCTTCAATTTTCTTCGGTCTCACACAGCAGCATCTTTAGTTTTTATGATTTGACTTTAAGAACCATTTCTCAATTCTCCAGCGCATTGTAAATTTATCATCGAACTTTAATTGTCCTTTATAACTATATCATTGTGTTTATAATACTTATTCGTAACTTAAACCTAGCAACCGTCCCTCCCAGAATCTAGAAATGAAGGCGATATTAATGTGGCTGCTGTGGCTTGTAACGGTCACTACCTCACAAGATCAACAATCAATGCTTACCACCTCACAAGATGATTTAGTATTCTCCTTTGATATAAACTCCTTTCTTAAACACTACTTTGACAACATGATTGATGAAGCCAAAACAGAAGTCCGTGAGTCGTGGCTCTCTGAAGACGGTTTGTCTCTGAGATCAGAGGGCATGCAGAACCTGGCAGCTCTGGAAGCACTGTGTGACAATAGGGAGACTGTTATAGTTGGGAAGAGTTGCAGGGGGGAGTTTACAAAACTTGGGGATTGTGCTGATACTCCCTGTCGGGTGTTAGACTGGGCCAAAAACCAGGCTCCGGTTTCTCTCTCCAGGCGAGTTGTAGTGTACACTAATAGTCGTGTGACGTGTGACTGGTTATTGGTTGAACACATAGAGTAATATATAAATATATGTCATGCAACCTGACAAACCCTTCAACGTTATGTTAATTGTATTTATTTAACTTAGTATTACTACTTAGTATTACATTTACTAATAGTAAAAGTTGAAGATGATAATCTCTGACCAGGTTTTTAGCAGCAGAGTCCTACGAGGATATATACAGGATAGTATTCGGGGAAGGTATAGTACCACTGTGGAGGTTGCTGTGTGAATGTCCTGGTGTTATAAACGCCAGTATCGAGTGTGTCAGAACAGAGTTTGTGGAAGAAGTGACGGCGCGTAAGTTTAACTGGAATGCGGTAAGATCAGTGTTGCAGGGAGTAATAAAGTCAGGATGTGGTGAAGTTGGAGGATCTGAGTGTTTGGTGGAGATGTCGGAGTTGCAAGCTAGTATCGGAAGAGTTCTGGATAACACTTACAGGGGAGAGGAAGGGTGCCTGTCTCTGAGAAGGGCGGAGAAGGAGCTTACAGGAGTGTTCAGGGTTTTGGTAAGTTTAGTTATATTTTTTATTTGTACTTGTTATACTTATTGTTAACGACATCAAATGACAAGTTTATACTTTACGATCAAACAAAGCTGGAATGATTCATGCACATTGACTTAGCAATTAGCATGTCCCTTGCTAAGGTTTTGACAATTACATGGACCCCGACCCACCAGATTACTGGGCGGCGTCCAGCCTGTCATTCCACCGAATCTTTATTGTTTATGGACATTATAGCCTGGGATCCCTGCAGGTAACCCAAGAGACTGCATTGCCATCAGAGTACGTGGAGGCGTACATTGCAGAGTGTGTCAAGTTGTGGGATGAGCTTATGTGCGATGGAGACTGTGCCGGAGAGATGCAGGACACCTTTTACTCCAACTGTTGCATTAAACGAGCTGCTGAATTCCTGAACTCTAAGCAGATGAGGAAACACTTCAATAAGCTCTTCAAGAACGTCTGGAGTCTGTATTTCGAGGAACCCTCTCCAAAACGAGTTGTAGACCAGTACCTATCCATGTTTGAGCCGGCCACTTTTTGTGGGGACAAGACTGGGGCTTATAAATACTTTAACAAACAATGTGATCAAGCCATAGGGGCTTAACTTCAAGCTGACGTAAAACTCTTTGGGTAAAATTATGACCCGTATGGCATACATGAGTGCAGAATGCAGTGACGTATATGAATATGCGTGCTCAAATTTTATATAATTATTTGTACTTTTGATTTTGTACATCTGATATTGATCAACACGTAATGTTTTTGGGAAGAAACTAAATTTACTTTTGATTTTATTATTAGTCAATATTTTGAAATGTTTATTAAAAGTTTAAAGTCATTTAAACCTAATTTCTAAAGTTTGCGTATTAATGTTTGCACAAACCGATAGTAGTGTAGGTGTTTTTTTCAAAGTTTCCAGCGTTCCATCGAATAATGAGAGTTGTTTTTCCAGCGTTGTCTGCTCCAAGTAAGATTACCTTAGCCACTTTCATTTCCGGGGTGCTCCGACCAAACATGGGTGAAACGTGGCTTCTCTGAACTTCAAAAGAACACTTAACACAAACGGGCTCAGCTGCTTCGCAAGAACTGATACTTGCTTAAAAGCTAGATCTTTACATTTGGGCCATAAATCTGAACTGAGGATGAAATCTGTGTGAATATACGACAATAGTGAGCCCTTAAACTAACGATCAACTCAAACATAGGCCAGTTAGCAATGCAAAAGATAAAGCACAACTGGGCTGAAATAGCTATGAAACGTAGCCGGGTATGGGATAATGTTATGATAGTTAGTATCCTGATCTCCATCGAATGCAGTCCAGAATCCTTCTCATATAATACAATGCAGCTGCACAATACACAATACACCCTGCTAACTAATGTGCGATCCATATTGATACATAATGTAAATGAAACCACGTGACGCCTATGCTATAAGTATAATACAACCAATTTCAGCCTTACAAAGAGCTTCTTAATGGCAACCCTAACCGCAATGACGTGGACTATGAGAATGTCAGTCGCATGAAAACGATCTAAAACGAAAATGACCGGTCGTGACGACGAGGAATTCCCAACATTCCACACATTTCATAGTTGTAACTTGCGGAGAAGCTTGTGGAGTAACTTGCGGAGAAGCTAGGATAGTTAAATGTAGGCATTGTATAGTGTAGGTACTATACAAGTGTAGGTACTATACAAGTGTAGGTACATTGCACATTGTCAAAACATTGCGAAAAGTGGAAGACTGAAGTTGCAAGTTTTTAATGTGAGTTGAACTTGATGAAACAAGACTAACCAAATAACATACAATCTGAGAAAAACTTCACAGTAAACTTGGCATCCATTTTGTCTTGTTGAGCTTTCATATTATTTAATCGGGCATGTTTAACAATTACATAGTGGCATGTCATTATGATACGGCCAAATTTGATTTCTGGGATGCAATATCCAGTCTTTAATAGTATTATATTTGACCGGGGCCTTTGAATCTGACCATCGACAGATTACTATACCGAATTGCCGGCTCCTCTTGTTGTACTAGTGAGAGACAACTGTGACCAATCAGTGAGGTCAGTGTGAGTGACACAAGTCATCATAGAGGTACTGAGCTGAATATTAAATCCGGAAAAATCTCTGATGAAGGGAAAATTGTGAAAATGTCCGACCAGTAGGAAATTTTCAGATTTTAGCTTACCGCAACCAAAACTTCACTGTTCTGACGAAATTTTCTTGAATGACCAATTATTGTGTTCACTATGGATGGCAGAAGACACAATTGAGGCACTAAAAGATACATAACCAAAGAAAGCTCTGACAAGCGGAAAATCGTCAGAATAGAAAGAAACATTTTGGAAGATTATTGAACAGAAGCTTAATACTGAATTTCTCACCCACAACCAATTAGTTAGTCAACTATAGATGGCACATGACACGATTGAGGTTATGGAAATTTGATTTCGGTCGGAGGAAGCTCACTGCAGAAAGCTTAACAAAACGAAAATTCACATTTTCCAAATTCTGTCCCATTTTCAAATATGAAAATTTCTGAACACAAATTTGACAGATTGGATGGACCTTTTGCCCAGAGACCAATTAGTCAGTTAATTGATGATGGTATGAAACCAAATTGAATTACTGAAAGTCAAAATCCCGAAGAAAATTGAAAAATCATACTGCCCCAAATTCTGTCCCATTTTCAGTTTTTGAAGATGAAATTTCCAGGACCGAAATTTTACAGTTTCTACTGAATTTCTCACCCACATTCAATTAATTAGTCAACTATAGATGGCATATGACACGATTGAGTTTCTGGAAATTTGATTTCGGTCGGAGGAAGCTCACTGCAGAAATCTTCACAAAACGAAAATTCACATTTTCCAAATTCTGTCCCATTTTCAAATATGAAAGTTCTGAACACAAATTTGACAGAATGGATGGAATTTTTGACCAGAGACCAATTAGTCAGTTAATTGATGATGGTAAGAAACCAAATTGAGTTACTGGAAGTCAAAATCCAGAAGAAAATTGAAAAATCATACTGCCCCAAATTCTGTCCCATTTTCAGTTTTTTGAAGATGAAATTTCCAGGACCGAAATTTTACAGTTTCTACTGAATTTCTCACCCACATTCAATTTGTTAGTCAACTAGAGATGACATATGACACGATTGAGGTTCTAGAAATTTGATTTTGGTCGGAGTTAGCTCACTGCAGAAATCTTCACAAAACGAAAATTCACATTTTCCAAATTCTGTCCCATTTTCAAATATGAAAATTTCTGAACACTAATTTGACAGATTGGATGGAATTTTTGCCCAGAGACCAATTAGTCAGTTAATTGATGATGGTAAGAAACCAAATTGAGTTACTTGAAGTCAAAATCCCGAAGAAAATTGAAAAATTATACTGCCCCAAATTCTGTCCCATTTTCAGTTTTTGAAGATGAAATTTCCAGGACCGAAATTTTACAGTTTCTACTGAATTTCTCACCCACATTCAATTAATTAGTCAACTATAGATGAAATATGACACGATTGAGTTTCTGGAAATTTGATTTCGGTCGGAGGAAGCTCACTGCAGAAATCTTCACAAAACGAAAATTCACATTTTCCAAATTCTGTCCCATTTTCAAATATGAAAATTTCTGAACACAAATTTGACAGAATGGATGGAATTTTTGACCAGAGACCAATTAGTCAGTTAATTGATGATGGTAAGAAACCAAATTGAGTTACTGGAAGTCAAAATCCAGAAGAAAATTGAAAAATCGTACTGCCCCAAATTCTGTCCCATTTTCAGTTTTTGAAGATGAAATTTCCAGGACCGAAATTTTACAGTTTCTACTGAATTTCTCACCCACATTCAACTAGTTAGTCAACTACAGATGACATATGACACGATTGAGGTTCTAGAAATTTGATTTTGGTCGGAGTTAGCTCACTGCAGAAATCTTCACAAAACGAAAATTCACATTTTCCAAATTCTGTCCCATTTTCAAATGTGAAAATTTCTGAACACGAATTTGACAGATTGGATGGAATTTTTGCCCAGAGACCAATTAGTCAGTTAATTGATGATGGTATGAAACCAAATTGAGTTACTGGAAGTCAAAATTGCGAAGAAAATTGGAAAATCATACTGCCCCAAATTCTGTCCCATTTTCAGTTTTTGAAGATGAAATTTCCAGGACCGAAATTTTACAGTTTCTACTGAATTTCTCACCCACATTCAATTAGTTAGTCAACTAGAGTTGACATATGACACGATTGAGGTTCTAGAAATTTGATTTTGGTCGGAGTTAGCTCACTGCAGAAATCTTCACAAAACGAAAATTCACATTTTCCAAATTCTGTCCCATATTCAAATATGAAAATTTCTGAACACGAATTTGACAGATTGGATGGAATTTTTGCCCAGAGACGAATTAGTCAGTTAATTGATGATGGTATAAAACCAAATTGAGTTACTGGAAGTCAAAATCCGGAAGAAAATTGAAAAATCATACTGCCCCAAATTCTGTCCCATTTTCAGTTTTTGAAGATGAAATTTCCAGGACCGAAATTTTACAGTTTCTACCGAATTTCTCACCCACATTCAATTAGTTAGTCAACTATAGATGGCATACCTATGACACGATTGAGGTTCTAGAAATTTGATTTCGGTCGGAGTTAGCTCACTGCAGAAATCTTCACAAAACGAAAATTCACATTTTCCAAATTCTGTCCCATTTTCAAATATGAATATTTCTGAACACGAATTTGACAGATTGGACGGAATTTTTGCCCAGAGACTAATTAGTCAGTTAATTGATGATGGTATAAAACCAAATTGAGTTACTGGAAGTCAAAATTCCGAAAAAAATTGGAAAATCATACTGCCCCAAATTCTGTCCCATTTTCAGTTTTTGAAGATGAAATTTCCAGGACCGAAATTTTACAGTTTCTACTGAATTTCTCACCCACATTCAATTAGTTAGTCAACTATAGATGGCCCATGACACGATCGAGGTTCTGGAAATTTGATTTCGGTCGGAGTTAGCTCACTGCAGAAATCTTCACAAAACGAAAATTCACATTTTCCAAATTCTGTCCCATTTTCAAATATGAAAATTTCTGAACACAAATTTGACAGATTGGATGAATTTTTGCCCAGAGACCAATTAGTCAGTTAATTGATGATGGTATGAAACCAAATTGAGTTACTGGAAGTCAAAATCCGGAAGAAAATTGAAAAATCATACTGCCCCAAATCCTGTCCAATTTTCAGTTTTTGAAGATGAAATTTCCAGGACCGAAATTTTACAGTTTCTACTGAATTTCTCACCCACATTCAATTAATTAGTCAACTATAGATGGAATATGAGGTCACGAAATCCTCTCCGAACCTCCACGTGGTGTGGCCTGGTTGGCACTAACGGGTGGTGTGCTCTCTTGTTGAGTACAAAGGTTGGGCCTTGCCAACTCAAAGTTCCCATAGGAACCAGGAAGTCAACACTAACAGCTACCAAGCACCAGGAAATTTCTCTTTCAGATATCAGGTTACAAGATAGTACACACACAAATGACGATACATTAGACACAGATACCTAGCTCTAAGAGCTACTAAATCACCAGGAAATTCTCTTTCAGCTTTCAGGTCCCATCGAAGTCACCCACCACAGAGCTAGGGATTCCAATTCGCTCATCCTGACTACAAGGACACACTGATAATGAGTAGTCCTGGCACTTCTCCCTCCAGTAACCACTTTTCAGGTCTTTTCAGTTAAGACAGCTAATGCGTAAGGGCTGACACACGCTAGACACAGGCTCGTGATAAGACAGAATTAGGGATTTAAACTCTGACTACGAGGACACACTGATAGCGAGAATTCCTGGCACTTCTTCCTCCAGTAACCACTTTTCAGGGGACCGGGTTAGCTTTGCCACACTCTTCATTGAAGTGTGACTGGACGCTCTACAATCATCTAGTAGCAGCAGAGTTTGACTGACACCCTTACTGGTTCTATTCAGTTTCTACAGCGGAAGATCTCAACACTCGAAAACAGTTCATCTCGGACATCCTGCAGAGCTGCTTTTTCACAGCCTGCCCCATTACACGGGGAATCCTTAGATCTACAGTACCCTGGTGGCGAGCATAGCTCACTAAAGCATAGTGGACCTCTTTAGTTCTGAGACGCAAAGCTAACCGGATCAGGAATAAACATCAATACAATGCTTAGGGGATGCAAATAGAACATACAATGTTTATCGAATGCATTACTCAATCTTTTGATTCATTTTTTTAGCTCGACGTTACATGGTAACATTTCAGGACTGACATTCCTCCTTCAGGTTAATTGAGGAAATCATACCCGCTATTTGCGTTATACATGGCAAGTATCTGGACTTATGATAACTTAGGATCTCCATCAATCATAAATTCCTCTCAGATTCCCAGGCTGCATTTAAAGCGCTTAACAGCACCAGTTTTAACTCCAGGTTCGTTCTGAACATCTCAGACCAACTCACTAGGTATTCACATCGAGTAGGACTTCGTTCCAGGACATTAAGGAGTATACGGTAAAGAACTAGCGGAAGAATTCGCAAGGGACGATCAATCCAACAACATCCCCATAGGACCAGAACCCTTCCTCCCAAATAGGCCACACTCAGTGACAAAGGAACATTCCACTTGTGATGTTCCTCCACAAATTAAATACAGGAACTTTTATTCTTCTGGAACTCACATCAGATGGCTAACATGGTCGCTTTCAGAATAGGTCACAGCCCACTAGTTTATTTTCAGAACGTGGCAAACAACGTCAACTTCAAGACGCAAGATTGCGAACACTTTTCAGGAGAAGCAGCAACATCCCAGCACCTCCTCTACAATAGCATCCAGATCATGACGTTCAGAATGAGGATAATTGGTAAACTCTACCTACATCATATCTTCAAATTTGTGGAACAGTCGACAAGACTGGATAGGGAAAACCCTTTTGGGTAACCTCCTTGGATTCTTCACCAGGAACTTTTGCTAAATCCCATACTAGGAACTCAACCATCTCCGCATAGAGACATATCTCCCAGGCTTTGACCTTGCTCGGAAGTCCCTTGTCTACCCGCAGAAGTACTACAACGGAAGTGGGTTTGCTCTGAGACAGGTAGTGACAGCTTCAAGACTCCAGGGGTCTGTTGCATTGATATTTATTATTTTATGATTTCGTATATACTTTGGGAGTCCTGGCGTGCAGCTAGCAGGAGTTGCATTCTGTGGGCACGGTGAGAAGGCCTCCATCTTAACGTAAGAGGCCAGAAACCGTTGACCAGAACAGAGAGAGAGAGAGAGATGGAATATGACACGATTGAGGATCTGGAAATTTGATTTCGGTCGGAGGAAGCTCACTGCAGAAATCTTCACAAAACGAAAATTCACATTTTCCAAATTCTGTCCCATTTTCAAATATGAAAATTTCTGAACACTAATTTGACAGATTGGATGGAATTTTTGCCCAGAGACCAATTAGTCAGTTAATTGATGATGGTAAGAAAGCAAATTGAGTTACTTGAAGTCAAAATCCGGAAGAAAATTGAAAAATCATCTGCCCAAAATTCTGTCCCATTTTCAGTTTTTGAAGATGAAATTTCCAGGACCGAAATTTTACAGTTTCTACTGAATTTCTCACCCACATCTAATTAATTAGTCAACTATAGATGAAATATGACACGATTGAGGTTCTTGAAATTTGATTTCGGTCGGAGGAAGCTCACTGCAGAAATCTTCACAAAACGAAAATTCACATTTTCCAAATTCTGTCCCATTTTCAAATATGAAAATTTCTGAACACAAATTTGACAGATTGGATGGAATTTTCGCCCAGAGACCAATTAGTCAGTTAATTGATGATGGTAAGAAAGCAAATTGAGTTACTGGAAGTCAAAATCCGGAAGATAATTGAAAAATCATACTGCCCCAAATTCTGTCCCATTTTCAGTTTTTGAAGATGAAATTTCCAGGACCGAAATTTTACAGTTTCTACTGAATTTCTCACCCACATTCAAATAATTAGTCAACTATAGATGGCATATGACACGATTGGGGTTCTGGAAATTTGATTTCGGTCGGAGGAAGCTCACTGCAGAAATCTTCACAAAACGAAAATTCACATTTTCCAAATTCTGTAGAATTTTCAAATATGAAAATTTCTGAACACTAATTTGACAGATTGGATGGAATTTTTGCCCAGAGACCAATTAGTCAGTTAATTGATGATGGTAAGAAACCAAATTGAGTTACTGGAATTGGAAGTCAAAATCCGGAAGAAAATTGAAAAATCATACTGCCCCAAATTCTGTCCCATTTTCAGTTTTTGAAGATGAAATTTCCAGGACCGAAATTTTACAGTTTCTACTGAATTTCTCACCCACATTCAAATAATTAGTCAACTATAGATGGCATATGACACGATTGGGGTTCTGGAAATTTGATTTCGGTCGGAGGAAGCTCACTGCAGAAATCTTCACAAAACGAAAATTCACATTTTCCAAATTCTGTCCCATTTTCAAATATGAAAATTTCTGAACACAAATTTGACAGATTGGATGAATTTCTCACCCACAACCAATTAGTTAGTCAACTATAGATGGCACATGACATGATTGAGGTTCTGGAAATTTGATTTCGGTCAGAGTTAGCTCACTGCAGAAATCTTCAAAAAACGAAAATTCCCATTTTCCAAATTCTGTCCCATTTTCAAATATGAAAATTTCTGAACACGAATTTGACAGATTGGATGGAATTTTTGCCCACAGACCAATTAGTCAGTTAATTGATGATGGTATGAAACCAAATTAAGGTACTGAAAGTCAAAATCCCGAAGAAAATTGAAAAATTATACTGCCCCAAATTCTGTCCCATTTTCAGTTTTTGAAGATGAAATTTCCAGGACCGAAATTTTACAGTTTATACTGAATTTCTCACCCACATTCAATTAATTACTGAACTATAGATGGCATATGACACGATTGAGGTTCTGAAAATTTGATTTCGGTCGGAGGAAGCTCACCGCAGAAATCTTCACAAAACGAAAATTCACATTTTCCAAATTCTGTCCCATTTTTAAATATGAAAATTTCTGAACACTAATTTGACAGATTGGATGGAATTTTTGCCCAGATACCAATTAGTCAGTTAATTGATGATGGTAAGAAACCAAATTGAGTTACTGGAAGTCAAAATCCGGAAGAAAATTGAAAAATCATACTGCCCCAAATTCTGTCCCATTTTCAGTTTTTGAAGATGAAATTTCCAGGACCGAAATTTTACAGTTTCTACTGAATTTCTCACCCACATTCAAATAATTAGTCAACTATAGATGGCATATGACACGATTGGGGTTCTGGAAATTTGATTTCGGTCGGAGGAAGCTCACTGCAGAAATCTTCACAAAACGAAAATTCACATTTTCCAAATTCTGTCCCATTTTCAAATATGAAAATTTCTGAACACTAATTTGACAGATTGGATGGAATTTTTGCCCAGAGACCAATTAGTCAGTTAATTGATGATGGTAAGAAACCAAATTGAGTTACTGGAATTGGAAGTCAAAATCCGGAAAAAAATTGAAAAATCATCTTGCCCCAAATTCTGTCCCATTTTCAGTTTTTGAAGATGAAATTTCCAGGACCGAAATTTTACAGTTTCTACTGAATTTCTCACCCACATTCAAATAATTAGTCAACTATAGATGGCATATGACACGATTGAGGTTCTGGAAATTTGATTTCGGTCGGAGGAAGCTCACCGCAGAAATCTTCACAAAACGAAAATTCACATTTTCCAAATTCTGTCCCATTTTCAAATATGAAAATTTCTGAACACTAATTTGACAGATTGGATGGAATTTTTGCCCAGAGACCAATCAGTCAGTTAATTGATGATGGTAAGAAACCAAATTGAGTTACTGGAAGTCAAAATCCGGAAGATAATTGAAAAATCATACTGCCCCAAATTCTGTCCCATTTTCAGTTTTTGAAGATGAAATTTCCAGGACCGAAATTTTACAGTTTCTACTGAATTTCTCACCCACATTCAAATAATTAGTCAACTATAGATGGCATATGACACGATTGGGGTTCTGGAAATTTGATTTCGGTCGGAGGAAGCTCACTGCAGAAATCTTCACAAAACGAAAATTCACATTTTCCAAATTCTGTAGAATTTTCAAATATGAAAATTTCTGAACACTAATTTGACAGATTGGATGGAATTTTTGCCCAGAGACCAATTAGTCAGTTAATTGATGATGGTAAGAAACCAAATTGAGTTACTGGAATTGGAAGTCAAAATCCGGAAGAAAATTGAAAAATCATACTGCCCCAAATTCTGTCCCATTTTCAGTTTTTGAAGATGAAATTTCCAGGACCGAAATTTTACAGTTTCTACTGAATTTCTCACCCACATTCAAATAATTAGTCAACTATAGATGGCATATGACACGATTGGGGTTCTGGAAATTTGATTTCGGTCGGAGGAAGCTCACTGCAGAAATCTTCACAAAACGAAAATTCACATTTTCCAAATTCTGTCCCATTTTCAAATATGAAAATTTCTGAACACAAATTTGACAGATTGGATGAATTTCTCACCCACAACCAATTAGTTAGTCAACTATAAATGGCACATGACATGATTGAGGTTCTGGAAATTTGATTTCGGTCAGAGTTAACTCACTGCTGAAATCTTCAAAAAACGAAAATTCACATTTTCCAAATTCTGTCCCATTTTCAAATATGAAAATTTCTGAACACGAATTTGACAGATTGGATGGAATTTTTGCCCACAGACCAATTAGTCAGTTAATTGATGATGGTATGAAACCAAATTAAGGTACTGAAAGTCAAAATCCCGAAGAAAATTGAAAAATTATACTGCCCCAAATTCTGTCCCATTTTCAGTTTTTGAAGATGAAATTTCCAGGACCGAAATTTTACAGTTTCTACTGAATTTCTCACCCACATTCAAATAATTAGTCAACTATAAATGGCATATGACACGATTGGGGTTCTGGAAATTTGATTTCGGTCGGAGGAAGCTCACTGCAGAAATCTTCACAAAACGAAAATTCACATTTTCCAAATTCTGTAGAATTTTCAAATATGAAAATTTCTGAACACTAATTTGACAGATTGGATGGAATTTTTGCCCACAGACCAATTAGTCAGTTAATTGATGATGGTATGAAACCAAATTAAGGTACTGAAAGTCAAAATCCCGAAGAAAATTGAAAAATTATACTGCCCCAAATTCTGTCCCATTTTCAGTTTTTGAAGATGAAATTTCCAGGACCGAAATTTTACAGTTTATACTGAATTTCTCACCCACATTCAATTAATTACTGAACTATAGATGGCATATGACACGATTGAGGTTCTGAAAATTTGATTTCGGTCGGAGGAAGCTCACCGCAGAAATCTTCACAAAACGAAAATTCACATTTTCCAAATTCTGTCCCATTTTCAAATATGAAAATTTCTGAACACTAATCTGACAGATTGGATGGAATTTTTGCCCAGAGACCAATTAGTCAGTTAATTGATGATGGTAAGAAACCAAATTGAGTTACTGGAAGTCAAAATCCGGAAGAAAATTGAAAAATCATACTGCCCCAAATTCTGTCCCATTTTCAGTTTTTGAAGATGAAATTTCCAGGACCGAAATTTTACAGTTTCTACTGAATTTCTCACCCACATTCAAATAATTAGTCAACTATAGATGGCATATGACACGATTGGGGTTCTGGAAATTTGATTTCGGTCGGAGGAAGCTCACTGCAGAAATCTTCACAAAACGAAAATTCACATTTTCCAAATTCTGTCCCATTTTCAAATATGAAAATTTCTGAACACTAATCTGACAGATTGGATGGAATTTTTGCCCAGAGACCAATTAGTCAGTTAATTGATGATGGTAAGAAACCAAATTGAGTTACTGGAATTGGAAGTCAAAATCCGGAAGAAAATTGAAAAATCATCTTGCCCCAAATTCTGTCCCATTTTCAGTTTTTGAAGATGAAATTTCCAGGACCGAAATTTTACAGTTTCTACTGAATTTCTCACCCACATTCAAATAATTAGTCAACTATAGATGGCATATGACACGATTGGGGTTCTGGAAATTTGATTTCGGTCGGAGGAAGCTCACTGCAGAAATCTTCACAAAACGAAAATTCACATTTTCCAAATTCTGTCCCATTTTCAAATATGAAAATTTCTGAACACAAATTTGACAAATTGGATGGTTTTTTTTGCCCAGAGACCAATTAGTCAGTTAATTGATGATGGTATGAAACCAAATTAAGGTACTGAAAGTCAAAATCCCGAAGAAAATTGAAAAATCGTACTGCCCCAAATTCTGTCCCATTTTCAGTTTTTGAAGATGAAATTTCCAGAACCGAAATTTTACAGTTTATACTGAATTTCTCACCCACATTCAATTAATTAGTCAACTATAGATGGCATATGACACGATTGATGTTAGACTGGAAATTTGATTTCGGTCGGAGGAAGCTCACTGCAGAAATCTTCACAAAACGAAAATTCATATTTTCCAAATTCTGTCCCATTTTCAAATATGAAAATTTCTGAACACAAATTTGACAGATTGGATTAATTTCTCACCCACAACCAATTAGTTAGTCAACTATAGATGGCACATGACACGATTGAGGTTCTGGAAATTTGATTTCGGTCGGAGTTAGCTCACTGCAGAAATCTTCACAAAACGAAAATTCACATTTTCCAAATTCTGTCCCATTTTCAAATATGAAAATTTCTGAACACAAATTTGACAGATTGGATGGAATTTTTGCCCAGAGACCAATCAGTCAGTTAATTGATGATGGTATGAAACCAAATTAAGGTACTGATAGTCAAAATCCCGAAGAAAATTGAAAAATTATACTGCCCCAAATTCTGTCCCATTTTCAAATATGAAAATTTCTGAACACAAATTTGACAGATTGGATGAATTTTTTGCCGAGAGACCGATTAGTCAGTAATTGATGATGGTATGAAACCAAATTGAGGTACTAGAAGTCAAAATTCCGAAGAAAATTGAAAGATCGTACTGTCCCAAATTCTGTCCCATATTTAGTTTTTTTTAAATCAAGACACTTATTTTACTTCGGAGTATTCCAACAGCCACATTGTTACACAAGTGCAACCAGCCAATTCCAGGAAGCCGAAGGATTTGTTTTGGCCAGTGACGGTTAAGGTAGTGTGTACCATACTTTCTTCGCCAGAGACTTTGCTGCAATGTGCAGCTCCTCATTTAACCCTCACACCCGATTTCTCGAGTATTCGGCTGAGTAGACCGGAGGGCTGCATAGACCACTCAAGATCCTTAGCTGAACGTCAACGACGCTCACCCCACGACCAGGCAGACAGTGGGATTCGAACTCGCAACCTCACGATTTGAAAAGCTGGCGTTCTAACCAACTGCGCTACTTGGCCGTTTGAAGATGAAATTTCCAGGACCGAAATTTTACTGCATTTCTCACCCGCAACCAATTAGTCAGTAAACTGTAGATGGCATATGGCACGATTGAAGTGCTCATTCTGAGTTGATGCAATCAGAGAGAAAGACTGACAATAAGAAAGACCTTAGTAGAGGGGAAGGAATGCCCTAGTCATTAGGGGTATTTTCTGCGTAAAAACGCTCCTTATTACTTTATTAAGTGTAATATTTGTTTGCAACATGTAATGCAACTGGAGTTATGAACTTGAAGCAATAATTGGTGTAGAGAAGATAACTATCTTTTTAGCAAAACATCGGTTAAATAAACTCGCCTCAACTCGGGCTTTCAAATTTTATCAAGCTGATTTATACAAATGGATCGCAAAAAACGTTCAAACTTTAAAAATGAAGTAATAATGGACCCTGAAAATGTAAGCTGCAACCAATGTAAGCTGCAACCAAATCCTTAAAAAGTTACCAGAACGGCTGAGTATCACGATCATGCTGACACTGTATGATGTTAAATAGATAATTGAGATATTATACATTAGGCAGAATAATTTAAATTCAAAAAACTTTGACAAAACGTATAGTATAAATTCTATAAAAATCTAAAAAATCACCGATAAGAAGGAGTATATTTTGTACTAGGAACAAGCGTTCTTCCCAATGCTGTTAAATTCGCACTAAACGTATTTTTCGAATTAAATTCGCATACAAATTTTTTCTGAAAATTGTCGCATTTAAAAAAATACGGGAACAGGAAATCACTTGCCCGCATCAAAATGTTCACGATAGTTGGCTTTGTATGGTGAAATATTGCCAAAACATGCGTTTCCCGCGACACGTTCGTGGTTACTGGTTAGTGACTAGCGTGGGTACTGACAAAGATCGCAAGGGGTTAAATTTAGCTCATACCCGAAGACGTTACGGAGTAAACTAACTTCTATTAATAAACTTGAAATCACTTAATTACCTCCACAGTCTAGTCTACTCGTCGAGATTTGTAAGTTTGAGATTTGAAGTATAACGTCACAATTCACATATCCAACTAGATTATAGACGCGAGACTGCTGCGCGTTCACACAGCCGCATTTTTACCGAATTTTTCGCGCATTTTTTGGCAAATTTAACAGCCCTAAAAATTTAAACTTGAAGTTGTAAATTGGCGAATCATTCGCGTACTTTTTGAAAACTCTAAATACGCCGTACTTTTTGACGAAAATGTGGCGAATTTAACAGCCTGGGTTCTTCCTACTAGTACTACCACATTGGAGTTCTTAAGAAAACCCTATAATTTAGGTCCAGAGTCAGTAGCTTTAGTACGACGTCTTGAAGGTCGGTGTATCTGGGCAATCATAGCTGATATTTGACGTGAGGGGCCAACTTCGTAGAACTCCAAATCTTTTCCGTGTTCGTCGATCATGTTCTCAATTAGAGACTGCCACCTCACCTGGGATAGATATGGTCGGTTATTATCAGTGACTCAGTGGGCTTACAGAGGGTGGATTTAAATTGTTTTACAAGGAGTTCCGTTAGATAGTTGAAATTTTTTGTAATTGGCTTTAAAGTATAACTTATCAACTCAGTTGTTTAGGGGCCATCTACTTAGAACGTCCGGCAAATAGGGAGGGGGTGGTTTTGGAATTTCGGACAAATCCGGACAGGGGGACTGGGGAGGGGTTTTCTGAAAATCCGGACGTCCGGAAATTTTGGCAGAATTATCGAAAAAGTCCCATTTATTTCGACTCTTTGACACTAATTACTCTGTAAGTTTAGATCCCTGTATTTTGAACGAGTACTTAAATCTTTAAATGTAACTGTGCTAAACTTGTTCGACACTAAATGTATTATTGTCTATTTTAAGTAACTACACATTTTATTAACAATGAATTTGAGTTGGTTTAATTTGTACTCTTAAGAGTAGCTGGAAATCTGGAAATCCGGGGGAGGGGGTTGGTTTTGAAAATTTGGACACACCCGGACAGGGGGAAGGGGGTGGTCTGAAAATCTGTGATTTTGGCGGACGTCCTAAGTATGTAGATGGCCCCTTACGGATACCATTGACGACATAGACGTTTTTATCGCTATCAAATTTTGCATTGAAATACTTGACGATCTAGTTTCGTAAATTTTAATTCTAATCTGAAATGAACTTACCGACATCTGCAACTGCTGACAGAACAGTTCGGTTAGTTCAGTTGATTGGCTATGTTGATAACCCGTTACATTGCTGTAAACTGGTATCAGCGGATCAGCTATAGGCACACCCACTGAGAGAAAACCTCTGTTAATATACTTTGTACTATGAGATCATACGTACAGGAAGAAATATAGAAAATGTTATCATGTTGGTGACAAGAAACTCTATATCATTGTTAGTAAATCTAAGTGCCCAACACAGCCCACGTACAACTTTTGTGGTAATGAAACGTGATCCTAATGACCTAATATAGTTGACCATATTTGAAGCAATCCCTAAAAGAAGAGCAGGAAAAACAAACAACTCGATAGAACTAATTATTAATCAAACATTAAAAACCAGCATATAAACTAACCAAGAACTCTTCTGAGAGCCACAGATGCACCAGCCATGAGGGGGCTGTGAAAAGCTCCAGCCACCTTCAGTCTCTTCGCCTTTCCTCCGCTCTGAGTTGCTAAATCTGAAACTAGACTGAGAGCGTAATCAGATCCGGAGACAGAGACAGCGTTAGGGAACAAATAGTTCCCAATCACAGCAACTCCTTCCACCCCTTCTCTCTTGCAAATGTCCTCTGCTTCTAGACACATCTCCTCGATCTGAAAACGAGATTTATTGAATGTTGGATAAGTAAAATAGAATCCTGGTACAAAAATCATAATTAAATATCTATATGGATGTTTCTATTCGGACCTTTGTTTTATCCTTCTTTTAAGACAAGCCACTGAAATGGCAACTATTCATACAATGAAACGATTATTTTTAATCGTTTTTTGTTACAAAAAGAGTATTCCTTTACCTTAGGGATTTCAAGGCCTCTAACATTGATCATCCCAGAGTTCACATCAGTCGACGCATCGTGCATAGCCTTCGCTCGGACTTTTACAATACTGAACGCTGTGGTAATACAAATTATTAGAGTTCAATTTTCAAGGAGTCAAGGAAAACTTCCCTAAAAAAGCCCATGATAATCACAGATTAGGACAAAAAGAATCAACACAATGAATCAATCTAACACTGACCATCCTCAAGAGAAACAGCTTCACTGAATGCAAGAGAAGTTAATTCTCCCACACTAAAGCCTGCAGTTGCAACACAGCGTTCAAAAACCTGGCGATTAGTCGACATTCGGTGAGGTTGAAAAAAATTTGCAGTTCTTTACTCTCCAGTACAGTGATTACTGATTAGGTTATACGATAAACATTTCATTGTTGTTTTACTAACATAATCATTTATTCAAATCTTAGAACAGTTAAACTGTTAAAGATACTTATAAAAGTATCAAACACCGCAATCTTATCTTACGAAGATTGCGGTGTTTGATACTTTTATAATCATTATTCATCAACTACATATAAATATAGATCATCATCACTCTAATCATGTACACACAAATTAACATGATAGCCTTCATTAGATATAACATCCCTATAGGCTATAACATAAACCAAAAATGCAATAGCTCCAACTTCTCAGAGACTAAATAAAACTATTAACAAGCTACATGTTACCTCTATATGTACCAGGTACCTCTTCATGTAGCTTTATGTAATGTATGTAACAAGCTACATAACACATGTTAGTCCTGTAAATACTAACAAGAATCAGGGACACGGTAGACCTATGAAAGAGAGTACTAACCGAGGGGTCCTCCTTCTTAAGCCAATGTAAAGCAGCAAGAGACGTTGCCATGACAGCAGGTTGACAGTAATACGTCAACTTTAGCACTTTCTCTGGTCCTGTAATAATGATGATAAAAGATCATTAATAAGGTGGTGCACACTTGGTCAGATAAAAGATTGTTCAAAAGGAATGGAATAAGAGAATAAAAAAGAACCCAACCTTTTTGACAGAGTTTGAGAAGGTCATATCCGAGGATAGAGCGAGCTGTTTGGAACACTTCCCTCGCTCCAGGGGCTGAGAGATACTTGTCTGCCATCCCAACATATTGAGCTCCTTGTCCTGCCATGAAGTCTGGTTAGATTTAACGGATTTTAAATCTTAAACAAACGTGTTTGTAACCTCTGGAAGTATGGTTGCCACTGCCCAATCTGTCTAATAAACAAATTCAAAATAGTTCAACTACCTTAAAGAAAAAGAACTGCTCACCAGGGAACACAATAGCCACAGGATTCTTAGATGTCTGAGTCAGGGATCGGAATTGGGTTGTTGTTCCCGGGAGCAAACGGGTGCAGTGTCGTGCAACCATATTCTGCCAGCTTATCTACGGCGGCATTGCTACTCTAGGATTTCATTAAGATTACAGCACTGATTAATAAGTTGTAAGCGAGATAGTATTTTAGAGTATTGATTTTTTTTGTAAATGTACAGCTACAATTTGACAAGCGCTTTGCTTTGAAGGTAGATATTGAGTTAAGAGTAGGTAGGCATAAAGTCGTTCTCGATATTTTATATGCAATCGCAATGAACTTGTCTTAAATACTTATGCATGGTCGATGGCTGTCATTTTCAGTGCAAGTAATAGCTGTTGGGATCTACAAAAACTTCAATCTGAACGTACGTGCAGCTAGCAGACTCACGTACGAATATGTGCACCATTTATGACAGTGCGCGTTACGCGAAATTGGCTCCAATTTGCCACGTTCAGAAGGACCTAGAACTAAGACTGAAAATCATGCGTTTCTTGTTCGAATGAAAAATCGTGTACTTAACGGTAGTGCAATACTGCTGAATTTAAAACTGCTGTTTCTTTCGAGTGAAAAACATGACATGTATCTATGTTTCACCTCTTCTGAGTTAAGATTTCAAAGTAATTCCTGGCAGAGTATTCACTAGTCGTACAGTGCAATAAAACGCAATTTAAGTTACTTAAATTTCCAATACAGTTCACTTAATTGAACGATTAATCACAATACATTTAAACGCATATAGATAGATCAAGAAGTGGGAACTATAAAATGCAAATGGGAAAGATACGATCTAAGATCTGTGGATTTTATGTTACAAACCACTATCGCTTCTCCAAACATAGCATAATTCAATCAAACGATGCACCAATTCTCTGTCAAATGTTCAATAAATGTTCAATAAATTATCGTCTGTATAAAAGTATTACTTATAACTGTAAGTTGCTTATCTTAATTCTTAGGAGTTAATTTTGAAACTGAAACGTATCTAAAATACTAAGAAATCAATATTTGGCAGTTTCAAAAAACTAGAAACAAATGATAGATCATTCGTTTTAAATGAATAATCATTTGTACAACTTGGTATATATTATAAATGATAAATCTATTTTAGCTAGAAAGATATTACAGAAATCGCCCAGACACTTACTAATCACAAAAACCTGTTATCAAACTAATCTACCCCCAAACGAACAATTCTCTATAATAATTCAGATATATAAGAATCAGATACAACTATTTATATAAGTGTATTGACTTAGAATTGACAGTCGAGATCACTGATAGTTATATAAGAGGGCCTCACGGTAAAACGGTAAGAACTTTAAACATAGTTTGTTCGATTAAGGGGGCAGGGGGGGTCTTCATGGAAATTTTCTCAAAATCGACTTTTTAGTTGTTTCTGATAGAGGGGAGTGATATCTATCAGATGCTTTTAATCCGATAGAAAAATATTGTTCCTAGCCGAAATTATCGCCGGTAAAAGGTCAGCGCTTGTGTGTAATTGTATTGCGCGAGCGATTTTCGATCCCGTGCCCTGAAAATCGAGTCTAAAAATATATCTTCTCCTACATTTTTTGAGCAATCACCCTCAAACTTTCAGGATATGTTCTAAGGATCATTTAGAAGGGATTGTCCAGGCAAAATTTTGAGATAGGCCTTAAAACATTTTTATTCGATGATTTTAAAAATCTTGGACCTCGAAAAATCGTCAAAAAACCAGGTCTAAGATTTTCAAAATCGAATAAAAAATGTTTAAAGGCCTATCTCAAAATTTTGCCTGGACAATCTCTTCTAAATGATCCCTAGAACATATCCTGAAAGTTTGAGAGTGATTGCTCAAAAAATGTAGGAGGAGATAGATTTTTAGACTCGATTTTCAGGGCACGCGATCAAAAATCGCTCGCGCAATACAATTACACACAAGCGCTGACCTTCTACCGGCGATAATTTCTGCTAGGAGCAATATTTTTCTATCGGATCAAAAGCATCTGATAGATATCACTCCCATCTATCAGAAACAACTAAAAAGTCGACCCCCCCTGCCCCCTTAAAAGTGTCTGGAAATTCTTGGATTGATATTTATATATTTTTTTTAATTGGCTGACCTTTCTGAGAATCTCTTAAAACCGCTAATTTTAAATCGGTGCACTATAATTCTATACTATACCCGATCAGGCTTAGTGGAAATCAAAATTATTATTCATAAATAAGTACTCGATATCTGACTTGCAGGATGTTTACTCTGAACACCTACACTTTAGGTGGGGTCACGTGATAACACCTACGCTTTGGAATGGGGTCACGTGGTCACTGATCATGTGTTATAAAAGTCGTTCTCACAGCAAGCTTTGACTAGCTCTATGTCACCTAGTCTGAAAGGGTGTGGTTTTGGGTCTCTGTTTCAGTGAAATTTGTACCGTTTAAAATATTATGACGTGATACATATTATTGATAACAGTTTTAACATTCTTAAAGTCTTAACAAGCTAGGAGGCAGGTATTTAAATAACAACGCAAAACTAATGCAATGTTTCCTTTACTTTTCTTTGCTAAGTGCCAACTTTAAAATATTTAACTCACCAAGTTCGGCCCCCGAACACGAAGAAAGCCCCGGCGGCCACCACGGCAGCAACAACTCCCAACATAAGGGCACTGGAACTTCCCCTGAAACAGATACAAGTTCAGTGGCAGTGGCAGTTCAGGTCTTACAGCTCACAACTGTAACCTGATACATAGCATGCAGTGTTCACTGTTCGTTCAGTAGTACCGGGTTTGCAAGGTCACGTTTCAGACTAGAGCTCATGTGTTAGCTGTTAAAGTTACTGAAGATTATCTCATTTGATAAAGCTTCCAATAAGAATCAGTCAGCTCTATTTCAACAGGGAAATTATATTGTCTGTTTCTTTATAATGCCTTGTATTGGTAACTTAACAGTCAGTTATAAAAGAGTACAATAACATTGTATACGAACACTAAGGTATTTAAACAATACACAACAAGTATTAAGGTATGTAAAAGTAGGCTTACACAAAATATCAAACATTCTGAGAAGGGTGAGATGGAGCAGGTACATTTTTTACATATTGAATATTTATATAACAATAAAAAGTTGTAACAACATTACACGTGAGAAGATCAAAACTAACTTCAAAGTTATCATTGTAATATACTGCATATTTTTGTCCAGACACCATTAATTTTACTGTTTAGATACAAATAGGTTACTCTATAATACAGGCAAATCTGTTAAATTCTTATTGAGGATTATAATAACGATCCAATAACTTCACTACGAAGATAGCTATCATGAATCGATTATATCATCATATTAACATAAAATTGGAACAAGAATTGTGGCCCTTAAATCTACTTAATATGAGAGTACGGCAACTGTAGATATAACTAGATGATCAGATGAAGCACGTTATCAAAACAAACATTCTTATCACGGATATCCAGTCCAACTATCCGCTACAAATCTACATAAAGAGATAAAGGTCGACTACTTTTACCTGCGAAAAACCTCCTTTCCACCGTACCCGCCTCCCCGACCACTGAACAATAAGGAATGTGGTTCATAGTCGGCCACAGGCTCAGGGACCCAGATGGCAACCTCCAGCCTTAACGGCTTTTTAATCCCACGATTCTGAGAGATGACCACGCTGTCATATTTAGTTTCATATCACAAAAAGAACCGATCTTAACGCGTTTCCACCCTCGTTACTATGCAACTTCCTAATTTTAACCTTGTCCTTATTTGCACGTGGGTGGCACACATACAGATGTACATTCAGAAAAGAACATCCGAATTATAATATAGACGTCCTGAAAAGATAAGACATACATTCAACGAAGTACAATTCACAAAGAATGCTACAAAGCATGATTGAGATGCCTCTTACAGAGTGCCAAACTCACAACATATAACGCGTCATACTATCATATTGATAAATTTCAAGTCCGTAGCCAGGACTACGATAATTGTAGCTATATATAAATACCAGAAATTTGTTTTTTGTGCCGTATCTAAACTTCTGAGTGGGTAGAGTAGAACCTTTTTCTGGCTACGGCCTTTGAACACTTTCAAAATACTACGCAAACTTTAGACAGGTCAACAATATAATATACATCATACACCTACCTTGACGAATAAAGAAAATTAATCTTGGTGGAGTAAGAGTGAACTGGACATTTCACCTAACATTTCATCAACATTTCACCTAACTATTCAGAAATTGAATGAGATCATCATCATGGGAGTTCAGGAGATTCTATTTATATTTTAAACGGTAAATTTTACTATTAAGTTCGGCATATTTTATATGAAATTAAATAACAAAGTTGATTTATGTAACTAGGACAGTTTCTAATTCTATTTGTTATTCCGAATAAGGGGTCGTTCACATATATTACGTAATCAGCCGAGGGGGGAGGGGGTTCCCTAATATTTACGATTGATTACAGGGGGGGGCGGGGGTTTCGCTGTTGATTAAATCAAATTTTCTTTTTTACCCTCTAGAATAATAACAATTTGACAATATTTTAATTCAAATTCCACTCAATTTCACTCTGATAGTGATAAAATTTAGGAATCGATCGGGTATCCGGCTTCCCAGTAAATAGTTGGGAAGGTGCTTGTCCGGATATCGGGGGGAGGCCGGAGGGGGGATCATAACAGAGAACCTTATAAGGTAAATGCGGCACTGTGGCACTTGTGGCACTAACATGCGGCACTCACATGTGGCACTTGCGGCATTATCAATCATAATATGTAACATGCGACACTTGCGGCACTCAAATGTGGCACTTGCGGCTCCAATATGCTGCATAGTTAGATACAATACTGCTTTTTTTTGCAAGAATCATCAACTTAACTGGTTGCTACTTCAACTTTAAGTTATAAAATTGATTTTTACGATAATATCGTGAAATCTAATTTTGTCCGATTCTAATTTAAACTGCGATTCAGCAATCATAAATAACGCCAAAGACGATATTAATTTGTTTAATGATTGCAATCATAATTTGGCTTGTTAAGCTTGAATTGATCAGCTGTGTTTTTATTATATATATCAAACATAATTACATACTATCACGAATTGCGAATGACATTATTGTAATATTTACTTTAATGATCATCGGTCATCTACAAAACACAGTGCCTCTGATTCTGAGTCTGACTGAACTTAACCTTTTTGTACATAATAATCTTAAAAATTATAATATAAAAATATAAATATTTTTATATTATATAATATGCGGCACAACCCCATCCCTTAACAAGCTTTTGCCAAAAACCAAACGGCTAACCCTGCCTAGTACCTAACGACAAACTTGACATCTTAATTTATTTAAATGTCGATGTTGTCATGTCCAATGCAGTGCTAAATTAGATGTCATACTCATAATATATATTTGTTAACTAAATTCAATTTTGATCGGCTCATGTCCCATGATTATGGGGGGCCATAACTCCATAACAACAAGATATGACATAGCTTATGACATGATATTCAATTTTGCCATCAACAATAATTTTTCTACACTTCCCATTGTCTGCGTAGAACTGTAGAACGTCGCTTTCCCAAATTCAGCCACTTTAACGGAAGCAGTCACATTGCCCTGTTTTGAAACGGTCGACCGTTTACTATACGAAGGTCCCGGCGATTTGTCCGCAGGACGTTTAAAAAAGCGGTCCATTGTTCAATAACATGTTCTCCACGGTCCATGCTACATTGCTACCCTGATTACCCTGATTATTATGAGCCTAACGGTTTTTTCCCTACTCTTGCCGAAGGCAAAAAGATCGTAGGGAATAAGTAATCGGGTTTGGATATATGATGTTTGATCATGTGGGGCCTGAGTCCTGACTATCGCTGCCTATGAATCTGAAAAGAATGTGATATTGTGATAACTGATACATCCTGGTTCCTTTATAGCGTTTATTATTTAATATTTCACAATGAGCTGCTGAGTGCTGACTGCTGTATTAACAATAACTGTTGCCGATCGGGAGAGACTCGAGGGTCGAGGGACAATAGTCTTGTTCTGGGATTTCCGTTCACACACTACACCATACACATTCTCGTCAATTTCCAGTCACATAGAATTACGACACACTACACAGTTAAGACTTAGACAGTACACATTCTTAAATGAGGCCCTTTCCACCCATTACAATGCATTGCCACTGCGAATTTAACCATAATCCTGCCTACTTAATTGCGAAGTTATTTGCGCAGGTATTTGTTATTTGGCAGTCTTTCTATTAACTTGGCAGGATGTCGGATGATATTAACTTTTGACAATTTTGAAGATCGACTGTAGAGTGATTTGGCACGCTCGACAAAATCATACATTTTTCTTGGATGTATATATAATACATATATAATATATATAGCTCTCATGACATTGAAACCATAACAAAAGCGTACGAGAAGGGTATCACTTTAAGGCAAATGACAGATGACAGAGATATTCATCAAACTGCAAGCAATAGGTTTATCAGAAGGTATAATGCAGAGAGCGAGTGAGAAGGAGGAAGGAACAAAAGTTTGTATCTGATCTCAAGCAAACGCAAGCAAGCTATATCATGCGCACGTGACTTAAACACTGCAATATCATTGGTTATCTTTATTAAACAGGAATCACCAGATTTCAAGGAAATTATAAAGACACAGCTCAAAGAGGTACTAGCAGAAGTACTCCCTACAATTCTACCAGATTTATTGAATACAGTGGTAGCAACACTGCCCAAAGAAAAGAAAACACAAGAAGAAACTAAGCTTGCAGAAAAACACACACTCACAGTGGAGAAGACTCAAACTGAAGAACCCATTACTAAAGATGATGAAAAGGAAATGAAAGGTTCCCTTAAAGTCAACCCAGTGAAGAACTATACAGTGTCCGGAAATACTGCAACCTTCAAGTTTGTTACCAAGGATCAACTTAAGAAAGCTGAAACAGTATTTAAAAGTCAAGATAAATACAAGGTATCGTCAAAGTCCGAACCAGGAAATAAATTGGACCCTAAACTGTCTATTCGGAATATTCCTTCTGACATCACAAACAAGGAGGCACTGCTAGAGAAACTTTTGGAAAAGAATGAAATACTGAAGTCAGAAGTCCTCATCTGAAAAAGACGATGCGGTTAAAGTGGTTTTCTTCAATGATAAAGAGAAATCGGCTGTCATCCGTGTCAATGCAGCAGTACGAGAGTCAATCAGACAAAACAGAGACTATGTTCATATTGACCTTAGGGAACACCATGTCACAGACCGAATTCATGTCATCCAATGTTATCATTGCCAGGAATTTGGTCACATGGCTAACTCCATGTACTACAAAGCCAAAGATAAAGACCCAACATGTTTCTTCTGTGCAGGAAACCACAAGTCAAAAGAATGTAGAAACAAGAGTGAAAATAATGTCACGAAGATAAAGTGCTCTAACTTCACGACAATCTGTTGTAAAACAGGGGTTCCAGGAAACCCACTTCCCGATACTTCTGAAACATGAAAAAAATTTTACAGTCGATTTGGTTAACGTCTAGACGCCCTGCAAAGTTTCAGATTTCTAACTCAATTTTAACATGTAATGGTTTTTAAGGCACCTGAATATTATATGGCGATTTTGGGTTTTTTACCGAATTTCGTATAACATGCTGGCGCATATTTTGCGCAAATTTCTTAAAAACCTCCACATAACTATTTATACAATTTAAATATTCTAAGTATCACATTATGGCATGATCACTTTCTTGATCTTCGGCTTCCTCGTTCACTTCTTCGGAGTTATTATTTACATCCACATATTGTAAAAGTGTACAGTTCTGAAATGAAGACTTTGTCATGAAGACTACAAAAGTATTGTCGATTGAACAAACAGTATATCATTGTGTTTCATTTGATATTTGCTATATTTCACTTGGTAACTTATACGTCCTTAAACAAGATGAAGCATGAGTATGAAGTCATAATTGTTGGAGATGATATATTAGACGATACAGGAGGACAGAAGGAACGGAAATCTTGAACGAGAATCGATAAGCTCTTGTTGATGTTTTGTGTCCTGTGCGATTTTGCAGATGGAACAGAAATTGATCTACCTGGTTTGTAAAACGTTTAAAGTTGTAACTTACAATTGAGGCAAAAAACCGAAGAACTAATAGCATCCCTCACTCCTAGCCTGTCTAATACAAGTGTAGACAGTAGAAGCCTGATAAACATCCGTCGTCTCCTCAGGAATGATTACACAACAAGTTTCGTGTGACATTGAACTGTCTCCATGGAAGGAAGGATTGCTGAAATGTAGTTTATACATCGCATTAGTAATTTCAACTTTCTTTGCCGTAGCACTGTCAATAAGGTAAGCGTCGAAAATTGCTGTGTATAGGCTATACTGTAATACTAATATTGATTCCAATTTAAGAGATTTGGTTGGGGAGGCGGGTTATCGTTGTGAAGTACTGTACTACTCACGAAGTACTTTACACGATGTTTTCAACCCACGAGTCAGAGAGCAAGCTCAACTGACGGCTCCCAGATGAAGTATGCACATGTAGGTGAATCGGTCTGACCAAGTAGTTGGTTGGGCTGTGATTGTATCGACCATGAGTAACAAGCAAGCAGATATTTGAATTGACTAGATTTCCACTGGTAAGCGATTCGGAAAATCATGGGCCGGCATAGCGCCTGGTGCTCTACCAATTGAGCTACCGGCTGATTCCAGGGATAATATCCGGTAGTAGAGACTAGGTAGGACAAGTGAAACTACTTTTTAGGAGGAAACACGAGGTTGCAGTGTGCTACACTTTCATCAGGCTAAAATTAAAATCATTGTTAGGATAAAATTACAATCACTAAATTGTAAACATAGGATATGCAAATATCTACATAATATATTATATACAGGGTGGGCCAAAAGTCAGTGGGCATACGTTGGCCTTAAAGGACCAGTTAACTGAAAAAAAAGTTATCCTCATATTTTGACAGATTGTGACAAATAGCAAACTAAGCAACGAGTCGAAATTCTTAAATCTCTAACTGCTCTCTAACGCGTGTAAATAGCGTTTGTATTATTTTGGCGATGACGTCATAAAGTCCCTCTTGCGCGCAGAGTAGCTCGTGAGACTGTATTTTACAGGTAAAAAATGGACATAATACAATCTTTTCCCCCGAATAACTCGAAAATTAAGTAATTTAGGGTACATGTTGCTTCATAAGTTGTATATAAACATGGCCATTCTGCACAATTTGCACACATTCAAAAACCTTTAGGGCCTTCATAGCCCAATTAACCAGATACCCATAGTTTTGCATGATTTCTGGAACCGAAATCAGTTTTTCGCCAATAACTGAAAAAGTAAGCACTTTAAGGCATATGTTTGTTCGTAAGTCATATATTAATATGCTAAATGCGGTTCTTTTGCATCCTGTCTGAAGACTCCATCACGATCTTATCGAAATGGGCTTAGCACCACGCCCAAAATGGTTTTTGGCGAATTTATCGAAAAGTAAGGATTTTAGGCCATGTGTTGCTCAATAACTCCTATATAAACATGCATATGCGGCTTCGTTCAAGCCTATTTTGAAGTCTCTACGACCTTCAGAAGCAAGGGGTCGGTTACGTTATTGGGTCAATATGGGCGTGGCCCTCCTGGGTTTTCTCCACGGTCAAAAAAATGTCTCCAAACGAAAATCGTTTAATCATAACTTCGGGAAGGTCTGTGCAAACTGCAAAGTTTCGTGAGTATTAGAACATTTGCAGGTTCATTTCCATAAATGTCCATAAATGACTGGACTACACAACTTTAGAGTTAACTTTAGAGAAACTCATAAGTCATTTATCTCAAATTAAGCTGTTAGTGTCCATGATCAACCTCTGGCGACAATGTTTTACGTGAAATGTAAAAATCAGGAGTAATATAAAAAAGGTATTTTTAGATTAAAGTGCTAGCTCATAGTTTTAGAATTGTATAGATTAACGTTGGTCATTTAGCCATCTAACAATCGATCGTGCCGTATATATGGCCAGAGAATAATTGGGTCTTGGAAATTCTATAGTTGTTCAGTGGGTCGATCGACTGAACACGTTTGCACTTGGTATTTAAACTTACCAGTAGTTTATTTATGTTATGCACCGATGATAATGCAATTAGGATAACAACTAGGTAAGCCGGAAGTCTAATTCAAAACACACCTCACACCGTACACACCTCCAATCAGTAATTTTACTATTTGGTAGACCGGGTATTTTTGCGGGAATTCTGTTCCCACGGCACTGTTCTGATAGAAGCTACTTCTACTAATGGTCCCAGAGGAACGACCGTAAAGTAGCCAGACTTCTTGTCTCCTGTACTGGCAGACACTTGCAGATTAAACTTAGAAATTTCGCTATGCTATAAATATAATTGCTCTCGGAATTGAACAAACTCCTACTTATCTGTATCCTTTCTAAATTCGTTAGAGTTTCATGGACTGGGAAAAATAATCGGTACAGTCTCCCTGCTTGTGTAATTAAGCAATGGAAACAATCCAAAATTATCACATATGACATAAGTTGTAATAGCAGAAACTTTCTAACCGTAATTCACCCGCCACTGTTCAAGAACCTATATCACTGTTTAAAAATCATGACGTGAGCACTGTACATCAATCAGCTATTCCTTTAGTTAGGATGATAGCCAAAACTATAAGGATTTTGGAGAACTAGGGTAATAGTCATAATTCTAAAATTTGAGTGAGTTTCACGTGTTTTATTGACGATGATAAACATTTGTAATGTAAATTACGCTATGCAAGCGCGCACTGAGGGACTTTATGACGTCACGAGGCCACAGCTTATTATTGCAATAACACGCGTTACACGTACGCTAGAGAGTTGGTTCTTTCGGCGATACGATTCTTTACCAGTTTGTCACAGCTGATTTAAATCTTAGCCAAATTGGAGACTACAAATTTTTCAGTTAACTGTTCCTTTAATAGCTCCACCATGTTTTATATTTGAGAGCTGTTGCTTTGCAGATGGCATACTGAACTTACTGAATACTGGTTCGAGGATTCCGTCGTCAAAATTTGAAAATTCGAATATTTTAGACCACGCCCATTCAATATTAAAACAACTATATACTGTTTTCTCTGAACATGCTGAACGCCTAATTTTTTCAGAGACGGTAGAGTATTAAATGTTGCATTATATGATCTGAAAACATGAGGCAAAACGGATTAGAAATGACGAAGTTATCAAGCATTTTCTGTATCTCGTTAACAAAATTGACATGGTGATTATGTGACACCGTGACAAGACACCTTAATTGGGCACCCTTAACAATTCCCATTTAAATGTTTAACGGGGTAGTTGACCGGTTGACGGGGTCACCTTACCTGGATCTGAGTCAAGTCTTTCAGGTTCACAGACAAAGAGTGATACAAACAGGCGGAGCACAGTGTGGATCAGAGATGACGGTGAGATATTTCTTGACAAAGGGAAGTCCTGCAAGCTTGGTTACATAAGCGACTACATCAGTACTGAGAGCAATGCTAACCTCTGTGCAGAACTCACTGCTACTGTTGGGAAACTCTGTACACCAAGCAACAAAGATACAAAATCGTCCTCAAACATGGTGTGGAGACCAAACTGACAGATGTTGATCTAAAAAAGGGGGCAAAGAAGCTTAAGAAGACCGCAACCCCTAAAATGTCTGAACTATCCGTAAACCTGGGACGAACCGTCTGAACTTTGCTCTTTTGTCAAATGCCACCAGGATCGTATCAACAAAACGGTTGAGGACGTTTTTCAGTTGGATGTTAAGTTTGACAAGACACTATTTATCGATGAATGACCCCTCACACAGCATTCCATACGGCAACACTAGCCAGGAAAACAGCAATTTCTCTCCAGTAGTTGCAGTGTTGGCACTTGGTCTGAAGGATCCACGCCCCATGTACATCAAGACCCAAGCTGGGAGTCAAGTAACCCACAAAGCGGCCCTTATGTCTGGCACGTTGTGCGTACTCAGTGGCAAGACAGAGTTGAGATACAAACGTTCGATACCTAGAGGTTGGGGAAAAGAAGAAGAACAGTACTTCCTGATATTTGAACAAAAAACTCCAACAGAAACCTGACAGCACCCCCAAAGGTTCGCAGAAGAACTCCCAGTCAGACATCACCTCGGAACAGACTGAAGAAACGACTTACCCCTCCTCAAGTCTCCCCCCACTGTTGTTCGAGTAACGTCTGTAGCAGAGAACCTGGATTATGAAGCAGATGGAGGACTCCTGCTTGCATCAACGATCAGCGCACGTTGTAGGGAAGATGGATGAGGGAACAGTAGATAAGGAGCTCATAAGGAGTCAAGTCTCAACTACAGGATCTTTATCTGAAAAGCGGACAAGACTTCAGAACAAAATGTGTATGTCAATCGGGGAACTCTCCATGTCAGCAGCCAATAACTCGATGTCTCACGGCATGAACTTCTCACGATGTGAATCCCCGAGGAATCGAAGACGTGGAAATGAAAGATGACATTGCGATCAGTGCGTAATGCTCAAAAATGTGTGGAGAACTCTCTAAAGCATGTTGTGGATTCCATCGTTTCTGTCAAAGCGAATGTAGCAACTCTCCAGGAAGCGACCAAACAACAAACTCCAAAAGACATCTCGCCTCACCCAACCAGCAACACCGACGTTTTGGATGCGATTAGTGATTTGAAAAGTGCAGTGAGTGATTGCAACAACAGAATCGAAATCTGAGCAAGACAAATGTGTTCACACAAACGATAAGGAGTGCAATGGTAAGATTGATGACCTTGTGGAGAACATAAACGGCACGAAAGATGACCTTCAGTCAATGAGGAAGATCTGAACGACCTTAGTCAAAATGGAGTAGACATCATGAAGAAATCGGTGGAAGACATGGGGAGCTACTACAATAGTGTCTTCTGCGATGAAACAAGGGAACAAATTAAAGATATCCACGCGTTTGTAACACACCAAATGTGCGAGGTTGCAATTCAAACTGACCCTTTGATAAAAGAAATAGCAACGTTAGGAGAACAACCGAACCTAGCCTCGCCTTCTCCTAAATTTGGTTTCCCCGATCCAATAAAGCCCTCCCTCAAAGTCATGGTCGAAAGTGGTCAACCCATCAACGTTTGGCTCGTTACCGATTCAATTATGAGACACATCGATGAGTCATGCTTGGAATTAAGGAAATATAGGTTGAATTTCAAAAGAATTGACTTTACATGTAGTGAATCACTGACCGGAGAATACATGATTGGGAGTCAAATAGCAACAGAGAAGCCTCAACTAATATATGTACATCTCGGCATCAATGATATACACAAAGGAGAGGACATCACCAAAATCGTCGACAACTTCAAGATCTTTAATGAAATGTTAGAACTAGTATCTCCCACCACCAGACTGGTCATCTCTTGCCCCCTACTAAACGGAAACACTTATCAGAACCGACACGTCTTTTCCTTGAGGAGATCCCTGTCCTTATTGGTCAATCAGCAGCAAGACGAGGACCCTAAAACAAAAAGGATTTTCCTTCAGAGAAATGATAAGTTCTTCATTAACACGCAGTCCACTCCCAAGCAGAACTCGATGTACTTCCGCGATAATCTCCATCTGTCAGACAGAGGAATGCATGCAATCACCAACACCATGAGAGACACCCTCGACAAGATCTTCAGAGAGTTTGAGCTTCCATTCTAAATTTTAGTCTTCAAACCACCAACCCAACCTCTTGAAAAATACTATGAATTTACAATCCAAAATTATAAGCTGGAACATCCAATCAACATGAACAAATACAAATTTTGGATCTAAGTTTGATGACCCTCAATTTTGTGCCGTCTTTGACAAGTTTCCTTTTGTCTGCCTTCAAGAAATAAGACAACCGGTCAAACACTCGGGCTTCAGGTCCTTCAATAAAACCCGCCGGGACAAAAACATGGTGGCGTATGCATCATGGTCCAAAAACGAAATAGCCAAAGGCGTAAACTTGAAAAATCCACAATTGAAGATGTTGTTGCCTGTAAACTTGAAAAAAATTACTTTGGCGTAGATAATGATATATTTATTGTTAACTCATACATTAAGCCAGCTAACACTTCCTCTAAAAACTCAGATATTTCGGGCTTTGACACCATCCGTGAACTGGACCAATTTCTTAATGTTCTTCTAAGTAAAGGCGATGTTATTACCTGTGGTGACTTCAACTCGCGTATCGGCCATGACATTGACTTCATCAAAGGAGAGAAATGTGGCTACGAGAGCTTCATTCCCCTGCCAGAAACTACACCCCCCAAGAACTCCCAACCAGGAACTCAAAGGACAAAAGTCGAACAATTACAAAAGACCCTTTCTAGAAATGCTTGTCAATAATGAACTCCATATTCTCAATGGGAGAACTTTAGGAGACTCATATGGTGACTTCACTTGTATCCAGACCAGCGGTGCCAGCGTTGTGGACTACTTTATTATATCACCAAACTGCAGTAAGTATGTATGTCATATGACAATCCAGCCGTTCACTTGCTTTTCTGATCATAAACCACTACTCCTGGCACTCAACTTCTCTCCTTCCAACATTCTTGTAAACACAAAAGGCACTCCATGAAACTTACGCTCGAGCCCCACTTCGTTCAAAATAAATCCTGATAGCCTTTCAAGCTTACGGGATACAATGATGGACCCACTTGTGGAAGAATGTTCCAAAACCCTCTTAGAAACACATTATCCCGAAGATATCCTAGGTACATACAATTGAACGAAGATATCACAGTTCACTTGAACAAATAGCAGACAAATGTCTCCAAAAGACCAAACATCCAAAATAACCAAAAAGGGATCCATAAATAAACAACCCTGGTTCACACAAGCCACTAGAGAAGCTAAAATATCCTGTGCTCGTGCAGCTCAAATTGTTTCTGATTTCCCCAATAGCGATTATCTTCGAAAAATTTTTACCAAGTAAAAAATACGTACAAAAGTTTAATTGACCGTACCAAAACAAATATCTTGACAAACTGAATACAGATATCCGAATCTGGTAAAATTCTAAACTGGAAACAATTCAAAAAACTGAAAAAATTTAAAGGAAGAGTGACAAATTTGATTGCCATGACATGGACAACTTTCAAAAATTCTTTGGTAAACTTTATGCCAATGCACATAGCACCATAACTGTAGAGAATAAGGAAGAAATGCTTCAAAATGCAGAGGCAATTAACAATAATTGCCAACCATCCCCTGCCACAATCAATACTCAATGGCCAGATCTCTGTGGACGAAATATCTACTGCGCTCTCTCACTCAAAAACGGCAAAAGTTCCTCGGAGGATATGATATGCAATGAAATACTGAAGACCTTGTCCACAACAAATACACAACTCCTTTGCAAAGTATTTAACCGCTGTTTGGACACTGGAACTTACCCGTGGAACAACAGCATTATAACACCCCTACACAAAAAAGGCGACAAAGATAATCCCGACAATTACAGAGCAATTGCTGTGAGTAGTACAATCGGGAAACTATTCTCGACCATTATGCTAAACAGGATAATCCAAGTTCAAAAATGAATACAACCCGGACCCCATAAATCAACTTGGCTTCGCTAAAGGAGCTCAAACATATGACCACATACTCACACTCAACACCATTACGTCTAAATACAAAAAGCTCAAGGTTCCCGTCTATGCTGTTTTCGTGGACTTCCGGAAAGCTTTCGACTCTGTTTGCCGTGAAGCTCTTTTCTTAAAGTTAGCTAAACTAGGTATCACTGGCAAAACATTTAATGTCTTAAACATATGTATAAAAATTCCACTGGCCAGATAAAGCTATCTGGATTTGTCAGCGAAAAATTTGATATCAATAAAGGAACTGAACAGGGTCATCCACTTTCCCCTGATCTTTTAAAATATACATTAGAGATCTTTCCCCTCGACTAGAATTTGATAACTGTCCAAAACTAATGAACCAACTTATCAGTCACTTACTATGGGCAGATGATCTGATACTCTTGGCACTGGACCCCAAAACCTCCAAAAGCAACTCGATGCTTGAACAATTTCTGCTTGGAATGGGGCGTCGAAATTAATGCAGATAAAACTAAACTCATGAAATTTAATTCCCGCTTCGATAATTATCAGCCGGTTCCCCTCAAATAGGTAATCATTGTTAGAAGAAGTCGAGTCATACTGTTATCTAGGAATCGAAATACACAAATCCGGCACATTCACAATGCCCGAACTGAGCTCAAAAAGAAAGCCATGCGTGCACTTTATGGCATGAAAAGCTCAGTAAACAAATCCAAATCATCATTCCGTTCTCTAACAACACTCTTTGACGCTCTTATTAAACCTATCGTTCTTACGGAGCGCCTATTTACACACCTAATATGCTATCATAAAACACATAACAAAACAAGTCGATCTCAATATGGATCCCGACCACAAAAAAGAAATTTCAAACTAGTATCCTCAGAAAATTAGTCTTCTGAACAGCGAAAAAGTTCACCTTCACTTTCTTAAATGGTCCACTGGGTGTAAATCGTAAAACCAGTAACGCAGGCGTCTGGGGTGATTCAGGCCGCTACCCATTAATCTATGAATGTATTAACCTCACTCTCAAATATACCCAACGCTTGAAAAATCTCAAAGATAACTCCCTTGTATCCTTAGCTTTCAAAGAACAGATGAACATGAAATTGGACTGGTACAGAGGTTTGGAGCATGTCCTCGCGCTAGACCCATGTTTCTCTACCGATCATGTCACAGCCTACCGCACACTCAAAAACAATCACTCCAAGTCAATTTCGAAAGTAACCCGAGTATCGCAAAACCACCAAAAGAGGACTTTCTTATTCACAACGGTTTCAAGAAACGAATTCCTCCGCAATCAACACAACCCATCAGGAGTAAATATTCACACCACACGTCATTACTAAAACTTGAAAAGTAGCTTTAGAGAATATTGGGGGTCCTGTATCAACCACTTCTCGGAAATTAGAATTCTATTGTGACCTAAAATCCAAATTTAACAAAGAGTATTACCTAGACAGTGTCATTAAATATGCAGACCGTGCTAATATCACAAGACTGCGGATAAGTGCACATCGACTCGAAATTGAACTTGGCCGATATAATCAAACTCCTCGCGATGAGCGAAATATGCTCCTGGTGCAATATAGTCTTAGGTTCTGGTATTATTGAGAATGAGATCACTTCCTTAACCATTGTGATCTTAACGCTGCATCGAGGCGAAAAGTCCTAGACAAATCCAATCAATCATATCAAATTCAATCAAACCATCTGCGTCATCTTGTTCTGTTTACACTGTCATCCCTGGAGCAAAACGTGCTCAAATTCATCAGCAACAACAGTGAAATCATTGAATTAATCACGAATGAAAGTCAAGTCCACCTCACGAGAGTCGTTGCTAGATTTGCCACTACGACGTGTTTTAACAACCGCAAGAAATTCGTCGACTCTCTGGCCAGTACATGAACACTGAAAATCACTGTACCAGCGCTTTTGTTCTTTTCGCGCAACAACGAGTGCAAAGTGGCCTGGCTCAAACATTACAGCATTACCAAGGCGATTGTAAACAAAATATTTTTTGTCAAAATCTTTATGTTTCACTTTAGTTTAAGTTATATTAATATAATAAATTCAAATCTATGATATTGTTATTATCTTAACAGTTACTATTGTAGCTTAAGATTTTAAATTTGTATTCCTTGTATTCCTTGTATTCCTTGTATTCCGTGATTAGGTAAACCAATCATATACACTATGAAAAAAACCTCTTTGCTCAACCGGTCATCTAGAAGCTACGTTCAAATTTTTTTAAGGGACAACGTAATTCGAATCCAAACAAAATTTCAAAAATTTTCTTATCCACTACCCCAAAACTTTAAGGGCAACTATCCAACTATTTTGGCCCCCCCCCAATTATAACCCTTTAAACCCCCCCGAAAACATTAGGGGAATTTTTAAAGGTTTTAAAGGGGGGCTATATTTATATCGCTTTGAACTTATTTTTTTTTTGGGAATTCCTTTTACACTTTTAATTTCAACAAATTAAGCAGCAACTTTAACTAAAACTTTATTTGAATAGAAACTATTCGGGGGAATATTATTTATTCAATAAATTTTTTGCTTAAATCTCTTTCAATTTGTTGCGTTAAAGTTTTAAAGAAATTCTCCAAAAAACAAAAAATTTTTAAAGGGGTCCCCCAATTTAAAGGGTGTCGAGTCAGGGGCACATAATCCCCAAGTAAATTTTTGTTAAAGTACATAAAATGCTTGATAACTTCATCTTTCTAATCTTTTTTGCCTCATGTTTTCAACAATGAAACTTTTAATACTCCCCTCTTGAAAAAAATTGGGCGTTCGCTTTTCAGAAAAATTATTTATATTTTTTAAATTTTGAAGGGGCTTTCTAAATTTCAATTTTAAAATTTCACAATCCTCAAACCCGGGTTTTCTATCATCCAAAGAACACTTCAAATTAAACTCGGGGGGCTTTAAAAAAGTATGCCATGACTTTTTGGCCCCCCCCCGTATATATCTGTCGAACTTCTATCTATGTTTCAATTTAGGATTGAAATTTATCCAATAATTTTTTAAATTATACCTGATAAATGACCCCTGAACTCGCGTTTCCCCCAAAACATTTTTTCATTTGTCCTATTTAGCTTATTACGGATTTATCCGGAATCATTAAATATCATGGATTTTAAAAACACAAACCCCTTCCAAATCTTTTAAATACTAACCCGTGTTTTGATTGTCTGATTTTATAAATTCATCTCATTTGGGGAAAGGGGGTTTTTTAAAAATCCTCTATGGGGGCAATAATACAATTCTTTTGTGCAATTTAACACTCCCTTTTTTCCGAATATCCTTGGCTTTTGTCTTTACTGAGCACACACCTAATTTTTGGGGTCGCGATTTTTCAAAAATTTCTACAAAATTTTTTAAGGCCCCCCCCGTGTACTATGGGGGGAAATGTCGTGGGTTGGGGGGTTCCCCTCCTACTTACCTTTTTGGAGGGAAATTTTTTTCTTTTTCGTTTTCCCAAAACATTCCCCCCAACTTCGCTTCCTTTTCAAAAGGGAAGTGGCCACAATAAACATGTATAAAAACTGCCCGCCAACTTTGTTGGCCGAACCCCCAAAAACGGGGGTTGCTCTTTGCTTGATAATTTTTAAAGGGGCTCCTTACCCCCCCTTCGTTCCCCCCTAATCAAAAGTTCATATCAAACATCAACATAATTCTCTGTGCCCATACTGGGGGCCAAACTCTTTTTAGGGGCTCTTAAACTTCGCACCTTCCCTTCCGCCCCCCCGTTTAAAAAAGATGGTTTTTAAAACTAGGGGTGAACCCTTTGGGTATACATAAAATTTTTGCCTTTTAAAATCTCCACAGGAAAGCCTGGGTAGGATTTTAACCCAACTTCTTTCTAAGTTGTGGGGGATCCTGCCTTGAACATATGTTACACTCTCGATAACTATTTTGGAACAAAATACTTTGCCTTAGGGATCACCCCCCCATTATATAAGGAGGGAAAGGGGGGCCCGGTTGTTTTTTTCCCATCGTCCTTATAACACTGCTTTTGCTCTCGCTGCAGATAAAGGTCCTTTTCCTTTGCCAAATGCAAAAGGGGGAAGGGGAAAACAAGAAAAGGGGTGGAAAAGGGGGGCAAACTTTAATACAAACCTTTCAAATTTTAGTGTTTTTTTTTTAAACTTAAAATTTAAGGTTTTTTTTCCTTTTCACCTTTTGAAAAAAACAAAAGTAAAGGTTACTTGGGGTTTTTTCAAAAAACGGGATTTTGGGGAAAAGTGGGCCCGGTGGGTTTTAAATTTTGTCGTGTTCCTTTTCCCTTTTTTCCATCAAAAAAAATTCCCCCAAATTGTCAATTATTTAATATCCTTGATCAAATGGGGGGGCCGCGACTTTTTTTAATTAAAAATGTTTTGGGATAATATTACTATTAGGGAATACCCCAATTTGTACGTGGGAGGGTATTTATTTTGTACCGATTATTTACCTTTTCTGATAATTTCTTGAATTACATCAATTAATTCTACCAATTTAACTGAATTTATGTGTTTTCCCCCCTATTTTATCATAAAATTATCAAAATTTTTATCAAAAAATTAATAGGATTGGGGTTTACTTTAAAATTTTATAAATGGAAATAATTAGCGTCCGCCAACAAAACAAGGGGGCCCAATTCTTTTTAAAATGAAACAATTAAATGTTTCGGTTAAGTCGTAAATAGCATAAAGAACCCCAATTTGTTTTTTCAGTTTTCAAACCAATTTCCCGATTTTAACTTTTAATTTAATTCACTAATTGGTACGGGGCAAAACTGATTCCCATGAATACCATAAAATTTAAGATTTGGGAAAACCCCAGGGGAATCTTTTATTTAATCTTACCCCAATATTATAGTTTAGCTAAATTTTTTCCCCGTTCCGTTGTTGGGGTTCAATTCACTTAAATAATTTCTCAAATTTATTTTTTTCAGGCGCCTTTTTGGGTTTCCCCTGTCATTATTTTTTTTCTTAAATTTTTTCTGTTGAAGTTTATTTTTATTACTTTTTTTTTTTTTTTTCCCCTTTCATTTACTGTTTCATTTTTCCCTACTGCCCCTGCCGTTCGTGTTACGGACTAACTTGATACAACACTATAAAACCCCAAACCCCGGGCTTCTATTTTTTACCTGGGGGTTTTAAATTTTGTTGTTTTTTCTTTTATCATTTAAAGCCAAACATCTTGTTTGGCGATTTTCAGAATGCTGAAACAATTATCTACTTCACTATGCCCTCAAATTTTGAATAAAATCACTCCTTAATCATGGTGTTAAATCGATTTGAAAAGTTGTTACTTTGTCAAAAATCAAGTTTTAAAAATGGATTAATTTAATGACGTCATGAAGTGGTAATGATAAGGTTATATTATTTTTTGATATAATGTAAAGTCTAAACAATTATCTTCAAGATTAAGACCTGTGGTCCGAAATGGCTGTAACTTTAAAGCTTCTGATTCTACGGACACTTGAATGTAGGCAATAATTGACTACCAAAGCGTCTATCACAGTGCTGGCAAGCATGCCTTTTATACGTTCTATACCGTTTTTCAGGCATTAAGCATTAAGGCTCATTGGAAGTCGTTCAGCAGGTTTATTTTTAGTTAAGAAATAGTTATGTCATGAAAGTTTTTGAGCGCATTGTTAAACGTAAACTGCTTTCTTTGACAAGTACCCTTCTTGATCCCAGGCAGCATGGTTTCTAGAGCACAAGTCATGCACAACCAATATGGTTGATTTTTGTGATAGCCTGGCATTGTCTCTAAACGAAAACATTATAAATCATGTTGTGTATTGTTATTTTGCTAATGCATTTGATTCTGTAAATCATGATATCCTTCTTCTGCTTCATTAAGCTAAAGACCTTATATAACATCGATGGTACAATTCTCAAATTCCTTACCAATTACCTTCAAGGCCGTTACCAAAGAGTGGTTATTGGTAATGAGATGTCATCTACCCTTTCAGTTAATTCTGGTGTCCCCCAGGGCTCTATTCTTGGTCCCTTACTCTTTGTATTGTTTATCAATGATATTCCCCTTGGCCTTTCGGATGATACTGATATTGTTTTGTATGCCGATGATACAAAAATCTGGCGTAAAATACATTCATCTTCTGATAATGCTAATTTGCAAATGGATATAGACTATCAGTATCTTTCTGATTGAGCACTAAGAAACAAAATGCGATTCCATCCAGCAAAATGTAAAGTACTTGTTGTTTCAGGGAAACCATCCTTATCTCATCCATTCGCATATAATCTTGATGGCTCTCCTCTTTTGTATGTATGTAGAGTTAGAAAAATATCTTGGAGTCGATATCACTCCTAAGCTAAGTTGGAATAGTCAGTGCGAAAGAATTTATACTAAGGCCTGCCAACAATATGGCCATTTCTTCTGTATGGTTAGAAGAAATGGCCATATTGTCATTGATCAGAAACGTTGCCGGGCCCTTTGCCTTTCCCTTGTTCGTAACCAATTCGAGAATTGTTCCATGATCTGGCGCCCTTGTAATAAACAACTTAGTGATAAATTAGAAAGTCTCCAAAAGAGAGCTATTAAATTGATTCTGTTTGAAGAGGGCCGCAGTTATCCACCTGAGCAATATGTCAAAAAGTGCAAGCTTGTCGACATTCCAGACAACCTTATAAGGTAAATGCGGCACATATCAAAAGTATTATGATATGATAATGTACCACATAACAGTGCTGTAGTGTCACATATATATAATAATGTAATTACATAATTGTGGGTGGCGTCGTCTGCTTACAGTGCTCAATCGGCAAGCCGAGAGCTAGATACAAAATGAAACGACCGGTTGAGTCAGACAACTGTTTCAATCATGATACAAAACCATGATATCATCAGTGACAACTGAGGTATAGGAACTAAAATCAAAATTACAAAGCTAAATTTTAACATATACATTCACTCGTGAAACAATACTAGGGGTTAGATATATGAGTCATTAGATTATAAAAGGAATTTCCGTTTATGGCGGCATTTTGTGAGGATTTCCGTTCTGGAGTTAAGTAAGTGTGGGTCAGAGGATCGAAGTAGAAATCTTACTTCGACCCTCTGACCCACACTTACTTAACTCCAGGACGGAAATCCTCACAAAATGCCGCCATAAACGGAAATTCCTTTTATAATCTAATGACTCATATATCTAACTCAACAGATGGAAGAAGCTCTAAAAGAGACTAGGAGAACAGCTATCAATCTTGGAATCGCTGAGGCCAACCGTGATATCACGAGAATACGGGGTGTTGAAAATCAAATGCTTGAACAAGCTACAGAAGTTTTATCAGAACAGCAGATAATACAACTTAAAAGGAGCATGGATAAAACCCAGTCGACCACCCACCAAAAACTCGTAAAGAAACACTCGGTAAAATTTAAGAATAAGAGTGATACTCCTATTTCACCTACTGATCAGCCTCTTTATCAGAAAAGAACCGAACGTTCTGCTAGCCAGCAGGCGTATAAAAAACGATGCCGGAAACACTACAAACATCGTAAAGCAGCTGAAAAGAAGGAACGTTTGGCTGCTAGACTGAAAACTATAGATGACTCCAACATGGTCATAAACTTTTCAGACATCACCCTACCACCAGAAGCGAAGCTGTTCCTTGCCAAAGGCACAGGTTTCGTCAGTTCCAGAAAACCGGATAGGGACAAACTGCACTACGATACCAGGGAGCTGATAAGAAATATAGCATGGAGAGCACATCATAACACGAACAACGATGAGGAAAATCGGGAAGAGCAAGACACCGTACCTACAGATCTATTTCCTAAAGCACTCTACATCAAGCGCACAGGTTGGCCCCCATTTCAACAACCAGGAATCGAAGAACTGAAAACAGAAATGAAACAACTTGTAGATACAATAGTACTGAGCAGACCCACCCCCAACCTGACAAAAGCGGAAACTAGAGGCCAAAACTGGTGTAAGAGCATGATGCGCCTTGGTAAATTGGTTTTCACAAGAGCTGATAAAGGAGGAAGTGTCCTTGTGATGAACCCCCAGGATGTGGATAAAGCTATAAGAGCTGAACTTAGCAAATCAGATGGTTACAGCAGTCTACCAGAAGACCCTAATGATGGAATTCTTAAAAACCAGAAGTTGCTTATTGAAAATCTAATCAATAACGGCTCTTTCAAAAACAAGATTTTAGAAACCATTACAGGGTACACAGAAAGAGGAGGGAAAATGAGAAAAACCTGTTTTAAGACAAGGACAGGAATACCATACCCACTATTCAAGATCCACAAACTAGACCCCCAACAAATCCTAGACAGGACCATTCCCCCATCAAGATTAGTACACGCTCTTACCCAATCTCCAACAACCAGGCTTGAACAATTCCTTGCTCACCACTTCGGCCAAGTTTCACGTAACTATGCTAGTGATGAATACATCAAGGATACAAACGATTTCCTACACCAAATAAAAGAAGTCGGAATAGAAGAAGGCGAATTACTCTATACTCTAGACGTGAAAGCCCTTTACCCGAGCATGGACCAGACCATCGTTCTACAGTCAGTCAAAGCAGCACTGGAAGAGGATAGAACCCTAACCCCTGAAATCAGAAGCGGCATACTCCCATGCATCGAATTCTGTCTTCAAAACTCTACTCTAGAGTACAGAGGCATGTATTTCAAAGCCATCAAAGGAGTACCAACAGGCGGCTCCATATCTAGACCTTTGGCTGACACATTCCTCAAATTTCTCAAACTACATCTCAAATCTAAAATACCAGAGTGGGATGTACTCATCAGATTATGGAAAAGGTATATCGACGACATTTTCGGTATATGGAGAGGTACGAAAGAGGAATTTGAGGATTTCGTCTCTAAACTCAACAGTGAGTCATCAACTTACGGGATAGAGTTCACAGGGGATGGAGGTAGAGAGCTAAGCTTCTTGGATGTTAAGGTCAGGATAACAGATCCAGAACACGACACACCAGTAACTCTGGCTACCTCTCTGTTCAAGAAACCTACTGATAACAGATCTTTTCTACAGAGGAACAGTCACCATCCTCCTCATGTCTTCAAAAGCGTTCCTTACTCACAACTTCTAAGAACAAAAACCATATGCTCAGATGAGGACACTTTTATGGAAGCAGCACAAGAGATTATGGGAGACTTCAAGAAAAGCGGATACAGGGATGCAGAACTTAAGGCAGCATTAACCAAAGCTAGTCTGGTTAACCGGGATCAACGCCTTACACCGAGGGAGAATACCAATGAGTCTATGCCAAATAGTGAACACTGCAACTTGATCCTCTCAACACAGTACTGCAAGGAACTCAACGAAATCAGGAGCTTCCTTGAAGATAAGAAACAAACTATTGAGCATATCATTGGTAAGCAGGTATCCATAACAATAGCTCACAGAAGGGACAACAACATCGCAGTTGAAATGTTCAAGAGGCGGAGATTTGCGACAACACCTGCTGACTCAGCACCCAACTCCATCAATACGGCGGACATAACATCACAAGCTTGCAATAGACCTCGCTGTCTTACATGCAAGCTAACTAGTGGAACAGCAAATGGTACTTTGACAGTTAACAAACAGATTATCAGAATTGACATGCGGCTTAACTGTAGTAATGAAAACGTGATTTATGTAGCCCAATGTAAACTGTGCGATAGTGGCTTTTATTTCGGCCAAACCTGGTTGACTTTAAGCACACGAATGAACAGCCACAGGGCAGCTTTTAAACCAGGTTGTTACACTAAATCGGCCCTTTCCATGCACATATCTGAAATGCACCAAGACAAACTTCCTGAGAAATTAAGCAATTTTAATTTGGGTATTATTAAACAATGTAGTAGAGAGGAACTTAACATGTTTGAAGATATTTATATCGAGAAATTTAAAGCGAGGATTATTGGGTTAAATAGGAGCAAAGTTACCGGGAATTAGGTCCGATGTTTGGCTATTTTTACCCTTTACACTTACACACACTCTCTCTTAGGTTATTAGCAGTAAAGTGTACTTTTTGCTTGCGAACGTGTTTCCTCCTTTTAACTTCCTATCTCAGTTCAGTCTTACTCTGCACGTTTTGTAGTTGTTTTGGCCCACTCCATGCTTTCACAGTAGTTACCTTATTTACATTACCTACTTCGTACATTTTCCTACTGACTTTTTCTTTTGAATTTTACTTTTATACTTTCGGAATGTTGTTTATTGATAATTGATTTCAAATTTCCCGCTAGATGATTCATCGATCCTGTTGATGGCGGTAAGCCGAAACTAGTCGAGACTCTGCGGATCATCCCGAGATACGTTGTATCACTGCTTATGCTCAATGATATCTAAAAAATATCTAACCCCTAGTATTGTTTCACGAGTGAATGTTTATGTTAAAATTTAGCTTTGTAATTTTGATTTTAGTTCCTATACCTCAGTTGTCACTGATGATATCATGGTTTTGTATCATGATTGAAACATTTGTCTGACTCAACCGGTCGTTTCATTTTGTATAATGTAATTACATATAATTCAGTTCCGAAAGTGCGCATTTTAGTGCCAAAAGTGCCACATGTTACAAATGATAGTGCTGCAAGTGCCACATGTTAGTGCCGCATGTTACATAATCTGATAGTGCCGCAAGTGCCACATGTTAGTGCCGCAAGTGCCGCATGTTACATAAGATAGTGCCGCAAGTGCCACATGTGAGTGCCGCAAGTGCTGCATGTTACATGAGATAGTGCCGCAAGTGCCACATGTGAGTGCCGCAAGTGCCACATGTTAGTGCCGCAAGTGCCGCATGATAGTGCCACAAGTGCCACAGTGCCGCATTTACGTAATAAGGTCGGCTCGATCATAAGGTCAGCTCGATCATAAGGTCAGAATCGTTGGGTGGTTGCATCTTTTTTGTAAATTCCAAAGTTGCACTTAGTCGACGTCACGTACAGCACTTGGTACCTGATCACCCCCCCCCCCCCCCCCCCCACGGATATCATAACAATGATATCTGGCACTCATAATTATCAGGGTACCATGAAACGTAGAGAAAAGTGTCAAAGGGGGGGGGGGGGGGGGGGCGGGGGTCAGGCCACGATTACGTAATTTTGCTGCCAGGAGGGGGAGGGGGTGGGTCTTGATTAAGGTTGATTACGGAGGGGGGAGGGGGGAAAAGGCTAAAATATTGATTACGTAATATGTGAACGACCCCTAAGTGTGTGTAATCCAAAGTAACAAAGCTTAGTTCTCGGTAATATTTAATACTACTCATTCCTTTATTTTGTTATATTTCAGGTTTACAGTACAAGAATACACGATATAATATGATCTCACAAACATCCCGAATAAAGTCTCACAGTTAATGGCTATTGAATTACGTACATCCAACAAACCATTAATATGCAAAGCCAATCTAAATAGAAATATCTTAGGATGTATTTCAAGATGAACTTGATCCTACAGTTCGACACTAACCCCACTCTCACTGTATTTGGGCATACATAAAGTTATAATATCTAATTATAATATGTTTTTATAGCGCATACATTCATGTGATAGATGGATCCGTCATGCACTGGGTCACGTGCAAATTTACCATTAGTTTGATCTGATTTATTAATCTCAACACTTATTTTACTTCGGACATTCCAACAGCCACATTGTTACACAAATGTGTAACCAGCCAATTACAGGAAGCCGAAGGATTCAATTATACATTAAGGTAGTGTGTACCATACTTTCTTCGCCCGAGACTTTGCTGCAATGGGCAGCTCCTCATTTAACCCTCACACCCGATTTCTCGAGTATTTGGCTGAGTGGACCGGGGGGCTGCATAGACCACTCAGGATCCTTAGCTGAGCGTCGACGACGCTCACCCCACGGCTAGTGACAGAGTCGGGAATCGAACCTGGTACCTCAAGCAATACCAGGCGGATTAACCAACTGAGCCACTAAGCCACTAAGCCGTTTATAAAAAGGTAAAGTGAATGCAACTATAACAACTAATTAAGATGAACTTATTTAAATATCTGATCACTTATAAGATAACACACCCTTTGTCGTCACTTTCTGCTGTCTGAAAATAAATGTAATGATAGGTCGCAAGAGGAATTTCTCAGCGAAGTTCTGAATATCAATTTGTGACAAAATTTCAGAGCAAATTCGTCTTTAATTTAGTCACTACACATTATCATCAGTCATCACTATTATCTTGGAATTTCTACAGTAAGAAGATAGAAAAGAGTCAGACACAGAACTCACCGCTCCTTTTTCTGTACGATCGTCCTGCAATGATAAACGATATCAGCATCATAAATCAGGATTATGATTTTTAACGTGCACTAAGTAGGGTATGATGCAAAACTTAGTAAAATTGATTAGATATTTAAAGTGATGTTAAATTTAGTTCAAAAATACATGATGAAATGAAATGAAACACAATATAAGAATGATAATAGAGTTTATTTTTATTTTCATACGTTTGTGCATTTTTCCCTGACAAATTTATTCAGATTAATTTCTCGCTAGAATTCAAATTATAACAGAATTATAAAAAGTTCAAGGGAATGATCTCTAATGAAAGGGAATTCATCCCAAACAGTGATTAAACCATAACTTACATCATGAACATCTCCAATATAGTATTGAGCAAGCAGATCTCTTGCGTCTAAGGAGTGTCCGACATCCTCGAAAGCATAGGTAGCCTCCGATCCTGCATGTTCCAGCATAACTTCTACGCCACCAGGATGCTGAGAGGGCACAAATAAACAAACTAGATACAAACTATAAAGGAATACTGAATATAAATAGTTACTAATCATAACAGAAATCTGAGAATCTAGGCAGATTCCTAACCCACCTCTTCAAGGAATTTGGTGACATCGTATACTTTATTGTGAATTGCCATCCATATATTTTCAGCATCGCAGTGTTTGGACACCTCCTCCAGCTTGTACGTCTGTGAAGAACATAATATTGTAACATAATCTTAACATTATTTCCATTTTGTTTCAAATTATTATATAAGACAGCTCAGGCTACTTCAGATAATATTAAAGAACCGATGATATAATCATTTTTATTTGCAACCAGTTCAGAATGAACAAGAATTGCGCCCGTTGTTTCGTTTTGGCAGACGCTAGATTTCCGTTCACTATAACTATAAATATAAGCTCCAATCAGCTCACTTCATAATAATAATATTCATACACATCAGTACACTATACTACGCATGCCACGTACAAATTGGGCTTGGCCCGCTTATAACCTAATCATTAATTAATACTATACATTACACCGTTAAGTACATTGAAACACAGTCGCGCCGCGCATTCATTGACCACAGGCTATCTATACATCACATCTCCGCAAGCAATCCTCGCGCGCTGTACTGCACGCTGGTTGTCATGGTAACGGACGGAAGGACAGATGACAACATATTCAGACCCACCTACCGCTATCTCCAAAATCCACGTTTTTCTGCAAAAACGTCCATTCGTAACCTTTCACTATTGCCTTTTTACAAAAGGGTGAACGGAAAAAATCTATCAAATTATCTCCCTAAGTAGGCTAATACCTAAAATGCATAGTATAGTATATTATGGCAATAATATCCCAGAAATAAAACATGGAGAAATCATTGTGCACCTCATAGAAAATGAATAAATTGATATTAACCTTTCCTGATGACTCCTGTCCCTCCATAGTTACATCCAATTCTTTAGCAAATGATCCTGTTTCGTTAGACATGTTGCTTTTAAAAGCTAAAATTAATACTTGGTTGAAACATAATTAATAATGCTATATACTATACACATGAATGTTGAGATAAAATAAAATCTAGCTGCATATAAACTTATTTGTAATATTATCGTGGATGGAGAACAGACTTAAAGTGACATGTAACACAGCATTATTTACATTCTAATATTTTGTAATAAGGCAAAAAAAAACATTTAACTCATTCAAGAAACTATTCTACTATGGTTTAAATTTGATGAGTCCTCATGGAAATTTTCTCTACTTTTAAGCTGTTTCTAATAAAAGGCAGTAATATCCATCAGCTGCTTTTGATACCATTGCTCAATATTTTTCTTAGCCGAATTTATTGCTACAGCGTGCCGGTCAAAGGTCAGCACTTATTAGTAATTGTATTATGATTTTCATTCACACTTATTGAAAATCGAGTCTAGAAATCTTCTTCTATGGAGCAATCAGCCTCAAACTTTCCAGGTTTTTTAGTAGAAAAATCGTCAAAAAATAGGTCAAAAATTTTCAAAACCGAAGGAAGCAATTTCATAGGCCTATCCCAAAATTTTGTCTATGGAATCTCTTCTAAATGATCCTTAGATTGCTCAATAACTGTAGTTCAAGAAGCTCAATGCAAGTAGCAAGTGGCAAGTGAATTAAACAATGCATCACATGGAAAATCGTATGGTATGTGAGGGTTTCCGCACTTATATTATCATTCTATTATCATTATCACGAGGTCAAAGCAACTGAAATAGGAAGTAGGAAATCTGTGAAGAATACGACAAACTTGTCCTAAAGGAGTACTTTAAGGATCTATATCAAACTCTATTTGAATCGCACACTGGGTTTGGATTATCTGTATGGGGTTGTATTAGCAATAACCGACTTGACCTCCTCTTTAAAACACAGAAAAAAATGTATAAGAATTCTGTTTGGAGGTCATTAAAGAAGCTCACCTAGAAAAGTTTAAAACGAGGTCGAATAAGCATGCAGCAAAACAGGTTACCAGTCCACAGCCTATACAAGTACACTTTTCCTTTCGAAATTTTCTAAACCATCTTCACTATTCATTTACAAGTATTATATGTGGGACAGCTGTCGAAAAACATCAAATAAGATAGTTTAAATTTCATATGACATCTTTGATAGGATAGATGTGTCTGTGTCTAATAGGAATAGTTATGTAAGTTATGCGCGCTAAGTATGTTAGCGCGCATAACAAGGCGCGCTAGCATTTTACTGCCATTCTATGTTTCACTGATTTCTGGGCCACAATACACATTATGTCCAATTTGATTCTAATTGTTGCTCCTAATCTGATAATTCTAATGACAGTGACTGCTCCCTATTAACCAACCGACCAACATTTTCGGTCGAACCCTAAAATTACTAATACCAAATTTAAACCCCGCATATGTTCATTATATGCAGGCCTCTTGATTTATGTGCGTGTATAGTCTCCAAATCTGCTCTCTGCTCTCGGACTTTGTTCTTTTGAATGGAACTGTTTGTATACTTTAACAAATAGTGATTTTAACTTAGAGATAAACTGCTATATTATTATATTTGTGTACCAATGTTCACCCAACTTAACGTCTCTCACTAACACCATCGCCCGGCAACCAATTTTAAATTAAAATTTATTAACGATCTGACAACAGACTGGCGATCAACGTTCCCCGTATAGTAGCTCAACGGAGGGGTAATCAGGGCAGGTGTTAATGAAAAATGTACGTGTCCTTCCACAATCCCTTCTGTTGGGTCACACGTTATTGGGAGCTGAGATCGCTATCGTGTAACTAGAAGCAGTATATACAAAGTAACTTAGGTGATAGGTGATAGGCAATATGAAATTACACATCTTATTTTATCCCGTCACCCATGGACTTATCAATTAAGGGCTGATGGTGGTGTCATCGTTTGCGAATGCCGGCCCATCGAGGAAAATCTTTTTACTTTGTTTTTTAACCATTATAAAGTATGATTAGTCGGATATAATACTGAGTTCAAACAGTTCCCGAAACGAAAAAGCAAACATTTGATTTTTGTTTCGGCGACTCAATCGTCGATGGGCTGGCAAATATTTGTTGTCGAGTAGTGTTGAATACTCATATTAACATGATTATTGATTTAATTTAGGAATTGTATATAAATATCTTTGACCAAGTTTAATTGTCAATGAGAATGCACCCCAGCACTCGGCGCGCGCGGCGGCTTTGACGTTAGCGGCTACAAGTTAGGCAGCTACAGAAAAAATGCCGCGCGCGTTCAGCGTACGGCTTACCTGGGGACCCCAGGCTATTATGTTCATTAACATAATAGAATAGAGATTAGGCGGAATGACAGGCTGAGCGCGGCCCAGTAACGTACGGCTTTTCGTTTTTGATTTTACAAATGGAAAAGCAACTTTTAATGATTATAAATGGAATTATCGGATATTTATAATTCAATATGTATTGATTCTTCTGTGAAAATTAAAAATTGTATTTTATTTATGAAAGAGAATCCATTGGTAGCTAAAAGGAAAAAGGTTAATATCAAAGGTATTTAGTTGAATTTTTTAAAAGTTTGTAATTATATGTGATATGGTTTCAAACGTAAAGTGTTCATTTTCTATGAATTTCTTTTTGAGATGCCCATAGTAGAGGCATTATTTATAATGTTATGTTAAATACTCCGACAAACGGATTTAAGAAGCCAAAGGAGCCACTATTACTGCATTCATCATTCAACATCATTGTCTTTTATCAAGAATTGTCTTTTCTGAATAAGTTAATAGTTAATAGTTTGTAGGTTTACAACCTAACAGGACGCGCGCCGAGTTGGACTCCAATATATGGAACAGATATTTTACGAGTATCACCCGTTAATTAATAGTTAATAGTTAATAGTACTATGTTTACAGTATGTACTGAAGGGATATCCTAGGGATTTTTTTGACATTTTAACAGGTACCTCTCCTCATTTAACCCTAAATCTAGTTTCCTATCATCCAGCTGAGTAGACCTTGTATCACGTTGCGACCCCCACGGTCGTTTCACTATGTCCTGACGATACAGGGGGAGCCGCGCACTTCGTGCGCGGCGGGTCATACAACGTATGACAAAGTAGACCGAGGAGATTGCATTAACCATTGTTAACGATCTGGCCCGGCGCGCGCTACTTCGAGAAGAATGCGGCGCGCGCTACTTCGAAGAAATTTAGACGAGTAACATCCGTCAAAGATTGCATATAAGATCCAATGGATTCTTAGCTACTCCCTTGACTAGGTGATACTGCAGAGTTACTTTACCTGGGGACCTCAGGCTATCATGTTCATAAACATAGAGATTCGGCGGAATGACGGGCTGAGCGTTACTGGGCCGCGCTCAGCCTGTCATTCCGCCGAATCTCTATTATGAACATAATATCCTGAGGTCCCCAGGTAAGCTGAGCGCGGACCAGTAAACTGGTACCCAGTATAGTGCGCCGGCTTGATTGACGTTGAAGTTGCTCTAACCAGAGCCTTCTCGCTTGCAGTAGCGCGCGACCGCCGAAGGCGGCATTCTACTTGTGAAACAAGCGCGTCACGCAGTACGCGTATACACATGGCTATGTGAAACGTTGAAGCGTGATCGGCTGCACCGAGCTTCGAAGGATTTTGTCATACGTTGTATGACCCGCCGCGCACGAAGTGCGCGGCTCCCCTGTACCGTGGGGGTCGCAACGTGATACAAAAAGGATTGACATCGTCAATTAAGATTGACGTGATGTCAATCCTTCGCACAGCTGATCGTAGCGGCGACCAATAATGCATTGCTACATGCTACAATTTAATCACGTTGATTGACGTTAACGATTACATGGTACCCTACAGGCTAGAATGTTCCTAAACATATATTTATTAGAGATTCCGCGCATGACACATGACCATTGTTAATGGTTAATGCATGGACTAGCCCGGCGCGTGCTACTTCGTAGCACTTGAAGTTGAGGTCCCCAGGTAATGTACCAGTGTACTTCCTTGATTGACGATGTCAACCCATCGAGATCGTTGCTTTACGATTCGACTATTCGATGCGAAGCAAGTTAATGCTAGTTTGCGTGGCGCGTCGAAGCAGCGAAGTCCTCCAATGTACTTCCATACTTTTATTTGGAAGGCGTTGCGTTGTATATAATAATAATGTCATGGTTGTTTTGCTTTGAAGTTCGCTCTAATATCCAGAGCCTTTGCGCTTGCAGTGGCGCCCGCCCGCAGTGGCGCGAAAGCACATGGTTAGGTGAACTTCGAAGACCAGATTCGGAGCTGGAACTGTTGCCTAGCAGAAAAATATAAAACGGGTGATACTTGTGTAACATATTACGTATAATCAGCCGGGCGCCGGGGGTTTCCAAATGACTAGGGAGCGTTCACATATATGACGTCAGCAAGATTTTGGCCAATTTTACCCCCTCCACAATGACGTCAGCATTTGCGAGACCCCCTTACTTAATACATACCCCTCCCGTCAGCCAGCGACTGCGAGGGGTACTAATTCGCTCGCCCAAAAATTTCACGTGACTTCGATTTTTATGGTTTTGCAGCCGTACAAAACGGTTTTACATAAATCCTAATCCTAACCATATAGAGCCCTAAACAATCGAATTCATGTTTTACTACTACTAGCCTGTCACCTGACCATTGTTAATGATCTGGCCCGGCGCGCGCTACTTCGTAGCTCTTGCCATTTCGAGAAGAAAGCGGCGCGCGCTACTTCGAAGAAATTTAGACGAGTAACATCCGTCAAGCCTGTCACGTGACCAAAACGGTTTTTTGTCCATAACTCTCGAGGGCCGGAAGCATTTTTACCCTACGTCATCGGGGGTGATTCGGAATCAGCGTCCAAAAATGCACCGATTCATCTCAATTTCATACTCAAAGGGCCTTTTCACAAGAATTTTCATTAAATTTGGGCGAGCGATTTAGTAGGAGCGGTCTGTGCAGGCAGGGACAATTTAAGTGTGTGCGTCTGAGTTAAACTTAAACAGATGGTCAATGGTCAACAGAGTTTAGTTCACCAAAGTACTAATATTACTATTAGGGATATTATATATTACGACTTACTCGACTCGACTTAGGGCGGCTTCAGCGTCCGAACAGAAATAGTCTTCTTCCAAATCTGTCTATCCAGCATGAGTTTGTTAATCCCTTTGCTGTCGTCAAGCCCCGTGTCCTTCCGAAGGATGTCAATGTATGTGAGATGTGGTCTTCCCCTTCGACGATGTCCTTGAAGGGGTTCCTAGAAGAGAAGTTGATGACTCAATAGTTCTTCATGTCTGGCTAAATGACCTGCGAGTCTCATCCTCCGTGCAGCTATCTTATCAGATGCTCTGATGAGGTGTCCATACACCTTGTCCATACACCTTATAGTCTATGTAATACTAATAAGCGCCATGAGCTGGCACAGAATTTTTTGTCTCTGATTTTGATAAATTTGGTACCAAAAGTTGCCTCTAAGTGTGAATAATGAAAATTCACCGTGTAGCACGATAACGTCGAGCTGTATGTGGGCCTTTTGTGCATCGCAAGAGTGTACAAAGGACGAAAAATGGGTAATTTATTGCTTAAAATGCCTATAACTCCTATCATATTGAATATTTTGAAATAATTCATATTGGCTAGTTAGAGGCGGTCCGTGTAGGCCTTACACTGTGCTTTCAGCAATACTCATACGTATATCCGTAGCTGTGGTTGCAATGCGCCTAGTCTACTGGAATGATTCTTCGGAATTTCGCTGGATTGCACAACTTTCGTCTTAGTAGATTCCAAACACAAGGAAATTTTCCTTTTGGTTGGTAATATACTCAATGATGGGAGTACAGTGTATTGGCTATGCCCCGCATACTAATTTAGCTCTATCTAGTCCCCTGCTACACGGCATGTAAACAGGGATTGGCAAGTTAGAGGTGGTCCGTGTAGGCCTTACACTGTGCTTTCAGCAATACTCATACAGGATCGTAATGAACTTAGTCGGACGCAACTTTTAGTACCAAAATTATAATATTTGAAGAACAAAAATTTTCAAAAATTTGTTCAAAATTTCACACAACATACAAGGGGGGAACCCTTGTTTTCAGATAAAAAATTTTTGAAAATAATTTCCTTTAAATCTTAAAATATTAGTACTAAAAGTTTCGTCTCGATAAGCTGATTACGATGCCATAATATTTATGTGATAATAACTGAAAATGTGAAAGTTATAGGCCAAAAACTAAAAATTTGCGCGAAAAAAGCACGCGCGGCGAACAAGCGCCATGTAGCATTTTTAGCGAAAATTGCTACACGGTGGATTTATTTTATTCACATTTTTAGACAACTTTTGGTACCAAATTTATCGAAATCGGAGAAAAAAAGTTCTGTGCTCGCGCTTGGCGCTTATTACACTGACTATTATATATATATTTTTTATAGTCTGCCGCTCTTTCCAGTCAATGTTCAGTGCCATCCTCAGCATTCTCGTATAACATCCATCAATACGTTTTGCGAGGGTCTGGCTGACAGTCCATGTTTCAGAGCCATATAGAAGGATGGACTCGACTGTAGCCAGGAACAGTCGTATCTTGAGATCGCTACGCATATATATCCGACTTCCATACAAGCTTCATCTGGTGACACGCTCCCCATGCCTTAGCTTTCCTCACTTCGAAGTCCTTCTCCGAACTCTTCATTCTACTACCCAAATATACGAAGTCATCGACTTTCTCAATGTTCTTCCCACTCCCAGCAACCAGAGTCGGGTTATCATCATCTCTTATGTTGATTCCCATGTACTTAGTTTTCCCTCGTTGAGGTGGAGTCCAACTGAGTTGGCCGCCAGTTCCAGACTCCTGAGGAAATCTTGTGCCTCCGCAACACTATCTGTTATAAGAGCAAGGTCGTCAGCAAAGTCCGCATCAGTGACCTTGATGAACTTTATTAGCGACGGTTTTATTGCTAATATTAATCAAATTGATTCGAAACAAAAATTGTTGCCAAAATGCACGTATTTTTGCTGACGTCAGCAATGACAAATGAGCAAAGCTCAGACCCCCCTAGCTCCCCGGCCCTCGGTCAGCATTTTCAAACCCCCTCCCCCTCGGCTGCTGACGTCATATGTTAACGCCATGTGGCTATGTGTAAAACTGATTATGGAGGGGGAAGGTGGAGGGGTGAAAAATTGATTACGTAATATGTGAACGACCCCTAAGTAGCGCACACTGGGTCCTTACTGGGCCGCGCTCAGCCTGTCATTCCGCCGAATCTCTATTGTTTCTCTATGTTTATGAACATAATAGCCTAAACTGGTCCTTGGCAGATTGGCGTCGTGGGACAATGTTGCATGTTGAGCACGACGGTCACGCAGCAGCTAGGCAGCTGCAGGATGACGAATATAGAAGCCTAGACGGGGATAATAATTATATTACAAAACAATGAAAACACCCGAATAACTGTTCGCTTGATAGTTGTTTAATATTTACAATTGACACAAGTCTTACTAAGTAGATTCACAAAGCAACAATTAAACGAACTTTCTAGCATGAGTCATGGAGAGATGGGAACAATTCTGGATGTTAAAACCAAGGTGTTACTGTTAAGGAGCTCTATTATGAGTCACAGAGAGAATCAAAGTGTGATTTTAAGTTTAAAATTCAAGTCGGCAATATATTTACTTGAGTATATGCATGATCTGAAAATGGAGTAATGCCAGTACATGGTGATAATTACAAATGCTATGAGTGAGTCAATAATTAGGGAGTAACTGATATCAGATATTAGCATCATTACAAAATAGAGTAGACATTAACGCTACCAAAATAACACTATAAATGATAAACGTTAAATTCAAATAAATCTATTTAATAAAGGGTTACTTTGTCGCATTTTTTGAGGTATTTTGATCATCCACGAACATGACAAATCTCACTCTTAGAGCCAATCAATTATTACAATTTGTCATCAACCATTAATATTCATCGCATCCCCTTATATCAGACGTTTTACAGTCATTAGTGGACGACGGAATCGAAATTCAACGAGTAATATTTGGGATTCCTATAATAATTACGTTAACTTAAAGTATTAAATAATCTCATATATAGCAAATTCCACACCACAATCAAACATGCCTTGAAATTTTGAGGCTTTCGAAAAAAAAAACGGTCGACAAAAATTTCATCTTAAGCTCAAGATTAGCTAAAGTAGGAGAAGATAAACCCACAATCGCAGAAGCGCTCTTCATCAGAGACTAGAGATATACATGTCACAGAAAATTCTAAGATTTTCCTGACAACCACTAAAGATTACACTAAGAATTATATATGTAGATTACATATTCGTAATATATAATGTATAGTTTGTAGATAGTAAAAACTTGAGATGAAACTGTCCGTAATTCCATAGCAGCGGCCATCCGAAGACCATGGCAACCAAATAACTTTATATTTGAGGGTATGCACCTCTTTACGATACCTGAGGACAAGATATGGTTACTATCGTTACTAATACATTGTATTGGTCGCAAAAATGTTGCTCACTAAAACATTGGCCACTTAAATATCGGTTACTAAATTACTTAACTTGAACATTTAACCCTAGAGAAATACATAATGACAGCTCCATTATAATAACATTGCCTATCACGTAAATTGCTCTCCCAACTTAAATTTACCACCGGTTGCTCTCAAAAATACATATCAACTCTCATTTTAGGCTCGATTTTTCTGTCCGAGAATTGTATTGCAATTAATATTTGGGTTCAGAAATGGCTAATGTTTACTGGTGGCTAATTCCCATGGTGGACTCATCATCTTCCATAAGATTGGTTGACCACAAAATGTTCCCCTTGATAATGAAGTATTATATATACAGATTACAAGGTGGTCCAAAAGTAACTGCCCACATGCAACCCTTTAATAAATCACGTAATTCTTCTTAGAATTGCACAGAAATCTCAGAGATTATAGATATTGGTCAAACTTAGATTTCCTGAAAGTTTCGTTAAATTTAGTTAATTACAGTGGGTGTGGCACGCCACTACCTCCTTTTCACTATATCACCATAAAGTGATAACGCTTTCAGCTATTAACTTCAAAGTTTCTAGACACATTTGATTTGATAATTGAAGTGCGTTCCCAAAATTTCAAGTTGGTTGTTCACAATTTAACCGAGTTATGACCCTTTTAAGATCTTACAGATACGTGATCCAGCACTCAATCAGTGATATCTTCACTTATAGGACAGCAACCGAAGCGCGGTTTTAAGGAACGTCACTATCACTATCAGTATTAACTCAAAGTGATCATATCGTCATCCACAAACATGCTCGTTACCGCCTAATGAGGCTCAATGTTGCTCGCTAGCGAATAGCTCCCGATGAGATTACTGATTGGGTAACGGAATGACTGATTAAGTGCCAAGTTCACGTATCTGCAATATCTTAAAAGAGTCATAACTCGGTTAAATTGTGAACGATCAACTTGAAATTTTGGGAAAGCACTTCAATTATCAAATCAAATGTGTCTAGAAACTTTGAAGTTCATAGCTGAAAGCGTTCTCACTTCATGGTGAAATAGTGAAAAAGAGGTAGTGGCGTGCCACACCCACTGTAATTAATTAAATTTTACGAAACTTTCAGGAAATCTAAGTTTGACCAATATCTATAATCTCTGAAATTTCTGTGCAATTCTAAGAAGAATTACGTGATTTATTAAAGGGTTGCGTGTGGGCAGTTACTTTTGGGCCACACTGTACTAGTATAATATGGAGTATGGACCAATGTAGCAATATTGTAATTAAGCCTTGTAAATGAGAGGTTGAACATTTTGGCTTGATGACAACTCCTCCGGTGGAAGATTATTAGTCTACTAACTACATAGCTTTCAACTCTCATCAATATCATTTCCAATAGCCGGTGAAAGATTATGGCTTACAATCGGTGACAATATTAGAATCAAATTATGAAAATAGTACTATTGAATGTTAAAATATTAGTATTAAATATACTGGAAAAAATAGTATTAAGATATGACAAATGGTAAAACTGCATGCAATAGTGTATCAGTATAGTGTACATATTAATATAGTAATAGTATAATAACGTTACCTCTCGCTAGTTTGACGCCTCAGCAGATCCACCAACAGAGTCACACTGTAGTAATCTTACGATACTGGGGTCGCTCTTGGCTCCCTCCACGAACTCGGCTAGCGACAATTTGCCGTCAAGGTTCCTGTGAAATGCGGACAGGATGAGAGGATCGGATGAGGATCGAAATTTAGGATCATCAGGGTTTCAAATTCAGAATGAGTAGTTTGAAATCATGTCCACTAGAAGTTAGCACGTTTATCAGGGATTTACTAAGAGACAGAAATAGAAGAGGACGGGCGTTTTTTTTCTTGATGATTAATTAAGAACCTCAGTTCAAATGTTACACTTACGAATCTGTTATCAGTATTACAAAATATGCTACACTTTATCTTGAAATTCTATCATTATATTCGAACACAGAAACTATTACGGCAAATGACAGTCGTACGCCCGATCGTATAACCGTGCCACGGAACGGTTTTGAATTTGAAATTCCCGTGAATTCTTTCATTCTTGAGACAACAAAACATAATAACAACCTAACTTTGATAAACGGGAGAATATTATTGAGCTTAAACGAGAGATATTTGTTTTAATTAACTACACCAGACGCTGTTAACAACAGCTGCTGTGGACACTACATCAAACATTACATACGAAATGGAACGAAATTATATATGTATACGAAATGGAACGATATACATACAGAATTCGAGGTTAATTCCTCTGAACTTCACGCTAACATAATATTGCGCAGGTTGCAAAAGTTAAAACTCGTTTTTACGGTGAGATCACGATGAGTGAGGTTAGCTGCCACGTGTTATCATGCGATCAGAGCTCATGCTGCCAGAAGTGTGTCAACCAGGAAACAGCCACGAAAAATACACTCTCCAACAAGAAACATTGTTGTTAGAGAGCTACACACGTCCAATCTAGCGACTTCAAGTATCACCCGAAACAGTTTATAACTACCTCATAATTATTTCATTATCTGCATTGGCACCAATCAAAAATTCCGTGAAATCAACTAAACCATCATTGTTCCTGGATATGGAAAGCTCTATGTAAACTTAGGCGATGTTCATTTTCAAGACACATTTTGTGGAATGCTAAGAATTCTGGAGACCTATTTTTCAAGGGTCTTTGTAACATATACAGAGGGCCTCAAATGAGCAGAACTATATCTCAGAAACGGTTCAAAGTCTTCCACCTGTTTTTAAAATGGCGTTAAATGGCCTTAAATTGTCATAATAAATTAATATCAGCGTTCAATGATACGTTCATATAGAAGAATTTTGAGTAACATCATAAACTAAAAGCCGTTAAATATATCGTCCTTACCTGTCCATTTGTTTGAAAATCTTGTCAACCCTTTTCTCAGGTGTTGATTCGTCTTCAGGCATCTTCATCACAGTTCCCACCATTTTATAGATAGCACACACTATTTCTAACATTTCCTGAAATTAGATTACGAGTTAAATGACCTATGCAATGAGATATCTGTTGCTAAGCCATAAGTGTGCAGTATGTTTCGTTGGTATCCCAATCTTTCGTTGGTATCCCAACCTTCCCATAACCCTGTTCACATTAAAAATAAAATATAGTCTGCTGCAGTGAATGGTGCATACTGCACTACAGGAATTGAAGGGTCAAATATAAATGAACATAAATTGTAATCACATCATCTCAGGTACAATTCTGGAAAATTTGAACTTCTTACATTTCTGGAGATGTACCCATTTCCGTCAAGATCGTACATGCTGAAAGCCCATCTCAGTTTATCCTCAAGCTTTCCTCTCGACGTCACGGACAGTGCACATATAAACTCTGAAAATTGTTAGATTGTGAGCTGATTGTTGTGACCGGTGAACTCCGTGAAGCTCGGATATGAAGTACGTGACCGGATCTCTTAATGAATAATACGTTTAACAGAGAACAGATTCGATTCAATAGCTTGTTACAACTCCATGGAAATCCGCGTATTGCAACTCAATTTATAAGGAAATCAAAAGAAAACAACGTGCAGCTATTGAGCTATAATCATGGTTAGTGTAGTAATGTTTTTTATTCGTTACAACACAACATAGGTTCAATAGGTTCAACAGCTAATGTAGATGGGATAATAATCCCGGGTTCTTCCAAGAATTCAGACTTATCAGCTTCGTCAGGTGTTATTAAATCTAACCTTAAAAAGCACTTGCTATCCCTCCAAAATCGAGATGACCCTAATACATCTCGGTAACTAATCTATATTATATCTCAAACTCTACATCCGGTACGACTATGCACACATGATATCTCTCTCTGCCATGAAACATGGCTAACCTTTTAAACTGTGATTCAAAACCTAAAGCTAAACTAAAACTCAACTGGGCTCTCCTTTGTCACCAAACTAAACCAATAAGTAATTTTAGATTATTATATTTTTCTATATTTGTATAATAAGTATATTGACGTAGTGGATGGTTGAGGGGGTTTCAAGCACAGGTCACTCTCAAATCCTAAAGATAAGCAGTGGCCTTCGGCACTTGAAACCTCTTCAAACCTCCCCTGATTTATTTATTATTGATATTGTTTGATTGTGCCGTAAAAATAAATATTTGTTTTATTAAAATATTTGTTTTATTTAAACACTGGTCGAGGTGGAAATTTTTTTTTCTATTGCTAAACGGATTAATATGACGGGACATTCTTCATAGTATTTAAATTGATACAAAATTAAAAAATTATTTAGTGGCTACCGGTATACCTGAGCTAGCTGCGCGTGCGCTGCGAATATACAGAAATCAGCGCGCGCGTTTTACATCTATTTAAAAAAGCCCGTCCATCGTCAAAAAAGAAATAAGTGGAGTTATACCAGGAAATTTATGTGACTTGAAAACGATTATCCTGTAGGACTTTTTTTACAACCTTACAGTTTCACATGGTTGAGATAATAATGAGAATTAAGTACTGACTAGTAACTACTGAAGCACAAAATGTTGGACATGCCGACCAGCTAGATCTAGCTAGCCATTGATATCAAGCCAAGCGCTAACGGTAGTGAAGCCAGTAGGCGCCGCAGTATAGCCTAGCTGACGGCGATGCACTTTAGTAGACCCCACACAGAATAGGTCGTGCAGTTGCCGCCACTTACAAAATATTACATTTCACACCCTAAAACGTCTGCTTTGCATTAAAATACTGCAACAATTAATTAAAGATACAGAAATTAAAGGAAAAGAGCAAAAAAGTATACATTTTTTTGCTTCTTAATTTTGTAAACTTAATTTACTGGCTTCTCTAATTCAAAAGCATTGTTAAAATTTAAATGCATTGGTCCTTTAAATCAAAACTTCGGAAGAAATAAATCAACGGGTGAAAAATAAATATACGATTAAAGAGCTTTAATATTGAAGCAACAATTTTACAGGAATAGGCTTATATTTCAAACGCAGCTAGAGTTCCATTGGAATAGGAGTGCCTACTGTCATGTATTCAATATACACGATCATGCGAATCCAAGAAAATTTATCGTTCGCCTCATTTTAATGACTCCAAACTTCAGTGATTGGTGGAAATGGCTCAAATTAATGCTCACGTCATTAGTTAAGGCTAATTGGTGGCGGGCTATGCATATTGATCCCGATACAAGACATGTTCATTGAGAATTACAAGTAAAATACCGTACTAAGATGTTGTGACGTAAATAATTGCCCACAAATTCGATTAGAAAGTTTGTGACGATGTCAAGCTCTATTGTGCTGCAGCTGAGTGACCTTTGTACTTTGCACTAATCTCTACATCTCTGATCTCTATTAATAAGCAGAGTAGCACGGCTCACAGAACGCAATTCATCATTATTTTGCTGTCACGGGGTTATCTTATATTAACAGCTGTTCTCATGAAACTCTATTCGCTGAAACAGCCCTTTTGTAAGATATACCACTCAAGTGCTATAAATAATAATAATAATTGAATAATATATATATATACGGGTATCGGCCTTACAAAATGACAGGCCTCACAAAATGACAGCCCACATAGACCATGCTGTAGCTTAGGTTCCCTATACATTGAACTCTATTCCTTTTACTGTATGAAAGAAAAAGCATTAATTAACACTTCCCAAGGAATGATAATGACATAGAATCTATATTTCTTACATAAATATGGACGTTTTTGCTGTTCAGTCATTGCCCCGCCTAACTGTTACCCAGAATGGAGACCAAAGTTTAGAATTTAACCCCAGAAAACCAGGTACTCCCATGACTTATGTCAATCAAAGACTACTTTGGTCAAATAAAAAAACTGATTTACTGACTTTGGTAGAAGAAATGACAAAAAAATGACCTAGCCTCACAAAATGACAGTGTTATGCCTCACAAAATGACAGTTTTATTTTATGATACAAAGATGGCATATTTATATTGGATGCCCCTTGCCTAATTATTGGTATTCTTAAACCCAGTAAGCTTATGATGAGCCTAAATGTGTTTGTTTGATCATCAATTTTGATCAAAATGCCTCACAAAATGACACCGAAAAGCCTTACAAAATGACAATGTTTCAGATTGAATTACTTTCATCATCTAAAATGGATCAGAAACATTCAATACAAGAAGGAGTTAAAATAATCATAATCTGACAGTTAACAATCAAGTAGCATTAAAAAAGTGCAGTTCTGATATCAAAACTTTGATTTCAAACTCTTTGATTTCAAACTCTGATTTCAAAACTCAACAAAATAAAGCTTCTATTTTGTGAAAGCAGAGAGTAATAACAACTCCTAAAACATGTCAAACGTTAACTAAACACTGAGAAGTGATCTATCCAGTCATAGAAAATATCAAATATAACCAAATACTGTGTTCAAGTATGAAAACAAAAAATGATTTTTACGCCTCACAAAATGACATTTTTAAAATTTTTTCAAAGTATAAAAAATGTTCCTTTTTTTATATATTCTGGTAAAAACAGAACTGGTATAATATAAACAACATATATATCTAACAGTAAGACACGTGAAAGAATAATGAAACTTTTTCCCAAATCGGATTTGAAGTGATGCCGTTTTGGGTTGTCATTTTGTAAGGCACTATCTCACGCGAAATTGCCCAACTTTTTTTAATCATCCTTTTTCCTGTAAAAGCTATTCTAATCTTCAATCTATTATATTTATCTAACTGTCCTAGGTGAAATCAAATTTCTATAGGCTGCTGTTTAAAAATGACTGCCGTGACGAAATTGTCATTTTGTAAGGCATGTTTTTTTGGAAGATTTCAAAGATGACAATTTTTATCGCAAAATTTACGGTTTTTCAATCAAATCAACCCCCGGGAAGAAAAATATACCTGTTGAACTACCTATCTGGATAATAAAACATGAACAAAACTCATTTTTGTGCATTTCAGAGCCATCTCCTTTTTCGTGTCATTTTGTAAGGCCGATACCCGTAATAGATACTTCGTAAAATAATTCTTTGAATTTTAGGAGAATACCTACATTATAATGTGACGTGATTATCTTATATTATAAAGGAGTATATAAATAGAATGCTTAAATTTTACAGTCCCCTGATGTACACACATAATATCCACTGCTAAATTCTTTCTAAAAAAAAGTTACAGCTAGGCTGCAGTGCTTCTGTGCAGGAAGCTGTTTAGTCAATGTAATAAAATAATGTGTAAATATTTCGTTTACCGCAACATTTAGTAATAATAATGACTACAATACAACATGCGCACACGTTATCTATAATGATTGAAATACTTCGTTCATTAACGTCACTTGCGTGAAATGTCAGGTTTTGTAAGATCGATCTTGCCCCCCAGGTCTAATGCTAATAAATATGAGATGAGAATGTCAAATGATAAGGCGCACACGTCACTGCAGAGCCAGCTTATGAGCGAGATTTAAAACCAGCAGTTATTTATAAACTGGTTCGAATAATTGTATCATCACTCGGCCCGCCAAGATAATCTGTGAGGTTTTCGTCGTGGGTGGAAAACTTGTGAGGTCTAGAGTTACTTTTTATAGACTATCCAAGTTTGTGTTTTAACATGGTTTTGTGAATTATTACATATTACGTCTAATTTGAGAGGATTGTAGCGTCTCTGAGAATCAGTGTTAACTTATTACTCCAGGTGATGAAGAGTTGTTAACAGCTGAGAATTTGTTCCCATCTCAACAAGGTGTTTAAAAACTATCCCGGGAGTGTTAAACTGAAACTCTCAGTTTATGAGTGTGGCCTTACAATTCCTCAGACTTTATTATAGACAAATTTTATAGGTCTCATTGTGCATGTGGGTCACAACTCACAACCTTTTAATCTCCGTACATAAATATTGATATATCCCGATTTTAATGAAATTATAATTCAGACAAGTTAATGTAATTATGGAACTACATTGTCGTCAAGAGGCTCATAAAAGACAATGATATCTCAACTCTGTAAATTTGTACATCGTGTCACGAAAGTTAGTTAATGAAATGTGAATAATATTGGGCAACGTTTAAATAAACTTCGTTGTATTACGAAATTAATTCTCTTATTTTGTAAGTATTCTTTCAACGTATAAAATCTAAAGTTTTATATTTCGGTTTACCATTTATTGAGTCAAATTTTATTGAGTCCATCAGTCGAGCAAATAATCATAATTCATTGAAAGTTAAAAAAAGTTAATTTCTGAATAATTTTCCCGGGTTTTATGTTTTCTTTTACCTTATCGGACATAATAGTCACGGGAATTACTTTCACGCTGAAAGACCTTGGAATGAATAATTATGTCCGTGAAAATAATTTCTGTGGCAATTTCTGTAAATAACAAAGTCCGGTAATTATTTCCATTAATTTTAGTGTGTGCGTCCATACATATGCGTAGATATGTGTGTAGCCGATTACTATATTATTAGATTTAGTTTATTGGTATACTAGGACAAATATAATCACTCCTCAGTCACATTCTAGAGTTCAGAAAAAGAGTAAAACACTTTAAAAAAATCACCAAAAATGTTCACAATTTTTTGGAAATATTTGGGCGGTCATGAGCGTGAAATGTGAATAATTATGTCCGTGAATAATTATGTCCGTGAAAAACTTGTCTGTGACAATTATGTCCGATAAGGTATGAGAGAATATGTTACATTTTCCTAACATCGTGACTCTGTAAGAACTGGCTTCTTAAGCTAAGGAGCTCACACTTCTAAAATATGTGTTAACTCGCCTTTATAACAGACATAAAAATCAATAAATAACTTGTAGATGGTCCATAACAATGTGAAACCTAGATAACAATGAACATGTGATACTGTGCTTTCTAAGGCCGGTGATGCCAATCTGTCCAGCCTTGCGGCAAGCAATCAATCATGTAATGAAAACACTGGTTATGTGATAGTGAGACACAGTTTCATTGAACACTTTATATGTATTGGATCCTTGGTAAATAGTAGGAACGCGACGTGTAATGAAGCACAGCCTTCCAAGTGCAGTGGCCCTGGTTACTGTGCTTTATGGCCCTGTTGGGGACCTCATGTTTACAGCAAATTACCTCAAATCAAATCGATGTTAGCAGCTTTTCAGAAAATATTATGAGGTTGACGTAAAATATTTGTCACGTATGACAAATTTGGTTAACTCCCTACCTGTATTCAAACCTGTCAATAAATTTAATAGATTTTAAGTGCCGATATAGATAGTGACATAAAATCTGAAAAATTTGAAAACCATCAAGGTTTAATTCAACGTAAAACACTATGATTCATGAATGATGTCGTTCATAAAACAATAGGAAGCCGTAAGCAACAAAGCAAGGTTGAACGAGAGACCCGGTCATTTACAGGTCAAATATTCCATTATTCCAAATACCTCAATGAGTAGTACTGTCTTGATATTTACCGGCCCTATTCTAATTACCTAGTTGCTACAAGTCTAGATACCATTGTACGCTTTCCCCATGGCTCAACATATTTTGAATATCTTGTTCCCCCGGGTCCCCAACGGCCTTACATTCTACAGGGCAAGTAGGCCTCCCATCACATATTTTAATACTTTCAACACTACTATATTATAACAAATAATTTGAGTATTTTTATGTAATAATGTATTGGGATGGAAGTGCTTTAACCCGGTACAGCCATTCCACAATCCACATCCTGGCTCCATAATATGAAGGACTTGTTTTAATTCTAACTGAAAAGCTCGAATATCCCCTTTTTTCATACTAGACCTTCCACAAAAATGGTACATTGTACATGTCAGCACCTCAGAGGGGAAATCTTGAAAACATAATTCACGGGAATTAATTCAGACAGTGAGTTTCTTCGCAATAAGACGCTTCAACCGCATATTTAAAAAAGAAGTCTTACTGGCGGGGGAAGCTTTACAAATAACTTACAGACAATGCTAACTTCAACAGTATCCCTTCTTTTTAAAGAAACATTCACAAGATTGTGAAATGATCGTTATAAGAGAGAAATTCCCAGGACTTTGTTTAAATTTTTAATGAAGATGTTTCCTCACAAGTATTTATAACATTGGCGTACGGAGTATGTAAATTGATGAGGCAGGGGAGGCAGTAGGAATATTGAGCAAGCGCAGAATATCCACTATCCAGCTCGGTTAGAAAATATATGTCAAGAAATAGACAGGATCGGGAATTCAGTGTTTAACACCATTAAAATACACTCCTTAGTTACAGAGAGAGAGAGAGAGAGAGAGAGAGAGAGAGAGAGAGAGAGAGAGAGAGAGGGAGAGAGAGAGAGAGAGAGAGAGAGAGAGAGAGAGAGAGAGAGAGAGAGAGAGAGAGAGAGAGAGAGAGAGAGAGAGAGAGAGAGAGCAACTCTTGGTTCTTTAACTAATGATGTAACAGCATATAAACTGAATTACAGAACTCTTTACCCAGTCGTCAGCAACAGGACATGGTTCTATAATTGGCTCTGTGTTCAATTCATGAGAAGTAAAAAGGTATGGAATGCAAGTTTCAAAAGTATGTTGCAATAGGTTTGGCATCGCAATTTGAATATGTTTGGAATAATGGATCCAAAAATGCTGCCATCTATCTTGCATGGTCAGTCCATTCTGCACATTATTTTAATAAGCCCTACAAAGTCAGAAGGATAAAAATTAGGACAATGTCCAGACTAGGGCTGCTGGCATGTTTTGTGGCAATTTTATCAGATACATTCTTTTCTCCTCCCATAATCACATTATATCACAACGTGTTTTTAAAACTGGGCACACATTAACATGACATTTTAACTTGTAGATGCGGCAAAGTTCTGGTTCATTTCATGTCTAAAACATTTCATTACCCTTCTCTCTGCGGTACGTGTCCACAGTACACTGTATTGTTTGACAGGTGTGCTGCGAAAAGAAGTGCAGTGTTTACACACATATAATGCATACCCAGCACCTAGATGGTAAACACAATGGATACTGGTGATACACGTAGCAGCAATTGTCCAATTAAAAGCTACCAGAGTCTGTGTCACGTGTGACAAATATGGTTAACCTCCTTACCTGTATCCAAATCTATAACTTGAATCCACATCTAGTCTGTACTCTGTAGTAATACCATGCTCTTTTACACGACATAATGTGCTTCAGAGGGCGCGGCGCGCGGGGTTATAGTATTTTACACACACTCTGATCACTGTTACAAAACATTCGACACAGTACACACATAATCACACATACCATTACACATATTACACATGGTCAACAGCTCCCCAATACCCTTCCTTTACAGCACACAACAAAGAAACCAAGTAAGGAGAGAGAGAGAGAGAGAGAGAGAGAGAGAGAGAGAGAGAGAGAGAGAGAGAGAGAGAGAGAGGAGAGAGAGAGAGAGAGAGAGAGAGAGAGAGAGAGAGAGAGAGAGAGAGAGAGAGAGAGAGAGAGAGAGAGAGAGAGAGAGAGAGAGAGAGAGGAGAGAGAGAGAGAGAGAGAGAGAGAGAGGGGAGGGGAGGGGAGGGGAGGGGAGGGGAGGGGAGGGGAAGGGAGGGGAGGGGAGGGGAGGGGAGGGGAGGGGAGGGGAAGGAGAGAGAGATGGGAAGGGAGAGAGAGAGAGATGGGAACTGGGAAGGGGTGTTGTTGCCATTAAAGAGAGTTTGCAATATTCAGATCCAACACCAGGCTAGTGGAGAGCAGTGTAATTAGAAAGAGGAGGGGAGAAGAAGAGGGGTGTTCTATTGTGAGGAGCACAAAAGAGACGTTATTTGGGAGAGGAGTAGGAGGAGGATCCTTGTTGGACAATAACCCGGACAAAGAGCCCCTGGTTTGTATTTCGCAGAGTATGTACATTGTACAAGGCCAATCTTGCCAGGCCCAATATGAAAAGAGATGGTTGAAGTCGCAGTAATGGTTTCTTGCAGAAAATAGCATGATCAATCATCAAGCACACCCTCCAGACCTCCGTCCTCCATAATATATAATGAGATCATATTGTATGTTTCGTGAGCAATGAAGTTTAGAATCATGAGGAACCACTTTTGGCACTTTGCCTCACCAATGTGGTGTAGATATATAGAGTTTATACCGGTGCGCTTCTAACCGAGTTTTTATAGTAAAACGGTGGGATTTAAGGAGTGAATCTCAGAGAACGACTAACTGCAAGTGAGCAGTTGTTTATAAGCTGCTTTCAGTTTGAAGGGTGTTACAGGTTAGAAACATTTCGCAAGAACAAAAAGCGGTTATCATATAATACAGCTCACGGCTTACGACTGCTTGTGTGAAAAATGGATAATGTGAGACGTGACAGAGACTAATTATACATTCCTAATTTCTTTTTCCACATTTTGCCGCTTCCGTTTACGGTTTAGTGTGGCTGGCCATTGACTCTTTTTCATGATTACAGGTTTGAAGGGCGATAACTGCAGAAATTTTTAGTTCCTGACGTGTTTTTAAAGAAGTAGGAATGAGACACGCTCAGACATGTTAAAGACGTCGTGGGAGCCGGGAGGCATTGCCGCGGTGGAGTCCGTAATACGTAAATCGTTTAGGAAGGGGAGTACGGATAGCTAATGCAGAATTCAGTTAGGTTTAGAAGTGCAGGGTGTGTGAACTTGTGACTCACTTCAATGATTAAAATCTCAAACACAATCATTGATGTGGGAAAACTTTCTTCTAGAAAGTAACTGTTAGAATTTCTCAGTTAAGTTGTAATTGTACCAGCGTGGAAATTATCCAGATTAATATATTATGCAAAATGCTACTGAGTAGTGAGAAGGAATAGTGATCCAACACGTAATGGGCAACTTCGTGCCGTTATTTTAATTAAGCACCAATAATCTGATGATAAGGCAATCAATTACCCGTTTTTAATGTTTTAAAAGGTGTAAAGGTTTAACCAATCCAATTCGAAAGTTAGATTAGACAATTATATATTTATATAATACAGTTATATTAACTTAACGTAAATTATGGATTTCGATGAACTGCTTGAGCAAGAAAACAAATCACCTCGAAGGAAATATTTAAGGACAGATATTTAGTCTGGCAGGAACCATGAAACCTAACTTTCTCTCCAACTTGAAGATGCATCAATATCGAAGAGAAATGATTGAGTTCTGAGCATTAGTTTCATGAAATTTTTGCCCATCTGTCGTTTCGCCGGGCCCATTAGCTGACATCCGATAGTATCTCTTCAAGCGAGGATCAGACATTTTTCTACACATGAGGAAACACGAGTTTTCGTAATCTTAGTCAGTAGATCGGCCTCTTTTAGGGATAATTTGGAGGATTACCGGTGCTTATCCAGACAGCGTGGCGCTAATTTCCCTACCTCTAATTGCCCCACCTCTAATTGCCCGGTGCCCCACGCGTACGCCCACTGGCCACTGCACGCCCACTGAACACCCATAAAACAGACCGATCAGCAGTTTTACGTTAAACATGACGTTATATCTTCATATTTGAAAACTTTGCTCAGTCAGAAATAGATTATAACGTTCGCGTTGTTGTTGGAGGTGGGGTCAAAGGCTTGACATCAGTTCATGAGATGTTCTCAATCTCAGAGTATCCGGCACATATTAAACGTCTTTTGATAGGGATACCATTCCGATGTAGATATTTATGGAAACTCTGGTGATTCGGCGAAGCTTCTCCAACTATTTGCATCCAAAAATCAACCACATGTACTAATTGTATGGCGAGGAAGAAGTAAGGGAAGCATGGGAAGTTTGGATGAGAGAAAGGAGTCTAGTCACATAATCACTCGGTAATGGGGCATCCAGATGCGAACACAATGCACAAACACTAAACATGTCATGAATAGCTGATTATGCAGCTTCTCAAGGTAAAAATTCACCCAACTCATTGAGAGAGCTAGATCTAATGACCAATAGATTATTCAGCTCTCAGTACATGAGGTTGAATTGACCCTTCCTTAAGAGTGTAGGCAGACCAACTAATTCAAGTTGGAGACACACGTTCATTCATTAGAATTAGCTTGGTATTCTACGTGATCTGGGCGAGGTTATGTATATTCTATAATGGATCTCAATCCCCGAGACAAAAGACGGAAGACGAAAGATCTGGTCTTGGAAATATTGTATCTTTAGTGGCATTAGTTTTGATAAACATGCTGCTAGATGGCGGGTATTTATCATTATCATTCCTAATTACTTATAAAGCTACTTCTCACAGCTAGAAGCCGCGAAGTTAGGCCACATACGCACACTCACACAGTACACAGCGAGTTGTAGGTCTTGTGGAACAGATACGACAGTGAAGCCAGGTAAACACGCTCTCTCCCAAGTAATTACACCAACACCTCTATAATCTGTACATTCTCTGCTAGAACACAACCCAGAGATAGAGTGAGAGAGAGAGGGAGAGGGAGAGAGGGAGAGGGAGAGAGAGAGAGATAGAGAGAGAGAGAGAGGGAGAGGGAGAGAGGGAGAGGGAGAGAGCTAGAGAGAGCTGATATATTAATTAGACGTACAAGCCCTCATCAATACATTGCGTGGTAGCTGCCGGGGATATATCAGGAATTATTGGCAGTATTATAATAGTGGGCCACAACCAGGAGGTGCAGTGTGGTGTATACCGGTAAATGTAATATCTAGAATGTATCTAGAGCACATGGTACACTTAATTTAGTACACAGGGCCCTGTACAGTTGTATATATCCAGTATTATATAACACAGCACTTAGCACAATTTCTGCAGGAAACGTCACCACCATTACTGCTTCACTACAAATGCTGCTTCACTACAAATACTGCTTCACCACCAATACTGCTTCACCACCAATACTGCTTCATCACCATTACTGCTTCACCGCCAATACTGCTTCACCACCAATACTGCTTCACCACCATTACTGCTTCACCACCATTACTGCTTCACCACCATTACTGCTTCACCACCATTACTGCTTCACCACCATTACTGCTTCATCACCATTACTGCTTCACCACCAATACTGCTTCACCACCAATACTGCTTCACCACCAATACTGCTTCACCACCATTACTGCTTCACCACCATTACTGCTTCACCACCATTACTGCTTCACCACCATTACTGCTTCACCACCATTACTGCTTCACCACCATTACTGTTTCACCACCATTAGTATTACTGCTTCACCAGTTAATTGTATTCAGCAGATTTGCTTGTGGTAGTGTATAATTATACATCTAATACATACAAGTGCAAACTACCAAAGTAAGTAAGAAACAAAAGTGAGATTTGTAACAAATGCCGTCCAGTAAGGAAATTAATAAAACGGATTCAAAAAGTGGTTGATTTTATCAACAGCTGTGAAAGTGGATTATTATTGTTTAGTTAGAGATTATTTGGCTTTAATTTGCACATAATACTGTTTGGACATCATGAATGGACAACAAACTTGTGGGTTTTTATCCTGCAAATTAAAGCTTAAGCTCTTACCATGACCTAAATAAGTTCCTAAATGTTTAAACAGGACAAGAGTGTGTCTTCCAACTGAGTGCTCATGCTAATAACTGCCACCGCTTTAATAATAATGGGATTGAACTATTTCCTCTAGTTATTATACGTGTAAGGGTATCACAAAAATTTTAACCATTTTAGGTCAATCATTTGCTCCAACTGCCCAGAATCGAGATTGTGTTTGGTTATGATATACAATACAGCATTAATATTGTGGGCATACAACAGAGTATTGTGTATGAGTCATGTGACAATGTAACCAGTAACACTGGTGTCAAAAATACTATTGATTCAGCTGTACGGGTGAGTGGAGAATGGTATAACCATCCCGATATTAAGCCTAATGTCATGTCCTGTCATGTTCGGTACTACACGGGGATACTATTATTATGTGCATCTCACACAATACCTGTTACAACACTGAGCACTGCTCCAAACACTGTCCTCACACTGTTGGGTTTAGACCAAATCAAGCGGATTTTAAAACTACAATGATCTTGTGTGTAACGCTATCATGACAGGAACTCCATATCCACAGTCCTTTGAACAAAGCATGAACAAAGTTGACTGGAGTTAAATAACCGTGTTACCTTACTTAATGAGCTGTATTAATAATTGCAGTTTTTATAATTACTTAGCACCAACCAAGCTTGTAACCCACTACCCAGGCTCAATAAGCTATTATCTAAAGGATATATTATAATGTAACGTCAACCGTCATGCCTTTTGTGTAAAATGGGCCGGGTTAGGATATACAATATTATAAATTATCCCTACGGCGTACACTAATCCTTGACTCATATTTTGTAATGTTAAGGTTATATTGCTACGGCCGTTGTGGAAGGAGGGGCGAGGGCTCCTAATATACAAGGAGCTAACATATTGCCGGAGAGGAATAATTGATGTCACAACTTAAACAGAACTGTCTAACAATATTAATTGGCATCTTTAAAGCAGTCTGGTTAAACGGTAATTTGCATTATAATTTATAATACACTATACAATTAAGACATTCTGATGATATTTATGATCTTTAAATGAATTTTAAACATCATTAAGTATTTATCACACCAAACCTTTAAAAGCTTTTACTCACTCCTACAACGACCATGATAACAGATCATAGCGAAAATAGGAGGTATGCATTTTGGGTTGTAAATTTTTATAATTAATAGTAATACAGATGCTATATATTAAACGCATCCTTCGCTTTCTACTGGCAGGTACATCAACATGCACAAGCAATTTTCTGGCAAAAATGTTTCCACCCCACTCGGACACAGGAAGCTATGAGGAAAAGTACCAAGCTAAAAAATAAAATATCCCGGGGGATCTCAACCGTTCTTACCTCTAAAATCTATTGAATTGTCTCCGTTGGCATCGAAGGTCCTGAAGACATGCTCCGCGAACTTGCTTGCGTCTCCGTAAGGGAAGAAATTACCGTATATCTTTTTAAATTCCTCCACACTAAGTTTACCGGTCGGGCAATCCTTCAAGAATCCCCTGTACCACTCCTGAGGTAGAAACGTTATCAGTGGATTATAAATAAGACAAATGTAGTGAAAGTTTCCTTTTACAGATTACAAATTTCTTTACTACTAGGGGGGAATCTTGCTTTGAGTACTATTTCTCGGTTCCCAGGAGAAGGGTGGCTGGGAAATCACAAATTCAATGAGTAAAATGTAAATTGTAACCCCCTAACTACGGAAAAATACCCTCTTGATATCCATATGTCGAGTCTGAGGCTGCTCAACAAGCTGCTCAAGTGAAATGTTTGCTCTACACGGCAAATTATAATCAAACTTATAAATAACGCAACAACTGTCCTGGATATATAATCAACCCCCACGAGATCCTATCCGTCGGAAATTGCGCGTATCTAATCTTGATAACTGTGCTAGATAGCAGGTCCTCTAGTGGATATAATCTTAATGATATGATCAGTCATCAGGTTGATTAATCTTTTGTCAGGTCCTACCCCACCCTACTATTTATATCAAACTACGCAACTAGCATCTCTGGTTATCCATCTAACAAATTGATCCAATATAGGTCCTCCCACTATTTGAGTGCAGTATTAGCAAAAAGTAGTGCTCGTCTGCACTCTGCAGTGACTGAGAAGGTTAGTGTGTCCATTTTGGAATTATCACTTATAAATTTATCTACTTTTAGCGAAAAAATGCATTAAATGATCTGTTCGACGCGATGCACTACTGCAAAAAGATATTTTATGACGTAGGAGGGGTACACATCGCATTAATATTATTCCGATACTTAAAAATGACTGGTCTCTAATAGTTATTTAAATACGTTGGTCGTTGCTATCATAATATTTTATTCTATGGAAATGGTTTCTTGAGATCATTTAAATACATATTAATAATAATCGGGTGACTATAAAAATGGTGCAGGTGTAGGTACCATTTTTATGATTATATTGATTGCTATAGTTTTATAAACAGATATTTAGGATTAAGATTTAAATAATAATGAGTGGCTATAATACCCTAGGTCTTTAGCCGAATACCAAAATTCTCAGCTTACGTAACTAACTGACAACTGTGATATTCTCAGTGCAAACATATTAAAAAGGTACGATAAACCAAGCTTCTTTACTTTAATCCTTCGATCTTTTGTCTCAACTTTCAAACTAAAATTGAAATAAAGACCTAAGGTCTGCCAGCAAATTTTGCCAAACTTGATACAATAAGATAACTTTTTGTTCACGTTTTTTGTACCTTCTACGTTAAGTGGACCATTTAGAAGCTTTTATTTTCAGCTTGATCCTTACTTATTATAAAATTTGCTATAAAAGATTCACTTTGCAGTAACGGGTTGGCAACAAAGTGTCGCCGATCCAGGGTGAAGAAGCCAAGTTTAAATTGTTAGATTTATTCTAGATTATGTTAATGTATAATTATATATTTATACATTATACATTATATAATATAGCAGTTCATTAGTCTGTACGCTACACTGCCCTCTAGTTTTCAGCTTCAACTTGCACTAATGCAATTCAATCAAGAAACATGTATAATTTCTAGAATGAAGAGGAATCCCCAGGGAATGAAGCCCTAGTATAATGAGATCACATCCATATTTCATCTCAGCGGCACGGGAAAATGAATCACACTCGGTGCAAGGTCTCAAGGTCAGTGACAACTGACCAGAGATAATAGCCGCTGTAACTGTTATGTAAGCGAGCCGACGATAAGCTACATATTATGTAGGCATATTGCTAGAATAGGACACAGGCCAGTGACCACAACTATCTAGATACTCGTTATTGCAGCTCTTCTATTTTATGATTAGGAAGTTATCCTAATACTTTAAATCCATGGTATATTATTTAATCTAGGATCCAGACAGAATCCAAAATATGGCAGAGTTATTCGCGGAATTTTCCTAGAATTATGTGTACGTGTCAAGATACCTTTACTGTCATGTACTGGAACAAATGACACCAAGTAGTATTATTTAAAGATACACAATTATACCTTGCTTGACATCAGTTGTCTAATTCACATATAATGTAACTCTAAGAATAGCATCATACCACGAATAATGTAGACTTTAGCTGAGCACATTGCTTGCAATTAAATACAGCAGGCTACAATATAATGATTGATAAGATCTTTAAAATATTATTCAGATTGACATAAGGTCAGCTATAATTATAGTGCATATAATAACGTGTACTTCTACTGTACAGTGTACATGAAATACAATTTTCAACAACGTCCATGATCTTCCGTGACGACCACGGACGCAATTTTAGAGTGTTTAAGAGTACTTGTGACATCACTATAGCTATGTAAAAGATCTCCCGGGTATTTGCTGTTATGTTGCTAAGAAAGTTACAGCTTTACAATAGACGCCGTGAATATGAAATAAAATCTACATTCGGGCCATTTATATAGCTTATCAAATTTCAGAATGGCGCTTTTTAACTTTTTGGTGTACAGTAACAATTGACAATGGTAAGACAATACACAGGATATTTTGTAAAAGAAGGTTCTTGAAATGTCTGGTTTGAATCTGAAAGTTCTGTAACCAATTATAATCCAAGTTAAATACACCTCACAACCATGGACATAGTTAATTAGGACACCGACCTATTAGCTACCTAGCTACCGTATATAACGACATGTACGAAATACTGTGCTTGATGGGCGAGTTTGAAGGGGATTCATACATGCTTGGAGTAAAGTACAGTAAACCCCCTATTTACAGCGGCTGTTTTCTTTCCCCTAACTCCGCGGTAAATCTGGGTCTTTCTGTACCAACTTAGTGAGGTTGGACTCGTCACAATACGGGTTACACACTGTTTGATGTGTAGACTGTGATATAGACTAACCTGTAACTCGGCTTCTGTGAACTCAGTGTTAGATGATAGATCTTGTAATACCTCCGGCTTCAGCTTACTATTCGGTTTACCCATCCCTACCTCTACAGCTAGAGAGATAATTGGTTAGATTTTATGGTATTTCAAGTACAAAAGCAAATATGTAGTTCTTAAATAACAAATAAATCGGTGTTGTTGTTGCATGGTAAGCAATGATAATTATCTCTCAGTTAAAGTGAAGGCAGTTTATTGCACAGTCAAACAGAGGCGCGATTAAATCATTGATAAGCTAAATCCAATTCTTAAATAAAGATTGGAATTTTTAACATGCTCGATTTTAAACATAAACCTGATCATAACAATTTTATTCTGGCAAGCCGGAATGGCTCATTCTAATGGATTTAAAACTAATCTGGAACATTTTAATGTTTATTTTCTAATAAAGTATTTTCTATAAATCAAGAAAATGATTTCATATCTGCATCGTGTGGAAATTATTTCTGGAATCCGATAAAACCTTCATTAAAGTGGAGATAATATAATTATCAAGAATATAACGGTCGAAAGCAATGACGATTTAATAATTATCCGCACATGTTTCCAAGTACATGACGGTATTTTGTGAGGTGGTAAGCAATAACATATAAGATTGTGTTACTGTGTAATAAAGTCATAATAAACGCATCAAAAATTTGAATCCACAATTCATCAACCACCAAGCAAATCATTGTTAAGCACTAAGCAAGCAAAACTATTGATTTTATAATCCATGAGGAAACAGCTCTGGTAAAAAAACGTGGCTCACATAAATTAAACGTGGCTCACAGGTTAACGGGTTGTTGCGGTAAACCCGAAATGTATAACTATAAGCCCCAGAAAAGCAGTACAGGTCCCTCACCTGAAAATAGCGTAAGTGTAGGTGACGTCAGAATCCACGGTTGCCAAATGCCGATTATAAAAGCATAGCTGTGTCGTTGTGTACAACATACCTTTCAGTGCCGGCACTGGACAGAGTGTACCGCCGATCATTGACAAAGCTAGAACCGTATTACATAATTATATCATATAATTAGCTATCTCATGTATTATTAAGGTACAGGGTAACTAAACAGGCTGTGCAATAGGAAGATGCCTACTGATTGCCTAGCTGCCTGTCTCTCTTACAGTTCAACATGAGATGTGCCTAGCTGCCTGTCTCTCTTACAGTTCAACATGAGATGTGCCTAGCTGCCTCGCTCTCTTACAGTTCAACATGAGATGTGCCTAGCTGCCTAGCTCTCTTACAGTTCAGCATGAGATGTGCCTAGCTGCCTGTCTTTCGTAAAGGTTCAACATGAGATGTGCCTAGCTGCCTGTTTTTCTTACAAATCAACATGAGATGTGCCTAGCTGTCTGCTCTCTTACAGTTCAACATGAGATGTGCCTAGCTGCCTAGCTCTCTTACAGTTCAACATGAGATGTGCCTAGCTGCCTGTCTCTCTTACAGTTCAACATGAGATGTGCCTAGCTGCCTCGCTCTCTTACAGTTCAAAAATCAACATGAGATGTGCCTAGATGCCTCGCTCTCTTACAGTTCAACATGAGATGTGCCTAGCTGCTTCGCTCTTTTACAGTTCAACATGTTCCGTACAGCCACAATTGTGTTTATTGGGCGAAGAAAAGAGACCCTCGTGTGTATCACAACAGCACAACATGAAAATATACAATTGGCCTGTGTGCTTGTGCAATGTGCATAACAGATACTGGCAGTGAGCAGCTCTACTATTTTCACCTTGTTGCTTTTTAAATGTAAAGCAAGTCACGTTTTGCAGGTTACACCTTAGCAAGCATATAGTAGTATCACACAGTTGTTAATATTAACAGTCACGGTCACGTCATGGACTAGCAAATCACGAAGGAGGAGGTGACTCAAATGTGTCATGATACAGCCACCCAACTCAGATAACCACCCAACTCTCTGTAACGACCAAGCAATGTTTACCCACCACCCCGCCCATGTTCAAGTTCAATTATATTTCGATTATATAACATTTCGCAACACAAATGATTATTCAATAATTTAGATATATATATATAAAATGGTGCTTCTTATGTGTTGCGGTTGACAACGATAAATACATATAAATTATATATAATCAAATAATTGATCTAATAAAAAATCATAAATTTGCAGTATGCGAACATCTTTCAGAAGGTGGTCACATTTCTTTCTACTTTGCAAGTTTTGGAAGCCGGACAACGGGACAAAAGCTTTAAAAATGGAAACAGAGACCGAAATAGTCGTGAACTGTTAACAGAGTCGTTCACAAAAATTCGTTTGATCTAAAAATGTTCAAGTCAGAATGTACATCACGTACAAGAACAGCAGGGTTTTGGTATTTACACACCTGAGGCCTAAACGAATTATTATTTTTTTTCATATATTCCCATTAGAAGTAAAACAAAAACATGCATACACAACCCAATATCTTGTGGAACAAGCTGTCGAGTCACGCAATACAATATCCCTAACAAGCATCCCAAATTCTGGATAATATATTAGCTGCAGAGCTAGCTGTGGGGCGTGGACAGATCCAGGTTTAAAAGTTTAAAGTTAATTTGCCAAAATGTGCATGTAGCTCAACACCGCTATGGTATAAAGCCTGTTTATGTCATAAGGTACACCGAGAAGTACAAGTAGTTTGATCATTAAAGCCACGCCGTTTAAACCAACTGTGTGTTCTAATATCCGACTATTAAAAACTCTCTCCGAACGGAGCTGAACTACCACAAGCTGAATAGTTCTAATTTTACACTTCTTTAGAGCTACTGCAGTTGTAATAGTTCATGCTAATTTTAGTTCACGCTACACATTCATTCAATAAACTAGAACTACGGGAGGAAACTCAATTCTAACTTCAGACTTCTAGAAGTTATAGGTTCGTGAAAAGGAAATAGTTAGTAAATTTGTAGCCTGGTCACCACTGCAACACTACAACACTACAACTTTCTACAGAACGCCGATTTGCTAAACAGTGCACAATGTTATCTGCTTGTTTAACCCTCAATGACTGCCCTCATTCTAAAGTCGACCGGGGGCAACATAGGTCCAAACAAGACCCGAACTGAAAGGAACCTTCAACTAAGAACTTTGCAGGATCTACACGCGAGACCAGTAGAGATCATGAAACATCCTGCTACTGCAATTATACATCACCAATAAAACTTCTGGATTCAGTTAATAGACTTGAGCAGAATATCTTTCTAGACTGTTTTATTGGATATGATAGATTCCCACGTGATAAATTAGCCAAAGATAGTAAAATAGCTACACAGTACATATTGGTTAGTGAACAGATCTACATAGTAATTTAGTCTGGAGTTTTGAACCAAATAAGACTGGAAACTAGCTAACTCACATGGTATTAGAATTTTAAAAGAATAATAGTTTAAACTACAATGTCCCAATAAACGGTATCAATATGATTTACATACATAGTACCTGGAACTATTACCTATTAAAGTTATGTAGAATGGTTACACAGTGTATAGTACATGGTATAGGGTTCCCAAAACAAGTACCCATGAATGCATTAGACAGGGTACACTGTACAGAGAGGGGTATCGTGTTTACTACAGCGACTAATAAGGATATAATGATTGACAATTGACATTGTTTCGTGGTCATGTTAACGGAGCAATGATAAATGAGAGGACAGGAATGAATTGATGGCTGCAGAGGTGCAATTCAGGCGCCATCTGGTGCATTCCCCTTCAATCTAGAGACTAACACTGTGAGTGTTGGAAAATCAGCGATATAATATGAAGTAACACATAAACTGTGTATATCAGATCAAAGTGTCAGGAGAAAATCGAGGTTTACGTTGTAAACAAACACACTAGGCATAATAGCAACATGTAAGATGTATATTCTGTTGAAAGAGAAAGGGCACGCCCAAAGAGTAATACTGCAGTTTCGTAATACGCCATGGAAAGAGCTAATGTTAGGTAGCCGATAGGACAAAAGACGTGACTCAATGTCTAGACTTTTCTATGTAGCAAAATATAGTACTAGCAGTGAGCTGTCAGCTGCAGATACCAAGTTGTAGCAGCAGACCGGTATGAAATAAATCAATATTTGAGGTAGTGTAATTATTTTAAGAACATTCTGGCAGACAAGGTAAAGAAGTGGCTTGTTAAGATTGTTTAGAGTTGACAATGGACATCGTATGGTATCTCCCGGGTCTTACACAGTGTTTCTGTAAAGATAAGAGTAAAAAACGAGCGCGTAAAACTCAACAATAAAACTTTAGAGTGAAGTATTGAGAAGGTGTCCGAAGTCTAGACACCAGAATACCAAATTACTTGTCAACAGTTAGAACTCACTTAGACTGGTATTGCTATCATTGAAATCACTTCGTCACCCGTACCAGGAAAACGTGTCTACCACATTTAATACAACAACTATCAAAAACTGCGCTGTATTCCGTAAATACTGAACTAAATACTAAACAGGTTAATGGAAATTAAACTTCCAGAGATAAATGAGTTAAAAAATTAAAAGGCTGCAGCAAGCTCAGAGTTCTCAGGAAGCTCAGAGTTTTCAACCATATTCCATGGACATCGACAACTGGAGCATATATTATCTCCAAACAATTATAATGCACTAAACTCTAATGTCAATCACATAATAGCAGATTAGTAATGCCTACGGACGTAAATATCTGTATGTAGAACAGTCTCCACTCTCTGTGCCTTTAGAATAAGTAGTCCTGGAAGTACGTGGTGGTGGTTCCAATTCCTCGTTTAACTGGTCGTTTTAAATGGTCGTTTTAAATTTAACTGGTCGTTTTAGGAGCACTGGTAGGGCATGTGCTGTAAATTTTATAACTATTCTCCAGCATTAGAGGTAATTGTATGCCGTTGGAGTTAATATTCAACCACTGCAATTATATTCAATAAGAACCCCCGACATCAACCCAATTTTATTTGTCGGATTAAATCCGCAGAGATTTTCATAAACATGAGTGCAGACTATAGGAGCCGTTCTGCCTACCGTACATGAGTCCACTGAGGCTCACACAAACTATAGCATTTTACAACTAGCACAAGTTCCTGACACCGTGAGGATGATGGACGGCCACCCAATACAATTCCCGTGACATACAGTTTATAAACCCAACAAGCAACTCATCAAATAAAAGTGACAGCCCAGTGCAACTGTAAGAGCCATTAATACCAATATTGCGGGATATCATCATCGACCGTGTATAGGACTGACGACTCTGATGCCTTGATGTATGACAGATCACGTGCTGGCACCGTCGTCATTGTAAACAGTTATATATGTGTAAACTGTAAAACCAGAAGGGTTGTCGGCCAGGGACCTTATTCTGATCTGTGTAGTGAGAACTGGCAGGTTCCCCAATTACCATGCCCGAATTTTGCCCGAGATGTTCCCGAGATGTGCCCGAGGTGTGCCCCAGGTGGTTCTGCCCGAGGTGTGCCCGAGGTGTGCGTTGTGCCCCAGGTGTGCCCGAGGTGTGCCCGAGGTGTGCCCGAGTTTGTGCCCCAGGTGTGCCCGAGGCCAGGTGTGCCCCAGATGTGCATCGGCAGATTACCGAGTTATCGAAATCTGATAAGAGAAAAATTTAAAATATAAACGAGAAGTAGTCACGTATTATGTTCGAAATGAGCCACTGCAAAGAAATAATCTGAACTTATCTTAAAAGGCTGTTCCTGAAATGATCTATCTGAATTCTGAAACCTGAGCTGTTTAGAAAGATTTAAAGCTGAGGATTCCAAGTTAAAACGAGAGAAATAGCTCATTTTTCGAAACACTTTGATCATGACACAGACAACTATGTGTTACAAATTTACTCTTTTCAAAAAGACGATGATGGAGGGGGGTTCTCGTATCTAGGGATGTGAGACGTACGTGCCAAAGGCATGCAAGGGGAGTGAGCCGATCAAGTGTTCTTAGCTATAAATACTGGAAGATGATGGACAAAAGTATCGCATTCTATCAACATGCCTACCTTCTCCAAATGCATCTGTGGTCGGACAGGATGTCAACAGCTACTCGACTTTGATGGATACATCTACTCCCGGAAGAAGGACAAAGATTCAGCCCTCAAGTCTGCCTGGCGGTGCACCAAGCACTCTGTTCCTACGAAGTGTCATATCACCCTCTCAGACACCCTCTCAGACAATAGGTCATTACTGACTTTCATATCGACAGGTTGAGTGTTGGTAAGACACCCGCTAAGAGGCGAAGGACTTGCCATACCCAACTCCACGATATCTGTTCTTTCTACTCAACATACTCTAGCAAGATCGAGTATTTTTATTGTAGCCTCAATGTCTGGGCACGATATTTAGTAAACTATAATTGATGTATTCAGTATTCAGTATTCAGTATTATATATTCAGTATGTAACAGTATTCAATAAATTTGATTAATTATCCTACGAAAAAAATGTGTATTGACTTGCTAATTTAAATCAAAAGTACTATAATATAAAGCTATGATAATACAGACTACAGAGTTGACATGTGAACTCTACCCTGGCCCTGTATCTAGCCCATTTCTAGGTCAGTTAAATTCTACTGATGGATCACATCACTAATTATACGTCACTAATTGGTGATTTCCGGGATTGATATAATTGTAAACCGTGTCACATCTCCAAAAGTGAGATAATAACCCCGTTAGAAACTAGATAGGTTACCTAAACCATCATCAATCAAATCAGTGAAGTAAATAAACAGCTGGTACGAATTTACTTAAGTATTTGTTTAATAGTCCCCCGTAAGATTGATTACGAAATGAGGGTCAACCTCAAGATTAATAAAAGGATTCAAACCTATTTGAGCCTTGAGGATATCTTCAAATATTAACAAAATTAGAAGTTTCCATGAACATAGCTCGAGTAACAACTCAAGACAACGCAATCAAATACGAGATTGTTGTTCGTGATTACTTATAGACTTGATATTTTTTCGCTAAATTTAATGATATAATCTGCATAAATGTAATTTAATAAGTATGAGCGTTTTATCGATACTTTAAAGGCTATAGAATGTCATGAAATTTAATTTAAGCTTAATGATCTTCTACACAAAGATGCATGCTGATTTTACGGAACAGCATAGGATAAGTACTTGCAGTGCCTACCGCTTATAATAAGGGCCACGTAATAATATGCAGACTCAGGAATATGCAGATATGAGTTAAAATGACACGTGACAAGCGTTAAAAGGAAAATTTTTCTCCAGAAACAAAAGGTAGCAATTTTAAACACAATATATAATAAGTTTGCAACAGGTACAGTGTGTCTACTGTTGACCAAGGCTAATGCTTCAGATACAATATGTTCCAAAACACTGCGTCTTGACAGTAAAAGCAGGCAACCCTTGAAAATCGAAAATTTGAATGTACGGTAGTAGAACGCACAAAGAAAATCGAATATATCAGATGTACAGCATAGTGCAGTGCAGTATTCTGAGGAAAGTTAATGGAGCAATATCGGCACGTGTCGCCACGTACCAGTGGAATTTATCTGCTGAAGGTGCACAAGGTGTACTTACTACTAGTGGGGTACAGTTCCCTTCCACTCCTGGGTTAGTTCCGTTAACACCAGTGCAAACAAGGTACTAACTACTAGTACAGAGAGAACGAGGTACTAGCGCAGAGATGGAGGTACTAGAGTGTAGTGTTTGCCCAGATAACGTTAAAGACATACAGGCACATTCCGGCCAACAAGAGAACAAGTCAGCTCACCGGTACACTGACACAGTCCAGTTCTACATTATTAAACACTGTTCTGTTAAACGCTCTAAATTTGCCTTTTCTTCGGATTTTCAGAACCCTACAGACCGCTGCACTTTTCTTAATTTGCGGTGTCAGATAGGGGTGAGTTAGCAATCCATACATATTTTGTGCCTGAAGAATGTGTAAAACGACAGAGAAATTTAATTCTGTTGTTGGTTTAAAGTGTAACTGAAAGCGCTGCATATTAACTGAATTTTTAGAATAGTCTGTACGATAGATCTCACATCGCCTCTTTCTTTAACTGCTGACGAAATTTAGAAACTTAAGTTACTAAGCTAACTGGAATGTGCAACAATTTCTCGACTATTTGATTTGCATCGGACAAGACGTCTGGTCAGGCAGGTGACGAAATTTGCAATGAATCGTGTGATACAAGTGAGAAATCAACAAAATTTAACGAACGTTAACACAATCAGGCATTGGCAGAGAGGAATAGCTCACACTACCACAGTGCACAGGTGACGTGAAGTCGAACCGGAAATCCAGGCACTTGAGCAGAGTATGTACATTGGTCAAACCCACCTAATTATAAATAGCCCGCGAGAGTGGAGCTAAGTGGCTGCGGGCTAGAAATGAGAGAGCGAGGAAACGGTTAGACTGCCGGCCATTCTACCGGACTACTCTCTCTTGAGATCGCAATTAGTAAATCAAACACGAAATGTCCAGCACACAACACGAAATGTCCAGCACACAACACGAAATGTCCAGCACACAACACGAAATGTCCAGCACACAACACGCAACTACTTACAGGACACCAGTTAGCAGGTTTAAATATTACTTGCTGTGGAGTTGGTTAGTTTCACACCAATACTAAGCTAAATTAATTGTGAATAATAAATCAGTTTAGAACACAATGGTATAGTACAGATAATATATCGAAAATGCGAATAAATGAGTTTAGAACCCGATTATATGCCTGAATGAGATGTGAGACTTCACAATTCACATGTTCAAGTGTTCAAATGACTATAAATAAGTTATATTTCATCGAATAGCTTGTAAGATGTGAGTACACAGTAAGTCGTACCTGCTGGAAAGGTGAACACGACAAGCACCAAGCTACGGGAATGAATGTACTATAACACAATACTCTTTAACTTTACTCTTAAGAACTTTTCAAGGTCTACAACTTAATAATCTAGCATACAGGACTTTAACAATATTCTTTGAACCTGTCGTTACGACAATTGCCGTTCGATTAAAACCTCGAAATATTTCCCGGAACCGGGACTTGGTCATACAGAATTCTGAACATTCAACTATTAGGCGAACGTCACTTTTGTATCAAGCCCAATACACCTGAAAATTCGGACATATCATCGCCACCAGACATAACACAGAATATATTACAAGCGTTTGACGGCTTTCTACGTTGAAATTAGACTACAATGAAAGAAATTTGATACTGGAATTACGTGCAAACATAATATGCTCACAGAACATAATAAAAGAGAAGTTGAAATTTTCTGTGAAGAGAAACAAAAGATGTACACTTAAAACAGGAAGCGACCACATTATTAAATACAGAAGTTGAATTGACCGCAGCAGCCTGAGAGCAACCAAACTATCAAATCAAACAAACTGTCAGCCATATAACTCGACATGTACACAATAAAGGCTTCGACCATAACAATTGCAATACGGATATATAATATATCATATGATAATGAAACACGCCACCACACGCATCAAACCTCCTATCACACAATATAGAGATACAATTATTACATAATACACAGGGGTAAATTTTGTCCAATTAATCGGGTGGGTAGCGTGTAGCTGGTATAGTAAGTAATAGTAAGTACTATTAACTATACCAGTGCTGCTGGAGCTGCTGGTGAGACGGCACATTTTACTAGAATACACGTTAACACGGCCTCTCCCTCACACGGATCTTACTTCCATCACTCTTACAGTTATATCAGGAAATTAACAAGATTCTCCAGCAAATATTTGTCAGACTCGTTGTCAGATCTCAGGTAAAATGAACATCAGAACTATTGACAATCCTGGGTTATTACGAGAGTGGTAGAACTTGGTACTTGGCAAGGTGATAATAACTATTTCCTCTTATCATGGAGGCAATTCAATCGAATTAAATAACAAATAAATCGTGATAAGAAACGTTGCAGTGATAATTAATAAAACTTAATCATAAAATAGACGGCAATAAGTTGATCTACATAAATAAGACAGTAAAAATTAGCATAAAATAATCTAAGTGTTCTGATAAGTCTCTGGAGTAGTTACTGTCGCAAGTGTATCGATTACATTGCTACAAGTACCCGACTCCTCTGCTTCGTAACACCCCGGCCCATATTATATAATAGTGCTGTATTGCAGTATATCATCACTCCTGGACCTCAAATTATCGTGTATTTCTCAAACAACACTACACAGGTCGGGTGTGGTGTATAACAACACTCCACAGGTCGGGTGTGGTGTATAACAACACTCCACAGGTCGGGTGTGGTGTATAACAACACTCCACAGGTCGGGTGTGGTGTATAACAACACTACACAGGTCGGGTGTGGTGTATAACAACACTACACAGCTCAGGTCGGGTGTGGTGTATAACAGCTGATGTACTTTGACACTCGGTTCTCATTTCAGGCTGATGTGTTAATACTAGACTTTGAAGTAGGCAGCGATATTCAAGATTTGCCTATCTCAGTCTTTGAAGTATAAATAGATAAATGGATTTAAAGTAAGATACAGTACTTTGTCGATAAATATTCATAAAGCCCATGTACTATTATATATAATATATCTTTTAAAGGTGCTGAAATACCTATCTATTGTTGGGTGTTACTAATATCAGGGAAATAGGGTTCAGTAGTGGTAATAGTATTAGATGCCATGGAGTAGGTGATCTCCTGCACAGTGCACATCTGCTGCACAGTGCACCTCTCCTGCACAGTGCACCTCTCCTGCACAGTGCACCTCTCCTGCACAGTGCACCTCTCCTGCACAGTGCACATCTGCTGCAGAGTGCACCTATGCTGTATGGGCTGCACAGCGCACCTCTCCTGCACAGTGCACCTCTCCTGCACAGTGCACCTCTCCTGCACAGTGCACCTCTCCTGCACAGTGCACCTCTCCTGCACAGTGCACCTCTTCTGCACAGTGCACCTCTTCTGCACAGTGCACCTCTCCTGCACGGGCTGCACAGCGCACCTCTCCTGCACAGTGCACCTCTCCTGCACAGTGCACCTCTCCTGCACAGTGCACCTCTCCTGCACAGTGCACCTCTCCTGCACAGTGCACCTCTCCTGCACAGTGCACCTCTCCTGCAAAGTGCACCTCTCCTGCACAGTGCACCTCTCCTGCACAGTGCACCTCTCCTGTACAGTGCACCTCTCCTGCACCTCTTCCGCCTCGACCATTTAAGGTCTATAGCTTTTTACTGTTATTTTCTTAAATAGGGCTACGTTAGGAAAGTCATATAATCGCATGAAAACAAACACGTGTATATGCTATTATGCTGTGATAAAGGCATTCCAACTGCACCCCCACCCCCCCCCCCCCCCCCCCTCCCTGTAACTATTCGAACTAAGTAGGTAAGCAACGGGACTCAGGGAACAGGATAAATAATCAAACCTTCTTCTTCTAACAGGATCGATGTCTATAATTAGCTATGATATGCTTTATCTTTGTCGAAGATCAATGAGTGCCGAAACGTTTGGTGAAATTTAGCATGTAAATCAAAGCATCTGCTCTATTCTTATTCGCCGAATATTCATTAGTTTACCTCAAAAGACATACTGAGATGAAGGGAAGAACAAAGCAATTGCTTGAAATTCATATTAAGGCAATTAAATACAATAAGCAGCAAATGAACAACAAAGGATAATAAATTAATCCGGAAATGATATATGAGTTCAAATCAAGAGGATATAATGCTTAATGTATTGTCCAATTATAATAGTGTATTGCCTCACAGGAGATACTGTGGTCTTTTCTAAATGTAACTGTAATACATTGATGTAAAGTTTATTTGAATTTTGAAATTTAAAAAATAATCAAAATACAAGTATTTAAACATATTAAGAACTAACTTGGCCAATTGAGCAAAATTATCATATTTTCATGCTCTGGAATTATTTTAAAGAGTAACTTTTGCATCAGGGGAGATCAAAATATATTATGCCAAAACGAAAAAAATTGCGATACTTTATACCTTTTACAGTTCTCTTGAAAGATAATATCATTATTATTTTAAATGAGACTTGGCTGAAAAAGTCAATATTGGATAGTGAGATTTTACCTTCTGGTTATAAAATCTTTAGGCTGGACAGGTCCCTCAAAACTCATCCATGGGATCCTGAACGACCTAAGAGGTTTAGAAAAAACGGGGGTGGAGTCTTAATAGCTCATAGATTTGATCTAGATGTTACTAGTACTAGGATAGCTGTAGTGAAAGCTCAAGCTGAGTTATTGTCTGTTGTCTTAAAGCTTCCAACTGGTAGAAAGTTGTGTATTTCGACTTTTTATAGAGTGGGGACTTTAAGCGACGACAATTACGTGGAATTTTCTAATTATTTTAGAACTCTTGCCTTAAAAGAAGATTGACAAGCATGTTTTAATAGGAGATATGAATTTGAACTGTGTTTCTTGGCCTGCTGGTGAGACATTCTGTGAACTGCAAAATGGCTTCCTGGATTTCCTTACTGGTGACCTAGGACACACTCAACTAATTAATGAACCTACACATAAAGCAGGGAATGTGCTTGATTTACTGTTCACAAATGTCCCTAATATTATTACCAATTTAAAAATACTGGATCATAATGAGGCGTGCTTATCTGACCACTTTGGTATCAACTTTGGGATAAACTTCAATGTCAGCCGCAGAAAGTCTCCTAAACGCAAAGTATATAACTATACCAAAGCCAATTGGGACGGCTTGAACTTTGCTCTGAGGCGGGTCAATTGGGATAATGTGGCTGGGTCTCATGATCCACACATTTCCTGGCCTCTTTTCAAAGATGTTCTGATTAAACTCTGCAATGAATATATCCCAAAGAAAAATGTTAAGTGTGAGTTTCAGCCGCCTTGGTATGACTCTGATTGTGATAGGGTTCTGAGAGATAAAGAGAAATGGAGAGAAAAGGCTAATGAATCTGGCAATGAGTCTGATCTTGAAAAGTTCCGTCAGTACCGCAAAGATTTTAAACGCATAATGAACGAAAAGATGAGACTCAGTGTCGAAGATGATTCTGATTCTGCCCTTATTTCCAAAAAGTTTTGGACACACGTGAAATCAAAGTCTAAGTCGACTAGGATACCTGAAACGGTCCGATACGGTGATCGTTTTAGGAACACACCAGTTGAACAGGCTAGCTTATTCAATGAATACTTCTATCAACAATTCTCCTCAAGTAGCTCATATGACATTGACATCGACATGAGCTCCAGTAACAATTTTATGGATTTGAGATTTCACGTGTTGGATGTTTTGTTAATTTTGAAAGGGGTTAAACCGGGTAAAGCCGCAGGTCCAGATGGTATCCATGGCACTGTGTTAAAAAATTGTGCGAGCACTCTTGCAAAGCCTCTAACCATGATTTTCAACAGCTCTTTTGTGACTGGATGTGTGCCGGAGGAATGGAAGCTTGCTTCTGTTGTCCCGGTACACAAGAAGGGTGAAAAAGGATCTGTTGAAAATTACAGACCCATCTCACTGACATGCTTAGTTATGAAAGTTTTTGAACGTTGTATTTCGAAAGAGTTGCTCGCAGCTTGTGAAGGGTTAATCGACTGTAGACAACACGGTTTTGTGAATGGGAAGTCTTGCACTACCCAGATGGTCCCATTCACAGACAACCTTGCACTGGCCCTGAACAATAAGTCAAGATCCGACATTGTTTATTTTGATTTTGCTAAGGCATTTGACAGTGTCTCACATGACTTAATCCTTCGCAAGCTAAAAAATTTATATGGTATTGATGGTCTGATGCTTAGATTTTTAAAGTCGTATTTACAAGACAGACGACAGCAGGTTGTTGTAGGCGGAGCTGTCTCAAGCATGCTTCCCGTGCAATCAGGAGTGCCCCAGGGATCTATTCTGGGACCACTTCTGTTTGTTCTATTCATCAACGACATGTTCTCGTGTGTTTCGGAGGATACAAATGTAGCATTGTATGCAGATGACACCAAAATTTGGAGGGTCATCGAATGCTTTGAAGACCACTATATTCTTCAAGGAGATATAGACAGGTTGTTTGCCTGGTCAATCGATAACAAAATGACTTTTCACCCTTCAAAGTGTAAGGTGTTATCTGTAACTCTGCAAAGAAATGTATTAGACAATCTTCCTTTTAATATTTATTGGTATAATCTTAATGAAGTCATAATTGATTATGTGGCATCCCATACAGATCTTGGTGTAATAATGAACAACAGGTTTCTGTGGGGTGCACATTGTGATCAATTGATATCTAAAGCAAGCTCGAAGCTTGGGCTCTTAAAGAGAACCTGTCATTTTACCATGGATAAACGCCAAAAGAGGGCTTTCTACCTTACCATTGTAAGATCAATCTTTGAACATTGCTCAGTTATATGGTGTCCTCAGCGATCGACACACATGTCGAAGTTTGAGGCAATCCAGAAAAGAGCGATCAAATGGATCAATGGACAACAGTTTGATCATTATAGTGATATTGTATTTTATGAGAAGCAGAAGGAGCTTAAAATTCTACCCATTAGATCTAAGTTCATCCATAATTCAATTACGCTCTTCTATAAAATAGTAAATGATTTGGTAAGTATATCTCTACCTGAATATATTACTGTTGTTGAAGCTGGAACAATGAGGTACACAAGGAGCACGGCATCAGTCATTGAAGGACTTGACACCAGCACATATACCTGCTCTATTGTACCAAACTGCGATAGTTTCAGAAACAGCTTCTTTTATAGAACAATGCTTCTGTGGAATGCACTGCCAGCCTATGTTAGACAGACTGAGAAAATTTCTATTTTCAAAACAAAGCTAACTGAATTTCTCTGGTCTTCTGACGTATGCTGGCCTGATTAGACGGCCCATCATGGAATATTATTATATATATATTTTACTTTATGAATGTCATACTCTCTATAATTTGCCCCTCGCACCTGCAGTAGAACGCGCCTCTTTTTCTCTTATGAAACAACCCGAAACAAGCGCGTCACGCAGTACGTGAGTGGCTAGATTATAGATTGTTTTATTATAATATTATTTAATTATGTTATTTTGTTGTTATGTCGTGTAAGTTTGTGGAGTAGTAGCAAGAAGGTATCGTATACATTTAAATTTGTTCTCTTGATTATTTATTAATGATTTTATGTAGGGTCGGCACCAATGTTATTATGGTCTTACCACCGTGTTTTGGTTCAGCCGAAATAAATTTTACCTTGATGTTTTTACATATTGTTTCTCACTCCAGCTGAGTCTGGTAGTGTTGAGTATCATGAATATTTTTCTAGCTCTCTTTTTCCATGTTTTTGCTTCACAGGAGATATTGTGGTCTTTTTATTGAATATAACTGTAATACATTGATGTAAAGTTTATTTGAATTTTGAAATAAAAAAAAATTTGTAAACAGTATAGATTATTTGTGCAATTTCCTCGCTCGATAGTCGATGAAAGACTCAAAATTATGATATTATATGTTACTAGAAAGCCCGTGGTAACAGGGACGAAGCTAGTAGTATTCTTTGAAAGAAAGTTTTAATCGCGTCAAAAAATATCCTACACAACCGAAGATACAGCCAATTAAAATGTTGCTCGCACTAAACACAACGTAATATCAACAAAAACTATAAAAAATGCCGTTGTAACAATCTTTGCACGTGCATGTGTGCATTAAAACACAGTTGCTATGGAAAGTTTTGGTTGTTACATAAATTCCTATTTTTCGTTTGTTTTGCACGTGGGCGGTCGTACATACATACATACAACAAAAACAATTCTTTGAATTATATATGTTATTATATTATATAATATAATAATATATTATAATTTTGGGTCTTTTATCGATTATAGATATAGGCTTAAATTCATAATTAAATCAATTCAAAAATGTAAAACAAGTTTAAGGTGTAGAAAAACCACATTAAATCAAAAACATTTGTTTATTAAATCACATTGACAATTTAGTAGTTAGTCATCCCAAGGCAATACAAATAAAACAGACAACAAAAATTAGCGTGTAATACATACCGCCCTAACTAAGTGTACATTAGACTAAAATTATGATATGATAACCAAAATTACAAGTGAATCGTAAATTCACACCAATTTAAAGTTATAGTTACAGTATTGAGCAGACAATGCAATAGGTAAATGTAATCAACCATATCATCTTAGAATAGTTAAGTAGCATCTCATCTATCACATCTTAATATATAGCAGATTACAACATTACATGAGACGAACAGACTGAACTTATTTCAAAATATCAAATATTTGTTTTGTGTTTTATGTAAACACCAATGTAATTATGGTTTTACCACCGTGTTTTGGTTCAGAAGAAATAAATTTTACCATTATGTTTATATAATGTTTCTCACTCCAGCTGCAGTCTGGTAGTGTTGAGTCTCAGGAATATTTCTCTAGCTCTCATTTTCCATGTATTTGTCATTTGCTGATATCAAATTTGAAATTAAACATGTTTTTACTTTCATGTTAAAACTGCTGCTGTTTTCACCCATTAAACACACAATCTGTAAAGTTTTGAGTTTTATCGCTGGAAGGTGAGCTTCAACTTGATCATTTCCTTCTCTCTAAATTCTTCATCATTGCAATTGTTGGATCAATGTGAAGTTACACATCTGTATAATGTTTCCTCGGTCGACTAAGCCAAATGATCTGAAACCCGTGATTGAGGTTTAAATGAGCTTGGGTCCTACCAGAAGATCAAGATTCTTACTAGCGTTTGCCAACATGCAACAATACCCAAAAAATACTTAATTAACTTCCTCCATGTGACCACAAGCTTTCTGGTTTGATTATAATTGCCTAATGGAAATAAACTGTTATAGTAAACTGTTACTTGCTATATTATATATATTATAAAGAAAGATAAGTTACACAGAATAAAGTTATTAAACTTTTAAGAAATAATTCCTTTGAAAACCCATAATAGCATAGGTCAAGATGGCCGATTCATGGTCTATATTTATGGGTAACATCAGAAAGACAATGGATAAAAGCTAACTAATTTAACAGCTATTTCTTTGAGAACCAGCTCCACGAATGTCCAAGAGTCCAAAAACTTCGCACTACCCAACCTTAAAAATATGGACACTCTGCATGTATTTATGGCAAAAAGAACACACAGACCACTCGGCACTCCCGAAATTTATAAGAGGTGGATTCAAATTAATCAATTACAATAAGGGACTCCACTGTCCTTGAGAATAATGATCAATAAAATATTAACAAACAAAAAAAAGCACAATTCTGGGTGGGATAGCAGAATAGGGCACACGTGACGTCATATCTACTCAGCATGTGTTTTGGTAAAAATTTAATTAACTTTTTCATTGTGCGAGATGACGATACATAGATGCCGCAGAATCATGAGGACTACCAGATCCTGGTGGAACCTAAGCGATCCATGATATCACGACAGGCCCTAGACTCCCCTGTCAGCCTCCTTGAGAAAATGTGTTATGTTGTTGAAATTGGACCTGGTTTTCAACCAGTTAAAAGCTTATTGCTCCCACCAGGTAGAAACCTGGAAGATGAAGCAAGGTTTAAAGACGTTTTATGCTTGAGGTGGGAGAGGCATTTTTACGTAAGGGTGTTAACATTTACTAGGTTGCCGTTTGGTGTGAGCAATAGCGAACAGCACGCACACTCCTTTGCCCCGTCAACCTATATCTAATCTATTTAAAGAGTGACAATCATACTGCACATTGAATTAGGATTCCGTTAAATATCAAATTGATTTATTGTAAACTTGTTTAATTTGTAATAAATGGCATAAAATTGAAATTTTTGTTTAACTAAAATTTTTGTTTAACTGTTACACCTGTAAGTTATGTCCAACAAGAAGAAGAAGTCCCTAAAAACTGAGTGAGGAACTGATATGAGAATAATGAGCTTCCAATCAAATAAAAGATACCATAGGCTTTGTACAAGGCTAAGGTTAGACCTCCGACTATTCGACATACTCTTATCTGTATCAGACGACATCAGGAGGGAGATCATATATTAACATGGATGAGATGGACTTATTTGTTGTTTTATAATTAATACAATTATTATATATTTTTGAGTAATCATAGACAGACACTGCAGCAGCCTGCGCGTGCGGGTCAGTCCCCAATCACCTCATAAGTCAGAGTCTTGAAATCTAAGGATTCGACAGTCGACCTTGTTTTAGAATTTTGATATTATGGATAACATTGTGCCAACCGAACCTTATATATTATATGCTGTATATTAAAAAGCCGCAGTGTGCTTTCGGTGGATATATAACCTGCGCCTATTGAAAATTACCCAGCTCCCATATAAAACCAAAAACGAGCAGTTATTATTATAGCAAATTTTGAATACATAAGATTTTCTTTTAAAATATAACATTAACAAATAATATTACATGGCTACAGCCACGGTTTTCACTAAACCATGGACATTCTTCTTCGTAGGGCTGGGCTAGGCTGTGGTCATTATATCACTATAAGAAAGAGTATGACCACTGTAAGATAGAGTTTTAATACTTTCAACACTACTATATAACTAATAATTTGAGGTATGTGTAATGTTGAACGATAACGTGACAAGTGACATAGTGACATAGCACAGACCCGAGAAGTCCTGCTTCTCCTCTCCAGACCCGAGAAGTCCTGCTTCTCCTTCCCCTCTTCACAAATCTATTAAGGGAGTCAGACCCACAAGTTCTGAACCTTTCCGGTTGGTGATTAAGTTTGATTTTTTGATAGAAACAAACCTGTTCCAGACGTGTTCCAGCCTTCGTTTTTGGTACTACATACCTAAATAACTTCATCATGGTTGAAACAATCCCAAAACAAAACGTCAATAATGCTAACACTTCCTCTACCCCCCAGAAAAAAGCTAAGACCCCAACAATAGTTGCTGCTGGAATGCTACGACAACTAGACACCAACCTGCTGAAAGCTGTCCAAAGTTACTTTGCAATGGAGGCAGATAGTACTGGAAGTGGTGCATCTTGTACTGAAAGTGTCACAGGTATTTTAGGAGCTGCTAAAAATCTTAGTGGCTCTGGTTCTTCGGATTCTGAAATAACCTCTGACACTATCTGCTGCTTTAATGCCAGTGGGCAAATGTTATGTACCCTTTTATCTTTCGATGAGAATACCTATAAATTGTTACTACCAGCAGAACTGAAGTCTGATGCAACATATCTCTCTCCTGCTGAAAGGGTCAAACTACTTTCTCAGCTAACTTACTTCAAAGACCCTCAAAGCAACGAAATTGCTGAACTGGAGTGGATAGAACTGATCAGACCACAGATGTTAAGTGTCCTTTCTGACCATGGTATCACTCCTACTAATCAAGATACTGATCAGGATCTAAGACGCAGATTATATGGAAAGCAATCCTTTCGTAGCAGTCACGGTGCTGAGGATAAGGTGGCACTATTTGGTTTTACCTTTAGAGAACCTTTGATCTGTTTGTCCACTAGCTCCTTCCCAAAGGAGGACTACACCTACAAAACTAAACTTACAACTAGCTTCGTCACTGAAAAAGTTGAATCTGCTAAGACTCAAAGCTTAACACCTAAGCATGATATGCTAGAGTCTGGCAAAAATAACTCTGTTGAACCAGAATCGAAAGAACCTCCACAAAGATACAGGATGGAATCAAGTGAAAGGGGCACTCTATCATCAACATCATCTAGCTCACTTGTACTTGAAGGCAGTACACCTGACATCAACGAGACGGATCAAGAAGATGGGGATGCATTCACACCTCCCAACATAACATTTAACAACAATTTTGACTACAGAATTGAATCTAGAGCTGAGGAGGGTATCAATGATACTGGTGGCTCATGTACAATCTGTAACCAAGATGTTAGCGCTGATCAGCTTCTTACATGCTATCTATGCAAACTTTCAGTTCATTACACCTGTTACAAGGTGAAACAAGTAACAGCTCACAAACAAAAGATGCGTACCCTGAGCCACACAAATTTCACAGCACTTGGAATCTCCCAGAACAACAAATGGTTTTGCAATGGCTGCAACTCTATTTCCTTTGATGATATCCTGGAAAAGATATCTCTACATACTCAGGAGAAATTCATAGATGCTGCTGAGAAAAAAGTTAAACTGGTGAATGATACTACCTCAAGTTCCCTTGAAGGAGATTTTGATATCTCCCAATTTTCACTCCCTGACTACCAAGATACGAAGTCACAGCAATCTGAACATGAGATTACCAATATTCAGCAACTCAAAGACTCCATCACAATGGAACTAAGAGCTGCACTAAAAGAAGAAGTAAAAACGTTAATCTCCGCCATAACACTATCCCATAATCCAGCTCAGAGCAAGCCCTTTACAATGTCTGCAGAAAATGTATACAAACCACCTGCATCATATTCTGAAAAGGCAAGACCACCTCACTCTCATTTGAGCACCAACACTTTCATAGAACCCCCAGTGGTCAAAGAGTCTACAAAAAAATCAGCTAGTGCAGTGGGAACCGACTATTTAGTTGATCCCAAGATGTCTGTTATCATAAAGCAAGTCACAAACAAAAAGGTGGTGTCAAATGATACCTCACTTAAATCAGAGTTTAACAAACTGTTTAAGCAAATGAAGATAAAGTACATTAAAAAGACAAGATATGGCAACATCATTCTTCAACTAAACTCTGAGGATGATATCAAACAAGTACTAAATGGATGGCAATCCCACTATTTTAAAGACACCAGCGCAAAAATGGGCACAGCGATATTCAGAATGACTGACCAGCATCTGACAAAGCATGTAGGCATCATAAGGCATGTCCCCATAAACATTGATATGGGCTCTATCTCTGATGGACTTAATAATGCCAATTTGAATAGCACTCACGTAACTCGCTTGGGCAAATCATCAAACTCTGTTAAAGTCATCTTTAAGTCACATGAGGATCTTACACAAGCAATAAGCAAGGGATTCGGTCTTGAACACTTATGGCTAGAAGTTGCTCAATTCAAGTTCACCAAAAAACCAATGCAATGTCATGGCTGCAAAAGATTTGGACACCCTGTGAAATGGTGCCGCAGCAAAGCAGCATGTGGATTCTGTTCCTCAGAAAACCACACTGATAAAGAATGCCCGGAGAGAACCCATCCATCAAATTACTGCTGCCGCAACTGCAGAGGAAATCATACAGCCTTCTCAAACCAATGCCCACATTTCATAGAAAAAATGAATCTGATTAAACAAAGTAACCACCATGATTACTAAAAACAACGGAAGTCTTCATATCTGTCAAATAAATGTCAGTGGGCTATCAAACAGGTCTATTACAGCAATTGATAGATTCAACTTTAAGTTCAAAAATGACATTGTGGCTCTACAAGAAACTCTACTGGATAACTCCAGACCCCACTTAAATACCTTTCATAATCTGGATACATTTTCGGTAAACAATAGCAGAGGAGTGTCCACCAGTGTTTCCCCCAGGCTTGTCCCACAACAAATCAGTGAACTTCAAGATACAACCACTGATGCACTCTGGGTCACTGTTAGGTACAATTCAACGGTAGTAATGATTGGTAATGTATATGTAAACCACTCCCTAACTTCTACAAACAACCTGAGCTCAGCACTTACCAACATCACAAAAGCTCTCCAATACTGCTCCAAGTTCAAAATCAAAGATGTAATAATAATTGGTGACTTCAACAGTAGGCACATCTCCTGGGGAGATATCATCACAACCGACCGTGGAAGACAGCTGGATTCATTCATCGCTCAGCATAATCTGACATGCATCACTCCGAACACCAATACATTCGTCTCCCATAATGGTGGGAGTATCATTGACCTTGCTTTGTTGAAGGGTAAAGTATGTAGGCTATACCAATCGTCCAGCATTGACAGTGAAAGTGAACTCTTCACAGGTGCTCCAAATAGAGGTCACTTACCAATCATCCACCAATTCTGTCATGCACAAACTGCTCAATCTGCATCTCCTCTTCTCTACTGGGACATTGATAAAACAGACTGGAATGCTTGGTGTGGATCACTTAACAGGGCCCTTCTCCTTGGCATAACTGGCAGGATCAACTCTTACATAGACCCTCTAAAGCTGTGGCAAGACTTTAAAAACATTTTATCTGCGATTGGTAATGAATGGATTCCTCTCAAGAAAGTCAGTACCCACTCAAAACCTTTCTGGAACTCTCTCCTTACAGACCTTTCACGAACTCTTCAAGCTGCGCAGGAAACCATGAAAACCAGCTACACACCGTATAACGTCTCCCTCCACAAACAAGCAAAGGAGGAGTTTTCTAATACCTTGATATCCGAAAAAAACAAATGGATTCATCAGCAACTGGAAAATCTCAATGTTGCTCAGTCTCAAATATTCTGGAAAAATTATAAGAAGACATTGACCAATAAGCCTAACGAGTACATGGGAAATCTTATGGATGGTGGTATCCTCCACTCTGACAGAACTCAGAAAGAAAACATCTTGTACAAATCATTCTTCTCGGGTGAACACATGAATGGATGCAGTTTTGATCATGTCTTCGAACAAGAAATCAATAGCTGCTATGACAACATTATATCGACTCAGTTCCCTACCGACCAATTAGATCCAATCATTAATGATCATCTGAATGGGAAAATAGGTCTAGAGGAAGTTACTTTAGCACTGAAGGCTCAAAATAGCAATGCCAAAAGTTTTGACACTGATAATCTTCACCCAAAAATCCTGAAACATCTGCCTGTGTCAGCTCTTCAGATTCTAACAAAACTATATGACCTTGTCCTTGAGACTGGTGTATGGGTCTGGGAGGTATCCAATGTCACTTTCATCAAAAAGGATGGGAAGGATAACTACATGAACCCCTCTGCTTATAGACCAATATCGATATCATCATATGTTGGAAAGCTGCTAGAAAAGATCTTGGAACGAAGAATAAAGCTCCATTGCGAACTAGAGGGCTTACTCGACGAAGAGCAAGAAGGCTTTAGACCTCAAAGAAATACTGCAAGGTATCTTTATAAATTAGTAGCTACTCTAGATGAATGCAAGAGGAAAAAACTCACTACTTTCCTACTATGCATCGATTTTAGCAAAGCATTTGATAGTGTATGGGTGAAAGGCCTGATTTTCAAGCTCAGCAAATACCAAATACAAGGGAACATTTTGCGGATAATAAATAACTTCCTGTTATCCCGCAAAGTACGGCTGAGGGTTAACAACAGTCTCGGATTTCAACGCTCATGTGGATGGTTTGGGCTTCCCCAAGGCTCTGTCCTTGCACCCCTGCTATTTATCCTCTACATCTCGGATATGTTATGCAAGGACCAGCTCCCACTGGAATGCAGCTCTAACTCAAGCCTCTTCAAATATGCTGATGATGGAAGCATAGCAGTCTCTCACATAGATCCTATATGTGCTCATCGAATTATGCAGTTGATGTGCAAGTACCTTCATGTCTGGTGCAGTAAGTGGAAACTTATCCCAAACTGCGACAAAAACAAGACTGAGTGTATTATGATCACACCAACATCCTCATCTGCACCTGATGTCACAGCCTTTGGACCACTCATTATCGGCAATAGACCCATAACATATACATGTCAATCAACTGTTCTTGGACTGAGGATAGACGACAAACTTACGTTCAAGAGTCACGCAAAATTTAAATTGAAACAATGCTGGTTTGCCTGGTACAGGATCACTCAAAACTCCACCCGCCACAGAGGCCTGAATGCAAGCTCACTCAAAATGCTCTTCAAAACAGTAGTACTCACAAAACTTCTATATGCTGCTCCAATATGGCTAAAAGATAACCTAGACACTTTCAAAGACTTCTATGCCAGGGTCCTCTTGAAAATAAGTGGATCCACTCACCATCCTCCCAAAGATTTGACATCTGTCGCGCTTGGAATTCCACCCCTTGAGATATCCTACAAGATGATCACTATAAAATTCATAATAAAAGCACTTACAAGTGACCCATTTATGCAAGGACTCATCTTACAGCTAGAGGAGGCAAAGGCCCATCGATATCAGCACCATATTGATGAGATACGTAAGTTCCTAACGTGGACAAGGGGGTCCAACGAGCTCAACAGAAGCAGAATAGACCTTCTGACTAGTGTCCACAACGGTGTTGTCAGCTATTCAAAAGACGAAATAACCCGCTTTATGGACTTCACCTGGAATAAACATCTCCTACTGAACCCTAGAATAAATCCGGGTGAGATACTGGATAACATCGATGAGAGGAGCAAAAAGTTGTTTCCTCGCTATTCAAGCAGGAGCACAGACACTAAAGTAATGTCTCTCTTGCATGGCCATGACATCACCTTCACAGCATTCAAGGCAAGGGTTGCCAACAACTGCGACCCTCAGTGTCCGAATTGTCAGATGTTGGACAACAATTACCATCGAATCTTCTCTTGTCCACTGTACCGCTGTTCCTACAGAGAAACCATTCAAGAGCACTCCACTAATGACCAACCATGCTGGTCTATCTTAAGAGATGGTAGTGATGGCAGCATCACTGCCTTCCGATCTTTAGCACAGATCGCCATCGGTGAACTATCATAGAATTGATACTTATACTTATAGTACTCCTTCACCTCCATCCCCCTTCATGTCCTACATCTCCTTATGACATCACTCCCCCTTCAGCCTCTACTACTCCTTTACTACTCCATCTACTGCCTCATCTTCTGGACATCATTATCTTCTAGTTTAGTTGAGAATTCTCAACACCCACTTCCAAGTCGAGTACTCTCGACCCACTTAGTCCACATACCTTGCAAACTTACAGCAGGGTATTTGTAATGGTCTAAGTCCCTAATACACGCCAAAGATGGTTCCTCTATACTCAACCGTAGGAGAAGAGAATTAGGTGACTGTATTTTGTTCTAATGTTGATATTAATATAAGTATGTTCTAGTTGTTACTCCTTTTGTTTTAACGTTTTTATGGTACTCTCCTTAAATTATTTCAATGCAGTCACTCAGATGATTTTAAATCAGGACACTTAAATAAAGACACCTACTCTGCCCACAATAAGGGGCCATAATTTTTAAATTATGTAACAGTATAGAATTATTATTATTATTTAAGATAGAGCATTGGCGCCCTGTGCTAACCCCGGTAAAATATTTATTAGTGGAAAAAAAGTTAAACTTTGTATTTTCCATATTTAGTGAATCATTTTGATGCTTGTATGAAGCCAATGATCTTTGGTAGTGAAAAGTTGTCAACTATGTCTGTCACACTAAGGTGGAAGGAGGCAAAATATCCTCCTCGTTAGAAGGACCACCAATAAAGGTATAGTACTTCAATCGAACGTAACTTTTGAAAAGTGTGTCAAACAGTATATATACATTCAATTAAATCAAGTGATGCAATTGGCAGAGCACAATCAAATTTTAAGTGTTGCAATTGGCAGAGCACAATTCATTGCTACCAATAATTTTTTAATAGTTAATAATAACAATAAACACAATTACTAGACATTCAACTTTTAAACGTGCATTATATTATATATTATGTGTTATATATGAGAACTTTTACATCCTAATATGCAATGCATTCAATAATATGGTGTGAAAATCTTTAAACAATTTATATGATTGTGCTTGCAGCTTGCAGCTTGCTCTATCCAGAGACCTTGAGCTTGCAGTAGCGCCCGCAGCTGCGCATAAGCACATGGGTAAGGTGAACTTGCAGCTGATATTAAGCTTGGGGTGGTGCTTTAGAAACGGTACTAGTAAAGCTCTTACAAGTAACTGGTTCCTTTTGCCAACCGTTTTTAGTCAATAGTCCAGTACTGTCTCATTTCTGGTCTCAGAACATGCGCAACAACAATTTTGTTATGCCAATATAATTTTTAATATAACGTGGAATTATTTTTATCACGTCGTAACCCCCTGTCATTGCACAATTAAGTGGTTTTGTGGTGATCAAAGCCACGAATGAGGAAGCCGCGCACTCGTGCGCGGCAGGGCTACAACGTAAAATAAGACATTATGGACTATTTATTTATGAAATTTAAACATTTGGTTGTAGCGCGATGCACTACTGGGCCGCGCCGCGCATCTTCTCGCAACCACAGATCGGCGAGATTGGAGATGCGAAGTGAAGGTTAACAGCCTACCAGCACGCGCGCCGTGGAACAAATATTTTACGAGTATCACCCGTTAAGATGCGAAGGATTGACATTGTGAATCAAAAAATTTAGAGAACAAGTCAGTTGAGGAAATATTTTTTACATAACCAATAACGTTCACTTCATTCTGCTTTAGAATTTTTATTTAAATTTTGAATTGCGCTGATAAAAATTTATGATTGAAACGAATTTTCGAATAGTTCACTAGTATATAGTAAAAGCGTATTTTACATTTTGTTAGCATAGCCAATATTTATGAGTTTATTATCGGCCGATGCTTAAGTTTAACCATGTTTATTTTTCCAGGAAACCCTACCGGCTGCATGGGGTATATTTGATTCACGATGTCAATCCTTCGCAGCTCGGTGAGGCACAGTGGTGCATCTCGCCGATCTACCAAAGTGTGGTTGCGAGAAGCATTATTTGATGCGCGCGCGACCCAGTAGTGCATCGCGCTACAAGGGGTATATCTCCAAAAGTAAAATAAATAGAACCTTCCGGTTTTCAACAAAATTTCCGTCTCGTAAATTTATAGTTAGCTCCCTACAAATAAATATTACAGTCAACAGTGCAAATTTGATATTTTGAAAATCTCACATTTTCTTAAAGGGTGATACTCGTAAAATATTTGTTCCATATATTATCCAGGACCGTCGACGAGTCCTTCGGCGGCGCGCGCTTGATCGCGCGCGAAAAGTGGCATGCAACGTATGTCAAAGTCCAACTCGGCGCGCGTCCTAGGGTACTAGGTTGTAAACCTACAAACATTTTAAAAAACAATGGTACAAACATTTTTTAAATCTGAGCAAGTTTAATTTTATCGTGCACTTGCTCTATCCAGAGCCCTTGCGCTTGCAGTAGCGCGCGCCCGCCTCACGGCGGTAAAAAACTGACTTGTGAAACAAGCGCGCCCGCAGTGGCGCGAAAGCACATAGTTAGGTGAATCGTGCACCTAGCTAGCTCTCCTATAATTAACTAAATGGAGTGTTGTAATGCTATTGCTTTTGCAATGCTCATTGCTTAATTAACGCGAACGATTTTAATCCTTTTCATATCAGCTCGTACATCGTATGTTGTAGAATGTAGGCGCGCAGCCCTACCTAGCTAGGGACTACAGGCTATTATGTCGAGCGTACTAAATCACTCTACAATCGATCTTCGAGATTGTTCTAAAAGGGCCCCCGACAGTTTAAACCAACTTCATTCGATGTATTTTCGGACGCTGATTCCGAATCACCTCCCATGACATAGGGTAAAAATACTCCCCTGACGAGATATAGGCGAAAAACTGTCTCGATCACGTGATATGACTGTATATAAAGGAAGTTAGTCTAATTTCTTGTTAGGGTTAGGGTTTCAGCATATGCTTTTGTTAAGGATTGGGTTAGGGTTAGGGTTGGGATCAGATAAGAGGGTTAGGGTTTCGAATAGTCGTTCAGGACCAGCTAGAGAACGGGTTAAAAAAGTCACGTAACAGTCAAGTGTAAAGTGATTAATTATCATCCCTATTATGTTCAATGTTCATAAACCGAATAGCTAGATTCGGCGGAACGAATACAGGTTAAGCGCGGCCCAGTGCTTTATAAAATTACCTGGCTTGCCATGAAATCCAATCCGGCCCTGTGCGCAGCGTTTTCTATATAATAGGTAAGACATAATATAAAAAGAAACAAGCAATTATGAATTAGCAAGCTAGGTAATAAAATATGAATAAAATTAAAATCCCGGTTGCTAGAATTGAGAAACATTTATGTTTGTTACTTCTACAATTTACGTTTATAATTTCAAACTTTAGACATTAAAATTGGCGTTCCATTTTTCCAACGTTTAGCATCACAAATGCATTTGGATTTCACAATAAGTATTAATATTATCATAATAGTATAGCTTGGGTTTGATCTTTGTGATTATCACAAAAGTAAAAACAATCCACAAATGATTGATTGAGCTGAATAACACAGTAATAAGTAATCGTTTGTGGTACTAGGACTACTATTATTACTTTTACCTGCTCATGCTAGTAGTAGTAGTACTATTAGTATTAGTACATGCTGAAACCATAAAATTCTTTATAGTTTACTACATCAACGTGACGCTAACTCAACCGACAGCACGCTGACAGTGACAGTGACACCAAACTGAACGCGTACAACGTACACGATTTCAGTTATAACATTTCCTGTTTACCATACTATACTCTAAATCTATTCCAAACAAAATTAAACCACCTTTTTTTCGACGACTTGGAAAGGGGGGGGGGGGGTGTTCATGTTGTTTTTGTCCGTTTTTGTCCGTTTATGTCCGTTTTTGTCCGTTCAATTTTGTCCTTTTTCAGAAAATAGACAACGACAAACGAACGGACGAAAACGGTCAAAAACGGACAAAAATTGTAACTTTTGATTTAAATTGTCTCCAAAATTTGTAACATGCTATTTGTAGAAATGGATAGCACGGTTAATGATAATGGTCCTTTTTCAAACTTTCAATCCTCAGTTAGGAACAAAGAATAGTATATACTTTTTTAATAACATAAAAAAGGAATGAAAATCACTTTATTCATGAAAAATATCGTTCGGTAGATAAATATTCGCTTAATTACTATAGGCTAGGCAAGAACTCGATACTCCGATGAAGAGCTAGTTAGCATTTGCTATATGTGCTATAGTATGTAGTAGATATGGAAATTGAATTTGAATCAAAAGTCAAAATTCCAAAGTAACCAAGCAATGTCTTCTAATTACTGCACTTTAGGACCTATTCAGACTTATAAGGTCGAGTCTTTTAAATGTTTACGATGTCAAACAAATTTAAATGTAATACGAGAACTGAGAAGGTATCGTGATTTTTCCCATTATTTGCGACAAATTTTATGTATAGTTTAATGTATATGGTATAGCCTGTTAAATTTCGCGGTATCGCGATTTTTGGCCAAAATAATCGCGAAATCCTTTTGTCCCTGAGGAGGACTGAGGAGGACTGAGGAGGAGGAGGAGGAGGACTGAGGAGGACTGAGGAGGAGGACTGAGGAGGAGGACTGAGGAGGAGGAGGAAGAGGGGGAGGAGGAGGAAGAGAAGGACTGAGGGCTGAGAAGGTTTCGTACAAACAAGGACTGAGGATGAAGAGGAGGGGGAGGAGGACTGAGAAGGTGTCGTACCTACGAGGACTGAGGAGGAGGACTGAAGAAGAGGACGAGGACTGAAGAGGACTGAGGAAGAGGAGGAGGAAGAGGACTGAGGAAGAGGAGCAGGAGGACTGATGAGGAAGAGGAGAAGGAGGAGGAGGAGGAGGAGGAGGAGGAGGAGGACTGATGAGGAAGAGGAGGAGGATTGCGGACTGAGGAAGAGGAGGAGGAGGAAGAGGAGGAGGAGGAGGAGAGGGGAGGGAGGAGGAGGGAGAGGAGGAGGAGGGAGGAGGAGGAGGAGGAGGGAGGAGGGAGGAGAGGAGGAGAGGAGGAGGAGGAGGAGGGAGGAGAGGAGGAGAGGAGGAGGAGGAGGAGGGAGGAGGAGGAGGAGGAGGAGGAGGATGAGGTGGAGGAGGAGGAGGGAGAGGAGGAGGAGGAGAGGAGGAGGAGGAGGAGGAGGAGGAGGAGGAGGAGAGGAGGAGGAGGGAGAGAGGAGGAGGAGGAGGAGGAGGAGGAGGGGAGGGAGGAGAGGGAGGAGGAGGAGGAGGAGGAGGAGGAGGAGGAGGAGGAGGAGGAGGAGGAGGAGGAGGAGGAGGAGGAGGAGGAGGAGGAGGAGGAGGAGGAGGAGGAGGAGGAGGAGGAGGAGGAGGAGGAGGAGGAGGAGGAGGAGGAGGAGGAGGAGGAGGAGGAGGAGGAGGAGGAGGAGGAGGAGGAGGAGGAGGAGGAGGAGGAGGAGGAGGAGGAGGAGGAGGAGGAGGAGGAGGAGGAGGAGGAGGAGGAGGAGGAGGAGGAGGAGGAGGAGGAGGAGGAGGAGGAGGAGGAGGAGGAGGAGGAGGAGGAGGAGGAGGAGGAGGAGGAGGAGGAGGAGGAGGAGGAGGAGGAGGAGGAGGAGGAGGAGGAGGAGGAGGAGGAGGAGGAGGAGGAGGAGGAGGAGGAGGAGGAGGAGGAGGAGGAGGAGGAGGAGAGAGAAGGAGGAAGGAGAGGAGGAGGAGTGAGGAGAGAGGAGGAGGACGAGGAAGAGGACTGAAGGAAGAGTGAGGACTAAGAAGAGGAGGAGGAGGAGGAGGAGGAGGAGGAGGAGGAGGAGGAGGAGGAGGAGGAGGAGGGAGGAGGAGGAGGAGGCGGAGGAGGAGGAGGAGGAGGAGGAGGAGGAGGAGGAGGAGGAGGAGGATTGGAGGACTGAAGAGGATTAGGACTGAGAAGGAGGAGACTGAAAGGAGGAGGAGGATGGGAATCAAGAGGAGAAGGAGGAGGACTGGAGGAAGGAGGAGGAGGATGAGAGGAGGAGAGAGGAGGACTGAGAAGGAGATGAAGGAGGAGGAGAAGGAGGAGGAGGAGGAGGAGGAGGAGGAGGAGGAGGAGGAGGAGGAGGAGGAGGAGGAGGAGGAGGAGGAGGAGGAGGGAGGAGGAGGAGGAGGAGGAGGAGGAGGAGGAGGAGGAGAAGGAAGAAGGGGAGGAGGAGGAGGAGGAGGAGGAGGAGGAGGAGGAGGAGGAGGAGGAGGAGGAGGAGGAGGAGGAGGAGGAGGAGGAGGAGGAGGGCTGAGGAGCAGGAGGAGGAGGAGGAGGAGGAGGAGGAGGAGGAGGAGGATTGAGGACTGAAGAGGATTAGGACTGAGAAGAGGAGACTGAAAGGAGGAGGAGGACTGGGAATCAAGAGGAGAAGGAGGAGGACTGGGAAGGAAGAGGAGAATGAAGATGAAGAGGAGTGAGGGGGACTGAGAAGGAGAATGAGGAGGAGGGCTGAGGAGAAGGAGGAGGACTGAGGAAGAGGACTGAAGAAGATGAGGACTAAGAAGAGGAGAAGGAGGAGGAGGAGGAGGTGGAGGACTGGGAAGGAGAAGGAAGAGGAGGAGGGCTGAGGAGGGCTAAGGAGGAGGAGGAGGAGGAGGATGAGGAGGAGGATGAGGAGGAGTAGGAGGAGGAGGAAGAGGAGGAGGAGGAGGAAGAAGAGGAGGAAGAAGAGGAAGAGGAGGAGGAGGAGAAAGAAGAAGCATCTAAATTTTATTTCCATAACATTTTTGTCCGTTTTTGTCCGCCCTATGAGGAGGAGGAGGAGGACTGAGGAGGTGGTGGAGGAGGAGGAGGAGAACTGAGGCGGAGAAGGAGGACTGAGGAGGATGAAGAGGATTTAGCGGAGGAGGACTGAGGAGGATGAGGAGGATGAGGAGGATGAGGAGGAGGAGGACTGAGGAGGACTGAGGAGGATGAGGAGGATGAGGAGGAGGTGGAGGAGGAGGAGGATGAAGAGGAGGAGGAGGACTGAGGATGAGGAAGATTGAGGACTGAGAAGGAGGACTGAGGATAAGGATGAGGATGAAGAGGAGCAGGAGGAGCAGGAGGAGGAGCAGGAGGAAGCATCTAAATTATATCTCCAAATTCCATAACATTTTTTGTCCGTTTTTGTCCGTTTTTGTCCGCCCTAACTTTTGTCCGTTTTGAAAATATAGGGTACCGAACGGACAAAAACGAACACAAAACATGAGCCCCCCCCCCCCCCCCCCCCCCCCCCCCCTTGGAAATGAGACAAATTATTACAATGAAAATAAATTGTTAAGTGGAATCTCAAATTAACATTGAACATCAAGAAGAACCCTTGCTTTGAGTAAATATTAGTAAAGTATGTTTAAAGGTCGTGGAAATGAACAAAGGTAACATTAACATTCAACATGTCAATTTGAAATATGTGGTTTTCGTCTTGTATTAAGTTGCTTAAATTTCATCATTTTATCATTTATCTCCATTAGAAAGTTAACATATAAAACCGCCGACAATAAATCGGATAACATAAATCAGGATAAGACTTGATTATGTCATAAAATCAAAAATGAATTCTTTGAAGTGGTTTCAACATTGAACTTAGAGTAAGACAGATTTTCTAGCAGAACATTGATGCATACCCAAATCACAAATACATTACTCTTATCATTTATTCAATCATTTCAATATTGGGTGCATTTTATAACAACGAATGAATCGAGTGAGTTTCGAAAAATTGTATCCCCTCACTCGGCAGGTTTTAGCGTCAGTTTCTCTTGAGTTTCAAATAATCAGTATCATTTCTCAGGTGTCCTTCCACCTTACTCCCGTTCAGTTACTATGTCTATACATTCATATTTCCGTTTCAAATATGTTGGCACATTTCACAAGAGTAAAGCGACGAAAGGTTGAACTTGAACTGCAGCCTACAATACTCCGGAATATTGAGGCCTCGCTCAACAATCACAGCCCACTTTCAAGAGTCGTTACTTCACAAATGATCCGACATTATAGGTACGGAGCTCCAATTTCAGATGAGACCCTGCGACTCAGTTGTAGTTGTTTCAGCGTCCATTTTGATGTAATCTTGGGAAACATGTGACCGTGTTTTGAGACTTTGAAGAATAGTAGCGGTCTCCAATCGGGCAGCTTCCTCCTCGGGAGTGGTTGGTCCGGGAAACGGGACCAGTTCCCGCCGGACTCGGTTAAATGCACTGCCTTCTTTTGAGTAGCTGAACGGGCTTTCTTCCATCGGGGTTTTAGCTGACGGCGGAACTTCTGAAATACATTGGCATTTACAGAAGAAAATAGAACAGTATATTGTATACCAATAATCTCTCCACAGTCCACATTTTTGCCTCGACTTTCGATATTTTAAAAAGAAAATGTCTCAGATTACTCCTGCTTATTTTTTATTTCAGACTTGGCGACTTATATTAAACTTTTATTAAACTAACCTTCTCCCTCAGTGTTTGCAGAGATAGCGATAGGTTTTCTAGGGGGAGGAGGGTAAGTTGGGGAGTGGGGAGGAGCGGGAGCGTATCCCCTACTCGGCCTATCCCTGTTAATACCCAGCATGCTCGAGAATGTGGCTATCTGTTCAGCTTCGTTGTAGTGTCGACCAAACGGCTGAAGTAAAATTCATTAGATGTTGAGTAGAGGAAATTGTGAAATTGGTAGCCTGATTTAGATCGTTATAGCATGTCATCGTCATCATTTGACATACTTTATAGTTTAAAAACAGATTGTCACAATTTGTTACGATTCCGTACCTTCGCGAGTCTAGACGTTGAGAGATTTAAAGGTGACACAGAGATCTGGTCCACCTCCGGGCTACAGTAGGTGTAGTGCCACCCTCTCTGAAAGAGTTGGTTCCGCTGTATAAGCGTCACCATCATCACGCTACTCTGGCTAACTGGCGGCACCTCTATTTGGATGGCATCTGGAGTTATCACCTGAAATACAGAGGTTACTCAGGTTACGTCACATTTTCAGGGAATATACTCACAAATTATGTAGAAAGGTCAGATAGATATTCTCATTTAGCAGACCAGAAACAAGAAAATATCATTGAATGATGAATGATTAAAAAAATGACCTGGCCAGTCAATTCTTCGACAATAGATTGTAATATTGTTATAATAACTGTAATAATTGTAATAATAATTATTATTAATAATCACTAATCGCTCACAAATTAGTGAGTTAAGTGTAAACCAAAACTTGCCTGCAACAATTAACTGTTTTTACCTTTGAATGAATAGATGTCGTACCAAAGAGTACATGAGCATCTTCTGCAAAGTTTTTACCAACAATGAGGGCGCGACCACCACAGAGAGGCCCGGGCTGGGGCCATATCAGTGAGATACTGGGATCTGAGAGAAGATGGGAATTTAAACTTAACAATATGAGTAGGCTGATCGAAAGAAGCTTAACTCAACAGTAATGAGGGTTATCTCTATGATGATGATCCAGAATCAAGAGGAATTTTGAATATGGCAGATACTTTAAGTATTTGTACTGTTAATCAAACCTGTTTCAGATTTGCTGGCTGCAGTACGGTATGCGTATTATGTAGTAGAATAATAAATTGACCCTCATTTTAAATACTGCGCAGGTAGGGCGTTTTAAAAAGGCCGTTAATTTTGTTCTGTAATCTGTTCCAAGGAGTTAAAGTGACTAGTGATGATGTCTCTCACTCTCAGCAATGTAGAGCCGGCTATTTAACTAACTGAGTAACTCTAATACGGTAAATTTGTTAAATTTTAACTTAAAATAATAAACACAACACTTTTAACTCAAAATACCTGTTAGACAGTCAGGAGATGATTTAGACTTGGTGACTCGGCCGTGTTTGCTGTTGTTGTGGACGAACATGGCGGAGGAGTAGGCCCAGTTGTTGAGGCTCAAATCTTGGGTTCCGCTTATCGCTAGCTGGTAAAATCATACAATTAGTCTTGAATAAATTGAATGTCATTCAGTTTTGAGTTAACTCACTGGCAGTACAAACATCGTCAAGAATCATTTGGCAACTCAGTGACAGTAGTGTAACTAAAATAGTTAAAACCTTGAATTTTCGGAGCTCTCTAGGGTTGCCCGCATTGATAAGACAGTTCTGATTACACTTCAGAAAGACTTTCAGTCCAGTGTGGTCCTGGATAACTGGGTCTGCTGGAGTGTCGTTCTTGTTACCACACGACTTTTTAGCAGCACATCTGCTGCATATACTTTCGTGAGTGAGAAGCACTCGGGTCATACTGGGGTTACGGTCCTGCCCTTGAAATGGGACAATCTGGGGGAGAGGAGTGAGTTTAAAATGGAATTATTGATAAATAGAATACAATTGCACATCAAATATACGTCAACAAAATCACAAATCCTCATGTAGTACATTTAACAATTCGAGGCGGGTCACGTGACTAAGCCCCCGGGTCACGTGACTAAAAGGCAACCCCGGATCTCACCTCATTGCTCTCCGAGTCTACCACTATAACATGGATATAGTCCTCTGCTTCAGTCCCATCCTGTGTAAGTATCTTCAGCTTATACCGGACACCGTTCCTGAGCACTTTTGTGTCCTGTGGGTTTCAAACAGATAAGAAACTAGATAAAAAACAAGGTACGTACATCCACGGTAAGATAATAGGAGATTTCGTGTAGTGTTATTGAGTCTCATGATTTGATAGTTCTTTCCTCGACTTTCGATATTTTAAAACGAAAATGTCTCAGATTACTCCTGCTTATTTTTTATTTCAGACTTGGCAACTTATTCCAAAGTATGAAAACTTTCAACACTACTATATAACAAATAATTTGAGAAAATGAGTATGACGTAGAAATGTCGATACGTTATTCAGCTATTTATTTCCATTAGAATCTGTCTTCACTGAGTCTATTCAGAGACAATCAGAAATTTGAATGAAAGAACTACCTGTAGACATAGTGTCATTACACAGTCTCGAAGACACACCCTTATTTTTCCGCGGGTTTGTAAGTTGAATTCTACCCAAGAAATTTATACAACAAGAAGAATATTCTCAGGGGAACAAAGACCCTGCAACACAACCGTACCTTGTTATTTTCAATAAATCCAACACAGAGAGCACTGGAAACCCGGAGAACCTGATTGTTCGCATCGAACAATTTACAAACGAAACTGAAGAAGTTGCTCTTACGAAGGTTGGCAGGGGGGTTCTGTTCAAACACCACACTCGAAACTACAGACATGATAAGGAGGAGCAATCTAACTGACACCGAGTGAAAATGAGACCACGTCCTGCTCTGAGGAGACAAAATGTTAGTTTGAGTAGATCTGTGTACGGTAGTCGTGTATTCTCTCTGGAGAATAAACTATTAGCGTTTATTACTATACAACGTGTTGTTGATGTGTACCGACGCGAAATCGGAAAACGAAACGTGAAATTTCATTTGCAGTAGATATAAGGAATTATTTACCGAAATTTCAGAAATTCTAGAATTATCGTTAAAATGATCCGGGATGACTACAAAATTATGACATAACAAAATAGATATTTCTCTTAACAAACAACTAATAATTATATACTGAATTGATAGGAATCATAAAACTTATACAGAATTCACCGAAATTCTGGAATTATTAAAATACAGAGCGAGATGGCTAAAACGGTGTGACAACTGATGATATACTGAATTTAATAGGTAAAGGTTGTTGTAACCCCCGGGAGGACATCGATAATCAAAACAAGGGCGATAGAATTTCAAAACAGGCCAACATAAGGTAATAACAGGAGATTGTAGATGGTGGTGACTGGTGGGTATGGCATCCAATACCAACGTCGAATATATGAATTTCTTAAGTCAATGACATAATGTTTTGGAAAACATTGGAAGTATATCTCAAAACATAAAACTAGTCGAAGAAGTATAGCGTTGTATTTTGGTACACGATTTATTGCAGCTCAGCAATGTGTCCAATGGTTCTCTTGGGGATAACGGTACTTCCCTATGTTAATTAAGTTTCATGGGTGCGAGTGTTGGGGGCAGGGGTACCTGTACAGTAACACTCACAGTGTACCAGTTTATTGTACTTACTTACATTAGGATACTGACAGTTGACACAAGTGCTCACACATTTGTATACAAACACTCACACTTACAAACACTCACACTTACAAACACTCACAGTTCACACTTACGCTTACGCATTTCATATTTTAACTATCGTGCACCGCTCTGACAAACGCATTCAGAAAGTTATGAGTTGATATCACACAAAAATATCCTATGAAATATTTTGGGGATTCATTTTTACTTTCGGATTCGGGAATCGAGTTATCGAGTACCAACATAACATATTTTGGTGTTATACTTGATAAGAGAATAAGCTCCATAAGTGTTATACTTAATAATCTAATACGAATTACGAAAGAAATTTCCAGAAATTCGGTGCAAAGCAATGGACAAAAAATGTTAATGGAAAAAGTTAGAGTACATTATGATAAAAAACTGGAGTCGTTAAAATTCAAGCAATCCACAACCCACAATGCACAGGTAATGTAACTACTTAAATGTTCGTCAACAAAACCTTCTCGTGTTTCAAGCGGGATTCTCAGCCTCACGTTTCACCTCAAAAACGTTGTGTAAAATGCAGCCAGATTACCCAATTTATCTTAAAAGTTTAACTACCCCTAATTGAAGACCGACTTATTAATATTAGTTAATGAACAGGGAAGTAACTTATTGATGGATACATTATATACGAAACTCTGAAAAATAACATACAAGTCTAAAACTTAAAGGGAAACCGAATTGGAATTCAACAAACAAATGACTGAACATGTTGAATACGGAAGCGGTATACTTAAGAAAAGAAACAACGCTAGCACTAGCAGGACAGGGCACTACCTTTTAACCCTATGAGATCACAAGACATGTCAAATGAAAACCGAGATAAACCATCACGAACAAGTTAGGTTAAGGGGGCCTTTAAGAGTGGGGCGAAGGTGCACGGGCAGGTAGTGAACACGTCAAGAAAGATACATGACAGATAGGATAGCAAGAGGAATAGCAAACAGTGCTCGCAGGGTTACAAAACGCAGTGCAATACTCCCTAGAGAGTCTAAGAGTGAGTCATGTTCAATTAACACGTATGTAATAAGACACCGTACAGATAAGTCCCGGTCTCAGGAGATTATAATGTATACTCACCACCTCCAGCTCCTCAGATTATCCCATCACGCTCCCATACCACTCCAGCCACTTCCTCCGCCCTTCCCTGGCCCCTCTTCTCGTCCCTGAAGGGACGATATCGTCCCAGAAAAAGCTTTTTCAGGGATAAATGGGTGTAGAAGTGCGAAATATTTAGGAACTTAGCGGTCTTCGGTAGAATAATATACGGCTTAGCATATAGCTCATTGACAGCTTACACTTGACCAAAAAGTATACCACGACGCAATTACAAAACACATTCCGGAAGTCCGTGTTGATGGGAAGACATTTTAACCAGGGGATACAAGGCTGGTACTGCATTATAAAGCACCTGCAGATTCATTCATGGATCGGTACCGGTTGAAATGTATTCGTTAATTTCCAATTAAAGATTTATTACAGCAATGTATACAGATACTCGGAGATCTATTCGCATTGCTGAAAAACGCTTTTCTGCTCGCATCAGCACAGCTTATAACTTTACCTGACAAGTGCTCCTCAGCCTCTGTATTGCTCTCATTTTTGTTGAGCAAATACAAAACAGAGCTAGACAAGAAGCCTCCCCGCTCGTATTTTAACACAGATAGCACCTGAACCGGTCTGGACCCACCAGATGGAAGTAAAATAAAGCTATAATTGCTGCTAATACAATTACAATTTGAATTGGATCGTTCCTATTCTGCAGTTTTCTCAGCTGATCACCTGTGGATAAAGTGTGAGCCCCACTTTCATGGTTCAGCGACACCAGGTTTCAGTTCGGCCCCGTGATTCACAACCGTATTTTTTATTTTTCATCTGTTCAGTGGTTGTATTTTGTAGTCTGTATGATATGTACTAGTAGGAATAGTGTTAGTTTGGACGAGTCGTACCTAGCACTGCTTGGAGCGCGCACTGGCACGTGTTGCGCGGCTCAACAGCACGTGACACATCTTATCATCACGTCACTAGGGATTTAGCACGGGTGTTAAATCCCTGTCAGTGTGAATGTTGCATACTTGTATCAATATACATTATTTCATCCCTTCCGATAGCTATCAGTCCTCAACATCAATATAAATGAGCCGATGCTATAAACTGAAAACAATACTGACTACCGATCGAAGCAGCAATCAGCATGTTAAAAGGAAATTAAGGACATCTTAATCTGAGTATGGCACTTCCTTTAAAATTGTTTACCCATCAGAACCCGTCAGATACCCGTTAGTACAGACAAATCCGTCTGAAAAAATCGATCTGCTGACACACGAAGCTTTCAGAGGATTTTTGACGTTTTTGAGTCCCATTAGGTGCCCTTTATGGCTGACCAACTTTTCCAAACTTTTCCACTTAAGTCTTAAGGCCACTTTTTGCCACTTTACCACTTTTTACCAGAGTTGAAAAATACGTATTTAACGTATTTTATAAAATATCAAAAAAACATTAAATACGGCGTATTTTATTTTCGCTGAATAAAATTCGTTAAAATAGGTACGTTACAAGTGATTTTGTAGCATTAAGAGCTCCAATGAAATAATAAGTACTATTTCTAATTATACAAGTTAAAAGTTTGATTAAAACTCGCGTAGCTCTGTAGTTGATCACCTCGCGTATGATTTAAGGGAACTGTGCACGTGCTAAAGCGTACCAAAGCGTGCAAATACGAATTATTGCGCGCTAAAATTCTGAGCCTCGTCTGTAGTGCTTCTGCCTGTGAAACTAACTGGTCCTCTTGGGAATATATTGTTGATAAACGCAGAAATAGACTAGCAACGGATAAGGCCATAAAGCTAGTAGGCATTAATGCCAACCTTCGACTTATCCAAAACATGGAGAAATGTGATTTCAATGATGATTACGATTCATCTGAGTAATTGTGTTCTTAATTGTGTATTTATTGAAACTTTTTTACGGACGATTTTCTACACAAATATGAATATTTTTCTGCGTTCAATTCCAAAAGTAAATTCCAATCCCGTTCAAGGGAACAAAATAAATGAAATTGAATCGTAATGACGATGTGTCTGAAAAAATTGCGAACGAAAGACATAACTTATTAAGTTTTTGAATGCAATTACGAAAAAAATAGGCAAACGTATTTTAACGTATTTTTGACGTATTTTATTTCTAAGCAAAAAAACGTTAAATACGGCGTATTTAAAAAATTATCTCACGTATTTTTCAACTCTGCTTTTTACCACCTTTCTTGTTTGTCGAATATCTTTAGTTGTGAACATCGTAAAAGGTTGCGGATCAATCGAGTGTGTTCATATTATCAGGAAGAAAAACTTTTGTTCAAACAATTTTTACGTCAGATAATAAGTTAATTGGATAATTATCAATTAACTAATTAGCAAAATTCTAAAAATTTTTTATTGGCTCAAAATGATCGGAATAGCTTGAAACACGGAGAAAAGTATTTTTTAGAAAAACTTTGAAAATTTTTCACTTACATTTTTTTTCGAGACTTTGAAAAAATTTCGAAAATTCAAAATATTTTTTCCGCCAAAAGTGATCAAACCGCATGAAACACGGAGAAAAATGCCTTTCAAAAAAACTTAGTGAATTTTTCGTTTCAAGAATACTTAATTCGCCAATTTTTGTAGTTGGAGTTCAGTAAATCTCGGCAGATTTTAGTAATCAGGAATTACTAAGTGAAGAGGTCTGAAACTGAAAAACGTTAACCATACGATCGCGCGGCGATATAAGAGTTTCATAAACTAATTTTCACAGAAACTGCACCAATGGCACAGTCAAGATCGAAACGATAGCCTGCTGTACTGTCATTTTATTGATTTCAATGATGAATCAGTGGGGTTAAGATAATCACATTTGTAATAAATAAACATCTCTGTACCGTCAATTGTGCTAATCTAAACCAGCCTACCTGTATTACCAGACCTCTTCTTTTCCTCGACAATCAAACCAAGTTGTTCATATCGCATTTGGTGGGTGATGTAAGTAGTAATGCGCTTAGTCAATAAAGACACCGTGATTTTTATTAAAAGGAGATGATGAAGCAAGTATTCATAACACAAAGAAGAATGGTTGGTGGGAATTGGGACCCACTTAAATCACCTTAACACAGTGCCCTCAGTAATCCATCCTGTCATTAAAATTATTTGTTATATAGTATAGTGTTGAAAGTATTGAAACTAATACATATCGAGCTGTGTTCAATCAGACTACGACACAATACGTGTATATTATATGGCTCTTAATGACTAATGAGGTTTATGTAACGCTTTATACCGTGAGAAACCCGGTATAGAGACGTTTTAAAGTTTATCACGAAAACGTATACTTGGCCTCATGGCTCATTTACCGTTCGAAGAAGGCAAGAACAGATCAGGGAAACTAAGGAACAGCCAGGTCCAGGAAGCAAGTGTAAATACACCTTCCAACATCAACTGTGATTTGTTTTGTATTGTTCTGCATACCGCTTCATTTACTATGCTGGATCGGTGGTTACCTCAAATCACCCCCATATGTCAGGGTCGGCTAAACGTAAAATCAGCAAGGGTAACATACTGGCAAGGGTAAGATGTAGATACGAATGACGGGCAAGGGGTAATAAAAAACCAGTAATAATTAATTCAGTGAAATGTTCCACGAGAGTCAGGATATTTTGGAAATTGCTAATAGAGACAGATCCTGATCAGGAAGGATTGTTAATGTTATTGAGGGTGTTGATTTGAAATCCGGACGTCGTGAGGTAAAAATACAGGTTCTTCCCGTAGGATATTCGGGGCCATGATGATCAGCTCAGGATTAATGTGGAGTTGAAAATTTAAGCTTTCTGGTCTTTTTCGCCTTCTTTGAGCTGTCAAAGAGCCATGAGGCCAAGTAGACGTTTTCGTGCTAAACTGTTAAACCTCTCCATACTGGGCCTCTCACTGGAGTAACGAGAAGTGTACGCTATAGAACGTTTCATATACCTCATTAAGGGCCATAATATAATATACACGTATTGCATTGTGTCGTATTGTGATTGAATACAGCTCGATATGTATTACTATATACTACTTACATCACCCACCAAATGCGATATGAACAACTTGGTTTGATTGTCGAGGAAAAGAAGAGGTCTGGTAATACAGGTAGGCTGGTTTAGATTAGCACAATTGACGGTACAGAGATGTTTATTTATTACAAATGTGATTATCTTAACCCCACTGATTCATCATTGAAATCAATAAAATGACAGTACAGCAGGCTATCGTTTCGATCTTGACTGTGCCATTGGTGCAGTTTCTGTGAAAATTAGTCTATGAAACTCTTATATCGCCGCGCGATCGTATGGTTAACGTTTTTCAGTTTCAGACCTCTTCACTTAGTAATTCCTGATTACTAAAATCTGCCGAGATTTACTGAACTCCAACTACAAATATTGGCGATTTAAGTATTCTTGAAACGAAAAATTCACTAAGTTTTTTTGAAAGGCATTTTTCTCCGTGTTTCATGCGGTTTGATCACTTTTGGCGGAAAAAATATTTTGAATTTTCGAAATTTTTTCAGTCTCGAAAAAAAAATGTAAGTGAACAATTTTCAAAGTTTTTCTAAAAAATACTTTTCTCCGTGTTTCAAGCTATTCCGATCATTTTGAGCCAATAAAAAATTTTTAGAATTTTGCTAATTAGTTAATTGATAATTATCCAATTAACTTATTATCTGACGTAAAAATTGTTTGAACAAAAGTTTTTCTTCCTGATAATATGAACACACTCGATTGATCCGCAACCTTTTACGATGTTCACAACTAAAGATATTCGACAAACAAGAAAGGTGGTAAAAAGTGGTAAAGTGGCAAAAAGTGGCCTTAAGACTTAAGTGGAAAAGTTTGGAAAAGTTGGTCAGCCATAAAGGGCACCTAATGGGACTCAAAAACGTCAAAAATCCTCTGAAAGCTTCGTGTGTCAGCAGATCGATTTTTTCAGACGGATTTGTCTGTACTACGTTTAAATACCTTATTTGTTAATATTGGTCCGATCAGGATCAGCTAAAATGTCCAATCAGCGACGGGTCGTCCTGTTATTGTTAATGTTTGACAAATAATATTATTATAAGAACTTTCGCATTATGTATTATGATTTAAATAAAACTATGCCCATGGTGGTTATACACAGAAACTTAAAGTTAAATACATTAGGAGGTTATGATATATATTGCATCTATTATTGCTTTTTCTGCCTTGTATTTTATTGTAGTGGACAATGCATTGCGTATATTAAAATGAGAAGATAAGGTATATCTGGCATAAATATAAATATTTTATAATCAAAACACTCGAACGCGTAGAAAAAGCCTAATTATTTCAAGATTATATTGCACAGGTACTATACTACTATATAATATAGGTGATAGGGTTGTATAAAGTAATTATGTCGACTATCGGGTGATATATAATCCAGTACACCGTCTCGCACAATTTGCAACGTTAATAGTAATATTATATAATGTACTAGAAAGCCCGTGGTAAAAGGGACGAAGCTAGTAGTATTCTTTGAAATAAAGTTTTAATCGCATCAAAAAATATCCATCTCAACCGAAGATACAGCCGATTTAAATATAAAACACTTTAAACACAACGTAATTACCACAAAACCGATCAAAATGACGTTAAAACAATCTTTGCACGTGCATGTGTGCATTAAAACACCGTTGCTATGGAACCTTTTGGTTGTTACCTAAATTCCTATTTCTCGCCTAATTTGCACGTGGGCGGTCGTACGTACAGAATTCTCTGAATTATAGTAGAGATAACTACAGTTTCAATACTCATTACTCGTTGTCGTGCTACAGATCAGATCGATCGATAATCTTTATCAAATATCATCTATTAACTTTAACTGCATCCGCCGAAGCTTCATTGAACAAATGGAATTATACATCTGCGACCACAGTATGTATAATAGATGTAATTTTACTGATTCAGAGAATTAAATGTATTAATAACTATAATATGTAAACGCATATTTATATTGTGATTCGAAGTTTTTGTTTCAATGACAATGAATCTAAATTTGCCATTAATTCATCGTAGATAATATTTACATGAATATGATCTAGTATTCGCATAGCCATATTCCTGAACATTAAACATGTTTGTCTAACCGACATCGTTGATTTTCTGATTTTTGTCTGTAATTAAAAAAGCTTAGCATTTGAGAACCCATTTTATTTGAATGTTTTAGAGCCCTTTATACTACTACTAGCTAAAACAATTTTTTCTAGAATCGAGCTAGACGGCACCTTTCGTCGTGATGCAGTCGTCGTCCTTGCTTGACTTTGATCCTTGTTCTATAGCTAGACGGCACGTAAAGCTAAAACGCTTCTACAGGCTGAACGTATGGTAGACAAGATTCGTTAAATCATTAGGGATACCCCTACCAGTAACCTGTAACATCCATCATTTCGAGACTCAAGTGTCTCGTAGGCAGATAGAGTCTTTGTTCAACAGAGACTCTATCTCGTAGTCGATTACGTGACGCGAATTACGTGCCGTTTAGCTGTTATACGGTCGTAGTATAAGCCTAATCCATACTTTTCAGCCTAACCTCATGCTTTGCGCAGCGATTGTTTGATACTTCAATGTTATTGTGGTTCATTATTTGATGAAAGTTTCGAATCAAATAACGAGGATTGATCTAAGTTAAAGCTTGATTAATAGCGATGATCTCAACAGACAAAGTAAAACAAAGCAAGTAACTGGTGAACATTATTTGCCTTTATATTTGCCTTGTTTTACTTTTTTTTGAGAGCCGTGATGCTTCCTACTTAACAGTAGTTCACTATCACTTCGAGATGGCCAGGCCTACTCTCATGCTGTCTATATGTGATGACTAACTCTGAAAAACTAGGGACAACTGGGGAATGATCCCAGAACCTCGAGATTTCGCGTCTCTTGCTCTACCAATTGAGCTACTGACCCTGATTCTCAGAGCGAAATCACCACTCATATACAGCACAATTTCATGCTTTGTGTGGAACTGAGTAGTTCACTACTATATGTTAAAACTCACGCTCGACTTGTTTTTTATAGCTATTTCGGGGTTTGTCAGAACACAATGGTGAGATTAAAACCTGCTGTGAGGTACACAGCACTGGAAACCAACAGCTGTGAGGATGAGGAAGAGGGTGAGGAAGAGGAGGAGGAAGAGGAGGAGGAAGAGGAGGAGGAAGAGGAGGAGAGGGCGTTATACAGTGCTCATAGTTCGGAGGACATCAGTGCTTTTCAGTGTCAGATAGGTCTAATCGGTGCTACCTGTCATGGTTCAGGTAACAAACTGGGCTCATCACAGTATCACCAGTCAGTGGTACCATCACCAGTCAGTGGTACCATCACCAGTCAGTGGTACCATCACCAGTCAGTGGTACCATCACCAGTCAGTGGTACCATCACCAGTCAGTGGTACCATCACCAGTCAGTGGTACCATCACCAGTCAGTGGTACCATCACCAGTCAGTGGTACCATCACCAGTCAGTGGTACCATCACCAGTCAGTGGTACCATCACATTCACATTTTATCAACAGATTTACACGGAATTTGCCATGAAATCGTTTTGCTGTCCCCGGCGTAGTAGTTTGTACAAACGATTGACCATAAAGTATTAGTGGGTCTGACTCTGGGGAAGATTGTTCAATTATTCTAATTGCAGTACTAATTGATGGTTATCATATGCAATTACCTTGCCGCCTTTATCGTTAAAATTTCATTGTACACACTCACCGATATATTTACACTAGGATAGTGTAGGATAATCTTATAATATAATTATATATATATTATATAGGATAATAGAGTTAGAATTAACCCAAATATCAGGGACACGAATGACTACTCCAGGATTTAAGAAACTAAACTTTCAACACTGAAAACATTCAGATTCTTGCCAAATATATTTCGATTGTAGTCATCTCCAGTGACATTGAACCTAAAAAATGTTAAAAGGTTAGTGAAACTCAAGCCGTTACAAAATTAAGAATCCGAAAAATATATATAGGATAATCTTACTGTATATATAAAGCGAGACGATATAGGTATATAATAAATATACAAGAGGTTTACAAGAGGTTTACATATATATCCATACCATTTTACTGACACCACGGCATCAACTTTAACACGACGTTCCGCAAAAACCGTAAGAGATATAGAACTGAAACTTTTTTGACTGGGTCAAATGCCTCAATGGTCTTCAAATCAGCATGAAAAAATAAAAAATTGGCCAAGGAATAAGAATTTTAGTGCCCATAATTAGGAGTCCCCAAGTGGTGTCAAAGACGCGAATTAAATAAGTAATAATTATTTTACACATTTAGTCTCTTGAGTCTAGACACCATTTTAGGGTTAGAGTTAGACGGGTTCCTGTAGTGGTCATAATGCAGATTAATTTCACATTTAATATCGTAAGAATCAACCCGAAATTGACACGTTGTCAAATTCGTTAGGACACAATATTTCAAATTTCATGCTCAACCGCTCAACGACAAATTTAAGTATTGCTATTGCGGCAGAAATGATCAATTCACTTCATCCGTTTTAAACTACGACTGATTAGACACAGTAAAACGATTTCAATTAGATATCATATAATCTCTTCGAATCCTTTGATTTTGCTGCCACCATTTTAATTCATCATTGTAAATATTTCGTTGGATCGACAGTACATCGACTCAATCAGTTTATCACTGCACAGAACAAACGAACATTAAACAGTCTGCTAACATACTCCCAACACCACAGAGAGTGACCCCGGCACTCCATTCCCCTCATCCCCCGCTCTTTGTGGACCTCCCCGCAGACCGAACAAGAAACTGTCGGTTATCCAGGAGGATGGGGATCAGATAGGAGAGTGTTCGGTTAGAGCAGGTTCACGGCGTCTGATCGGCAGGAGGATGACTGCTGGGGATGTTTTGAGTATGCGAGATGATACCTCTCAGCGGATGCTCTCTGCTTTTGGTGAGCAAAAGAGAAACTAGTCTCGCTTAACCGCTAACTTGCTTGATAGCACGTGTTAAACAATAGCTGCCGTCAGCCAGGTGGTAAACATTTTTGATAAGATCATTCCCCGCAGGTATTTACTTTAAGACAAGGAATTATTATAATGATTGGAACAATGAGTTCCGTTTACCACTCCCAATTGGATATAATGACAATAAAGGTGCGTCCAGCGTACTCATGTATGACAAAAAGGAAAATGAACATCATTGTATGGGTTGTGGTGTTTTGTATATTGATTAATAATTGTCCTCCGTTCACTACACATATTGATTTAATTTCCTGGAAATCGTTCACTTTAACGTGTCCATATTATGTGGTACTCCAGTAAGCAATTTGCCAGTTGTCGATACAATTATTTCTTTTGGTAACAGCCATCATTTCGATCGAACAATGACTACCATTTGCTTGCAATTTATAGTTCGACTACGTACTTATTTTTAGCACTCCATTTCGCAGAAACGGACTCACGCGCACTCGGAACAGATAAGGGTACAGGACGTAAGTACTCGGCAGTGATTGACAGAACCACTGGGTACCCTGTGGCACTGCTGGGAACTGCTGGACCCGGCTCTAACAAGATAGAAGTTAGACGTATTTCCAAACCTGCCGAACGCCCTCTACTTCTTCTGGCCCCTCATTCTCTGAGCACTGGTTGTTCAAGGAAAAACTCTCTTATTCAGTTACTCAACGACCCCTTCGGGTAATCATGATCCCTGATTACTGATTAGTGGTGTTTATTGTTTATGCTGAGTTAAATTTGTAGTTTCATGTATGAAAGTGAAATATAATGTATCGTGAATCACTATCAGTATCTTTTTTAAAAGATTAACCCACAAAGCCAAACATTCCAGGGATATTGGCTATGAACCTATAGCTATAACGGATGACTACTATCTCCAACATTTACCTGCATCGTCACGAAGAACTTCTTCTCAGCCACATGTATGGTTCTTATTTTACAGTTTAAAGAATAGTTTGAAATTATCTTGGTAATCTGTTGAACACTTGAAATGTTGAACACACTTCAAAAAGAAAACACTTGGTTGCGCGTACACTTACAGTCGAATAGGACACAAAGATTACTTGCACTCTATCTGGGACACACTCTTTATTTCTAACATTGTTTTTCCAGATCTAACCAAGATGTACTCCATAAATCAAGAAGGGACCAGAGTGTTAAATGAACACTGTTAATTGTACCTTAAGTGTGACACATATTGGCTTTGATAGACTAACAATTTTCTACCACTCGTACCACTCGTTTCTATTCATTAATGACAAAAGTAATTTTAATTCAAGAAAAGAAATATACATCCAGGATTTATCGATAGCTCCAAGGAGGGTAACGAAAACGGACTACAAAGAACTTCAGGACCGTGGAAATACTGTTCTAATGAAGGATTACAAAGTCATCAACACTTCCATCGCCTACATTATATTTTTCATAGTTTCAGGTTGGACTTTATGAAAAACAATATTTTTGTAAATTTCTTTCGCAATGATTTTTCCTTAATCAAACATGCTTTATCACGTAACCTTTTTTGCTCAGGTATAACGTTTCTAGCAGCTTGGCAGGGTTCAGTTTGGGTTTTATTTCTAGTAGTTGGACTGGTGTTCTTCTTTATTTGCTGCTCCTGTGGAGCCGTAAAGTTTCATTTCCTCCTAAAACAAAGACGCAGTCAGAAATCCTACACTAAAGCCAGAAGAGCTACCATTTGCGCAGAGCTTGTATCTCCTGATTTCAGGCTGACTTTATCAGTACCCTCTGTACAAGACTTGTAGAGAGTGATGTTATTAAAATTAACAATTTCCAGATGGTCTTATTGCAAAGTTATTATAATTTATGGGATAAATCTTCATTATGCAACAATTTCAATTACAATTATCGAAGTTGTGTACAGAATTTCAATGATTCTTCTATTGACTCTAATTCTTAGTCAGATTAAATGGTTTCAGCTAATACATTTCATAATATTGCTATGTTGCTAGAGATGAGATTATCTAATTACAATAGAGCTTTAACTGAGCTTATGTAGCAATTATAGACAAGGGGTTATTATTAATTGATTATGAAATAAATGTAATCCTGAATTGAACAATCACATAATTTTATTTAATAACAAATTAAACATGATCTAGTTTTTATTCCAAATGGCTCACTGGGATCATATTTTAACGATAGTGTTTGTTCCTATGATATCTTCAGACTCAATTCATCAAATTAATTAAAAATCAAACTTTATAGCCATTTGAAATTATCGAAACGATAACTTATTAAAAACGGTTCATGATAAGTTAAATCACGTTTTTATATAAGGCGTGAGTAACGATTATGGTGTAAATGTCTCATTTTTTCTCTACAGACTCCTGCTTCTTAACGCCAGAATCCTTCTTCTTCTCATATTGTTTCTTCTTATTCTCCTCCTTTGCCCACGATCCCAGGAAGTTCAGTTTCACGTCAGTCTTGAAGCTGTTTCGAACCTGTTCCACGAGCCCTTCAACATCATCGATAGAATCATCATTACTGTCAACAACCTGCCTATCGAAGGGGAAGCCCATTGGTCTCATATCAGGATACATGGACTTCTCTCCTCTCTGTCCACAGTAAGATACCGCACCGGCCTGCATCGGTTCTTGGGGATTAACTCCATCTTTAGTCCAGTCAGTGACCAGGACGTATAAGGTTCCCTTCATACCGTGCTTTGTTCCTTTTGGTATGAGCAAGTTCAAGGGCCAGCCACAGCAGTTACCGTGGGACATGTTATCTTTACCAGCTTCAATTTCCTCGACCGTCAACTGTGCTGTGTTGACCACGGAAGACTTGTTGTTTCGTTGTTTGATGTCGAAGATCTCGCTCTCATTTCCAGCCTCAACTGTGATTACAAATCTGTCCAGTTCAACGAACATACTCCTCCAGTTCTCCAGAGATTCGTCACGAGTTTCTGGGGCCAGGAAAATCCTGATGCAAACCAAGACGTCTGCCTTGTTCTTGTTCTTCAGAGCTATCTTGTAGCTGAATGGAATGTGGTCCAAGAAGTCCTTCTTCTTGGTGGTAACCTTCTGTTGTGGATCCACATTGAATACAGAGTACTCCTTAGTTTCGGAGTAGGTGTAGAAGTTGTTCTTTTTGTCAAGAGGCTTGTCAACATTCTTCTTATGGTATTCTTCTGGCTGTAGCTCCACTTCAAATGACTCAATCTCAATGCCTGGGAACTCTATGTCTTTTTTGGTGTGGGGTTTCATATTTCTTCTGTGATCTTCAAAAAGAAGATCGACAAACTTGTGCCATCGATAAAAGACGGGGTCCCTTGGTGCTGTTTGGTCCCAGTTCATTGGGCCAGGTGATATTTGGTACTTTCCTTTGGGATCGTTCAAATTGGCAATAACTTGGTGGCCCTTGTTGTTGATTTCTCCATAAAGATTCTTGTTTATGGACCCTGCGTTTGCAAGAATGGTGTTTCCGAGGTTGTTCATGTCGATGGGAATCTTCACTTCATCCCTGTTGTAAAGAGAACCTCGAGCAATGCCGTCTTGGAGCCTTTCCTTGTGTCGTCCCATCTCTTCATGGATTGCTCTGGGGTCTGGGTTACCATCAGGCTTAACTACGTACATGTCGGCAGGTCTGAAGGAACACAACATCATTCTAGGATTGAATCCTTCAGTCAGAGGTCTGTCCCATCCATAACCAGGGCCGTAGGGCTGAACTCGGTCATAACCCTGAGCCAATCTTTCAAAGTCGTACCTAGCCAACATTTGCTGGTGCATGTAACCGAAGAGCTCACCCTGTCGGTCTCTGGGAGAGTTTGGTGGGTATGGGTAGTTCAAATGCCAACTGTAGTTGTGTTCCAGCAGTCCAATGTCTTCTCTCCACCAAGCAAGATCTCTTTCTTTATCGAACTTGCCTTTACCTTGTTGTCCATCTTCTGATCTCATGGGCCCAGCTAATAGTGAGTCTACAGCCTGTTTCTGGCCATTCATACCTTCAAATATTTCATCTTGGGTGAAGTAAGCAACAGGCAAGGTTTGTCTTGATGGAGGAAGCGATGCTTCCTTGGTTTCGGGGTGCCTTGCAAATGTCAAACGCACCAGATGTTCAATGTACGGGCTTTTCGGGTATGCAGTTCTCAGATACTTGAGTGCTTTGAGCATGGTTTCCTTAGGTTTCCTAGACAACTGTACAGCAGCATCGTGGGCTTTGCGGACGTGTTTTTCATTGAAAACACTAAAAGGAGAAATATCCTGTATCTCCAGACTTTGAACGGTTATGTTGTTCAGTCCTCCTTTCAATGCGTTGTGAGCTTTTGGGTCGAACAGCAGGATATCCAAGACTTCCTTGTTGAGCTGCTTGAAGGCCTGAGAATGCTCTGCTGTGTGATGGCAGTGCTCACAGTCGCAGTTCAGCAACTCCTTCCCCTTTATCTCCGTAGACATTCTGAGCTGTAAGAATCACGATTAATATCATCCAGGGTTTAGTTTAACGATGAGTCATAACAGTCAGGGTAAACAAATACGAGATTTATGAGTTATGGGCTAAATGGGATATGGTTATCACAGTGCTGGCAAGTTTTTCAGGCATTAAGACTCACCGAAAGTAGTTCAGCAGGCATATTTTAAGTTCAAAACATTCTAATTCAATGTCAAAGAGGGAAGAAATAAAAAATAGTTATGTGGAAGTTTTTAAGAAATTTGCGCAAAATACGCGCCAGCACCCAAAATCGCCATATTCAGGTGCCTTAAAACCATGTTAAAATTGAGTTAAAGATTTGAAATTTTGCAGGGTGTCTAGATGTTGAATGTTGACCAAATCAACTGTAAAAAAAGTTTCATGTTTCAGGAGTATTGGGAAGTGGGTTTTCTGGAACCCCTGATTTACAACAGATTGTCGTGAAGTATATACATATATCACAATGCTGGCAAGCATTACCGTTGACATTATATTCACAATACTATTTACCCCTATACTAATATTATATATTATAATACTATTTATATCCCCTTTATTGTTTTTCAGGCATTAAGACTCATCGAAAGTAGTTCAGCAGGTATATTTAAGTTCAAAACATTCTAATTCAATGTCAAAGATGGCAGAAATAAGAAATAGTTATGTGGAGGCTTTTAAGAAATTTGCGCAAAATACGCGCTAGCACTGTTATACGAAATTTTGTAAAAAACCCAAAATCGCCATATTCAGGAGCCATAAAAATCATGTTTAAAATGAGTTAGAGATCTGAAATTTAGCAGGGCGTCTAGACGTTGACCAAATCGATTCTAAAAAAATTCAAGTTTCAGGAGTATCGGGAAGTGGGGTTTCTGGAAGTTGAAAATCAAAAAGTTGCACACGTGGGGACACGCACAAATTGATATAAAATTAAAATTGCTAAAATCACTGAAAATTGCTATTTTCACGATTTTCTCAACTTTGGAGTCCCGTGATAATGTAATTGAAATCTTCTAATTGAAATCTTTTGAAACTTTGTATGTTTATCATACTATATATAAAATACCAATATGCAAAAATATACGTTGATTCAATATCAAATGCGCACGCAACGTCCGCTCAAAGTTTGCACGTGCGAAAGGTGAGAATTTTGCTCATTCGAGATGTCGATTAGATTCTGCTTTCCCACGACAGTTAAATGGCATTATGTATGGATTTATCGCCAACTTGAATGAGTATAAAGTGGCATATTCAGTCAGTGATTCTCAGATATGCTTATCTAAACACAAGGAAATGTTTTCAAAGGTAAAATTTCGAAATTGTTGAAATTACCTGAAATTACCTTATTAATGAAGTTATCACTTTACATTTCGACTTCGCAAAGTACCCTGACATTAAAGAGGTCTGATCGTCATCTTCTTACAGCGTTCGATGTCCGTGTGAAGGTAGAATGGTAACATGCTCTGGATCAGGCAGAGGTCGAGTGTTATCGGGATTACTTCTGTAGTACTAGTAGTTATACGGAAATACTAAGGTATTTCCGTAGTAGTCCCATGACTTAACCCTGACATTAATCAAAAAGAGATGATATTTGACCAAAACCCATAATAGGGTAGAGTGTACCGCTGCCAGTATCTCTCTTTCCCAAACAAAAGTAAATGATATTAATTTGAATGACCGTCTGCAAATACTAAATGATATCGAGAATGAAATCGGTCGCGGTCCACTCTACCCAATTATGGGTTTTGGTCAAAATTCAAATAGAATCAATAAAGAATAATTAATATCGTATTAGTTACTCTTCATGTAAGGACTGAAAACAATCGAAATCAAACAAAAAACCGACACGTGGATGATTGTAACCGTGCATAAGTTTTATAGTCACACAAAAATTTGACCATGCAAAATTTTCAACATTGTATGTTGTTTGATTTTCTCAATTTCCGCAAAAGCTACAAAATGAAACACATTCTCAAGTAACAAATTGTCGAGCGTGAATAAACGCTACCTTAACAAAACTATCAACTCTTAAAATGACATGAACTTGATCGGAGAATCTTTTAGATTCTTCTCTCTCGTGTGCAAAATAAATATATTTTCGCAGCGAGTAAAGCATTCTGCTACTTTGAAGAAATTGTCACGGGCGACAAAATCTATTTTGAGCTTGCTGCGAGTTTTCTGCTCAATAGGTTTAAACAGGAAAGAGCTTGTAAGATGCAAATTCCGAAATATCCAAGCGACCCGAGTAAAATCTGTACCACGGTTGGATAATTGAAATTATCACGTGACATAATATTATCAAGCAGGATATGCCAGCACAATCATAATAGCATGATTTGTTAAAAGATTCAGCGGTGCAAAGTCGAAAACAATCATTCAGCTAAGGCAACAGTTAAATCTTACAGCATGAGATGAACGTAAGTTTTCCTCCGATGGCTGATGAATTCAGTGCGACAAAATCAGTAATCAGGTACACTCGTATAAAACGACCGCCGCGTTTACTAAGTTACTAAGACATTACTCTTGAATTGTGGCATACTCTACCCGACATGTCGCATTCAAAGTTACCACATTAATACTTACAATAATATTTTAAAAGGGCCTATGTCAAACTTAAATCAATTATACCAATTAGTCAAAAAGAGCCAAGAACATTTTTATATTGTAGAACAGTCAATCTTTCCATTTAAGATGCATAGAAATCAAATTCAAATGCTTATCCTAGATCAAATTTCGAGAAATCGGTTTTTATGCATTATCTCAAAACAACTTTTTTTGACATAGGCCCTTTCTATATATAGGTGACGATATGTTAAGTTAGATAATTAAAGTGGATTGGATTTGGAGGTGGTTCATGAACTAGTTTTTTAGCACCGGCCTCTATTATATTTATGAGACAAAATCAGATACAGAGCGCTGGGCTGCTACGGCTATAATGTACGGACTGCGGAGGTCCTTAGCCCACAAAAGTCGATTTAAGGTTACCGACACAACGACCTTACAAAAGATTTTTCATTTTTGAGTCCCACTATAAGATGACCTTTGTGGCTGACCAACGTTTCCAAATATTTGTACGTGTCTTACTCCTAAATTGTTAAAGTCTTAAGGCTACATTTTGCCACTTTTTACCAGCTTTTGTTTATATATTTAGTTGTGGACATCGTAGAATGCTGTGGATTCATCGGGGGTGTTTATCTTATGAATAAAAACTTTTCTTGTTAAAATTTCCACATCAGATAATCACTTAATTAACCTAATCACAAAAAATGTAAATGATTTTGATAGTTTGATAAGATCAATACAAGAAAAAATGTACATTTCAATAAAAAATTCTTGAGGTCCTCTAGATTAGTAAATCGAGCAACCATAATTAATGCTGGCAAGAACATTCAATATTTGTTGTTTCATTAATATTGTTTGTAGTCGGCGAGGTTGCATAAAACAATGTAATAGGATTAGCAATCCGTCGTAGGAGTACTAGAAAGCCCGGATTTGTGATTGAATTATATATTCAAATTTCGTATGTGATACTCTTAAATCCCTTCGTCATAATGCGGATACCTTGCAATATCGTTTTTTGTACATCTTTAGTGGAACCATTCTGAACCAAGATCATTTAGGTACGCAAGTTGAATCCTTAGATCTGATCCTCAGGGGAAAATGTTTTAATTACCCTGAGGCGCGTATATTTGATATTTGCATCTTTACTCCTGAAGGCCATAGAGACTTCATTTTAAACTTATAAAAAGTACTAGAAGTAAAAATATCAATTCAACCTTATTTAAATACAATTTCTGTAGTAGGTAGTGGTACTGAAGCTACATAAGCTCCATGAAATTGATGATATTTGGGCCAAATTTGATTGTTTAACAAATACGTGCAATGTGTTTTTTTTTCTTCAAAGAAATGGACATATTTTGAACGGTAATGACTATAAGTATAATGACTACCACTTCAACCGGTAGAATCGAAGTGCGGGTCTGTTGTCTGCTTGGCAAGGGAGTCGTTTCAAAAGTTGATCCGCTTTCAGAAGTCAGGAAGTCGCTTTTTATAATTTGATTATCCCCGCGGCTTCAGAGATTTTACACCAAGATCTGATGTACTTCTATTTACAGTTCTGATCATTAGAGGAATGCGCAGACCGAGATCCCCAGAATATTCATTTCAAATGTTCTACTAGTAGGGTCTATAGGGTAAGGTCTACTAGTAGGGTCTAACTCTAAGCTTGACGTTGGCGCTCACTGCCGGGTGACATGTCTGAGAGTCTCATTGATGTCAGTACCGAGGATGATCATAAAGTTTTTATCAAGCTCCTATCTGTTCGCATATATTTCTTGATTATGAGCGGAGACTGAGAGGGTGTGCACGAACTTCCGTGTTTTGACACAAATTACATTATAACATTATATAATTATATGTTCATGATATAACATTAAGTTGCAGAAATAATTTTACAATCTATTTCAGTAGATTTATTAATATTTTCTATGATGACTAAATATTATTGAATACTAGAAGTAGAAGGCAACCATAATTGATTTCAGACCAGACCTCCTTTTTAAATTTAGTCCGCTAGTATCTTATATCTAATCAGTCACCCATGGTGCACTATAAACTTGTACGGCTTCGCATGCACCCTCTCCGCCGGCTCGGCTACGATTAGATGATGGGTACGATTAGAAAATTGACTAGAAAATAGAAATATACCATGGCTTATATTATTATTATTAATATTAAATCTGTGGCTTGTCTGCCGCGTATGAGGTTTTCTATTGCATGTTCGATCTCAGAATTAAAATATTGGTTTACCGTAGCTCGCAGACAGATCAGCTAATTTCAATTCCGTATGGGGTAAAAATTTATAGAATTATTAGATCGATAGGCTGATGAAATAATTCACTATCTTTTGCTTGCAGTGCCTCACTAACAAATACAGATCAGCACCCAAAGTTGTTACCCGCATTGGAGCACAGCTTCAATATGTTTAAATATATTTGCTTTAGAGCACCCTTTATAATTATATTATGACTTTATGACCACTGTTTGACCCATAGATAGAAGTATAACGATGTTCTCTTGTGTACACATTTCTAATGTTAACGAATACTAATTTAATCATTTGATAAGTTCTTTGAGCATTAAATGGTTTAAAACGACTCGTTTCCAATTTTTATTTCATACACAATACAGGTGATCACTAATTCTTTCCTTTTTGAAATCTGTGTAATCTTCAAAACGTCGAGCACTCTATTTTTAGGTTCAAATAACTAATTAGGAAATCACAATGGACTTCATTCCACCTGATCTAATGATTTCCCTAATTTTTCCACCATTTGTCTCGTCTTACTGCCTTTTGGAGAATCCTACAATTGTTTACGTGATTTATAGACAGGTAATGAATTGACAGTGTGCAACTTTGATGTCCAGATTATTGTTCAATTTAGTAATACAATACCAAATTCAAAAGCTCATCGAATTCATGTTTTAGTCGTATTATAATTAATGCATGAAAATAAGTTCTGTTTACATTTATCGTTGAAACATTTTGATAATTTATTGTTTCTTTTAAATTTTTAATTCGTTTAATCCGTATGTCATAGTTTAACCTTTTTGGGCATTTGCACCGAGAGCAATGATCTTCACAATAATAATGTATAGTCCGATAGTTTCACTTGCATCCTATAATATACATTCATAATATAATTTATGGTCCGAAATTAGGTGTTTTCGGAAAAATACCTTTTATAGTCAGGGGAAAAGTGTCATTCCGTTGGATTTGAAGGGTAATAAGGATTTATCAACGGAATATGGAAGTTAGAACCCCTACGAACATAATTAGACTTGTCGCCAATTTTTTATCTCACGGCAACACCACTTTTTACTACTTTCTTACCACCTTTCTGATACGCCAAATATATAGAGTTGTGAACGTCGTAGAAGGTTGCAAATTAATCGAGGATATTTATCTTATCAAAGAGAAAAACTTGTTGTAAAAATTTGCACGTTGGACAATCAGCTAATTGGATAATTACCAATTAGCCAATTACCAAAAAAGTGAGAATTTTTATTGGCTCAAAATGATCGAAATTGTTTGAAACACGGATAAATGTAGTTTTTAGAAAAACTTAGAAAATGTTTCAGTTTAATTTTTTTCGAAAATTCGAAAATATTTCTTTCCGCCAAAAGTGATCGAATTACATGAAACGTGGAGAAAAATGATTTGCAGAAAAACTTTTTCGCTTCGGGGAAACAAAAATCACCAATATTTGAAGTTAGGGTTTAGTAAATCTCGGCGGAAAGGGCTGAGTTTCAAAATTAATTACAGTACAGCCTTATCAAATTCCACATAAAGAAACAGCACAAAACTAAAAGGACCGTTATTAAGATTGATCCGATTTTACCTGCTGTACTATCATTTTCTTGATTTCAATGATTAAAACCCCTCTATACTATATACCGTCAATCTTGCCAATCTATACCGGGTACCTGAATGTACCGGGCCTCTTCTTTGCCTCTATAATTAGACCGGGTTGTGCAAGAAATGTTCCCACAGGGGTTTCTCTCATCTCTTGAAATTAGTTTATTAATCTATGATCTAGGTTTTCACACTTCATCTTGATTCCGGCACTCCATATCTGTAACGATTAAGTCTTGCATTTTGGAAGTGTTAATCCACTGTCAGACTTAACAGAGGTTGGAAGTAATCAAATGGAATGTTATGAAAATGAAATTAGGGGAAGGGTGTATGAGACAGCATAAAATCACATACAGTAGATATGGTAGCAAGGTCGCTCCCTCGTAATCTAATCTCTAAATCTAAACTCCATCCTAACTCAGCTTCTCCGCTCTCGGGTACTTTTTGATTTGTCCATGTCATGCCTATGAAAGCACAGTGCACGGACGTGGAGGGCTGGTTGCTATGACTATGTATGAGCTCGATAATGCGATAGAATTATATTTAACGTTCGAGAGGCCATTGTAGTATTCTACTTCTAGATGAACCATTGAGTGATAATGTTTAGGATTGCAGTGCTCAGTTCTAGTTTGCTCAATTTAGTCGTGCCAAGTTTGCTTTTCGAACTTTGTTCTCTGTATCCTTATTATTAATTTTTATAAATCTAGTTCTGATATCGATATTCAATATCACATATTCAGGTAAAATGAAACAGGCTGGCATGCTTTTAACAGCTTTCTTCCTGGTCTTCTTAGCTCACGCTGCATTAACAGGTTGGTGACAATATTTTTGTACTATCCATAAACATGCCAATACTACGAATGAAGGATTCCAAACCGTCGTAAAGTTAGAGTTAGGGTTAGTAGTTAGTGTTCGATTTAGAGTTACAATTACAGTGACGGTTAGAGTGATGGTTAGGGTTAGGATTATGGTCAGGGTTAGCGTAAACAGTAAAGGTTCTGGGGCAGGATGTCGTGAACTGTGCTGCACGTAAGGGGAAATGTAGATTGTAGATTTATCAGAGTGGGTTTTTTGGACGTGTGATATTGTTCAGAACTATATGGCCGGCACCAGGGAATGAAATTTCCGGGGCGGCTAAGATGTACTTTATTTACTGCCAAAGTTAATTTTAAGGAGGTTTTAGTTGCTTTAATCTAACAAAATGATCTCTTTCAGAGGAGTACCCGACATGCGACTGTTGGACTCCCGAGTGTGGATACTGTTCTAAACTGGAGTGTACGGTCAAGCAAACCTCAAACCTCGGTATCACTGTCAGCTCCAAACTCAGGTGGAAGAAGCAAAACACTATTGTTCTGTTTGATGATGCTGGAGCGGAGGTTGGGAGGTTCCGGTTGAGCCTCAGAGGGATCTCCCTATCGGGATGTTCGAGTTGCCACACCCCGGGACCTCTGAAGAGAGCGAGAACTAGGGGAGGGCCCACTCAGTGGGCGTTTTCTCTGGGGGGAGGTTCCATTCAGATAGCAATCAAGGGACAGGTTCTGTACAGTCAAAAAATGGGCGGCCGATGTGCGGAGAAGTATGGTAAAGCTACGAGGTTTGCCTTCTACAACATGGGTTGTGAGAACACCTTCTCATATGTAGAAAGTGAGATGGAGTTAGGAGCACTGGTATCAGCAGACTGCGGAGGAGCTTGCTCTAAATAGTTTAAATAGTTATTGATATGCTAACTTTGTTATCTAATACATATTTAGACTATTGTCAATTTAGTTTGACATCTTTAGGTCACTATAAGTATAAATAATATAAATATCCCTGACCATTTTAATCTCAACGGAATTGAACGTCTTGAGTAGGTAAATAACAAGTACTTTGAGGTGGCAATAGCTTGGTGTTTGGTAATCTGATTTTGATATCACTGATGAGGGATGATGTAGCAAACATATTTTATGTTATTATGAATATTATGTGCATTGATAGGATTTTAATTAAAAAAGATATATTGCATTTCATAGACATTCATTATTCAGTATTCTTGTAAACAATTTAAATACAGAGGGCCATTATAATCATTATATCAAAGAAAATTACAATTATATATTCAATGACAAGGTGAAATCTAAATATATAGATGGCCAGAACCCGGGTTCTGCACAAAATAGGCGATTCAAATTTTGCCCAAACTTCATTCGTAAATTAAATATACAAATCATAATGCAAAATACGTGGAAATTTAAATGTGTACATTCGTATTCTTAACTGACATATTATATCTCTTATTTGATTTATTCTAAATCGCACAAATACTTCACAACATGGCCATAAGTTTAATGATTAAATTGTTGAAAAATCCGTGCATTCAGATTTTGGAAAAAGTTCATCTAAAAAAGGTCGAACAGTGAACATTGACCGATATTCATACTGTTCTCTTCTGAAATTTCAAATTATGTCTCTACATGTTTTTCTACGTGTTCATTGTTGGTTTCTATTCCTTCTTTTCATCCTTCTTCTCTTTCTTGTCGTCATTCTTTTCTTTCTTGTCGTCCTTCTGTTTCTTATTCTCATCGTCCCACGCTCCTAGGAAGGTAATGTTGACATCTGTCTTGCAGCTGTTATCCATATTATCTACAAGAGTTTCAAGATCCCTCATTGGCTTGCCTTTCTTGTCGACGATAAGCCTGTCGAATGGGTAACCCATTGGCCTTTGGTCGGGGTATTTTGATTTCCTGTCTTTCAGGCCGCAGTATGACCAGCTTCCATGAAGGTGTTCTTGTGGGTTCTCACCATCTTGCATCCAGTCAGAAGCAAGAACGAAAATTTGCCCTCTCATGCCCTGTTTGGTTCCACGAGGAATGAGAAGGTTAAGTGGCCATCCACAGCCACAGTTGTTCTGGGTGGCACTGTTTGACTTGCCATCCTTGATGTCCTCGAACTTTGCTCGTCGAGCTGCAATAACAGAGGAGTCTTTGTCACTTCGGTTAATCTCCTTAGTTTCCCCTCCCTTGAAGGACTCCACGAACTTGTCTAGTTCCACGAACATGTTTCTCCAGTCATCTAGGGGTTCATCAGTTTCTGGAACAAGGAACACCCTGAAGCACACCATGACATCTCCCCTGTTCTTGTTCTTTGCTTTCATGTTAAAGCTGTATGGGATATGGTCCATGGACTGTGTCTTCACTTTAATGGCCTCCTGATCTTTGTTTGTGTTATAAACATCATATTTCTTTCCCTCCCTGTACGTGTAGAAGTGGTTCTTTGTGTCGAGTGGCTTATCAACCTTCTTCTTGTGGTAATCTTCTGGCTCTAATTTTACATTCAGATTTTCAAGTTCTACACCTGAGAACTGCAAATCCTTTGCTTTATGGGGATCCATAGTAAATCTGTGCTCTTCAAAGAGTTGATCAATGAACTTGTGCCATCTGTAGAACACGGGATCTCTGGGAGAAGTCTGGTCCTCGTGCATTGGTCCGGGAGCCATGTTGTACATTCCTGAGGGATCATTTGCATTCGCAATTATCAGATGTCCGTGGTTGTGGACATTGCCGTAGAGGGTCTTGTTGATAGAACCTTCGTTAGCCAATATGGTGTTTCCAAGGTTGTTCATGGTCATCTTTACCTTAACCTCGTTCTTGTCGTACAGGAATCCTCGTGCGATGGCAAATTGGATCCTATCTTTGAACTTCTCTAGCTCTTCAGTAGACGTTTTTGCGAAGGAGTAATTCTCAGACCCTAAACTCAAGTTGGCTGGTCTAGCAGAGGAGAATTTCAATTTTGGGTTGAATCCTTCCTTAAGGGGTTTATTCCACCCATATCCAGGACCGTAGGGCACAACACGTGGCAAGCCTCTTGAAAGCCTCTCAAAGTCGTACCTAGCAAGCATCTGTTGGTGCATGTATGCAAACAGCTCGCCTTGGCGATCCCTAGGAGGGTTTGGTGGGTATGGGTAAGACAAATGCCAGTTGTAAAAGTGGTTCAAGAGACCAAGGTCCTCTCTCCACCAAGAAAGACACCTTTCTTTGTCAAACTTGGCATTGGTTGGTAAGATGTTCATTTTCCTGTGATGTTTTTTGTTGGTTCCCATAACTACCATGGCATCCTCTCCTTTCTTAGTCAGACCCCACATCATGCTGTTCTCTCTGAAGTATGAATAAGGCATGGTCTGCTCTGGAGGAGGGAGGAGACATTCACGGGTTCTGGGGTGCTCCATGAATGTCACTCTGCTGAGATGTTCGATGTAAGGACTGCTCGGGTAGCATGTCCTCAGATAGGCAAAGGCATCAATCACCTGCTCGATGGGTTGTCTGGACATCTGGACAGCGATTTCATGGGCCTCTCCGACATGATCCTCCTGGAAAACACTGAAGTGAGGGATGTCGTCAATCTCAAATTCTTTCACGAACTCATTCACGTCTTTTTCATCCTTGCATCGAAACCTTTCACCTTTGTGGCCTTTGTCGAAAGATTTGTGTTTTGGGTCATGCAAGAATGCTCGTAAGATCTGTTTGTTCAGTTCCTTGGAGGCATTGGATTGCTTATGCTGATGACAGCTGTTATAGTTGTCCTTCAAGCCCCCTTTCTTAGCGTCTACAGCAGTAGCCATGGCGAACTGTGATATACAAAATTAATTTTATTAAATCTAATGGATTAAGCAACAACGCCAAAAAGTCGATACTAAGATTAAGTTTATAGGTACTGAACATCTCTGAACCGGCGAGGTACCATACTCTGAAATTGTAGAAAAACCTAAATTTTGTTTGAATCTAAAATCTAAATCTTATGTTATGATTTGATATAAACAAATCATCGCAGTGAAAAGAGTTACTATATCGAGATTTTTGTCTATCTTAAATTCAGTGGTCCAACTTATCGATATCCAGAGTCTAAAATTGTAGCAAGGAAATCACGATCACCATGGACATATGGAGTAGTTAAATCGAATCTAAAAAGATCTGCCTTGGCCATGGAAGAAAATCACAAGAGTTAAACATGAATCAAACTACTGTTCTCCACAAACTGCAACCGCTGTTAAAATATGTTTTAGATTATCGGTTATGCAGGGTAAGCTTCCAACTCGTACGATTTTCAATCATTGGTAGGTTGGGAAATATAACATGTCACGTGGGACAATGTTGACATGCTGGATGAGCCAGCACGATCACAATGCTCGTAATAATAGCACAGCACGATCACAATGCTCGTAATAATAGCATTTTGGAGTGCAAATTTGTAAACATTAACTGCACCGGGCCGTAGTAAAATCTTTCAGCTTGAGAATTAAGAGCAGTGCCGACCGAGCAGTCTTTAAACCAGAATATAGACGGAGAAAAATCACATACTGTGCAGAGACTGAGAACTTCGCACGGCAATAGATAGTTCTCAGATCCATACTCCAACTCGGTTAACCATCACCGACTCAAACTTCGAGCCAAACCGCTGCCATGCACTTTGACCCGATGCCGACAATAATATAGAGAGCGTAGCTGATCGTAGATACTTTAAAGTCAGGGTAGGTGGAGATAACACACATACGATAAAATATATTTTCCACGTACAACCTGAAATATTGTAATTTCACACTAATACACTTTTCAACCAATTCTGGGACATGAAATAATTAAACTTATTACAACACTACAAGTCTATGACATTTATCGAGTATTATGGAACGCGATGGAAATATTTTAAGCAGGTACTATTCTGTCCAAACCCAAAATACATAACATGAAGACTTTGTTGTAACTTTGTATGAAAAGCATTAATACAGCTAATATAGCAATTAGAGTATACAAGTATAAATAACGTAATTTCCTGCCAGAACGCCTGATATGCACTTAATTCCTTAATGTTATTTTAATTGTATTCCTAATTTGCTGCAAACCCATATGCAGCAATTAAACAAATTCGCAATTCACACAAATTTGTTTTTTCCACGTTAGCACGTTACACTTACAGGACAGTCTGTTGAGTGTTGTACTGTGTTGTCTGTGTACAATGTAGATCATGCGAACTTTCTCAGAAAATGGTGTGTGATTGAGAGATACTAAGATACCACAATTAGATTTAATTAATTGCCGAACGCACACTCGTCACGTTAGTTGCGTCAAATAATACTTTCGGAAGTAAAAAACCGTCTCATCTTTTATCTTTTTACGAAACTTGCACTGTTATTCGACATTTATAAAAAGCCCCTAAATGGCCATATTCATTATTCAGGTGCCTAAAAACCATGTTAGAATTAATGATTAAGTTGTAGTTATATATCTAAAATTTTGCAGAACGTCTAGACACCCTAAACTCTTAAACTGTCAAAGTACTGTGGGAACCTGAAACAATTAGACCAAGTTGCCGGTCAGCGAGTTAATATTGATAGTCATACTAATAAATCTTTAAAAGTTAATAAACCGTCCACCGTACGGCGTACATGGCTGGCGATATTCCTTTTGTTCATGGAGCTGTGTGATTTTTTAATATACTTGAGAATAGTTGTCTATCGGATGGTTGGAATTCGCAGTCTGAGTTCTGAACCATATTGCGACTTCCACATACCCTAGTGGGCAGTGGCTAGTTGAGTAGTACTGCCACTGGTACCGTCTAGAAGCGGCTCAGACTGAGTTGTGAGTCTTGCCAAGGTGGTACCAATATAACTGGATAGATGAATTCTATTGTGCTTATTCCCAAACCAGATAGTCGGATTGTTGTTTACGGTATGATTACAGTAGAAGCAATACGGCCAACACGTTTATGCCTGGCGACCCTAGGCTATTATGTTCATAGACATTCACATAATAGAATAACCGAGTAGAGATTCAGCGGAATGACAGGCTGAGCGCTGCCCAGTAATTTACAATTTGAATTACAGTTACACGATGTGAAATATTTGTCATTAACGTTTCAAATATTTAGTCATTGTTTTTCTTAGATTCATGTAAAATCCGGATTGGAATATCATTTATGAGTCGCATAGTTGAAACGTTTTCTTAGGTAAATTTCTATTGATCCCGTTTGATGCGACAAGGAAAGGGCTTTTATCAGGAAAGGAATTATTCAACATGTTCAATGTGACAACATCGTATTCATGATCTCAAATTATTTGTTATATATTTATTTATATATATTTATAAATACTACTATAAATAGTAGTGTTGAAAGTATTAAACGGGATCAATAACAATTTACCCAAGAAAACGTTTTCTTAAAGTTAGACTTTCATTTTGTCCAGCTTGTCAAAGTTTCGAATACTTTGCTTATGATTGATAATGATGAAAGAAACAATTTATTTTATTAAATTATTGAATACAATTTACTCTAAGTCCTAGTCATAATATTTTTACTCGTAAATTTCCTCGAAATTTTCATTAGACGATTTTTGAATTTTCGATTCTGATGTAATGTTGTTAGTGTTACACAGAAGTCCATCAACTATATTAATGCGTCAATTGTTCATAAGTCAAAATCCATAAAATAAGTTTTATTACTTGTAATTGCACCAACTCCAAGGTATATGGGGGTAAAACACTTACAACTAAGTTAATGTAAATAATGTGTGTGTGTCGTGAAATTTGGAGTTGCGTTATTTAGTAAGAAATGTATATTCAATGCAGTATTTTATTCAACACATTATCTTTGTTATCAGTATTTAATAATTCATCAGTATTTGATCATTTATCGTAGTCAGTGCCGAATCTTTTATTATTACTCATCAAATATCGATTAGAGAACACATTGGTTAAAGATGTTTATTCACCGCCTGTAAAGTCTAAGTTTGACATCTAAAGATAAAAGAAATATATTCATTTTGCTAAGATTATGTTTGCGTTTCATTGCTCAACAGCTGTTCGAAGGATCAAATTTAAGATTTGACATCTAACTATATAATTATAGGTGTATATATAATATATATCTGTTCCCATTTTACTGACACCACGACATCAAGTTTAACACAAAAATGATAAATAAATATCATTTTCTCTTGACATCACATTGTCATTAGAATTAGAAGGGTTCTAATCTGTAGTGGCGTACAGATTTGTTTAATAAAAGGCAATTCGGCACATAACGCACGGTTAAGCCCTTAAGGTACAGTTAAGGGATAACACAAAGCTGAAAGAAACGGACGTTCTATTCAACGCACAGCTAACGCACGGGTAGCATTATACATATCACCTGGAAGTTCTTCCAAAGCACTCTCGATGATCAACAGTCGGTTCTTTTACTTCGCGTCCGGTCGGTTCTTTTAACGCACAAGGTTTCTCCCGAGTTAAATTTGCTCACACAAAACCTGGTTATTATGTATATGGAGCATCTGCATAGTACCCAGCCTCCAAGTCCTAAGGGCCAATAACGGACATGGAATCAAGTCACGTGAATCAGTGATGGGGTTTTATTTGATAGATATTCTGAATAATTCAAGTGCACAACATAGGCATCCTCCCCCAGATAAAATTTATGCCAAAAATCCTACTATACTACTTAAAATATCCTTGACGCGCCTTATGCAAATTGCTCATCTCAATACTCAACCTGGTCAATTAATAAAACATTAAAAGTAAAATCCTTTTGACAATCTGACTCCCCTGGCCCTGAATTATCGTGTATTGAAGAGGCCCAGTATAATGGGTTGCACAGCCCGTTACTCACTTACGGTTTGCTCATTCTCGGTTGTTCTTACCATTGAAACCCCGGTCTCAGGGCCCATATAGCAGGTTTCAGGGTCTCTAGATCTGATGTCAGGTTATTAGGTTACATGCTGGGTTCTGATCCTAGGGTCCTAGGGTCCGATAGCGGGTGCTTGAACTAATTAGTGGGCGACCTTGATTTCCAATTCCTTACCTTAAGTTTAATTAGCCTTGTTTAAAGGCCTTATCTTTGTTATTCAACAACTTTTATTAGTCAATACTTTATCTTTTATGGACACGTTCATTGAAGTTTGAGGAAATTGGTAAATTTCTAAAACAGCGTATTTGACGATAGTGGTTTAATTTTAACATATATTAATCTAGCGTGTTCATAAGTTCTGAACATTAGCCACGTGACCCATACTCCCATATGCACTGCTCAAAAATAAAATGTATTGCTTTTAGGCACTATTATGTAAAAAATGTCACATTTTTGTGACATTGTTTACCATAGCTGCCCAATTAGCATTTTTTTAGTCTAAAATATAGTAGATTAGGTCAATCTAACAATTATGATACAATGTAGGCCTAAAGGGCAGTGATCGAACGGCTTTAAGGCAACATTTCGTAAACTTTGTCACACTCAGAATACGAGACCTCTTTTCTACTGTGAGGTGTCCTCAAAACCCTTTCAACTCATTATTTGATAGTTTTTCTGCCAATCATAGCCCTAAAATATGTTGTCTTGAAAAGTTAACAAATACATGCACTTGGCTATTGGGAAATGATGTAAATTCTGTCACATTATATGGAATTTGAAATTCTGGGTGAATTTCCGAAATCATTTATATCTGATTTTGGTTTGGAAGGCGGGAAAACTCTATATGAGGACGATACACGGATACAGTTGATTGAAGTATATAGGGCAGTTGATGTAAACATCGTCACAAAATGATACGAAATCGTAAATGGACACGTTCATGTTGAAGTTTAAGGATATTGGTAAACCAAAAAAATAGCGTGTTCAGAAGTTCTGGACATTAACCACGTGACCCATACTTCCATATACACGGCTCAGAAATGCAATTTATTGTTTTTAGGCACTATAATGTAAAAAATGTCACATTTTTGTGACTGTGTTAACCATAGCTGCCCAATTAGCATTTTTTGGTTTAAAATATAGTAGATTAGGTCATTCTAACAATTATGATACAACATTTGGCTAAAGGGCAGGGATCAAACGGTTTTAAGGCAATATTTCGTAAACTTTGTCACACTCAGAATACGATACCTCTTTTCTACTGTGAGGTGTCCTCAAAACCCTTTCAACTCATTATTTGATGGTTCTTCTACCAATCATAGCCCTAAAATATGTTGTTTTGAAAAGTTAGCAAATACATGCACTTATTGGGAAATGATGTAAATTCTGTCACATTATATGGAATTTAAAATTTTGGGTGAATCATTTATATCTGATTTAGGTTTGGAAGGCGGGAAAACTGTATATAAGGACGATGCACGGATAGAGCTGATTCAAGTTAAGGGCAGTTGATGTAAAAATTGTCACAATAATAATAAGGGCAGTTGATATGAAAGAAAATCTATCTAACTAATGCAATGGCTGATGTGACGAAATTTACATTTCTTGACCATATTTTGAAGAAACATGCCTCGATTAGAATTCAATATTCTTCCAGGAATTATTAGTAGGTTATTATTCAGCAAATCAGAACTCAAGTTTAACAATTCTGAGTTTAATTTTACTAAGTTACCGAAATGTGACGAAAATCACTTTTCCTGCCCCAACAGTATAATTTCAATGTGATGAAAAATGGGCATGGGTTTCTATATTTCCTTATCTCTGAATTAATCATTTCAAACTATAATTAGGACTGTTGATGTGAAAGAAAGTGTATCTAAATTTTACAATGACGTATGTGACAAAATTTACATTTCTTGACCCTATTTTGAAGAACCATACCCCGATTAGAATTCAATATTCTTCCAGGAATTATTAGTAGGTTATTATTCAGCAGATCATCAGAACTCAAGTTTGACAATTCTGAGTTTAATTATACTAAGTTACCGAAATGTGACGAAATTCACTTTTCCTGCCCCAAAAGTATAATTTCAATGTGATGAAAAATGGGCATGGGTTTCTATATTTCCTTTATCTCTGAATTAATCATTTCAAACTATAATTAGGACTATTGATGTGAAAGAAAATGTATCTAAATTTTACAATGACGTATGTGACGAAATTTACATTTCTTGACCCTATTTTGAAGAACCATACCCCGATTAGAATTCAATATTCTTCCAGGAATTATTGGTAGGTTATTTTTCAGCAAATCAGAACCCAAGTTTAACAATGCTGAGTTTGATATCACTAATTTACCGAAATGTGACGAAATTCACTTTTCCTGCCCCAACAGTATAATTACAATGTGATGAAAAATGGGCATGGGTTTCTATATTTCCTGTATAAATCCACTCCAACTATAATAAGGGCAGTTGATATGAAAGAAAATCTATCTAACTAATGCAATAGCTGATGTGACGAAATTTACATTTCTTGCCCCTATTTTGAAGAATCATACCTCAATTAGTATATGATGTTACTTTATCACCATCACTATGTCGATAAATTAGTTATTTTGCCAACACGGAGCAAATAAAATTATAATTTTTTTTGTGACGAAATTTACAAATTTTTACCCTGTTCAGGTGTTGAAATTTATCCAATGTTAACATATCACTTCCATATAATAATTTATATGACCGGCGTATGGTTGAAATATTGTTAATTGATCCATAGTACGTAATATAGGGTGTTTAAGTTGGTATACTAATATTTACTCAATTTCACACATGTTGAGATATCATACAAATTTATGTGACTAAATTTACCTATTTCTGCCTTCTGTATTTGTATTTGCCTATGACAATGAAATATGTGAACAATTCCAAACACATTCAGCTCACAAAATAATGCTAGACTATTCGGCATTTCTTGTCAGGATGTCATAAACATCCCTCATATAAATTTCTTAAATGTGTGACGGAGTTTACATGGTGCTACCATTTAAGGAAAAAAAGTCGCTAAATATGTAGATAATAGTCATATGCAGCTATTCTATGAATTGGAAATTCGAAAATTTGGTCAAACACGGCAACAAGGGGTCCATATAAACTCCGTCACGTTTTTGTAGTGTGACAAAGTTTACAACTCACTGCCGGCCGCATTTAAGTGATAACTTATCGTCTGATAAAGATATCGTTATGCGACAAAGTTTATCTAGAGGATGAAACGATTATCTTAGGGTTAGAGGGTTTATATAGTTTCATAGTGTGACACATTTTACATCATCGTGCCATTCAGTAGGGTCACTAATATTTACCAATATCCTCAAACTTCAATGAACGTGTCCTTATATCAAATATAAATAAGTGACCACTCTTGAACTAGAATTCTTTACTCAATACCTTAAAATCTAATATCAACATTCATTCCCTTACGATATTCAATGCCTTATCTTTATTATCAGTATTTATTGACCCAACTTAGTTAATAGCCATTACCTTATAATTTCTATCGAATATAAACTAGTGAACGCATCGGTAAGAGACTAGAGTTCTTTCAATACCTATCTGCAGTTTATATAAACGATCATTAAACGCAGTAATTGTGGTCCTTGCTTAGTATTATAATTCGGCGTTGTGTTAACCTGGGGACCCCAGGCTATAATGTTCATAATAAAGATTCGGCCGAATAGAGATTCGCGGCGGAATGACAGGCTTGGCGCCGCCCAATAACGTTTTACGTTATGCTATTGATACTAAATTAATATTAAAGAGTTAAATTTAAAGTGTCACCGATGGAGCTTTGCAGCTGCTTTATTTTTCGGCTTCAGTCACTCGAAAGTGTTTGGCTCTCTATTTCGTAGTCGTCAATACAAATAGTTGTGAGCTGGCTCAGTTCTTCATTCCGATCGCTCCATTTAACTTCATAAATTGTAAAAGTGATAGAGTAATTAAGATCTTTGCTGTGCATGTTATGTCAACAAAGCTAAAATTTGTAAAGAGATTTATGATGCAAATTTAAAACTTGATACCCTGTAACCCTGGTTACCTATTATCTATAATCATCCAAGCGATAATTGCACCCGCCATAAAATGAGGAGTCAAACGCTTACTGACGCTATCTATTGTCCTTTGGCTTAAACGTTATGCGCCCCTGGATCTTCAACAACATGATAACTAACAATCAACCTGCCACCCAGTAAAGCTGTTTATCTATCTCGTTTAGCTAATCTTTTACAATTGCCGTCAGTTTGATTTACTTCCTCTGAACCTTCCTATTCCGATTCGGTTTATAATTATGGAATATGGAGCATACACTGATACATGGCGTTTATTTTGTAATTGTATCATATGTTCATGTTTCTAATTATATTTATTTACCAGCCGTGCCTACGGCTGCCCAGTCAGCCCATTCGCCGGCGAACGATAATTTTTCGCCGGGATAACTCGCCAGGCGAAAGCAGCCTTTCGCCGGGTTAAGGTGTCCGCACATTCGCCGGGTTAAAATTTTTTCGCCGGGCTAAGATCACATACGCGCGCACAGTTAGCGCGTTTTCATTGCGCGATTACTACTGCACCATGCAATTTGTCGTTCGCGCCACGATGTTTTTTGTAATTCCCGCCAAAATTCCGGCCAAAATCGGATCAGAATGGTAACAACGGCGCAATATAACTTTTTTTCTTCAGATACCAGGCCAATTTAATCCAATGATCTTTTAAATTTATCAACCTGATTTCGTATGTTTTAATTCATACCTTAGCAGCGTATTTGTTTGAGAGGTATCACAAAGTCATCAAGAACCAGGCATTTGTGAATATCTGGCCTTTTGAGTAAAACATTCCACAAGTATTTAAATCGATGTTTTCTTGTCGTCCACCAACCAATGCTTCAACGTCACACGTTTGCTTTTACCTGGAATTTTGACAGGGAAGCAAATTGTTTGTTATTCTTTTGGATTTAATAATAGATTTTAGATTTTAGATTTTCTATTTAATAATAGAAAATTAAACTTCTCTTAAACAAATGTAGGTATAACTAGCAAAGGTAAAACGAACAGAACAGCATAGCAACAAATATTACCTGCTGAGGACACTGTGGTCACACAGGTTTAATTCTGCAAAGGATTTAACACAACATATCACCGGAATAGAAAAAAGTCCGGGACATGTGAGAGATTATTAGGTGAGTGGCGTATGATGCTTACGGCTATACAATTATATGTATATATACAGGGGGGGAGGGGCAAAAGACAGTTAAAAAAAGAAGCCTCCAGGCTCGACAAACCCCGACAAACCCTGACAAACCCCGACGTGTCGAGATATGTCGTATCATGTCGGGCCCACCGGCTACATGAGGCCTCTTTGACGGTCTGGTAGTGTAACTCCATTTTCGCCTCTACTGATACTCGGTGATTCTTTAAGTCGAACTCGTCGGGATATCAGATTCGTCGTAGGTACCTATAGGTAAAATACAGTAGGTAGAGTCGGTTCAGATTCAAATGCATTTGTTATCAAATTTTCTAGTTTCATTTTTCAAAGTTGTAGTAAGTAAGATCGGAAGATATCTAAATGTAATTTCTACATAATGACTATGTGTAAGTTTACGGACATTTTCAGTTGAGACTGATTTAATACGGCATATCACCCGGAACTGGTCAAGTCCGGGCCTCTCCGATACAAGTACAATTTCCTTGTCTCCGGGTCCACGTGAATGACTTAGAAGTGAGTGAGATATGAAATGCTGAACGATGAGAGGGGTAGCAGCTGACTGCAGCTAGTGTTTTCCGTTTGTATCATCGTGCTACTATTATAGGGAAGATAGTATTATTCATTACGGTCTACAGTTGACGAAGGGAGACTGCAATAAATACTAAATTTCAACTGCGATCTTGACTGGAAATTATGACAAGGTAATAATTTATCATTGACACAATGAGGTGAATGAAAAGAAGTGATATCGCAAATGAAAATGCAAGGAGAGTGTGTGTAATCAAGGAATGAAATAATTTACCGTGCAGTTAGCAGGTTTGATAAATAAATATATATAATATACCGTGCAGTTAGCAGGTTTGATAAATAAATAATGGCGATATTTCATAACCCTCTTTTTTGTCACAAAGCATCTTTGATGGCTTTGAGAGCCTACCAAAGTTTTTTCTTTCATTCACTATAAATACTTTTGATCCCAGAATGTTGCCTATGACACGAACTAACTTCAGTGAAAAAATTATGTGGCCAGGTCATTCTTTGTAGGAGATATACAGGATTGAAGTTTTCGTCAAAGAGCATCGGATAGAATTTGGCACTTTTGTATTTCTGTGCTCATCGCAAAATTCCATACCAGCAACTTCAGACTTGCCCATAGAAATTAGTGATTCGTAAATTTTGGACCTTTTCCTAACTTTGAGTACCAAATTTAAGCTTCTGTCTCAAACCGTTAAAGTTTTACAGCCTTTAAAAAATTTCTGTATTTTGTCACAGAGCATCAGTGTCATTTTGTCACAGAGCATCCTATCAAATTTTGACAGATAATGACGACCTAACCAAGAAATTACCCATAGTATTGTTAGAGGGTTTTAATGGATGTGCCTACATGCTAAATTTGGTCCTCTATCATAATAGAATCCTGAGTTATTGACTGAAAACGCAAAATTTTTACCAATTTCAGAGAAATTCTGAAAAAAGATCATTGTAGACTTATCTTCTATTGAAATTGTACCCAATCAGGTTCTTCTTAGAAGCAAACATGCTTAAAAGACAAAAAGGGGCAATTGAATGAACACAATGCTCAATATTGACAAAATATTTTCGTCACAGAGCATCAATTATGCAATTTGAAGCCAAAAATTTGCCATAGCTATAGAAGCAGTTAATGTTATTTTAGGGATGTGATGACTTGAAAATCATAGAATATTACGACCAGGAACACATTTAAATCAAAATGAAGGATGCCATTGTTGAGAATTTGAGGAAACGACCTTAAAAATCTGATAACCACAAATTCAAAATTTCAAATTCTTATTTTTTGGGGAAAAAATGGTGTTTTATGTTTGGTATGACTCAATTATTTTCTTCTGAGTTGTAAACAACTATTTTGGCACGAAATGAAGGCTGTGTGACGATTTTGTGTGGTTTTTGGAATTTTTCGTCACAGAGCTTCATGACTTTGAAAGCCTATATCTTTGGCTAGGTGCATCAGATAAATCCAAACTGTTGGTTACTCACTATCTCTACTGAGATAGGTTTTATTCATTTGAAAGGTTTAAAGTGATTCAGGTCACTCTGAGAAAACTTTTCTCGCCTTTTTTCGTCACAGAGCTTCAACAGCTTCTTTGCGGAGTCGCCTAGAAAAACCCATACACGGTGGACAAAATTTGAAATTTGCACAATCATCTGTAACATCTGAATATCCTATGACCAGAAAATTGGAGCCAGAAATCATTTTCACATCTCCTGGCATTCAATCTAACGAAATTTGAATTTTTCAGAAAAATTTCAGATTTTTGACTTCAATAAGCTACTAACATTTTTCTGTTCTATATTTTTGCATAAAATTTGTTGATCCTGACCCTCAAAACATTTGTATACCAAATTAAACCGGAATTTATGGCCAAAGGGGTTTTCGAAATTTTGGCCTCTGTGCAACCAGTTTTGAAATATCGCCTAATATACCTGATGATACTATTTCACAACAATGTTCCTCCCCAAGAAACACAGGTAAGACAGGAGGTATACTGTATGCATGATCGCCATGTCAGTTACCTGTGCTTCTGCACATAAAATTGCTTTTATGTACCGCTCCAGCTCTTTCAGCCGGGATTTTATTGCACAGGTGTTGCACCTCTGCGCATATGACAATCTCTGCCGTTCATCGTAGGCGGCGCGTGCCAGCGAATAGGCACCTCTCGAAATACTACGCCGATCAGTGTCCCCTCCACCGACCATGGTTAACTGTCGCTTTGCATTAAACCAAAGCTTCAGTTTAGACCTTTGGTCAGTGAAGAAAGCACTGGCGGACACCAAGATATTCTTGAGGGCCAACCTCAGTTCTGCTTGAAAGATCTGGGCCGTTCTATTTTGCATAGCACACGCCAAAAACTGAACACAGACAGAGAAAGTGCTTCTCCCTGCCGCTACAAACTGCGGACCATTGATGAAGACAAGGTCCGCATTGCCAGTGACAGAGAAAAAGCCAGGAGGTGCAACTCCACTGAGCGAAACACACCACGGAACAAATAAAAAAACTGGATTTTGTGCGTGGGGAATTTTCATCCAAAGAGGACAGAGCGTTAGGTTCATCATGGAAGCGGCAGCAGCAACAGGGGCTGAAGTAGCAGCATGGGGGGCAGCGGCAGCGGGGGCAGCGGGGGCAGCGGCAGCAACAACAGCGGGTGCAACAACAGCGAGGGTAGCAGCAGCGGGAACGGGGGCTGTACCAGCAGTGATAGGGGTAGCAGCAGCAGGGGTGGCGGTAGCAGGGGCCATAGCAGCAAATGAAATCCCTCTTACTGCAAATGAAAGCCTTTTACTGCCAATCACGGCGGCAGCATGGGCGGTGGTAGCAGTGGCGGTGGTAGCGGTGACATTAATCTTGTCCATGTTCTGGGAAAAAGAGTAATGTTAGAGAAAATTCTGCAATTTAAAGTCTTGAATTTGATAATTTTTACCCTTTCAACAACTTTCTCCGCACGGTCGATGAAGAACTGTAATGACATGAACATGCACAGTAAATAATAGCAAGGTAATATTTGAGCAATGACATAATCAGATGAATGAGAGGAATTTATAACGCTAATGAAAATGCAATGAGTTTATGTGTAATCAAAGTATGAAATAATGAACGCTGCAGATTTGATAAAAGACGCTACAGTTAGCAGCTTTGCTTGCAGGTCATCATGAACCGGGCACAGGTATGTGTGAATATCTAGTCTTTTGAGTAAAACATCCCACAAGTATTTACATCGATGTTTAATGCGGTGTTTCTTGTCGTTCACCAAATGCTTCAACGTCTCACATTTGCTTTTACCTGAAATTTTGACAGGGAAGCAAATTTTTTGGTATACGTTTGAATTTAGTTATAGATTTTAGATCTAAGAAGATAGATTGAAAACGCTCTGAGATGAAAATTTCGAAAGATTTTTTCATACTATCATAATGCTAAATAATTCGGTTCAACTAAACTTAAAAATTCATTTCTGTCTCTAGGCTTGCGTTTTGTTGCTTTGCGACATGACCCATCCGGGCTTTTGTTACCATTATAGTGCCAATCGATGAAAGATATGATATGCTGAACGATGAGAGGGGTAGCAGCTGACTGCAGCTAATGTTTTCCGTTTGTATCATCGTGCTACTATTATAGGGAAGATAGTATTAATACAGTTGTAGTCTACAGTTGACGAAGGGAGACTGCAATAAATACTAAATAGGTCATCGGAACACTACATGATCACGGACTTCAACTATGATCTTGACTGGAAATTATGACAAGGTAATAATTTATCATTGACACAATAAGGTGAATGAAAAGAAGTGATATCGCAAATGAAAATGCAAGGAGAGTGTGTGTAATCAAGGATGAAATAATTTACCGTGCAGTTAGCAGGTTTGATAAATAAATAATATACCGTGCAGTTAGCAGGTTTGATATATAAATAATATTATTATTCTTTTTGTAAAAGTTGTACTATCGCAAATCTGTAGATGTCGCACAGTTTGATCAAAATGTTAAGTATATCCACCAAATACTCTAGTAACAGAAAGTAGTTGAGTGTGCACTTCAATGTCCACAATTTTTGGCCACACAGGGACTTTCATTAGGCCATTCCAAACCAAAATCATCTAGGTACCCATTTTGTATCGCTAGTCCCAATCCTACAGGGTGAAATTTCTAAATTGCCCTCAGGTGCAAATTTGGGATTTTTGTATCTCGGCTTCTAAAAGACTTGGAGACTTGAATATTGGCTTAAAATAACCGCAATACGGAATACCCTTATTTATATACAAGTTATGAAGCAATATAAGGTCTCAAGTGCCTAGTTTCAAAGATATTCACGAAAAACTGTTTTTTCGCTCATCGCAGCCGGAATTACCGGATTAATTTTTATATCTCGAGCTAGAAAGGTCGTAGAAACTTCTCCGATATTGAAAAATATTCGCAATGAGCACATTTACATAAGACTTATCAATCATTGTATGCTCTAAAATGCTTATAATTTGTAGAGATATTAGCAAAAATCGGTAATTTTGGCTACACAAATTTGGTAATTCGTTTTGTCTTTTTGTTGCAAATTTTCACGTTGCAATTTTCAAGATGCAGTTTGTGGCTATTGATAAAGCTTTATATGCTATTGTATGGTTTTGATACAATCCTTCAGCACCTAGGACATAGTACTCTAGTAGCAGGGAGGGGTTGAGTGTGCACTTAGATGTACAGAGTTTTTTGATACTGAATCGGGTTAATTAGGTCATTGGTAACTCAAATCACCGAGGGGCACATTTTGTGTCGCTAGTCCCAACCCTGTGGGGGCCACGCCCATATTTCACATTAGGCACATATATGGGAAATATGTATCTCAGCTTCTGAAGGTCTTAGAGACTCAAACTTTGGCTTAAAATGACCGCAATGCACATATTTATATTGACACTATGAAGGGTATAAAGGCCCAAAATGCTTACTTTTGGAAAAAATCCAGAAAAACCGATTTTCACTGGGGCGAGAGTGAAAAAAATCTACTCTAGAAGCTTATTGACATCGAGTATGCAGTTTGGTGTCTACAAATTTTCTAGAAACCAGGTCTTTTGTAAGGTCATTCTGGATCAGAATTGATAAGGTACGCAATTTCTATCATTAATCCCAATCCTAGGGGGAAATTTCTAAATTATCCTCAGGCACAAATATATATGACTTTTCTATCTCGGCTTCTGAACTTTGAAGGGGCCTCTCTTTTATCTCAAATTAACTGCAAAGGCCACATTTATCTACAAGCTATAAAGCAACATAGGGTTTATAGTGCTTAGTTTTGGAGATATTCATTAATTTAAACTGTTTTAACTTTCGTGCATCCTAAATTAGTAACACATGTACTTAATTTTGGTATCCCGGGCTAAAAAAGTCTTACAGACACTTCACTTGCAGCAGAGTGTGAAACGGCAGTGAGAGTGTGAAACGGCAGTGAGAGTGTGCTACTTCCTGCTCTATCTAGCTTCCACCGTCGTGTCTTGTGCTATCCTCAATGACCCTGTAAGATGGTCATTCATGAAAATTTAAGTCAAAAAATTGAAATATGGGTCGAGGAAAGCTGAAATTCGAATATATCCTACCGGTCGCGGTAGGACATATTCAAAATTTTCATCGTGCAACTTAAAGTGAACAGTTTCCAATTCTTACGTTCTTTTCTTTTTCAAATAATTTATTCTTTTTCGTAGAATAAGTTTTATTTTTCTTCTCTCTTCTACTCCCTGACTGATCTTTTCGACCTGAAATGCAATCGTAATATTTACTAATAGTAATAAAGAACAACTAATGTTCATTGTTATATTCAAATCAAAACCTTGCACACTTTACTTGTCTATGTAATAAGGGATTATTCACATTTAAAAGGCAACTTTTGGTACCAAATTGATTGCAATCGGAGGAAAAAATTCTGTGCCCGGGCCGCGCTTGTCGCTTATTACACTGAATATACCTTAGTTCAAGTTTATAACTTACTACTTTTATGATCGAGTCAATATGGACGTAAGTCAGATGACCTGACGGCTTGGTGGAACCCTTTCCCTCTTTGTAGTCTCCAGGCCAGGAGAGGAGATTAGGATCGATGATATCGTCATCAACTAGTATAGTAATACATTTGTTGACTAGGACATTCACCGACCCTGTCCCCACTCCTGCCTCAAGCCGCCAGGTCATCAGAGTATCAGCCATGTCCGGCTGATAGTCCCTTATCAGCCGTTTTCTTATCAGGGGGCCGGGGGGTCCAGAGACACGGGGACCAGCTGCTGAAGATATAAATCAGTCACCACAAGTATCAATAACCAATAAAAATAAAGTTTCATAAAATGTGCCCAATTATAAAGGTGATGAGTCAAACAATTGCCTTGGGATATCTTATATGTTAAATAATTAACATACCTGCAACATTAACGTGAAAACGGCAAAGCTTATCTATTGTCTTCTTGAGTTCTTTGACTTCGTTCTCTGATGGGTTGCAATAAATGTTTAGCACAAAAAAAAATAGCAGAGGGTACCAAGAAATTTGAAATACATCTTGATTTAGCTGATATGCAACATTTTATTGAAGCTCCCTCTCATCACATTAAACAATTTGCACTTTTCAGATAAAATGTATGTTGTACCAATTTTAAAACCTTGTAAAAGAATATAAACGAAGATCCCTCGAAGTTTAATTTTTTTGTAGCTGTAGCAAATTATTAATTATATCCCCGCAAACTGCAAAGGGTACCTACCTATGAAATATAATATCGAAAAGTCCAGAAGTCGGTATCGAGAAGTTATTGACTAAAGCAGTCGGGTATTGAAGTCAAGCTGCACTGTATCCAAGACTATGGGACCTGTCTGGAAGAAATTTCTGAGAAATGAATTGTAGCTAACCAGGCCAGACTCTATAGTGTTGACAATTTTGGAAGAATATGCCTAAGTAATCTGTTTGCACTGAGAATGAGACGTAAGCAGAGCGTGAAACAGCTGCTGCTTTATTATAATATTTTCCGGGACTTATATGCACTAAAACTCGTGGACACTGAGAGCTGATAATTTGCAGATATTTCCCGCTAGAGAAGCGAAGTTATTATCAGCACAGACTGCGAGTCACCTCAGGCTTCTTTTCGGGCCACGCGTTCCCTACAGCAAGCTGTCAAGAATTATCACCCGTAGCCCTCAAAAGCCTGTATTATAATAAGACGTAAGAGCACTACTTTGTATTTATAGAACTTAAAAATCATAAACGGGATCGGAACTGACTTTCCCTCGCCCTCGTCAGTAAATGGAAATGGGTGAATAGTGTTTTATAAATGAGAATGGATAAATGATAGTTGATAAACGAGAGTTGATATTTACTAGAATTGGTAAATGAAGGTTAAAAAGACTGACTTTTCACTCCTAATAAATCCCGCTTTAATAAGGATAGCCGAATTATTCAAGAATTTTAACGAATCAAATGATCTTATTCAAAATTTAGCCGAAGGTAGTTACTACCTTACTCGGGAACATTATAGCGGGTTAATTTATGACTGGGAAAATTAATGACGGGAAAAATATGGCGGAATTTTCCAAAACCCACCACTTTATCCCCTAGTCATAATATTCCCGAGTAGTACGTTATTCAGCTATTCATTTCCATTAGAATCTGCCTTCACTGAGTCTATTCAGAAACAATCAGAAATTTGAATAAAAGAACTATCAAATCATGAGACTCAAAAACACTACACGAATCCACCAGATTCCCGCGTAAGGTATGCAATTATCTATGGAATCGGATTCATCGATGGATTAACAGTCATAAATGGCGATGTGCCTTCAAATATGTTAAGAGCGTCGTGTTATAGCTGCAGAGTAGGTCACACCGTGCTGGTGACTTGAATACTGTTCCTATATAATGTCTATAATGTCTATAATACCTAGTATAGTAAGTTTTTATCTTATACAAAAATTACCGTCACAACCGAAGTTACAGCCGGTTAAATTGTACTGAAAAATGAACTCAACGTTTAAAAAAACAAAAATCTATCAAAATGTCGCTGCAATATTTATTGCATGTGCACACGTGCGCCTTTCCATCACATCGTAACACACTTAGGAATCAGGGCAGTCTACAAGAAGCCCGACTGGTCCATGGACCACTGGTCTATGGACTGGACCACTCTAGGTGGTCCATGGACCAGTGGTCCATGGATCACCTTATCACTGAATAAGTGGTCCATGGACCACTTTACCAAGGTCCATGGTATCAGCAAGCACTTTAGCTTCCATTATCATATGATCCAATCATACGGTAGACTTCTTCGCTAAGATTGCAAGATGTCAGTATTAACTACGAAAAACGTCGCAGAGATATATAAGATGAATTGTGGTACACAGCCATCGTCGTTTTCGATATACACGACAGATACTTGTACACCACTACTGTGTTTTCAATATGAGCCACTCACTACACAACGAAATCCATCGGATAACAAATACAGAGGAGCATGCAAGGGATTTCCTCTTTCAACGTGGTCCTCTGAAGTCCTCTCTTTCCTGTCCTGGCTGCTCTTCTGCTATGAACCTTGTACCCTGCTCCTCTAAGAAGTCCTCAGACCTTCTCATCTGGCGGTGTTCACCCTGCTCACGGTTTAGGAACATACGAACGGATAGTGTACTCTCTGGACAGAAGCTCACCTTCTCACTATTCCTACAGCTGGTTTTCTACCTCAGCATCAAATCCCTTGTAAATGTAGCTATCTCTCAGCTCATAGGAGTATCAGAGAACACCATCAGTGACTGGAAGACCCTGAAACATACAAGAGTAGCTGACTTTCTGGTATCCAATCCCTCTCCTCTCGGTGGACCTGGTGTTGTCGTGGAGATGGATGAGGCCAAGTTCGGAAAACGCAAGTACAATAAAGGAGCTTACAGAGAAGGGCAGTGGGTGCTTGGAGCTGTAGATCGGAGCAACGGTAACTGTTTCCTACTACCCTGTCCGAACAACAGCAGAGGCGCACCCACACTACTCCCTCTGATTCAACGCTGGATCCTCCCTGGTTCTGTTGTCTATACTGACGAGTGGGGAGCCTATAACAGCCTAACTACCGCTGGCTACACTCATCACACCGTCAACCACTCGATCCAGTTCGTGGACCCGGCAACTGGCGTTCATACTAACACTCAGGGAGGACTTTGGGCTCATGTGAAAAAATCTGTTGTAGGAAAAACTGACTTGGAACTAGCTCTTGTTGATTTTCATGTTTCGTAGAAGATTCCATGCCACACTGAGCAGATTCTCGAAAGATTAGAGAGTGGTGACGATCCACTCAACCTGCTACCTAGAGACCCTTCTCCTCTACCTACCTCCCCAACTGTCGACTCTCCCCTCAACCTCATCGAGATACCGCCTCCTCAACCACTACCAGAGAGCTCGGCAGGACCTATCAGACGGAGGAATACCACACGGAGCAACATGGAAGCAGCAATCCATCAACAATATCCTCTTGTTTTGGAGATGGTGAAGAGTGGGACGAGCGCAAGGCAGACTATTCAGCAGATTCAGATGCCCAGATCAACGTTCTACAAGTGGCGTTTTGTTGCAGAAATGAAGCTTGTCGACTCCTCACACTATCATCACCTAGCTGATCAGTTCAAGGGAACCAAGCTGTGTGATCAATGCAAATACTGTTTATTTGAGGACTCGGCCTTTCTCACAAAGGCAGAGGAGATGAGGAAGAGCTCCGACCTCCTCCCTCTATCTATGTAAATTGTATGTTATTTACTTTTGTAATACTTATTATACATATTGCAATCATGAAGATGCCAATTTCAATTGATAATAAAAAATTAGATATAATCTTCATGAGTTGACTTATGGTGGTACATGGACCACTGTACCTTGGTGAAGTGGTCCATGGACCAGTAGTCCATGGACCAGTAGTCCATGGACCAGTAGTCCATGGACCAGTCGGGCTTCTTGGAGAATGCCGGAATCAGGATATAAGAGACAGAAGCAAATAGGAAATTTGTAGCAGTAGGGAGTTAAATTAAGGAAAGTTAGATAGTAGAAGATCTCACAACGCAAGGTAGAATTTATAAACTGTAGAATTAATAAATGGGAACTTGTATAAATTATGATAATTGATAGTTGATGAATGAGAGTTTGATAACAAATCAACTGTTACCTCAATTCTCTAGTCGTTTTAGACGCAGAATCATCCACACTACCTGACTTCTTCTGATGTCAAGTCCAAACTATAATATACTCTGGAGTTAAACTATGAAAGTTTGAACAACTAACTCGAGCTACTAGAGAAAAAACATTGTGGGTTTAAAGATTTATATACAGATTAAAGATTTATACCGTCATATAATAATAATTAGTCAATTAATTAATTTGTAGAGCATGAATATTGCCAAATCGTTACACACTCAGGATTCAGTATACGAGATACAGAAGTGAATATCCAATTGACTTTCCTGAAAAGGCAGGGTGTTAAATTACGGAAAGTAGAAGATCTCACAACGTGCAAGGTAGATAAACAAAATAGAGAATTTATGAACTAGCGTTGATAAATGAGAGTTGATAAATGAGAGTTGATAAATGAGAGTTGATAAATGAGAGTTGATAAATTAGAGTTGATAAATGAGAGTTGATAAATGAGAGTTGATAAATTAGAGTTGATAAATGAGAGTTGATAAATGAGAGTTGACAAATGAGAGTTGATAAATGAGAGTTGATAAATTAGAGTTGATAAATGAGAGTTGACAAATGAGAGTTGATAAATGAGAGTTGATAAATTAGAGTTGATAAATGAGAGTTGATAAATGAAAGTTGACAAATGAGAATTGATAAATGATAAATGAGAATTGATAAAATATGAGAGTTGATAAATTACCTATGTTCCTCCAATTCTGGACGGGGGCGGGGGCGGGAGCTTCGTACACCTCAGTACGTTGGGAGGCCTGACAAAATATTTTCAAATTATCACAACTACTCCATCTTTATTATACATATTATTGAAATACATTATCTGACAAAAGATTACGGCAAACAGATTATCAGAGCTACATTTAAATCGGCTGTATTTTAGGTTGTGACGGATATTTGTTGATGCTATAAAAACTTGCTAACAAAAATACTATTAGCTTCCTGATCCCTTGTCCACGGATTTTCTAGTTATATTATATAATATTGAAGTAATAATTCGTTTCCAGTGATTAAAGTCACTTCATAGACAACCATATCAAAACCATTTACCGGAGGCAAGATGACTTCTTGGACTGTTTGGAACAAATCGTCATCAAGGTCGTCAATAATAGACCTATTTCCCAATGTGGTCAACTGCGTGGACTCTTGTGACAGATGGTCTTCTATCTGATTGAAAAGATTATTTATGTAAATGATAATTTCTCCGATAAATCAACACTAGTTATTTTAATATTTTCTCATCTCTTTGAAAGGGAAAATATAACATAATGATCACAATTAACAATCAATGCAATACCATAACAAATAAAATTTCAGTCAATCGAAATGAAAATTATTTCTTAACAAAATGTTTCCTATGGATGAATGAAAGAATTGTTTAGTGTAAAACTGAAATTAAAATTGATCAAAAAGAATAAACGAAATCAAACCTCCATCCTGTACGGCTCCATTTCCTCCATTTCCACTACTGCTTCCTCTTCTTCTACTTCCTCCTCCTCTGTCTCTTTTAAAATATCTTTCAGGTAGGCCTGACCCATCTTCTTGTCTAAGGATAAACTCTTTGAATGTTTTGCAGAAGCTGTCTTGGATGCAAATAGTCTTGGAATAAGCAGTATGATTATTTATATGGTAAAAAATAATAAAATATTACTCACTGTAGGCAACTGAAAGTATTTTGCCCATGTGTAAGGTCCCGTGCCACCTTACTTGTACTATTTTAGACAGCTGAATGTCCTTATCTAACACCTGAAATAGTAAATATAATTATAAACCAAAGATTTTGAGCTGGAGCCAAGACTGGTAAGCGGGCCGACCTGAAATAGGAGCTACAGTGTGGTGCAGGCCACTCCAATGACAAATGAGTAGACCTTTTCAAGTACAAGTAGTAAGAATACAGAGTAAAACCCCAATTTTCCAGAGTATGGGGAAGGGTTAATCGAGGGTAAATTAATTACATTATGGATGTTGAGCCCTTATTTGTGAAAAATGATAACATCACAGTAAATTGATGTGATGTTTGCAAAGAAATGGGACAGTGGATTCAAGTGTTTCAAGATTCAAACAAAAATTTGGCGCACAGCAGGGTCAGCAGGGCCCTCTATTGGGGAGCAGTACATGGAGGTTTTACTGTACATACAAAATTTTGTGAATATTGTTTAAATATGATAAGTTTATACATATTTAAAAAGTACTTACATCTTTTCTCGGTATCAGTTCTGGGGCGAAGTTGCCCTCCTGCCATTTTATAATAAGGTGCGATACATGTTCCATTTCTTTAATAAAACAAAAGTTTAATAAAACAAAAGTTAATTTTATAGTATTCTTACATTTTAAAGTTGAGAAGATTGCTCTAGAAAGAAAATACTACAATATAATCAAGGTACGATGTTGGATACTTGAGTTCTATATCTTTCGATAGCAACTCCATCTATGTATCTGCTTAGCTTCCATCACTGATCCTGGTACTTGAGATTCCAGGTGTGGCTTTAAACAATGTTTTAAGGGCCCAACACTCAGCTCACTCAGTTGATGCATGGTAGAACAGTGGGTCTTTGTGCGATGTTGTAGCAGGGACTCCACTTCTTGTTTTCTCTTGCTAACCAGATTGCATAGGAACATCTGAGAGCAACCAAAGCCGCCTCTTGGAACACTGCTTTCTTTACTCTCTTTGTAACACCAAAGTAGTTTAGTAGGGCTGGTAAGGTATGATGCCAGAAGCCTCTACACCCAACCTCTACCGTAAAAAGCTGAGCTTTCCACCCACTGCCATGCAGCCCAGGAATAAGCTCTCTGTTGTAACGTGCTTGTTTACGTTCTGCTTGGTCACTAAAGTTACTCTCGTCACGACTTGAAGTGCTGCTAGAACTAAAAGACGGCTTGTAACCCAAGTCGCTTTGATTTTTCAGGATATCCATTAGTAGGTTGAAAACTATTAAGAACAGTACAACCGATAGAGGGTCGCCCTGAAAAAGACCTAACATATAAAAGAACCAGTTTGTTTTCCAGTCCTTTGTCACCACTCTCACAATCAGCTCATCATAGTACTTAAACATATATTCTATGAGCCAGTTTGGGAACTTATAATGTCTTAGAGCATATATTATCAAGTTGTGGGGAACCCGGCCGTAGGCGTTCATTAGGTCCACCCAAACTGCAAAGATCTGTCGTCTATTAGATTTGGCATCCTTCAACTCTTCCATCAGAGCCTGAGTGTGCTCGAGGCAACCTGGTGTCTTACGCAGGAATCCTTTCTGGATAGACGTGTCTATTAGCTATTACTGACCATATACTCTAGCATTCTGTCCGCTAGTAATCCCATCTGCAACTTCCCACTAGTGTTTGTTTTAGTGATGTTTCTGAACTTACTAGGGTCATCTAAATCCTCAGTTTTTGCTATCAGAATGGCTTCACCTACTCGCCATTTCAGCGGGACTCTCTGGCTTTCCCATAGAGAATCCAGCAATTTGAATACTGCTTTCGCCATTTAGGAAGATTATATAAAATTTTATTCAAACAATAAACACATAATGTCACAATGACCCTATATTAGAAGAAAAAACTAAACCCTTCAACAACTCAAAGTTTTGAAAATCACTCTTGGCCTTGCGGCTCCAAGTTCAAATCTAAACTGTCTGACAAAGTTCTTTCTTGCCCCTCTTTCTCCCATTCTGGGACATCTCTTATATACCAGATATGGGACTCCATTCGGACCAGGTGATGATTTATTTCTACGGCTCTATGACTTTAAATTTAAAATTTTAGCAAAAGCTATCTAATTTTTAAATAGTTCATAGTTCGTTACCGTTTATGGTAGTACTGGCATAAAAAGGATGTGGCTGGTAAAAGGATCCAGTTTATAAGGTTTAACCATAAATGTGTTTTTGCCAAAACATAATTTTAAGAAGAATTTTTTTTGTTTAATTCTCCTTCATTTCTGCATACATAGACGGGAAGAGAGTCAATCTTTTGTTTCTCTGATGCAAATAGTGCCGTTGCTTGCTTAAACAGTTTTCCCCAATCTTGAATTTTTACTAAAATTTGTTTCACTTGAATAAATTGACCTGGCGTTAGCGCTAGAATAACATTGACTGTTTTTTCTCAAAACTTCTGTAGGATAGATGTTAAAAAATAATTTGAGGTTATTATGTGATGTTCTTGTAAGTGGACTATTCATTGTAGTGCTATGCGTTACTGTGCCGCGCCGCGCACTCAATGAGGCTTCTCATGCACAGCGATCGGCGAAATGCGCTACTCTGCCGCGCCGAGCTGAGATGAATTGACATCGTCAATTAAACTATTCAATGAAACCAGGTAATGAATTGATACATGTTACGTATCCCAAATATCAGAGAATAGTGGCATGCAACGTATGTCAAGTAATGAATGAAGAACGCATTACAATAAACTGTATTAAATGGAATAACCTAAAGGGGGATAAAAGTAAATTAAATAGGCTGACACTACCTTAGAAATTTAATACAAGTAATATAATATTATATTTATTTAAAAAATTAAAATTAAAATTCCAACAGTAGATAGACACATCCTGCCGCGCACACAGCCACAAATTTTTAAACGTGGGCGTAAGTGTCCCTCAGAAAATTAACTTTTTAAAAATGTAAACCAGTACTATTTACTAACTTGAAAAAAGTTTAGTCGAACAGCTAGATTCATCAAAATAAAGGGTGCAGGCTAGCTTTGGGGCTATACGGTTAAAGTTATGTACAACATAATTTTGTTCGGCAAAACAGTCAATGCATATATTGTAATTTATAAATAAATACAACCATATACACATTCCGCCTTACACACAGCCACGCATTGTTGACTGCAGGTACCGCGCGCAGGTTCCATTCAATTGTCATTTTGCAATTACATGTCACATTATATGCTTCACTGTCACCAAAATGTAACTTTTATCATGTGGTGACCCCCACTGTCGCTTCGCTATAGTGTAGTTTCTATAGTAGAGTTTCTACGATACAGGGGGAAATGTTAAAATATTTCTATCACGAAAATAATCGATTTTATTATTCAGCCGCGCCGCGCATCAAATTATTTATTTGCAATCATTTACACTTAAGTTGTCAAAATGCACCAGTGGGCCACGCTGTAAAGTATTGATTGGCTACGATGGCCCCATTTATATACCAACTGTAAAGCAACATAAGGTATATAGTGCTTTTTGTTTTTAAAATTCATTAAAAACCTCCATGCATCATTAAATTATGACATGAAACATATACTTTAATATGTAGGGATAAAAAGTCTTACAGAAATTTACAGCACAGTAAATCTTCAACATGAATACATTGGCATATACCACTTAGAGGGGGATATCTTTTTAAAGAATAAGTTATACGAAAAGATTTTATTAGCAGGAGCTTTCAAAATACATGTGTAAATCGTGTTTAGCGGACCATCTAACTTTAATTTTGCTATTACTGCTAAAAAATAATCAGTTTCATAAGCTCCTTCCAGCTATCTTAGGCTGCCTTCTGCACCCTCTCTGGGCTGTCTCCAGTACTGATAGGCTAATATGACAAATTAACTTGATTCATGCTGCATGGTTTCTGCCATCTGGTGGTTTAGTAGCTGGATAGAGGTAGCATTTATATCAGAGGTTGCTGGAAAGATGTAAAATTATAACTTACTGATGGTGGTAGCTGGGTAGAGTTGGCATAGAAACAATCAACTTCTCCGTGCTACTGGAGTAACTAGGCCAATAGGAAAAGGAACTTGACAAAAAAAATTTCATAAAAGAGCACACCAAACCGATATTCAAGCACAATAATATTCTAGCTATAAAAAATCTCTATACATACCACAGTTACTTTGAGCTCTACAAGATAATGAAATGACGAATATCCCTACATGAGGTTTACTTATTAGCTTATTATAACCATTGATACAAAGGCCATAATCTTTTGCCAGCTCTCCAATATCCACCTTGGTCCTTGAAGGTGCATTTTATATCCTTGAACGAAAATATAAACTAAAGTATGTTTTAGTATAGACTTTTTGTCACAACAAGACTGTAACCTATAGTAAAAACTGTAAATAGAGCCCCTAATGTCTGTAAACAATTTTCTTCTAGTCTTAATATGAGCCTTGTCTTTAAAAACCTAACTGAACTAGCATTTCGGATTTAGCTCTACTGTGTAAACCCAAACATTTTGATGGATGTCTTAGAAGATCCTAAACCATATCCAATCAATGACTACAGTTATTTCTATTTCAAATAATGCAATAAATACTTTGATTTTAGCAAAGTTAGGAATGTGTGATAGGACTAAAAGAAGACGAATTCAGAGAGAAAACGAGGACAACAATTTTTTGAAGGGTGAATTTTTAATTATCATAATTCATGATGTAAAGTAAAATACAATTGTATTAGGATATATCCTTTGAAGGTGGGTCCTTTTTTATAAAAAAAATATTCAAAACTGTCAGTCAATAATTACAGTAAGTTTTAGTAAACTTTGAACTTGCTCTTTACTTCTATTTTACAATGGATAATAACCTTTTTGCATATCAAAAATCAAGAGAGAATAGCTATAATAATTGCATCTGTTGTAAACACTTATATACCGTTTTCAGAATATGGTGATTTGACAATATCTGAGGAAACAGAAAGAGGTTTGTGATGAGTAACCGTCTTTGAATGCTTTATAACGAATAGAATTACAAATTTTTTGTTTTATTGGCTGATTTTAGATTTTTTTGACATACATTTTTTTTTCAGGAAGGTACGGCGATATTGATTATCACGACGAAATTTTTGGGATTAGTGGTAAGTAACTGCAGCTGTGTACCTCTTGTTACAATGGAGTTTAGAGGTGTTCTTTGAGTCTAAGATAGACATTATAAAATCTTGAACATTTTACTGTGAAGCTTAATTACTAATTTTAAAAAATTAATCTACTTAACAACTCAATAGTCCATACCCTTTGTACATTCCTGAGTAGTGGATATACTTTTAAGAATTTCAAATTGTTGCTATAACTCTGTTATGAACTTTTTATTGTATCAATAATCACTTTCAGAAGATACCGAAGATGAATATAATGGTATTAATCTTGGAGAAGAGCAGATTGGTACGTCATTTTAATTTTCATCCTCTTTAAGTATAAGATTAACATGATAAATTTCTGTATATTTTCAATATTCAAAATAAGCAGTGTATCATACCACTGACCTAAGGTTTTGTGCCTTCAAACAACAATTTGGCCCCCTGCGGCAGAGGTGGCTATTGAGGGCGTCCAGGCGTCCTCAAATTATTAATATTATCTGGTGGCTGGTGCTTGAAAATAGAAATAGTGATTAGTAATGGTATTCGGAAATATCTAACCGCAATATAAAGCTCTCTATTCATTCAAACGTTCAAATGTAAGCGCACACATGATCTTTGTGAAATGTTGTGTTTTAGGGTGTCCAATCCTCGTTTGGACAACTTAGACGCACAGTTTTAACACATAGTTAATTGTAAACGGTACAAAGCACATCAAGCGCATCCCACTACATGTAATCTATATGATTTGGTTGTCCAGGACACCTTGCAATCTAAACTGTTATGATACTGCGCGGCTGAGATCGTACACATGTGTGTCCTGTTTCACTCATGTTATAAGTTTTTGTTTTTGTTTATTTGCTGTCGCCTGTGACACATTACATACATGAGGCACTGTGGCCTGTGTGTAACTGTAATGTACGTTGGAATAATTTAATTAATTAATTAACTCTCTGCTATGGTAATGGTATTGTATGCAGTCATCGGTGAATAGACATCGGCAGTTTGGGGAGGGGGGGGGGGGGGAGATTGGGGCGGCCCCCAAGGCCCCCTCCCCCAGTCGGTCAGACATCCAACAAAACTGCCAGCCAGCTCCCATGAGCCGCCTCTGCCCTGCGGCCTGACAGCAAATCAGCGAGGCCCTTTGTTAATTGTTATTCAGGGTTAGGGAGCCCTTCGTTACGCCACTGGTGCAACTATATCAGCTGGTGGATTTAAACTCTGTTAGAACTTTCTATTGTACTAATTACAATATTTGCTTTCAGAAGATACCGTAGATGAATGTATTGGTATCGATTTTGGAGAAGAGCAGATTGGTAAGTCATTTCAATTTTATTTCTTGATTTGATATGCAATTCTGTTAATTTTTAGCCATTATCTAACTTTAGAATGTTAATTTAGGTTTACCTTTCTCATCTTAAAAATGAATAACCAACTTATGGGCGAAAATCTATCAAAATTGTTGTGTGTGTCCTAATACAATGATCATATTATTTTTGGTTCATAACTCGTTTGCTGTCCATAAAATGGGTTCTGATCACAAGTGTTTTTAACTGCTAGCTATAAGTATAATTCTGTTAATACCAATTAGGTGTGGTTGAATTTGAAGAAGAGGATAAAGATTTTTATGATGATGTACTATTTATCCTGAGTTTTGCTACAAAATACAATCTGCCTTATGTCGCAATAGAACATTTACTACACAAGATCATACCAATCGGTAAGAAAATAAATTAAATAAAAAGTTTGAAATCCATATGGACGGGATATAAGCACATTATTTCATTTCTTAATAACAAGAGGATTGCATCTGATACTCTATTGTTTAATTGAATAAAATTGCCTATTTAAACAATTATCATCGTTTTTGGCCATATGTTAAATTATATTGTACAGAGTAACATCTTTCAGGGAAATATCCAGAGTGCCAGTCGGTCAAGACGTTCAGAAACTGGATTAAACAGCAAGTACCACAGGCAAAAAGATTTTTTGTTTGCACTGGGAATTGTGATGCATACTACGAGGACACAAAAGACGGTCTTCCGGAACATTGCAGGAAATGCAATTCAAAACTCAATCGGGACAGTCTTTGTAAAACAGGGAATTTTTTCCTGTACACATCTGTTGCGCAACAACTCACTTCTTTGTTGGGACTGCTCGAAAACGAGCAAGCAGTTTTAAATTTCCAAGAAAGTATTAAAACTGCTCAATATTTAAATTATGTGAGTGATACGATCAACTCGAAACGGTATAAAGAGTTGATCATGGCTAATCCAACAAGTTCTGAACAAGACATCCCCTTCCTAAGCTTCTCTATGAACTTGGATGGGGTTCAAGCATCCAAGTCTTCTCAGAACTCTTTATATCCGTTAATGCTTGTTCTGAACGAACTTCCCCCGAATCTGAGGCAAAGAAACATAATCATACCGTTTCTTTTCATGAAACGCCGTGGAAGTAACACCAAGTTCCACACCAGCTATTTGGGGCCGTTTGTGGAGGAAATGAAGTTATTGGGAAGCAGCTTTAGTTTCGTCTCACGACAGCGGAACTGTAACATTTCATTACCAGTTTACGTTTACTCGCTAAATTGCGATTCGGTGATGAAGTGTGACCTGCTTCATCTCAAGGGAGTTACTGGATACTTTTCGTGTCCGAAATGCAAGCAGAAGGGCGAATCAGTCGCTAAGGGTAGATCTTCCACTGTTGTAAAACCTGCAACGTTGGGCCCCAAAGGAGAGTTGATCAAATATCATCCCCGCAGTAAGGAAAATTTCGATCTGTCCCTTGAAGATGGTGTTTGTAAAAAGTCGATACTCTCGTCACTTCCAATGTTTACTGACATTTTCTGCAATGCTGCCATCGATAGTATGCATGGAGTCTACTTGGGTGTCTTCAAACTGGCGGCGAAATTATGGTTTAAAGAAAGAGGACGACCTTTCTCCGTCTCCCCTGCTGGTTACAGGATCGCCAAAGATGTCATGCAGAAAATCACCCCTTCATCGTCGATTGTACGTGGTGTTAGAAGTTTGGATGAGAGAGCAGACTGGAAAGCAAGTGAATGGCGCAGTTTTGGGTACTTTTGGGCACCCTTGATACTCGAAGCTCTTGTAAAGAACAGTGCAATTGATCAGGTATACCTTGACAACTGGATCCTATTCACCAGTGGATTGTCTCTCCTCAACTCTGAAAATGTCAGTCCAGCGGATATTAAAGCTGCTCGAAAGTATCTGTCCAGTTTCTGTGTCCAGTTCACTTCTATTTACGGTAAAGAGTATGCCATTTTGAACCCACACCTCATGGTCCACGTGGCAGAATCAGTTGACTACTTGGGGCCTATGTGGTCAACGTCTCTGTTCATAAACGAGTCTTTCAACCAGACAGTCCTGAACTGCTTCAGAAGTGGAACAGGAGGTGTGGTTCAACAAATCTCTGAAAGATTCACCTGGAGAAAGTTGTCTGTTGATTTGCATTCCTGGTTGAAGCAGACAAACCTGAACTACCAAAATCCAATTGCTGAAGAATGCTGGAAACTAGGTGAATTTGCGGAAATCCAGGAGTGCAGTCAACCATCCAGTCGAAAGATAAACAGTATCGATCAAGTTGGTCGGTACTGTTTAGAATCGACTAGATTGCTTTTACCAGATGCAGAACATGAACCCATATTTTTTGACCGAATCAAGAAGAGTGGCATGCTCTTTACAACAAGGAACTACCACTTCAAGAAGAAGCTAAAAAACAGGGACAGCTTCTTCTATTCCACCAAGGGCAGCATTTTTGGTGACATCACTGAAATCGTTAGAATTGGAAATAATTATTTTGTTTTGTATAATGTTTTCAAAACTAACGACGCACAATTAAGTGTAGTAAATAAACTGAACTACGCACATTTTGGAGAATTTGGAGATTCATGCGACATCTTACCACTACGGGATGTTACTAAAAAGTGTACCATGTTACAATTTAGTTTTGGTTGTTGTTTGATGTATGATATGAACAATAAAGAAGGATCGTAATTAAATATCCATTTCAACAATTATTTTACTTCGGACATTCCAACAATTTTATTTAAACCTGCTAATTGCAGGTAAATTTTTAACATTTTGTTTATCCATACCTGGCATAGTATTTTCATTTGCGTAATCACTTCCCTTCACTCAACTCAATTTACCGTGCCTTTTTTCTTCCTCCCAAACTTCGTGGTGAATCAGGGTATTACTGTATTTTTTATGCCCCAAATCAACAAACATATATCTGTATAGCTAGAATGCAGACTACAATTAATGATTTGTGCGGATAAGATAAAGAAAGAAAGAGAAAAAATGGAGCTGAAGATGAACAAAGAAAGATAATGGGAGAGAAGAGGGAATAGATAAAAACGCAGATGACTGAAGTTACGGATTTTATTTGACAGGTAGTTACTAACTAATACATACTTTTTCTAAGATCTAGTTACGAATTAATACATGATCGAGTCAGGAAATCGCGTAAATTCTATATCAAATTTAACCTATTTTTAGCAGGCACGTATCCAGGATTTTTGTTTAGGGGGGGGGGGGGGGGGGGGGGGGGGGGCATAGCCCAATTAAATTTTATTGAATGAATAACATCACTAATCTATTTGTTGGACAGGATCACTATGGTTCCCCATTGATCTTGTGACTATGGATATAACACATTCCTACAGAGAACGACTACTTGATTCAAATGATTTACAGGCTGGTTCCGTTTATGTTTATCATATATACAGACCCTACTCAGTGAGATCATTATCATCTGTAGACTGTTTTAAAAATGCCCTAAAGACGATTTATTTCAACCTAGCTTTTGATAATATTTCCAATATTTGTCCATAAAGTATGGGCTGATATGGAAGTGGATAATGTTGGTAACTTCATACAAATATTTGTCCATAAAGTCTGAACTGGTTAAAAAAGTCCATAATCTTGGTATTTCAACACTAAGTCTCGCTTGAATGACTTAAATGTACATCTTTGTTGGGTATATTTTAATGTCGAAGCGTGCAATAAATGTTAGAATTTATTTATTTATTTGGACACGTTCATTTGATTTTGAGGATATTGGTAAATATAAGTGACCCTATTAAAAGGCACAGTGTAGTTGACTTTGTCACACTATGAAATTACACAAACCCTTGATGGTTAGGATAATCGTCTTATCCTCCAGGCTAACTTTGTCACTTAACGATATCTAAATCAGGTGATAAGATATCGCTTAAATACGGCCGGCACGGAAATGGTTACATTGTCACACTATAAACATGTGACGGAGTAAATATGGACCCCTTGCTGCCGTTTTTGACCAGATTTTTGAGTGTCCAGTTGATTGGATGGGTACATACAGGGTGAGTTGAAAATAGTGTGTGGAATGTAAATGGCTCTAATTTTTTTGACAAATGACCTTTCCACTTAATTTTTGGATATTTAGGTAATGAAAATATATACATATTATGATAATACAATAAAAATGCTTAATAATTAATAATTTGCTCAACCCATCGTCCTTTATTAGCTAGGACATATTGATAACGTGTAAGACAATTGTCTACAGCCGACTTGACTGTATTAAGGGGGCAGGGGGGGTCTTCATGGAAATGTTCTCAAAATCGACTTTTTAGTTGTTTCTGATAGAGGGGAGTAATATCTGTCAGATGCTTGTATGACCATTAAGTACATATTTGACGACTTATTTCGTTAGATGGTGCACTCAGGTTTACTCTGTCACACATTTAAGTAAACATGTGAAGAATGTTTAGGGCACCCTGATAAGCAATGCTGAGTAGTGTAGGTTTATTTAATGGCCTGGAAGTGCTAGGAATTGTTACTATATCATATAGTCGTAAGGAATTAAAACACAGAAGGCACAAACAAGTTTACTTTGTCACATAATCTTGATGATATCTGAACATGTGTGAAGTTGAACAAATAATGATATACCAGCTTAAACCCCTTATATTATGTACTATGGATCAAACAACACTGCTAGTACCACGCACCAGTCACATAAATCATTATCGGGTGGTAATATGTTAACAGTGTCACAATTAAAGTACTGCAACATGGTCAAAAATAGGGTTATTTCGTCACAAAAAAATTCTTATAACTCTGTTAGCTCCTTGCTGGCAAAATAAATAGTTCATTGATGATAAAGTTACATAGTATTCTAATAGAGGTATAGCTCTTCAAAATAGGGGCAAGACATGTTTACTTTGTCACATCAGTAATTATTATAGGAGTTAGGTAATTGTCATCAGATTAACAGATCTTTTTTTGTAGTTTGGATCGATTAATATAGGCAATTAAGCATCATATGTCAATTTTAACACACTATCTTGATATTGTTGGGGCAGGGAAAGTTAATTTTGTTACATTTTCAGTGTCTTTGACAAATTAATCTAAAATTGTTAAACTTGAGCTCTGATGTTCTAGACAATATTCTACCAATCGTTTCTGAAAGAATGCTGAATTCTAATAGAGTTATAGATCTTCAAAATAGGGGCAAGACATGTTTACTTTGTCACATCAGTTATTATTAGAGTTAGGTAATCGTCATCAGATTAACAGATCTTTTTCGTAGTTTGGATTGATTTATATAGGCAATAAAGCAGCCTTTGCTAATTTTTACACACTATCTTGAAATTGTTGGGGCAGGAAAAGTTAATTTTGTCACATTTTTAGTGACTTTGACAAATTTAACCTAAAATTGTTAAACTTGAGCTCTGATGTTCTGGACAATATTCTACCGATTTTTTTCTGGAAGAATGTTGAATTCTAATAGAGTCATAGAATATATAGATCTTCAAAATAGGGGCAAGACATGTTTACTTTGTCACATCAGTTATTATAATATATATAGTTATTATAAGAGTTATTATAAGAGACTATTTCATTCTATAATCATTGTTTTTAACCTATTTACGACATATCATTTTTTGTGACAATGTAAACATCAACTGATCTTAACTTGCATCAACTACATTGTCATCATATAAAGTTTTTCCGCCTTTCAAACCCAAATCAGATATAAATAATTCGCCCAAAATTTAAAATTCCATATATTGTGACAGAATTAACCTCATTTCCCAATAAATAAGTGCCTGTATTAGCTAACTATTCGAAACAAAATGTTTTAGGGCTATGATTGGTAGATCAACCATCAAATAATGAGTTAAAAGGTTTTTAAGGACACCTCACAGTAGAATAGAGGTATGGTATTCTGAGTGTGACAAAGTTACCCAAATATTGCCTTGTAACCGTTCGATCCGTGCCCTTTAACCAATGTTGTATCATAATTGTTAGATTGACCTAATCTACTATATTTCAGACCAAGGAATGATAATTAGACAACTGCAGTTAACTAAGTCACACAAAATGTGACATTTGAACCATTATAGTGCCTAACAACAATAAATTTTCTTTCTGAGCAGTGCATATGGGAGTATGGCCATGGGTTACGTGGCTAATGTTCAGAACTTCTGAACGTGCTAGGTTAATATATGTCAAAATTAAGCCATTATCGTCGAAAACGCTATCATTTTTGTTTACCAATATCCTCAAACTCAACAACAATTGACCCCCCGATAATTGACCCCCGACAATTGACCCTATGTAATTACCATAACCATAACCATAACCATAACCATAACCATAACCATAACCATAACCATAACCATAACCATAACCATAACCATAACCATAACCATAACCATAACCATAACCGTAACCATAATCATAACTAATTGTCATGCTAAGCCCTAGATTTCACAATTGACCCCAGTGTAATTACATAGGGTCAATTGTCGGGGGGTCAATTGTCGCGGTACCATCTGATCATGTGTCGACTTTCTCTACGCCCGCGATTTCTTATCTTTGCACCTGAACCTTGCACCTGAACCTTTCCAGTGTTTTTATGTAATAAGAAGACTCGTGCATTCTCTAGGGAGGCTCTGGGTCCATTGATTTCGTCCATTAGACAGAAGAGTACCATGTCAGGAATTGGAATAGTTGTTGATGATGGCAACTGATAATACTCCACCAAAAACGAACGACTTATATACCACATTTAAATCGTAATCATTTATATCATTGAGCAATATACTACGCTACAATCAATGCTATTCGTAACTAATTATATCTGAGAGACCACATTTGAATCGAAATCGATAGTTTGTTCCAGCAATTTACTACGCTACAATTAATGGCAAATTATGCTAGTCGTAAATTGCATCCAAGATACCATACATACCATTCAATTTCATAAAATTTGCGGTCATATGATCTGGTAACCAATCAACTATTCACGAACACCTGTTCGGAGAACAACTGTTCGGCGAACAGGGGTTGGGCTATCTGGATACTGCCTAGTATTGTTGAATAAGCGCTTCAAAAGTAAATGCATGGTTTTTAGCTAAGGCATCTAATTTTATACTTTTGTAAAAAAACATTTGAACAACGTTTTGATTGTAACTATAAATATAATACTACAACTTACAGCAATAAATCATTATATACTTACTCTTTATTGACTGACCTGGAATCTATTGTATTGATCATGGTTACTTTCTACAGAGCAAGCAGATCAATCTATTCAACAGCGAAGGAATCAAAATGAGATTAGATGGAGACCAAATTTTAGCTAAGGTAGCTTCCAACTAAATATACGTGCTAAAAATCTTTCATTTGGTATTTATCTTTACGATTGTATCGTCCGATTTGCAAGAATAACGCGTGTGCAATAAAATGCATTTGACTGGCATGGTTTTCTTGGCGCGATAGACAAATTGCTGGGTAATAATGGTGATCGCGCGCTTGAACCGCGCACACCGTGCGCGTATATTTGATGTTAGCCCGGCGAAAATTTTAGCCCGACGAATGTGCGGACACCTTAACCCGGCGAAAGGCTGCTTTCGCCTGGCGAGTTATCCCGGCGAAAATCTTCGTTCGCCGGCGAATGGGCTGACTGGGTGGGACTTCACTATCGCGGCAGTGGAAATGCAAAAGTATAAACCCGCGTATTAATATTATATTTGATTGACACACGCTGCAACCCCTTTTGATCGCGCGGCGCACGAGAGGTATACAACGTGTAGCAAATATTTGAAAACAGGCATAACATTGTCGTATGAAGTATAAGCTCTCTTTGTAGCGCGATAAGATGCACTACTTACTAACTGGGCCGCGCCGCTCATCTTCTCGCAACTTCAGTAGATCGGCGAAATGCACCAGTGGGCCTCACGCCGAGCTGCACGAAGGATTGACATCGTGAATCAAGAACAGTCCAAACAGACCGCAATGCGTGCAATCCCCCCTAATAAGTTTATAGTATTATCTTGAGGCTAACCTAATTATGATTACCAACGCTACATAATATGCAGTAACGGGAGATATATTGAAACCCTATTGAGTTCTATTGTTTTGAGCAATTGAGCGAAGTCAGTTTTGCAAATATCGCGAACTGAGATATGGGCAATTTTGTTCATTTTTTGCGATTATTTGAACACAGAATCCACACACCACAGTTAGGTAGATACTGAGCTGAAAATTATAGATAATGTGTAGTATAGGCTTACCTTTCATGTAAAGTTAGTTTCATTTAAAAATATTGATATTTGACCAATATATGGGCCAAAATCGATCAAATTTGGTGCGTATGCCCAAATATGGTCATATGGTTTTTTGCTCATAACTCAGTCATTTTTTGTTAAATCTTGATGAAAATTTATATACGAGTTCAGGGGACCACTAGCTACAAGTAGAGCACCTAAAATCTGGATTTTGGGCATGTTCAGGGTATTTGGCTAAATTGGGCCTAATTTGGACAAAATATGGGCGTGGCTGCCCCGCGAGCACCGTTTGGCGGTTGGGGTCCGGGACCCCCTCAAAAGTTCGGTCACTGGTCCTAGTTTGTTGGTCTGCTATCTCGAAACCAAGTTTCACAAAAATATCAGGGTGAACCCCCCCCCTCCTTAATTAAAAGGTCACCCATTGTAAAAATATGAAAAACACCTGACCAAATTATCTTTTAAATGCTTTTGTAATTAACACACAGAACATACTTTAAACTGAAGATGCAGCTAGAACAGGTCTGCTCTAGAACAGTTTGTGAATGACGCTATTGTTGTATATTAGGCGAACGATAACTATATTGTTGTTATCTCGACTTAACGACAAGGTGTAAAGTGGGCCAACTATTATCATACTAGCTCCTTTTTGTTATGTTGACGTTCGAAGCAGACTTACTTTGCCTTTAATTGAACATAATTTAAGAGTTTGTCAGGATACTGATAGGTCACAACATCTCACGAAAGCCATCCGACTGCCTAAACCTAAGATGAGAAGTATGTATGATACCGGGCGAAAAGTACGTACTTGTACTTTATTTTGAAAAGTACGTATGATACCTCAGTGTACGATTCAAAAAATTTTCAAACTTATTTTCACAGGCGCGATGTAACGTTTTTTAGATCCGACGTTTTATTTATTGGAAACTCCCGACTTCCACGATTGAAATTTCATTGTCATGATGGTTTTGAAAGCCATATTCATGGAGATAATAGAAACACTCAATCGCAGATAACAAAGAAAGTTTAATAAGCTTCATCATTTCATTAAAACAAAAAACAATGAACTTTCTAGCATCATCATTTCAACAGATCAAATTTACTTTCAGCTTTAACGTTTCAGTATTGCATTAGAGTTGATGTAGATCAATTTGTTGAATCTCTCAGGCTTAGTGCGTAGTCTTCTACTGCAGTAGATATACTCCATGTACTTATAAGACTCTGAAATCGCGCGAAATTTTTAAAACCGCGCGAAAGTTTGACACGTGCACTTATACATTATTGTATCTGCGTACTTTTCCGCAGTATTTTAAAAGTACGTACTTGTACGATACTTTGAAAAGTACGTATGATACATACTTCTCATCTTAGGCCTAAACAATATAGAGCTGTATTTGCAGCAAATTTTTAATTTATTGAAGCTTTGAAGGATAATCTGGTAATGTGGTAAAGGTATGGCGCCGACGAGATGGGCGACCACTTTTTCCATTGATATCTTTGTGGACATCATTCCTATGTGTTTGACCGTTAACTGTAACATTTACATAGCTTACAAGGAATTGTAGAGGGTTTGAGACGATCGTCACAATTTTGTGGTATTTATAAGATTATATTCTGTATTTTTTAATCGAAGAAACAAGCCTGATTTAAAACCACATTATATCAGTTTATGTTTATAGCGATGTTTGAAGTCGGCAACATAACAGAAATCAGGGACATCATGCCCATCCTCGGGATGAGTACACCTTGCTGGGGTTTCCTCTGTTTCTACAATGTTTTTGTAGTGGTCGGTGGCATTGTCGGCAACTTCATCATCCTCAACTCTTCTCTTATCCACCATGCCATCAAGTTTGATAAGGTCACCCTCCTGTTTGTACACAATCTGGCGGTAGCAGATCTGGTGATGATCCTTCTGATCTACGTGCCCATGTTGAGTTCTCTCGTGAACAGAAGATGGGTCCTGGGGGAAGGGATCTGCTGGTTTGTAGGGTATTTCTTTGGGGTACCCATAGTATACGAGGTGCTATCAGTCTTCATTATGTCCGGTAATTTAAATAAACACTGTATAAGTATTGATTAATTGTATTTGTAGCAGTTATGATTTATTGATTCCTATAATATTCATTAATAATCAATAATCACATGGATGATCATTGGTAACACCATTCATAGTTCGTATTACTTTTAAGTCGAAATACAGTCTAATAAACAAATATCAGTTTACAGATTTTGCCTGATTATGCGGAGTAAACGCATAAACGAAGATACGGCCGTGAAGGCTGTTAAGATTTTCCTGGCAGTTTTGTTGGTAACCTTGGTAGGATTCCAACTGTACACCGCGGTGGTCGGCTACCCACCCTTCTTCAAGCCTGATCTCCTCATCTGCATGTCTGGCGTCTACAAAGCTAAAGACACCAACGGAACCCTGCTCACCGTCCTCAATCTGGTGCTTACAGTTGTTCCCGTTATCTCTATGGTTCTTCTCAATATGGGTTTAGCAGTCAAGCTGTGCCTGCACGGAGCTAGAGTGAAGAGGTCTGTTCCTAGACGGACCTTGGTTGCGCTAGGAACAGTCACCTGGTGTTTTGCTGTGTCTTACAGCTTCGTTATCGGTCACCTAGTGTTGGAAAAGGTGACCGGTCAGATGCCGTGGTACGAGTTGACGATGATGTACTTGCTCGGAGGAAATGTGTTGTGTAACCCGGTCATCTATTTTGTTACCAACAAACGGTTCAGGAACTTCGTCATTAAGGGCAAACTGAGGTCCTTGGCTGTCAGTATTTCAAGGGATACGAGGAGCAGTAAGAGTCAGAGTAATGCAGAGAAATATTCAACGGAGAATGAACCAGGATGAACAGAAATTTAGATAATGTTCAGGTAGGCGGATAGTGCCAGAACATATACACAATACAAGCCGAAAAGAAAAGAGCATAAACAAGAATGGACATTTCGGCTGTTACAATCAACAACCTCGAATTAATGGGACTGCTTATTGTGTTGGAGAACTTATGACTATGTTTATAAAACATTATGACATCGTGACGGGGGAGGAATCTCTCCTGGCTAAGTAAATAGTGGTTTTTCAAGAAGCTAGCTGATAAACTGTTTAGAAAGTCTGCTCAACGATATAGTAAGGCAATGACATTTATCAGGAAGATAGTGAGATTTGAACTCTGATAAAAACAGTCATAGATCTCTCTATCAGAGGGGAAAGAGGATTGGAAAAGTAGTAGTGATGTTAAAATAGCATATTTTGACATAGACTTAGAGCCTGTTATAGTCTGTACATTGAATTTGCTATGGGCTCCATATATTGTGGAGCGGATTTTTGTATAAAAGAATTCTGGTCAAATTTTTAGAATTTGTTCTGTTTTATTTAATTTCTTGTTTGATTTGAAAATTGTTCAGGGTATCTGACCTGGGAAATGACGATTGCAGAAATTATTTGTGTATATTGTTTGAACTTTGAATAACTTCTATTCACTTGTTAACTTTAGAGTTTCATTTTTTAAAAGAGATGATTGAATTTATTACAGACAAATATTCAAACTCGGTGAAAAATGCGATCAAAATTAGATGAAAATCATTCCATTGCACAGTTGAATACCAAAAAGTTTAAGAGTACACAATTTGTATTTAATCATTAATGTGATATTCAGTGTTTTTTCAGAGTCTCCAATATGGCACCTTGATCAGATTCAGCTGCAACTAGGTTATGGTTGATACCAGCATAAGTAAGGCATTCCAGCAACCATTACACTTGTTGAGTTGTAGTTGTATCCCACAGTTTGAGTTGCTTTTCCAGGAAAGCCAGTAACCGCCACTTCAGCCTTGCAGATGATCAGTAAGCTTGCACTGGTCGTCACATTTCTCTCCATTCTCTTTGTGGATTACAGAATTGGCTGCTGATCCCTTTCTGCCATCAAGCGCACTATAGCATATAGACACACTAATTGTTATGATTTTGACAACAAATCACTGAAACTTGAAACTGCAAACCTGGCCTGCTCCCAGTTACATAATATTAATTAACGATAAGCTTACACAATAATTTATTGACATTGGTTGGATCTTCAACTCAACAAAGTCACTCATGAAACAAGAATCTTACCGTAACTATAGTCAAATATAATCCTACGCATGACGAAGTAACTGTAAATTAGATATTTGTTTGCAATTGACTAATTTTTAGCCACGCAAACGTGTGATAATATTAGTATCGGTTCCCTTCAGGCGTATCTTGCTATGCTGACAATTTTATTAAATCGGAGCTCATGACGTTATGTAATAAACAAACCAAAGTCAAATGATCTTCTGTAATGATTTACCTTGTGGTTACCTTGAAATAATAAATAGCCACATAATATCAATCAATTCATAATTCGTCGGTTTAACTTGTCAACTAATATTCAAATCGTATCGTGATGGAGGAAATTAAGGATTTCCTGAAAGGTGACTCTTCCTCCTCTTCCAGCTCCTCTTCCAGTTCGGGTGATGATACTCTTCAGAACTACTCGGGTAATGAAGAAGAGAAGATCCAGAAAAGGAAGACTAGAAGAGACAGGAGACAGACTGAACGCAGGGCGCTCAGGGAGAAAAGGAGGGCTGAAAAGAAAGCGAAAAAAGAAAAAGGGTCAAAGGACGGGCCAGAATCACAAATCATCCTCGAAAGTAAGCATTTTGCTATTAATCGACGTAGATTGTAAATTAAAATATGATTATTTACAAATAATATTGCCCTACAAAATATAAAAATTCCTGCGAATGCGTAAAAGTAAAACGAATATTAGAAATTAGAAATATTAGAAATTGGTAATAGATTCAGTGTTTTCAGGTATCAGTATTTTTATGGAAAGCGTGAAGCTAATTTAATTATTGTGAAGGTCATCTTTAAGACTATGTTACTACTACTAGTGTTATACTGGTGTGATGGTACAATTATGATCACACCACAGTACGTTAATTCGATGAATTTTAATGGTACAATTTTGCAAAATTAACTGCGCAACTACTAGCGAACATTTTACTTGTAGTTGTTTTAACATGGTGTTTCTCTCGAACGTTCTAAAAACTGCTTTTAGCGGACAAATAAATTCCGGCCCGCCTAAGAAGATGTGGGGGTTATATTAGGAGATGTGGGGGATATATTAGGAGATGTGGGGGTTATATTAGGAGATGTGGGGGATATATTAGGAGATGTGGGGGTTATATTAGGAGATGTGGGGGATATATTAGGAGATGTGGGGGATATATTAGGAGATGTGGGGGATATATTAGAGATGTGGGGGTTATATTAGGAGATGTGGGGGATATATTAGGAGATGTGGGGGTTATATTCGGAGATGTGGGGGTTATATATTAGGAGATGTGGGGGTTATATTAGGAGATGTGGGGGATATATTAGGAGATGTGGGGGATATATTAGGAGATGTGGGGGATATATTAGGAGATGTGGGGGATATATTAGGAGATGTGGGGGATATATTAGGAGATGTGGGGGTTATATATTAAGAGATGTGGGGGATATATTAGGGGATGTTGGGGTTATATATTAGGAGATGTGGGGGTTCGGCTGAATTGTTTCGCCAATGTATTATAGGTCGTGGTTGCTTAGTGATACACTGATATAGCATGCTTTCATTCGAGGCTAAATTTGTCTTTTATTTCTCTCTCATTAATCTCTTAATATGGCCATGATCATTTTTAAATGCTTTATTTATCTCTGCCCTTGCAAAAATTCCAAATTCCAGCAATGATTCAGTGAAGCTGTACAGTAAAAAAGTTTTGCGGCTGGAAAAGTAGATGAAACTATCAAGTACTTGCAAGTTTGCACGGTAGAATTTGCACACTAAACAATCTATTTATAAAAGTAAACTCATCGATTCCGCATGAGGGCGCGAAGGGTTTGGTATTTCTGAGCAAAATTTTGAGTCCCGGGTAGATGTCTAAAACTCATAAAAGTTCCTAACAGCTATTTTGAATGTAGTCCTTTGCTCACCGCACCAGAACTACTTAGGAGAATGGAGAGTAACTCTGGAAGATTGATAATCAGGAAGATTGATAAACATATTTCATGAAAATTCAACGAGAGGCGCCACTTTGAGTCGCTGAAAGCATTTTTGAATTTATTTCGGCAAGATCTGACAAGCGCCATTAGCTATTTAAGTTTTAACTGCACCGTGAACATTCGGAGTAACACTAAGATCAACGGTTCGCCGACATGTTAAACCTTTTATTAAATATATCATAGCCATCAAAGTAGAGTAAATATTAAGTAAGTAGTCTATTTGTCGACAGGGTTAAAGTAACAACTTATTTGTTATTTATTGAATACTACTAGTATTATAAAGTAATCGCTAAACTCCGCTAGTATCATACTTTTGGAGTCAAGTAACTACAGGCTATGAGACTTGAATATTATAAAGCTAAAGATATAGTGGGTAATATCTGTATCTGCATTCTGTATTTTTATCTGTATCTGTATCCTTTCTTACATGTCCTGTCACCTGTCACTATTGCATGGAAAATGAAGATAATCGAAATAATATGAATGCATATAAGGTGGTACGTGGAAAGGTATAATGTATAAGTTTATTTTCAAAAACTTGTGCTGGCACAAATAAATATTAATAAAATAGTACATCAATAGCTTAACTGCAAGTTTTAACTGTGCTGAGTAGGAATAGAGCCAAAAGACACTTTCATGGTTTTCTTCGAAATTGTTAAAAGTATTGTTATAACCATAACATAAAATTAAAACATTAACTACTGAGTATCATGATTTCAAGGGCCAAATATTGTTGCTTTGGCCAATTGGTGTTACAGTGTCCCTAAAATTTATTTCACTCGTTCAATTTTCATTTTTTATGACATCCCAAAATCTTTTAAGCAGATTAAATAATATCATAAATTAAGAGGCAGTGAAACTAGCGGGCTGCAGTATTGTAGTATATGATATTTTTTGTGGATTCACTTTAAAAGTTTTTCCTGGAAAAGGTGTTGATTTCAATTATTATAGAGAAATATATTTACTTCCAGCTTTTCTAACCACTTATAACATATTAGGTCCTGAACCGTGCTCGAAAGAACCAGAAATGTCAATTTGCGGAGGTGAGTGCATTGTCAATCTGGTGCAGAATTATTTTAATGAATTTAAAAATAGAACAATAGATAGGGCACACCTTCTTTTGGGCGAGCGTGCTAAATCAATCTACACTCGATCTTCGAGATGTTTCTAAAAGGGCCCCTTTTAAATGATTAATCATCGTCTTCTTTTGGGTTCCCTAGACGAGGGAGAACATGCAACATTTTTTGGAAAATATGCTTTGAGGAATGAATTCTAGTATTGAGGAGTGTAAATTTTGGGGGAATGAGAGCATATTACTATTGAAAGGGATTTTGCAACCCTTGAATAGCTTAGGTCTGCACCCCTGAATAGTTGATTTCCCTACCGGAACCTTTTCAATACCTACATATATTATTAATATTAGTGCTGTCACGTTTAAAACAAAGATCGAGTAAAATGATAAATTAGGTAACAGAGACGATTGAATCATGATTAGTGACCGTCTGGGTTTGAACTTCACAACATTTTCAGGTCCAGAATCGTGTTATCAAGGTGAATCAAAAGCAGACTATGAAGTCGAAATTGTAGCAATTTGCGCAGGCAAGTGTTTGGGAATTAATAAGTTGAAATCCCACTTTATGATTAAGTAAGACGGACCTTGGAAGTCAATTGTATCTGTATCATTTTTATTTTATTGGACAATTTTAACATATTAGGTCCTGAACCGTGCTCGAAAGAACCAGAAATCGCAGTTTGCGGGGGTTTGAAAGAATCAGAAATCTCAGTTTGCGGGGGTTTGAAAAAACCAGAAATCTCAGTTTGTGGAGGTTCGAAAGAACCAGAAATCTCAGTTTGCGGAGGTTCGAAAGAACCAGAAATCTCAGTTTGCGGAGGTTCGAAAGAACCAGAAATCTCGGTTTGCGGAGGTTCGAAGAACCAGAAATCTCAGTTTGTGGAGGTTCGAAAGAACCAGAAATCTCAGTTTGCGGAGGTTCGAAAGAACCAGAAATCTCAGTTTGCGGAGGTTCGAAAGAACCACAAATCTCAGTTTGCGGAGGTTCGAAAGAACCAGAAATCTCAGTTTGCGGAGGTGAGTGCATTTGAGAAAACCAACAAATTCAACTGCTGGTGTGGAATAATTTTAATGAATTGAATTAATTAAAATTATAAATTAGGTGACAGAGACGATCGAATTATGATCGGCGACCAGTGGGTTTGAACTTCACAACATTTTCAGGTCCAGAATCGTGCTATCAAGGTGAATCAAAAGTAGACCATGAGGTTGAAATAGCAATTTGCGCAGGTAAGTGTTTCGAAATTATAATAATAAAATTCCACATTTAGTAAGACGGACCTTGGAAGTCAATTGAATCTGTATCATTTAAAAAAAACTTGATTTAACATTGAAGCCTTTATAACACATTAGGCCCCGAAGTGCAGGATTACTACGTGGAGGAGACCGACTGTCACGTCAAGGAATCCGACCTGGAACACTGCGGAGCAATTGAACTGGGCCATCATGTTGAGAGTACAGACAACGAAATGCACTTGGTCGGACACTCAACCTGCGGAGAAGTTGTGGGGCAGCCAGGATATACAGAGACGGTGACCTACAGCCAGTGCGCTGGCGAAGGAGAGGTTGTGGTTGTGGAGAGTCATAGCGGGCATCATAGACATGCGATGAAGGACAAATTGCACGGGATGAAAACAAGAGTTGACCATTTCTTCCATAGAGGACACCATGACGATCAACATCATGGTGATGAACACCATGACGACCAACACCATGGTGATAAACACCATGGAGACCACCACCACCACCATGACAGTCATGACCACCATGATAGAGAGCATGATCACGATTCTGACGGTGGCGAAGACGAGCACCACAGCTTTTTTCACAACATGAAGGGAAAAGTAGATCATTTCTTCCACAGAGATCATGGTCACGGTGATCACCACGAAGAACATCACCGTGAAGAACATCACGGTCATGGAGAAGGTGACCATCATGACCATGGTCATTCACAGGAACAGCCATGATGGAGGTCATGACGGTGGTGGTGGCGACTATGGAGGTTGTGGTGATTGATAGGTAGAAAAAATGAAATCACCTAAATTTGGCTTCACAAATGACCTGTTTAGAACGTAGGACAGCTTGACAATTGACATTTATTTGTTTCATTATGACAGACAGATTATTAATCGCAAATGCAAATTACTTTCGTTATAAGCTAATGATCTAATATCAATAATATATTAATTATATTCGGTAAATCGTATAAATATTACAATGATGAAGAAACAATTTTGTTTGCTAATTGTTTGTCTGGATATGAAATTTTCCGGTATTAGAATTTAGGGCCTGAATAATCGAGCTTCGGTTGCAGCATTGTTTACAATCCGTCATTAACACTCTCAGACACTGGATTCAGGAATGTAAACGTTTGATCTGTAGCAACTGGTAGTTCTAATTCGGTCGACAAAAGGTGATACTCAGCGGCTTTTTATTTCTCGGAAACGCTTTACCTCAAAAATTCAATTCATGTCTCTCAATTGAATCAGTAGGAATACAATCGCTCCATTTACTGCACATGTTTGGAAGAGAAGTGTCGGTATTGCACTATAGTATAAAAGTGTTGTCCTGCACGTAGTAAACACGCCTGAAGTACCAAAGTGTCCAATGATCAATCAACCCGGAAAATGATGCAGTGTTGGCAGTACTGCGGAGGCCAGTTCCACGTGACCGGGAACACAGCAGAACATAGTGGACCGTGAAACGGCAGCAGCAAGCCACGTGAGCCAGAGCGGCAGAACAGCAACACAATCGACTCCGAGATCAAAAGCTGTGGACAACGTGATCCACCTTCCGTGAGGAGCGAGAAAGAGAGAGAGAGAGAGAGAGAGAGAGAGAGTAGAGAGCACAGTTCATAACAACACATGGTCACGTCACACTTCACACTTCGGTTAATCTCAGTGAACCGTGAAAAGGGGCCAGCTTAAGAATAGAACAATAATTTGAACAACATTGAACGTGAACAAATGTAGCGTACTGTAAGTGTATGTTATGTACATGTATTTCATTAAAAGCTGTTCCGGGAGGAAAACAAACCAGCTTACTTAAAGTTATTTCTAAAATTCTATTAAAAACAAATGTTATTTTTACCCTGCACTGCTTTGAGGAGCGGCTTTTTAACGATTTTAATCGAGTTAGAAAACCCCAATTAAAAATCCGTGCTGCAGCGTTACTTTACTGTAATCTAGTAGAATGAAGCAAGCATTTCGACTACCAAAGTTGGGTCCACGAAAGATATCAAATGGGTCGGTAATCTACGCACACACACACGCGCCACTCAAAAGGAACATACCGCTGACAAATTCAGCGACAGTGAAGTAATGTTTCCCCCTTCAGCAGCTGTTACACCGTGTCAAGGTGCCAGGAGAGTAGCAGAAGCAGCAGCTCATAATGATAAGTACAGAAGGAAAAGGTAGTAAACAAGAGCTCACGTGTTACAGTGGTAGTGTGGTGTGATAAAGAGCTGCAGGGCTCGCTCACCCGCTCTCACTGTCTACTGCCCGTTTTACGTCTGGTGCGCACCTTGTTTAGCAGTTCTTAGCTGTACTTACTGAATACTGAGACCTTGTTTAGCAGTTCTTAGCTGTATTTACTGAATACTGAGACCTTGTATAGCAGTTCTTAGCTGTACTTACTGGGACCTTGTTTAGCAGTTCTTAACTGTACTTACTGGGACCTTGTTTAGAAGTTCTTAGCTGAACTTACTGGTTAATTGAAAACCATTTTTGCAGTTCTATGAGCAGTTTTAAACTTACCGAGACCCAGCTGTACAACTTACTGATGACCAAATTAGCTTCTCTCAGCTGTGCTTACTGAGACCTAATTTGGTAGTTTTAAGCTGCTGCTGCGTAGTGCGTACTTACAGTTACTAAGATCTAGCTTATGGCAACCGTAATTCTCATCGCAATCATCACCCTCTCGACAGCTAGCAGAGAAGGACAAGTGAATACCGGGGGTTTCAGGACCTACTTACTGACCTTATCCACTAGGTGTCGAGCGACATGACGGAGGTGATTAAAACTGCCGTAGTGTCAAAGTAGCGCTCTGTAGTCACTATCTAGTCATCATCTAGTCACTGTGTCCGGTCACTCCGGCCATTACGATAGCTTATCAGCTCTTGAACGCCTCTTAGGAAGAGTGTGTCCCAGCTTTTACAATCTATATTTTATACTGTAGAGTACCACATTATGCTGGTGACTAGTGAAATTTTCCTTTAATGCTGGATGGAAATTACAATAATGTTTACTCATTTTCTATCAATCTAATTCCAATTATGTTTATTAGCGCCTGGTATGTGCTATCTTTTATTGCTCCTATTCCACCTATTTCGTTCCCAAAATTGAGCTCCAGTTTCATGTTCTTCCATCAGATTAGGTCCCCTTCTGAATTGCATTTCCCCTTAATGGAACTCTGATAAGATATAGCTCTTTAAATTACCAAAGTAAAGGAAAAGGTGCAGCTCTTGGGAAAGCCAAGGAAAAGATTCCAAAGCCATGGATATTGTAATAATCGATGATTGATTATAAAGAAGTTGTAACTTGTAAGTAATTTCTTTTACATAAATAATTTTTTTACATCAATATTTAATAATAAGTATTTATATTTTCCAGTGCACTAATATTAAACTAATTTGTAATGTAACATGTTAAAAAATCAGTTTAATATTATAGCACAAGTACGTATAAGTATTTAATAAGGATTACTATTTACTTCATTACACTATAACATAGTAACTTAGTCATCCTTATTAAATACTTACAAGTTGAAGTACGTTAACTTTGTTATTTGCTCTAGCTCTGCTGTTAGTTTGCTGTCACATTTGTTTGAGGGGTTAAATGAGAAACAGAGGAAAGTGGATATTTTTCCTCGTAATTTAAGGCCACCCTTGATCCAAAAAAATGGTCAACCCAGTTGAACTTGAAGCCAAGGGTGGCCATATGGCCACATCTGCAGAGGCGTGGTACCAGGTACACAACTTACGTAATTCATGGACTGGAGTTTGAAATGGGATGACTCGTTGATATTATAAGTACAACACTTTGCTGTGGAAACGTTGTGAAACCTCTGATTTCTTGAGAACTTTTTGCAGCGGCTCGGAAGGTTATTGTTAAGTGCTGACAGTTTTTAACTGCTTTGTTTCATATCTCGCGGCATTTTGTATTATAGCTAGCTTGACGTATTCACAAAGTATCATTCGCCTAGTTTTTGTATTTATAGCGAAAAAAGTCATTTTAATTTCAACTTCACGTTTTCTTTACACTTACAGCCATTAATTACATTTCGTGCAGACCCCATAGACCAAGCTGACAGCTTGCTGCTAATTTTTGGGGCTGTATGTGGAATTCCTTCGGTCTAGAAGAAAATCTAAACTCTGTAAGCGGTGACATTGCGTACGTGTTATTAATTGAGTTTTCCGTTTTCAGTTTTGGCGTAGGCATATGGAACTGACCTTTGAAGTACGCGGCCTAATATATTCTTTTAAGTCTTCGTTCCACGAATCGTCGGTACAGTATGATTTATAAAGAACATGATTGCATGTTTATCCTTATTTCGACTAACGTCTAATTCGAACCCACCCGCCTGAATTTCTGTGGCTGAACAAATTTCAAAATTTTAAATATTTGTACTCATCAGAAAATATTAAACAGCCTTATTTAGTAATCTTGACTTATTCACTTCGTTCAAAAATGTCACGCATTCCGTCGCATATGCTTGAAGGTTGATAACGTTGGTTTTCTAATTCCTCCACTTTACTTTTTGGATGTTTATTCGAGTACGGATCGACTAGTAGTAGTACCCTAATTTTGTTAGGACCAGGAGGGCTTAACCACATGCACAGTAAAATTTATTAATTTGTCATCACGATTAAATTTAGCATTTTTTTCTTAAAAGAGAGCTGGAAGTGAGAGGGCCCAGATCACAAAACCTTGGTCGTGTAATGAGAGGTAGCAGAACAGCTGACAAGCCGAATAATTTAAAAATTTTACAGGTTATAAAAATTTTACAGGTAGGTACTAAAACCATCAAAGTTGAAGCAGATCAATTCCAAATAATCATTCAAGCACTAAAAAATGCATGTGTAATACTTATGGAAAGCGTGTCACAGTCCTCTACTTAGCATCCAGCTCACAGTACTTATTACTAATCTGACAATGTGGTTTTGCGGTTTATTTTTGCGGCAGCTGCTCGACCGCCGTGACCCTCGTTTTAACAGTCTAGATAACTCATAACTGTAACTTCGCCTGCACGCATACAGTTTGAGTGCGGACATGCCAGTGAAGGAAGTATCGAAGGAAGGTTCTTGCTCGGCCATTACATGTGATAGTTCAAATCAAACAGTTTTTAAAGACACATGATTTTCCTGCAATACGACAATCGGACAGCTTTGTTGTGGTTTCGTTCGCTTGTTGAAGAATGTCGGAGGAAAGTGGAAGATGGCGTATCGTGAGGAAGGGCACGTTTGACTAACTCTAAACACTGTATTGACGATTCTATGTCCATTGAATTTGATGTACCGTTATCAGTTCACATGATCCAGAGAGCGATCAAGACTTCAATACGGCAAAGAAAATTTACGTATGCTTCACGTTTGTTCTAGAAAATCTATTTTTCAAATAAAAGCAGGAGTGTCGCGGGACAAGGCAAGTTAAGCTTTTTATTTGCGGTCAATAGTTTAAATAGGAGCTTAGTATCGTTTGCTTATCAGCTCGGAATATTATGACGATCACGAATATTTCAAATAAAAAAGCTTTGTATGTAATTTATCTGGTGTCCAGTTTGTCCAAGTATATGACCATATGTCACTGCATATGTTACCGCGCTACCAAAATAGGCTGAATATTTTAACAAAGCCCGTAGGGAGAATTCTACTGGCCGTTGAGTCTTGACAGGGCCGAGGACAACAGCTCCGAGCTGCATTACTGTCAATTGTCATGTATGTGACAGGGAAGGGGAAGACCAGTAACTGTTTTAAAGTCGTTAAGATGTGATCCGCTTTTCTTCCAATGTTGCTCTAGTTAATACTTGCTCTTCCCTTCCATTAGCTCATCGACCAGAAGTACTGCTGGCCCTGGCAAGCTGGTAATTAGCAGCCTTTTAACAACCGACACGAGCAGAGTGCATCGTTTTAAGTGAACCAAACCGTCTCATTGCCAGACTAAAAGCTGTATAAAGCAGATAGCAAAGTCCTTAAAATAGAGTACATTATCTCACTATCTTGCCGGCAGAACCCATGATCAGTGTTAAAATTAGTTTCTGGTCCTCTTTATACTTTTATCGGCGATCGACACATTGATATTTTCATTTCTGTTGTTAACAGCAGTTATAATGTGATAAAAGCCCTGTCCTTTGACTGGACATATCATTATCATAGCTTAATATAACTTAGTAATTTTTTAGTTCACTTAAAGTCTAAATGCCCTGCTTTAAGTACGTGCTTAGTTTGATTCATTTATTTATTTGTTTGTTATTCTGGTTTCCTTGTGTGCACGCCCCAGGCACAGGTCATTGAGGTTAGCATTTGTCACTTGTCCGGCGACAAAGGTCATCTACCCAATACCCAAAATGTGGGACCTAACCAGAACTAGGTGCTAGGTCACTCCACTTAACAGCTATCGCATTTCTTGCATATTTTGTTGCCACTGATGACCAGGAGTGAACGTGGTAGCGAAGATGGTCCGGTGTAGGAGGTTCAGCACAAAACTTTTTCCCAGACGGTAAACACTTTTCCCGGGCCTGAGTCACAACAGTCACCAGGCAGAGCTGGATATTAGGGGTGCTGTCCGGGCCAGGCTAACGCACCACATTCGACCCCCGCTTTGATAGTGATACAATTACAATTTATGAAATTAAAAACAGATGCTCGAAAGAGACAGTACAAAGGGGGGCGAGTTCCGGCCTGGGCCGCCTAATCTTACATCACACCTTCCTCCTTCCTTTGTACGATCTCTTTCCTAGACAAAGGATTTGATTAGGTCTCTAATAAATAACATTTAAGGAGGAGCACAAAGATCGTTAAAGAAGACAAGTGATTTAGCTTTTGGCCGCTGGTACTTGATGCTATTTCACCCGATATTTCTGGTTATTCCACGGAACTTTCGGCGAAGGTCCAAGTTCATCCTCATTTCAATTAGCAGCCCGGAGAGCAGGTATTCAGGCCAGCTGCTGGCAGCCCCACTTCAACCATGGTTCATCCACTCGTGATCCCGTTAGCCAATAACCAGGACAATTTTGTGGGTAGTATAAATTTAGGGACCACTCGCCGACTCTCTCCAGAGGTTTGTTGTTCATTTCGATCGTCGACGTGTTCCGTACCTACCTTTTCTAGTAGTAGTGTCCTGTTTCCTTCCTGGAATGTTTGAATTGACATGTCGATTGTCAAAATAGATGACAATTGACGCAGGCCCCTGTAACGAAACCGGGCATCCAAATTTATAAGACGCACTAAATTTAACTCTTTTTATACTTTTATATATGTTGGCAAGTAGCCTGGCGATACTGAACTGATTCGCCATTACTAGGCACGAGTATTATACAGGCAGGGGTATATAGCAAGAGTCAGGACCACCAAGTACAGGCCGACCTCTCTCACAATGTTTTAAACGGTAGTAGCTGTTGGCAGCTAGTAGGACGTTAAATCACTATGTTGCCCGAGTACTGCTGCTTTGTTTCGCTTGTAGGTGTAGAACCTTCTGAAACTGTGGAAATTGACGTTCCTGACGAGTTGTTGGTATGCGGAGGATATTTTCGGCGGATCCTCAAAAACACGGTAAAATCTTTATCAGTCTGACGTTGTGTCACTCAACACTGGTAGGAGAGTGGCATGTGAAACACGTGCAAGCAGGATGAACCTACGACCTGTACCCAGCGGTAACATCTTCCCAACCTAGACACAAATTAATTGGGGTGGGATTTGGGAGATGTTTGTGCCAGGCCACCCGGCCTTCTTCGTAGGGTAGGATTGAGCTAGAATAACAATAACCATCTGCAGGGTACAGGTTAATTTGAAGGGCGATATGGCGTACCGGCAGGTGGCACGTAGCAAATTTCATTTCGTGGAATTTCCTAACAATTTGATACTTATAACTCGAATATATTGTAGATATGGGTATTAGCTTGGCATATGGCCATAACTCCGGGCATCTTTTGGCTAGGTGAGCATGACGTTACCTAATTCATTACAGGGTTCTGTCTATTTTACTAAACTATGTTGTATTGTTGTAGGTCTCATCTTCACTGAACTTCATTTACTTATATTGATAGTAGTATTGATATCAGTTTAAAGTCACAATAAGTCACGTAAAATTATTATCTTTTACTGTGGTTTAGAAGTCTAGACCGCTTATAAAATCGAAATGTTGTCGAATACAGTTCGATTTTATTGTATTTTTATTTAACATATTCCATTTAACAATGTATTCCATTCAACATACTGGGCCGATATTATTGTTATAAAAACGGAGAGACAAATTAGTGGCCGAATGTTTTAAACCCCATAATCGTGTCAAGAATAAATTGAGTGAAAATTGAAGATGGACAAGTCTTGACACGTTATTTCTGCAGCTGTTAAAGTGTCATAAATACCTTGTCGACATGATCTGATAAAACTCCTCCTATATTTACTCTCATTTTTCTTTCAAAAGCTCGATCTGTTACCAGGGAAAGTTTGCAAGCTTTCAGTTATAATTAATTTCTCGTAAAAATTAAAGTTCTCTAACAGTTTCCTACTAATGACTGTTCCACGTACTCGACAAGTTTAATGCTGGTCGTCATTTGGCCAGCTACCTCAACGAAGTCCACGTGTCTACCATTTTCGGCCTGCTTTGATCTGATCTCAGTTGAATTCTCTACGTATCGAGGTAGCGGTGCCAGTAGTCATTGACAAGGCCGCATATCCCCAGCTTGCTCAACTAATTTAGCTGATCCTGTCCAATATTTCTGCCTGAATGTCGCAATCTTCGCTGTTATATAAAGTTGCTGCTGCATGGAGCCACGGTATTGCACCATTTAAAATCAAAGGGATATTTAATATTCTCTCGGCATACTGCTCCCTACCACGCACACCATCTTGTATCACCACAAAACTGACATTTCTTTCTGATATACCAATAATATTTGACCCTCTGCAAAGTAAGGTTGATAGCGACATCACGTGACCCCCGCCATTTGGAAGCATGCCAAGGCAATAAGATTCCTTTCATCTGACAGCTCAATGACTTTACTTTCTGATTATGTTCGAAATTTGAAGCATCACCGGGCCAGTTCCATAGCATCACAAAACATTGGTCACGGTATATCTCTCGGGCTTCAGTACGTGGCGACATTTCCCGACGCGATCAACACGTCATGCGTCAACTCCGTTTAAAGTTGACCGTCACCAAAAATTTGGACTGTTTTTAAGTAGGCTTCAGGCCTAGTAAAGTCCTCAGAGACACCCCTTTTATGGTAATTCTTCATGCATACAACGGGATTGAACAAATTAGATAGAATCCCACAAATTAAGTAACATCTTTGCTTAGGATAGATGAGTCTTTACGAATTCTAGACATGTTTAGGGATTCCAGACATATCTCAGCTTTCAGCTAATTTTGTCGTAAAGATCATAAATTCATCAAACGGTTAAAGTCACCACAATTGATTTTTGAACCGAGGTCAATTATTTGGGTCAGCGGTCAATTTATTCGATTATTTCGCCCTTTGTTTGAAACTTTTCTGACAATTTCAGGACGTTTGACGTCTAAGTTTTTTTAGCTCTCTTCCGCTCTCTCTCGCTCTCTCTCGCTCTCTCTAGCTCTCTCTCTCTATATATATAAGTACATACCACATGTTTCCAATCGTCAGTTTTGAATTCCTATATATAGTTATGGCAGTTGTACGTCGATGACTTGACCTGTAAAAATCGTTCGACCAAGTATTTTGCCACTAAACTCACTAAGTAATTATGCTCGTCAATAAATTGTACTCTTCACTCAGAAATACAGCTATGTTTTTGTTGCTGATCAGCGCCGTTTTGGGTGGAGTTTACGGGATCATGGACCTGAAGGACGCTCAACAGGATACTTCCTACGACAACAAGTATCCATACCCGCGAGAACCACGCAGTGGAACCACGGCTGGAGGTGAGACTTGTATCTGATTTTATAGTTTATTCCACCATGAATAGTGTATTAACTCATTTGCCGTTAGTCTCGTGCATGACGTGCCTAGTGAAACAGCAGCGTTGTATTCTAATCTTAAAATTATCGGATAATATCTTGTTGTCTGTAATCGTTACTTTAACTGCTCCATTTTTGCGGATTTAATATTAATCAGCTCATGAGTCACGTAAGAAATTGTGCTTTTGCAGAATTTATTGCTTCGTTAATGTTACTGTTATAGCTGTTTAGTGTCTATAAATATGTATTTATACTAATATGAATATCCTATAGTTCTATTCTCTCTAATATCCTACCCAATAGATTATGTTTTGTTGCATAATGGAATTATATACAATAATGAAATTCAAATCCAAGACTGAGCTGTAATAATCCACCGACAAGGGTAGAAGTAGATTTGAATGTCTATATTCTGTGAATACCTGGTAACTAAGCTATAGCATTAGCTATAAAAACTAATTACTTCAGATTTCCGAGTGCTGGCCAGACTAGCACTACTGGAGAACAAGATCGAGGGAGTTGAAGCTGACTACGGATACGGCAAGATATTCGCCATGCACCTCCAGTCTAACGAGACACCCGTGTGTCCAGTGGGAACCTTCAAGCTCTGGGTCGGATACTCTCTTGTCAAAGCTTTCGTGAGTCTGCCCTTATAATCTTGTCTAGCTAAGAATTAGGAAGAATGTTTTTAAAAAGTGGTGATGATGTTTATGTCATTATTCTTGATTTGATTTGATTTTAGCCTCATCTTATCGTATTTTAGTATTTCGCCTTAAGTCTGGTCCCATTAAACTCTGAGGGACATGATATCGTCTAGTCATCTAATTTGGGTATCGGCTTCAAAATATTGGGACAATAGGACGCCGGGATATGTATTTAAATGTGGCAAAATCATTACTAATAAACTATAAATTCAGACTGAGTTGCCATCCAAACAAAGTATCTTATCTTAGTTATAAGAAATATTCGCACCAGCCACCAAGCATCATATTAAGATTCATGAATTTGGTTAGTCATTTGGGTCAGATGAATTTGGCTAAGCTGCAGAAACCTATTGCATCGTACTTGAGGAGCTATTTCCATTAAGGGAATGGATTACTTCATGAAAATGGCTCCATAAAACTATCACGCCAGAGCTTACAATTCCAGAAATGGTTTTAACTGAGGATTCATCACGTACCGTTCGTGCAACAAGGAATGAAGGAACCAGAAATTGAAATGGAAATGAAAAAAAAACTAATTCAACCTTTATCAATTAAACAGACCGTAAATCGATAAAAGTGGGAGAATTAATTAAGCGGAGTAATTTGATACATGTAGAAATGGGAGGGGATTGGGTCCTGGCTCGGGTAACATGATCAAGATCCGATTAAAATGGATTGGAATTCTGGGTATTTAACAAACTATTTCTAGAGACATAACACATCAAATACTCTAGGACGGTTCTGGATACATAGATCTGTCAGACCCTGGCTCCTGCATGAGGAAATTTGATCCTGTACCTCACGTCCTGTGTCGTGGAAGAAAGTGTAGACTCAGAGGAAACAACTGGAAATCAACATGGCTTTGGAACAGGTATTGAAAATCAACATCTTGAATTTTCCTGATTCCAGCATATTCCGCCGAGCAAAACTTTTCAATTCTTCAAAAACTATATCGTACTGAAATTGTAAAACATAAACTTAAAGTTTCCTTATCCTATTCTCTATTTTTCAATGAAAACTAAGAAAATTAAACCTACAGGAACCCCCACAATCGTAACGGAGAGATAATGGCTAGTCGATGTAGCGTCTGTGAGAGCGCCAAGACTCTTCTCGTCGTCCACTCTCAGAACGAGACTGTGCCAGACTGTCCCATGGGATACACCTCTCAACACTTCTGGTCCGGGTTCAGTTTCATATCGGTTAGTTCGGACACTCAGTTATCATGTTAATGATCTTCGACTCCAAATTGCATGGCAATTGGCAATCCTTGTATTTTGATAATTCCGATAACCACTATCATAAATCATTATACATGCGTGTACATTGTACAGTGTACATACTAAACTGAACAAAGATAACGCGCTGTCTAGCGTTAAGTATAGTCAATCTCTAAAAAGTTCTCATACATCATACGTCTTATTATAATACCGTAAAAGTATAAAAACAGTCAATTTTTCAGGCTGGTCAGTCTGGAAAAGTGAGTCTCTCCTCGATTGGCAGCTGTCTCCCTTACTTCGAGTCCTCTCCCTTCATTGAATGCAACGGTCACAACGAGTGCAGGGTTAGTTCCATTTCAATAAATATTTTCTATTTTTCAGTCAAGTTTTATGATTTAGGAGTAGCTGGATTAATTCCTGATTCAATAGTTTGATGCTTATAAAAACATAGGGCACGTTGATGTTATGTGGTCTATAATTTTAATAAAGATAGTGCACATTTTTTCTCCGATTCAAGAAAAAAAACCACTTACTACTTAGGATTAGGAACACTTGGGGTGCCACATTTTGCTTAACAAAATAAAAATGAGAAAAATTAACACTTAAACCTATCGAGGTTAAATTTAACGGAGTCATAAACTATTCTTCATCTTTATCAACAGGTGGTTCAAGCATCCAATGTGTGGCTGAGAGTGGCACACAAGGAAGGAGGAAAGAACACCCACTCTCGGGATACAATCAGTGCCAAGGAAGCGTGGAGGAAGATCAGCAGATGTCGGATCTGTGCTCTGTACACCCCAACCTTGTGGCCGAGGGACAGGCACCCCATCGGTGAGGAGCATAACGGCTTCAAATAGGGCGGACACTTGTAGGACATTTAGGAACTGATACTAGGATTCTCTAGGACTATATCTTTTGATAGGCCTAACTAGAAGTTCGAAATTTAGGCCAGATCATAGACCAGAGGCGCAACACGCCATGTTGGCATAACAGTGATTTTAAAGTTGCTATAATGCTCCCTGAATAGAGGCCAAAGTATGCTGGTGTAATGTATGCTATGAAAAAAGGTGTTCAGAATTTTAAGCTTCCCCGAGTATGACTCGGAGCCACGCACGATCTTGACTTGTTATTTATATTAGTAACGTTTAGTAATTTATATGTTTTGAAATCTCAATAGGTGTAACATAGTAGTTTAAAATTAATTATACGGTGGATTTATTTACGAATTTCTTCATGTGTGACTGACGATCACTGTAAATTAAACTTGTGAAGGCCTGCTTGAGAAGCAGGTCAATTTTTAGAGGTCTTTGAAAATGAGAGCAACGATTTAAAATTATGCAATTACTATGATGTTGCACATGAAGAAAGTCGAGTCACTCGTAATATAAGAGTTTTACGCTGTAATCGTTCTGGCCTTTAAACGAGTTCATGGTCATGAGCGTATAAATTTGAACAGTTTTCTATCAAGTCCGAAGCTATGAATGAAAATGCCTACCGTTAATGACTATTTTACGACCTATTTTCATGAAATTCCATCCCTAGTTTTAATAGGGCTATTGATTTGCTATGATATGCAATGCTGTTATTTTTGTAACCTTATAGGTTCTCGAAATTTCCCCTTCCCTGTATAATATTTGTCTGGATGTTTCGTAAGTTTAGTTAGAGTTTTATTTGCTATGCAGCCGTATTCAAAGACTTGAATTTGAACTGATAGAAGACTAGAGGGACAATTCGTACAATTTTGTTCAGCTCATTCAAAATAATAATTCCAAAATTCAAAGCTGAAATCTTCCCTTCAATAATTCTCGACTTCGATCAATTCAACTCAATCTTGCGATGTATTTAGCGATATTTTAACCTTCCCTACCCCCTTCACCTCCCACAATTCTAATAATTTAGTACAATTAGTATTTGTAAACGATTTTCTTAAATCACTAACATCGTGATATTATATGATCTATTCAAATTGTGTTTTAAACCTAATAACAAAGTGTTTGATTAGTTTTACATATCAGAAAAGGGCGTATTCAATTAAAACATTGGCCATCTTATATAAGTCCCGTCTGTTTCTTCTAGACACGTGTTTAAGACAACTGAAAACGAATCACAAGTATGAAAACTCCCTAAAAATGCACGGGGTCTGTATTTAAAAAACGTGACAAAGTCTGACAATTATATAATATACACCATCACCACACCTTTTGGACAGATCTTTGACAGAAAATCCAAAATTAGCTCCTGCAGTCGCGTAATACAAATGAGGTCACATGTTAAGCTCATCGCAGAGAGGGTTTCTAAATGCAAACTGAGCCTCGTCGTCCTCACTATCCTGAATGTACGGCTCAACAGCCAGATCATGGGAATCGTCCGTAACTTCGATGGTTACTCCGGGATTTTCTTGACCGTAAAATTCAGCGGGAGGTCTGTTCCGGTTAAAGAAGCCCACCTTGTAGAGGATGATGACGATGAGGGAGAGGAAACACAGGCCACCTGTGATGGAGCCCACAATGATCCAGATACTCACTGGTCTAACCAAATCAGCAACTGCTATCACCTGAAGAGGAATAAGAACGGGCCCGGTTAAGCTGTTAGACGTCAGATCTGCTCCAGAGTCCTTGTTTGCGACCCACGCCCGGACGGATGCGTTGATCCGAATAGGTTCCTGAAATGTGAGCTCCCAAACGTAGGAAGTTAGCCTGATCCCCACAATGTCCTTAGTTAGTTTAGCTATGGTGCAGCTTATGTTAATGCAGTGCACATCACGCCCGCACTCATAGGACACACGCTGAACAGTGTCTTCATCAGGTCGAGGGTCAGCTAGTAAGGAGTCCTGTATTTCTCCCAGTGTAGATGGTCGAGGTAATCGGGATGAACGTTTGGTCCTTTTTGTCTTACTAGCGGTGGGTACATTGTGGACATTCAGGAGGTCCACTTCGCAAACGATGTCGGTACTGGAATCAACTTTATAAGGATAGATAAAATCCTCATTTTGAGTAGAGTTGAGAGCGAAGGGAACTTCAATTATCAACTCAAGATCATGCAGCTCACCCGGTCCGTAGTTTATAGGAAAGAATTGCGTTTCCAGAGCTCCACTTTTACTGATATCACTAACAAAGTTTACCTTCGTTTCTTTATCTCTTATCTAAAGTATAAGATGGGAATTACATAAATTGCAAATTTGATTTTTCTATCGATATTTTTATTCTTATATCTTTATATACGGCCAAGATATTCCTTTATCACCTTAGAAGAATTTCTGATAGGCTGAAACCAGATAAATACTCGTGTAGTTATAACCTACGGCTACAGGAAATTATTCGGGGTTTCAAGTATTTCTGACGTTATACTTTTGGCCTTTTTGGGGCTTCTCCACGAGCTGGATGAAATTAAACATCAGCTTTGTTGGAACAATCATTGGAAGCGAGATATGGCAACACGTGAACTATCTTCAATTATCTTATTTTTTAAATGCTGATTTTTACGCGACACCCCGTGACGGTCACTGCGTAATACTAATTATCTGTACCAAGTTTTTAAAATGTCAACCAGAAATATCTCAAACATATTTGTGTTTAATTTTCTCTGTGCCAATGTCAGAAGTAGAAAAATCCTGATTTTTTGACCTAATTAGGCTTCATTATACGTATCAAAGCCGTTTGATAAAATCTTGAAACCTTGCCAACTTCCTGAAAAGCCATTATAGCCTGATGAATATAAGCATCAAGCACTGGCTGCTACAATAGGATACGAGTTGAGTCAGGCTCAAAATTCTATTCAATTATAAAATCTACCGTGGAGCAGTCCTTTAACATACCTCGAATGGAACTTTGTACCGGGAGGATGTTCCCTGAAGTTCTAACCGTGCTAGCCGTCTGAGGGTTATATTCTGTGTCATGACATTGTTGTCAGGGTGTTTGTCTTCACTGCCCTCTGTCACCAGTTCTGTTCGAATAATCACTTCTTTTGCACCCTGTTTTAAGTGTCGAGATTGTAATTTCAAGCAGGGTGAAAAGTAATAAAAGTTGGAGGATTGAACATGACAAATATTAACATTGTTAATACTGATCAGTTACGAACCAAATTCTATTTCATTCACCTCAGCCTTAACTCCAGTAACTGAGTATTCCACAGAAAAGTTGAACTGTGTCTCATTGGTATCCATCCGCTCATCCAAGCCACAGTAATAGTTCCCCTCCCTCACAGAGAAGGGGGTACATATCGACAGCTTCGTACCGTCTGCTCCTCTCACATTCTTAATGTACATTGAAGCAGGCATGGTGATGAGAATGTGAGAACCGAAGGGTTTGCCCAGGGATATGTTTCTTGTGATACTGTAGTTGGACCAAATAAGTTCGTTGAATCCCGGGTAGAGAACTCCAGCTCTAGTTCCGACCTCAGCCCTGATTAATTCCTCCGTGTTAAAAGTTATAAAACTGTGATTATAATTCCATATTTAGATTTTCTTCCATATTTAGAACGTTTCTCCTAGAGTAACACAATGGCGGCTTATGATATCTCACAAACGTAAAATCACCCCAGAAATCGTCAAAGTGCGTCTTAGAAGTCCTTTCAATCTCGTCAAAGTGCGTCTTATTAGTTTTTAAGAATTTATAGTTCAGGAATACTAATGATCTTATAGATGACGGATGACCAGGTTTTTAATTTTTATTAGGAACAAGTCACCTCATTTACTGTCGATCATTCCAGAATAATCCACCCAACTTTTTGATAATAATCTTTGATCTTCGAGCTTTTACTCATAATTTTCACACAATTCGGTTCTCATATTGACAGTCGTGTTGGAATAATATTGCGGTAAGTAAATATCTTAATGAATTATTACTTGAATATATTATGCATAGTAAAATCACTTAACACTACAAAATGACGCACTTGTCAAGGATAACTCCAGGGGATGCCAGTCTAAGGTCAGTTTCACAAGTAGCGTTAGCACATGCTGTTTTAATCTTAACCTGTAAAAAGAATTTTTAAACCATTAATGACAACAACCTGTTGCGCAAACAAAAGTATGATTTTTACGTCAGAGAGTATATTCTGGATAAATTGAGCGGAAAGTCTTGATTTAAACACAAAACTGTTAAACTGAATGCTGTTCGGTTCTTTGAAATCCAGTTCTCTCGAATTGGAAGTGTCACTTCTATTTCAGTATGTAATTGGTGATAAGTTGATATTTATAATAGCTGCTATTCGACCTGTGATATAGCGTAGGGATACCGAGAAACGTTCAGAGCCAATCTATTCTCGAATTTTAGGGAAGGGAGGACAGTAGCCTCTGTCTTGATGCTTATCAGCTGTGCAATGTTCGTTATCTCTTCCTGATAAGTTTTAAAACTTGATAAGAAAGGCGTAGAAATCAAAGTTTTAATACTAACGGTTTTAATTCCCAATCTTTGTTCGAGGTATAAGTATAACGAGAGTTGTGATTTTAAACTGAGGAAAGTTTAATCACAGTTCTAACGCTCAGCAGTTATCATGAAAAATTAAAGAAATTATCTATGAGAAACTAGTCAATTATCCTCAATTTCAAGATATCAAAAGAGCTCTAGAAAATGTGCTCTATATCCCAAGTTCCCTGTTACCTCGAGGAATATCTTCTGGTGACTGCACATTTCCTTCTCACTCCCGTACATATAGTCCGTGAAGTTCTCATGGACCACATAGGTTTTTTCTTCCGAAAATCGAACTCTCTTGGTGTAAATATCATTTTCTGTGTCCAAACTATTTGTAACCCTAATACCTGACATCATGATGACAAGTGTAATCAAACATTCAGTTATTAAAAATACTTTTTTGCAGATATTGGAAAGATATTAGAAATAAATATTACTATTACTAAATTAGGCATAAGTATTAGCAAATTATGATTCTTGAATATTTCTTGAACATGTGAAGACCTACAACTGGTTATGTCAAAATTAGAACGATATACTTAGCAATTTTAAGTTTTCATGACGCTGTGAATATCACGTATGGAATGAAAAAACGTCAAGACACAATTAACGCCTAGAGTCTGGGAATCATTTTCCTATCCTAATTTACGCCTATAGATTCAGCTTTTTATCCTAAATTTGATAGAATAACTCACTGAATCCTCTGGATGCATCAACCTTCTGTCCCGGTTCTGGTAGATACTTAACACAGAAATGCAGATTAAAACAAGCAACAGTCACATTCTCATTGGGGCATGGGTCGTTCTTGTCGATCAGGTTGGCAGACATGTTTGGAAATGTCTGTTTTATGTCGATATTGATGATGGGCGCTGTTCTGCAATGAGTTGGGTGGCATCAATCACAAATGAGTGGGCTTCTTCACGTTATTATTGAAATTTATTTATGATGGGATCAGAAAGAGGAAAAGGATACTTTATCACTTTATAAGTTGTTTGCTTCATTGAAAAAAAATGTTTATAACTAGCTGTGTATATGTAATTGCAGAAAATACGTGTGATTCTCCATCGTGATATCTGATAATTTTTAATCTTTTAATTCTCCTCCCACATTTGATTGAGCTATTTCTGGCGAAAATCACGTGAGGAATAAATTAGACGGAACGCTAATCTTCATTCCATAGAATCACTCAGAATAGAAAATTAGAATCAACATGTTTTGATGAATCAAAAGTTAAAAAGCAGCGGTTAATTATAATTTTATCCATCTTTTGCTTCTATCAAGAAACAATGTGATGACTGATGAGGCGTAGACAGAGTACAGAGTACAGGGTGTTACAAGACTCGTGTATGTACGATACCTGTAGATAAAAGCTTTATCGGAAGGAAAAGCACCTACTACCATATCTGGATACCCATTATCATCAATATCACTCCCACCACTCACACTGCTTCCGAAACCAAACAGTGGAGCCTTGGCTACAGGGAGAGGTGATATGATCTGCAAAAAAATCAGGCCTTAGAGTTAAAGTAAAGTTCCTGAAGGCCATATTGTATCAATGAAGAGGCCAGAGAGGCAGAAACAGTAACTTTTCTAGGACCTGTGAGATTTAACAACCTGAACAGGTTTACTGAAGGTTGTAAAGCCTTTTTTAGCACCCAGATAGATGTAAACCCTGCCAGCGTCAGGGGAGAGGTCTGATGGTGCACCCACTGCTAGGTCGTCTAGCCCATCCTTGTTGATGTCACCGAGCACTGAGACAACAGCTCCAAATCTACTCCCTGGTCACACATTTTATATTGAGAATAGTGGATAGGCTGGATCTTGTGTAAGTCACCTTTGGTAATCGGAAGCTGTGTATAAATCTAAAGTCAAAGAAAAATAAGAGTAAGCAAGAACCTGATTTAAAGCCAGTTAACTGAGCTCGAGGAAAGGAAGGTTTACCGGGAGCATATTTGTTAACTTGATAGACGTAGATCTTCCCCCGGTCGTAGTCGCCAGATATGGTGGTGTCCGAGTGGGACGGTGCTCCGATTATCACCTGATGGTTTATATAAACAAGTAACAACCAACTAGTCCTGGTGGATATCTTTTATATAAATATCGAGATCATGTTTTGAGTTCGTGTAATGAACAAGCATGATTGCATACATAGGCCATACGGGTAAATTCGTGCAGAATGTTGTGCTAACCTGAAGAGTAGAAAGTTTTGTGTATCCACAAGTTACAGAAGCACCAAAGTATGATCCAATCTGATGACCCATGGCAAATTGGGACGGGATCACTCCGTTATAAACAGAACCATAATACTTGATGTAGTCAACTTTACCCCGTATATTTTTGGATCGAGGAGCACTGACAAAGAGATACGTAAATTTATCTTGTTTATCATAGCACGAAGCCGAGGAGTAACCAAAGTAGTCGTAGGTCCGAGAAAATTTCCCGTCTATAGATACGCTTTGCAGGGCATTAGCCCCAATTTTTGAGTCGTAGAACATAGTCCTTCCCTTCCAATTCTGGTATCCCACTCCACCGACAGCGAAAAACTCATTGTTATCGTATGAAGAAGATATCCCCGCGCTGCATCTGTGATAAGATTCAATTACACCTAAATCAAGACAGACTGAGTTGGAACCTGCAATCTATGACCAACCTTTCACAACGTATCGAGGTTCCCAATAATAGTATTTCATATTTCCTGTTATGTACATTGTACATGATTATTGATAACTTACCTGTCTGAATCAACAGCCATGTAAATACTGACACAGAGATCAGGTAAAAGTTTAGTTTTTCCGTCAGGTTTAATGATCCAACATCTACCTCTCATCCCTACCTCGTTATCTGTTTTCATTATTCCTCTTTTTGTGTACCTAGGTGACAAGATCGTATCTAAAACATAGAGTAGGAGGATACTGGCACTTCTTAGATATCTTGGAAACAACACATTCTACCACTGAGATAAGATGTCATATCTTAGAGACAATTTTCACTATTTTTATACAAAACAGACGTACCTGTGTGCACAGGTTACAGCAACAGAAGTGGTAGGATCGACAGAGAGGGTGACACCAGTCCACTGCCCCTCTTTCACCTCATCCTTAACTTCCGGAATGTTGTCCACTATCACCTCCTTGCACTGATAACCACTATCACCCTCACCACTACTGCAATTATACACTGAGCCCCAGCTTGCTCCGACAGTGCCGTCTTTAAGTGTGATGTTAGCTGTGGGGGCTCCGACCAGCACCCATCTGGAGGCTCCAGACCTCTGGACAGCGGTGGAGTAACCGAAATATTCTCCGGGAGATTTTCCAGTTAGAGAAAGAGGGTCGAGGATGTCGATGTTGTAAGGATGAACTGTTATTATCAAGGCTAGATATATCAACAGAACCATTAAAAACAAATTGGATTAATCTGGATCGGTCTAAATAGCAATGCGATTGTTCAGGAAATTTGTGAGCAGTCCCAGAACAAATATAGGTCAACTTCTTGACTACGAGTACAAGCAAATAAGTGCAATTTGAGACAATATGATACAGTCAGTATTATATTGAATTACCAAAACTTGTGTGCTGTACACCCTTCAGCAGATATACACTGACACTAAAGAACCATGGATACATGTGATGTAAGCTGAGAGCTTACCTGACACAATCTTATCAGTCTTTCCGTTTTTAGGGCAAGCATTTTTAAGTTCCACGAATTCTATCCATCCAGATATCGAGATTGTATCTTTCAGCATTTTTTGCCCGTTTTCAAAGCCTCTGCCTACATGCAACACTTACATCATATCATTTGCTAATATCAGGCATCAGACACACGCAATTGTGTTTTTACCTTTCACCTTTATTATTAAGTTATTAGCCTGACCAGGATGTATGATCAGTTATATGTAGCTTATGTACGTGGTATTAAATAATAAACACTCTTAAGGTTTACTGATAACAAATTAACAAAATCGGCTGATGTTTTTAAATAGTACCTTACAAGACATATTTATAACGTACGAAATGTGGCGGTTTTCCGAAAATTTCGCCATATTTTCGGACCGCCAAAATTTCGGTCGTCGTAATAGAATCCGTCGCATTATCTTTTAGCTTATTTCAATGACTGTGCCTTCACTGCTTTATTTTGTTTCTAAAAAGTAATATCAAGTAAAATAAATAAATAAATTCTGGCATCTTGGGACAAATTATCACCACATCAATGACGAATTGAATGTCAAGCAATACAGTTTAAATTTGCATTAAAATACATGTATGTGCTAACATGAAAGTCTTACAGTCTTAATACAGACTAAGTTTGAACATGATTTTACCGAATTTCAGAAATTTCCTTATATATTACTGCTTACTGTCACAAAAAATGATGAAAAATACCCTTATTTTCTGTGACGTCCGAAATTTGACGGTTTTTGTTCAATTTCGCCATATTTTCGGACCGCCAAAATTTCGGTCGTCGCAAATTAGTCCGTCACAAAAAAGTCTTGTAAGGTACAGGAAAACCCATAATTTTCCCTTATTTTCTCGCACACCATATTGAATTTCTATATTAAATCAACAGTGCACTCACGGCAGTCGGTATGGGAAGTAATGCAATTCATCTATATTTCACTGCAACATTTTCTGGAACAAATTTCAGTGCTGTATAATAAGGAGGGCTGTAATAATTGAAAAAGTTTGCATACTTTGTATTTGTAATTACTTCCATGATGGATTAACCTCCTCCGCATTTTTTTGCAGCTATGGCCCCGATTTCAAATCATGATCACATTAAATCTGGAACACAATTGATATTTTCCACTTCAGCGGGTCAGTGCACAGCGTGGTGCCAGGTGAGGCTGATTGTAATATAACACTGCCTCTACTGAAGTACAGATCTTGTTAGGGTTCCTCTCATTTAAATTTTAGAGGATCCACAAATTGGATATTTTTCTTTTATCGCGTTTCAATCAGTGATGATTCTTTTTCCCGTAGACTGCCATAGGAATATGGCTATTTTGAAGCTATTTTGTGGTCCAATTGTAGAAGTTTGACTGCGATTTTCGAGATTTAACGGTTCGATGAACAGTTATCGTTTAAAACATATATAATCGTTATTTAAGCTGGGTTCTAAAAGGAAGGCGGTCAGGGTTGTTCGAATCATAACAACTTATAGACCCCTAATTTGTATATTATAAGATTTGATACCCCGCCAAATATCTACAACCCAGAGATGACGTGGTTATCGGAAGAGATCGAGAAGTGTGTGGTCCTGCTCGTGGCTAAACAGAGGTGTGGTGACTGCGATGCTGCCAAACAGTACTGTCTCAAGGCAGGTTGGTCAGATTTGACGCCAAATTACCCAAACAATGATCCAAATGATTGGTAAATTGAGAGATATTTAAAATGACTTGTCCGATACGAAACCGTAAATTGAATCACTCAACCGAACGAGTATTTCATCATATCAACAATAATTAATGATACTATAAATATCCGGCGCTAAAAGTAAAAAAGTTAAATTAGCATAATGAATACCATAGCACTGCTGACCATAATTGCTTGACCTCATGACCTCTAATTGGCCCTCAAGCTCCGCCCCCAAGGACTAAGATAATACCCGACAAAACGTGATGATCAAGTTATGAAGAAACGTGACAACATCACTTACGATACATGTACAAAGTTCCGGGACATAGGCTTTACTTTGGGTGATCTATACCTGACGATCTTAATATGTGATTTAGTAGACCAAGACCTTGTCCTAAAGGCCTAGAGGCTAGACAGCATTAAAACTACAGACTCTGTCTGGGTCCTTGTTCTGTAGCTGCTTAATGTCCTGCACGGGGCTACCCGGCCATTCGAGGATTAGAAATACGTAACCTTTAGTAACGGAGTTTCGGACGTTACGAAATAAGAGGGTTTCTAACACGACAACAATCCTGTTCATCCAGTTCGTGAGCTTTAAAAAGAGAAACAGCAGGAAATTTACCCTCCCGCGCAGGGTTCACGGAAAGCGAGATCATTATACACGAGGTCGGAATCAGAAGGGACGGAACAGAAATCCTGGCGGAAGCGGGAAAACTTACCAAGTCTACATCCTGCCCACTTATCTGGGTCAGGGGGAAGGTTAGAAATACTTTCACTTTCGTTTTTAGTTCGCTGTTATCAGAGGATAGAGATTACGATAAAACGAAGAATAAAATACCAAGTAACAACTTTATATGGTATATGCACTAAGAAACCCCCTGACCCCTGTTCAAATTACTGTTACCATTGGTTACTCGCACGCGTTACATTAACAAATTATAATGGCTATGGGCAATGGATATAAGTTTTATGAAGACACGCCTGATATTGCGTTACCTTCAGCTTCGGTCTTCGGAACACACCCGGGTACACATGCATTGACCGTATAAGGAATAATCAGCGACTTATCTTCCCTACTCAGGTACTGGGCGGGTTGGAGGAAGCTAGGCAGGCCTGGTTTGACGGCACTCTACCTAAAGCTAAGTACGACATGGTTCTAGAACAGGCTGCCCGGGAGATGGTGGCTCACAGTGCCACTACTAATACTCTGGTCGTGTTCAGTAAGAAGACCTGTCCACCTTGTACAGAGGTCAAGATCATGCTCGAAGAAGCTGGTACGTGTTTTCTGAAGTTTTAAGTTACGTAGCGTACTTAGCTGGCCCTGAAACTGAAAGGCTTTGAATACTGCCATGTGCGCTAATTATTGAATATTGAATTTTTTGCGATTTAAAACCCAAATTACTTCAACAAACTTAAACACGTCACAGGTTTCACGAAGGAACAAACGAATGTTATCACCATTTCGGACTGGCCGTCCATGGATCACATCCAGGAGCATTGTAGACAGATAACAGGAGAGAGATGGACCCCCCGGGTCTGGATTAACGGCAAGGTACTTTTTATTTCGTTATATCTCAGTGTTACTGTTAGAGACGTTACTTGTGGAAGTCGTCCAGTTGGAATATTATACTATTATAGGTGGCCTAGTGGTTAGAGCATCCGCCTTCTGCGCAGAAGGTTCAGGGTTCGATCCATTGGATCTATGCGATCTCCTCAGCCGAATGATAGGAAACTTAATCGAGGGTTAAATGAGGAGGGGTACCTGTTAAAAGTTCAAGAAACTTCCTAGGATACCCCTTCAGTGCATACTGTAAAACATAGTACTATTAACTATTAATATTTGTTGAGTAAATTTTGGGGCCCAATGGGTGTCGATATATTGGCATTTTGCGGAATTTGACATTTCACAATTCCTACAGTTTTACTATAATAGATATTTTACTCGTAGATTATTTTTTTTAATAGAATCGTATGATATTCTGAAGTTATTTTCCTATTCAACGTTCCTAGCTCATTGATGTCATATACTCATTACTCAGGCAATGGGAGGGATCAAAGAGGTAAAGCCCATGTTTGAAAATGAAGACCTGCACGCGCTAGCGGACAGTCTGGCAGGGAAATCGGGTCCGGTCAAGTTGTAGACACCCATAAGAGACAAGTCTAGAGGGATTGAATTATGTGAAAAGATTCGCTGAATTTTTCTTGATTGAGTGTTGATTAGTATTAGAGGTTTCAGAGTATTTTACCTTGCACGGATATAGAAACAAGTTTAAATGCAGATATTATTATTGGTAAAATGAATTTTCAGCTATCAATTTTATTATCGAAATGTATTTACATTTACTAAAAATAAAAGATAAGTAGATCTATTTACACTTTACAGCCTAGCGATTCAGCAGCGTAGAAAGAAAATGAACGTATAAAAAGTGGTCAATAAGTTAAATCTATCCCCGGTCATCCAGAATGTTTAAAAAAATCTGATGCTTTTGCTCACGCCAAAAGAAGTCTGTTAGTGACAAGGACAAAGAGAAAATCAGAAACATGCTTCCAGCATTAGGCTGAACCTAGAAGGATTCACGTGAAAATGTGCATCACATCTCCACATGGAGCCGTCTGAACTATAAAGAGACGAAGACACATTGATTAATCAAGTCCAGATCTTGCTACATTTAAACTAGAGTCCTGTCCTAGAGGATATCATCAACAAATACATCAAATAAACATCATGTCAAGAGAGAAGCGCTACGTCACGTGGTTAACTGGTTACGTCACGTGGTTACGTCACGGCTGAGGCGAGGCCGATGGATTAAGAAACTGTGTCTGGAATAAGGTTGATTACGGAACTCCATTCGAGGTTGTACTAGAGATCTGAAAAAATAAACTTCACATTCAGCCTTGTTTATTTTATTTCAAAAATTTCTGAAAAAAGTTTTGTAGAAAATATAAAGTACAACTTACAATTTAACTTGTTAATTGACAGATATTTAAATTTTCATGGATATATTTATAAAAACCCACATACGATAGAAACAAACCAACAAAAATGAATAACAACAACCTTACCTGATCTTTGTCACGATTTATTCTCGGAGCAGAAAGCACTGTCAGCCATTACCAAGTGTAGGATAGCAGGGAAGAGGTGTTGAGCTTCACCGAGTAGAGCTGCCACTTTGTCTTGAACTTCCTTCTCGAACGAGAGATCCTCATCATCGCTATCCTGCACTTTCTGAAATATTCAGAAATCTTAATAGTGCTGATATTTTATTGAAAGCTGAGTTGTGCCATTTTGGCGTTCTGGGGCATTTAAAATAAAATATATAATTTTTCCGGAAAATAAGAAAAGACATGACGTAGTAAAAAACTGTTGACGTAGAGGACCGACCTGTATAATATTGTAAGCCTGGATAAGGATCTCATGACCTATCCGCTTCTCCAGTGCCTCCCTGGACTGCTCTAACCGACCGAACACGCTCTCGTTCTCCCCAAAATTCTCGTCGTCTTGACAACTGTCGTCAAACTGGGGAGACTGACTCCTCTGTGAGCCTGGAAATGTTCTTTCTATCATCTCGAGTAAAATATTAGAGAACTTTTAGACATTTTCCGAGGATTGTTTGAGTAAAATCTTTCGCTATTTTTGGTTAACTGTTGACTAAAAAGATACTCACAATTTTTAGAGCTGTCTGCATCATTAACCTCATCACTTTCGTCATCACTAAAAGGTGACTTGCAGGTCCCGAATGTAACGTCGTCATCGCCTGTAAAGGGGCATTCAATAAAGAGGCATTTTTAATGGGACGGATTTTAAGATTCTGAGACTTCTAGGGATGAGATATTTCAGATATAATTATCTAAGACTCACTTGGCACGTCGTCCAGAACACTCTGCAAGCTCTTCACAAGCTCCAGGTATTCTTCTTCCTCGGAATCAGACTTCACTGTGTCCTCAACATCACTGTTGTTTTCATTTATCTGAGGAGAATGGACATAACCATTAGACGTTTTTACCTAAACTGTACTAAGTGTTCCGTTTTCCGTTTGGACCAGAAAAGCAACAGTTTAGACTGGGAAAAATAAAGGAAAAACTGTGGGCTGCCCTTACTTTTCCGACCTATTTTTCGGCTAAAACTTTGACAAAATTTCATCGGAGCCCAGAATTATTCTGCTATGTTCTGACTGAGACAGACTGGCGATCACTAACCTCTGCCTGATCGCTGCTACGAGAAATATCTCCCTTTCTCTGCGAGTTGGGTTTTATCACAATCTGAGGAACACCCACAGGGGTCTCGCTCATTGGCGTGTGGTATTCAGAGGCCTGGGTGCTAAACTTATTATGGGGAGTCCTCTCGATATCCTTCTCTTCCTCTTCAACTATGACCTCAGTTTCAAGTTCGACGTCTTCATTGTCAGAGAGAGACGTTTTCTTGGCCTCATTGTCGTTAGCATCATTGAGGTCAGGTAAGGATACGGTACGAAGTTTTTGAACATCTGTGTCGAATGTGCCGGTCGCTAATAAGGCAAGTGTTGCCTCCTGTTCTTCAGATTGCAGTCTCGATAGGACCGACTTTGCATCTGCGGCTTTAGTAGGAGTTTGCACCTAAAAATAGAACAAATTTTTAATAATCTTTCCTCAGAAAAATGTTGATAAACAAGTACTTGATAATCGAAATGTTGTGAACAATAGGCGTATTAAACGATTGAGGTCAATAAATTTGTGTTTGATAGTTGTGCTTGCAACAATAAAATGCAGATTGTGCAGCTTGCAAAAGCCACTCCGTACCACTGCACCACTTGAGACCTCTGACCTTATAAATATAAGAATATATGAAACTGCAGGTGGCCGATCCGCCTCCTCCACTGACCTGATCAATAAATGAAACTGCAGGTGGCAGATCCGCCTCTTCCACCGGTCTCTTCAACGGGGACCCTGAGGGCATCACTTGACTTTCCTCGTCTGCATCATCTGTGTAGTCAGTGTGCTCTACTGCTACGGACTGATTATTATCGGATCGAGAAGGTTCAGCAGGCTGTATGTCGCCAGATTTGTCCCATGCTCCCCCTGAAGAGTTAGGCCCAGTTACCCTGATACTAGCCCCCAAGTCCTCTACCTCCAAATCTGCATCCTCAACAACTTGGGACACCTGACAGGAGATTAGAATGAAAAATAAGATTCGAGAATCAAATTCATATGACGCACAATTTTCATATAATTTTTAATATTTTGTGGCTATTTGGTATAAATAAAGGTTCCTTAAAATGTATCGGAACTTGCCACTGAAATTACAAAGATCAGGCAACAATTCAATGCTATCAATATCCACTGACCTTGCTAGGGCTAGTGATTGTTTTAGATCCGGTGCTATCTTTATTAGATTTCCTCATCTTATTAGACTCGTTCAAAATGTCGTCCATATGCTGGAAATTACCAATACCACCAAACAGATCGTTCTGTGTGGATTCAGGTGACACATCCTTCTTTTCTGGTATTGGTGGTTTAGCCACCGAAACGACTGGCTTCTCCGGCGATACTGTTGGTTTTGCTGGTGATACTATTGGTTTTGCTGGGGACACTATTGGCTTTGCTGGTGATATTGTTGGCTTTGCTGGTGATATTGTTGGCTTTGCTGGTGATATTGTTGGCTTTGCTGGGGACACTATTGGCTTGGCTTGAGATGTTGTCGGCTCATCCGGCAACCTCTTATCAGGACATGCGGATGAACTGGATGTATCTGAAAGTTCAAAATAGAATATTTATTGAAAACAGAAAAATAATTGATATCGTAATTGTAATCACGCATGACGTAATTCGATCTGTAAATCTAAGAAGCGCAGAGATAAGGCTTGGTCTGAAGCTAAGATGAGAAAATTTTCACCTGTATAACTGGTGACAATCAGCAACTAGTTTTGATGTTATATTTTGTTTGGTTTGATACACACGTGAAAATTACGCGCGAATAATAAATCGATCGAAATCTTGTTACACACGATGCTGACATCGCGACTTTGTATAGGCTTAAAGACAATGCCTGCTAGTAAAAAAGCTGAGCCGCACAAACCTGCGACTAAGTAGGTTCCTGGTAGAAGTGTTTTTGCGGAGAGTTTCTCAAACAGTTCATCCTGTTTGGGAGATTGCCACTTTTTCCTCTCTTGGTATCTGGGGGATATGAGTTCCTCATCATTCTTAGGAGCGCCCCATTTCTTGCGTTCCTTCCCAGACGAAGCGTCCTGATATTATAGGGTGTGTTCAATATTGAGGACAATTTAGTGGACAGTTTACAGTACCCGCGCTATTATAGCCTATACTAATCGATACTCTAGCAGATCGACATTCAAATCGATTACAGCGAGTGTAAAGTGAATGATAATTTGCATTTGCCAAAACATGTGGAAGTAGAGATATAATGCAGATTCAAAATCAGGAGGGAAACGTGCGAGAAACCAATGGCAACTCTCAAATTAACTAATGGCTGTAAAATTTACTCACCGACCCATCTGAATCCGGTTTACCGAGAGCATCTTTCCCGATGAAAACCACATCTGCCTGATTCTTGTCCTTAACAAAAGTCCCACTCCTCTTTTTGTCCTCCTTCACAACAAAAGCTGGCACATTTCTATCAACTTCTCCAGGTTCCTTAGGCATTATTTCTTCTTTTGGTATCTGTGGAGGCTGTTCTGTGTCAGTTAAAGCGTCCCCAGCCGTGACACATGACTCGAACTTATTGGCCACTTTGCTGGGCCTAATAGGCCTGTAATCAGGGCTGGGTTTGGGGGCATCGCTATTTCCCTGTTTGGCTGAGTTAGCGGGGTTATCTGATGATTTGGCAGGAATTTCGGGAGTTTTAGCAGGAATTTCAGGTGTTTTAGAGGGTGGAATTTCTGGAGATTTAGAAATAACAGGGCCTTCTTCTCTTCTCTTTCTCCGTTTTTCAAGCTGAGCTTTGAGTAGAGCGGCTTTCTCGTCGGCCTGTTTCTGGGTTATTTAAACACTTAGTTCACTGACACATGACATACCAACATACCAAGACCATGTTAACTTCAGAAAGAATACATTATGTAAATTGCGTTTATCTTGATACCAGTAAAACTGAACGAATGACGAGAGTATAACCTCAGTTTCAGATTACTCTTACAGAAAGTTACCTTCAGCGCAAGTATTTTCTTTCTCCGCTGTTCAGGATCATACTCCGATGGAGGTCCATCATGCTTTTGCTTATTATTTTGTCGTTCAGCGAAGTTATTCCTGGAATGCAGATGAAAGTCAAGCAGACATTATTTGTACATCGATACAAACTATTTTAAACAAGTATTGCAGTATATAATGGAACCTGATATGATTGAAATAATGAGAACACACTTTCTGATAGCGTCAAGTTTTTCAAGGTATTCCTTTTCCTTTTGATTTCGTCCAGGTATCGCGAATGGTGGACGGGGGTCACGATGGTTCATTGGCATTGCACTGCCTTCTACTTTAGGGGGGCCTGAAATAATCATTAATGTGTCGGCGAGCGTGATTCATCGGTTTGAAATTTATGGGCGATAAAGTTTATAGGAAAAAAAAGCCAACCGTTTTTGGCGGGATTAATCTTGTAGTTCCAGTCATTCACAGCCCATGGTGCTTGAGCTGGTTCCCTCCGCTCTGCCGCGACCCGGTGCTTATTCGCCTCCGCTTCTCGCTTCCTGTTCAGGAACTCCTGGATAATCTGTTCCCGCTCATTTTCACTTACAACCGGTTTGTGGTCTTCATCACGTGTAACTCTGCAATTCAGGGAAAACATGATTAACAAAAGCAGATCTGCGAGTAAACACTAAACAAGCGCACAATCCTTCTTGTAAAAGGCAATTGCAGTTTACATTTCAGCTTGCAGAGCGATGCATAAGATAGCTCAATTGTTTAACTTAGCATTTTTTAGTTTCCCACAATAAGTTTTATATAACAAAGATAGCAATGTGCATGAGATTGGAGTGGGAATGTGAGACAGAACTTATTCAAGTATCTCCGGCTAGTTAAAGTTTTGCATGTCACTGATCTCTGATATTCTCTTAAACCAGTCCCAGTCCAGTTAGACTTTTAAAATCTGGGCAAAATCTGGTTGAAGTAAACAGGAACTGATTTTCACTTTATGGGCCACAAAAATAGGAATCAAGATTTATTAGGGTACCCACATGTTTTCTTTATCATCCAGTTTAGCTTTTTTAGGTTCTGGATCCACCATGTGACTAATCCAATCCTTCTGTGCCCCAATAGCATTCCTCATTAGCTGGGCTTTCTAAAAGTGCTTCTTTGTACATAGTTACTCAAATTTAGATAAATCCTAAATCTGGTTCTAGTAAATAATTTAAATTTCCAACAAAGGAGTAAAATACATCGCCCAACGCATAGCTAATCACAGCAACTTTCTAATCTGCTTTCTTGAACTGTTGATACCTTTTGTTTGTCCTGAAGTTCTGCCTGCTTGGCACGGACATCTTTTAGTTGTTTTTCTCTGTTCTCCAGATCAGCTTGACGCTGTTTTCTCTTATCAATCTCGTCTTGTAAGTGCTGAGGGGAAAAGTTAAATGTTCTAACTAGTGATCTACCTGTTACAGCAGCTCGAGCAACGCCCAACGGTTACAATTTACATGAAGCAAGCAACATCATTTAAGGAAAAAGATGAATGGTAGCGACGGTTATCATTAATGAGAATATTATTAAACATGTTTGAATCCATGCAAATGTAAGAGTACCTTATTTTTGTTGTTTCCGATATTTTTCCTGGCACAAACTTTATTCTGTTTAGGAAAAACCTGTTGATGTTTTTAACATGCAAAAGATAGCTAATTTATAAGAAATTAACATTGATCACGTGCTTTTTTGCAGAAAATGATAAATAAATAGGCAAAAATGTTTAATCAGCCATACGACATCATGCGAAATTAATAATACTTCAAAAAATAAGTTCCAAAAACAATCGAGTAACGGATCATGTCTTATTATAAAACTCAGCACCAAGTTTCAAACCTTCTCTCTCTCCATCCTCTCTTTCCTCTGTTTCTCTCTCAGTTCAGTGAGCTTTGCAGCTGCACTCTTCGGTCTCACTCCCGCATTTACTGCTCCGTAGATCTTTGCGGGATTGTGTCTCACAGCTGTAGAACAGGTAAGTGTTTTATAGGTAGGATAGCCCTGGCACTGCGAAAGCCACCCCTAGGGTGGTCATTAACCATCCTTACTTTCCAAATGGCCGATCTTGGCAGAAATCTTATAATTGCAACCAAATAAAATGGATCAACTTAATTTTTTCCACTAATATTTTGAAAATTGTCAGCTTGAAATTCTGGGTTTGATAAATCGATTGATTTTCTGTTTTGTTTTCTAATAGAGGAATGAACATTATTATAGTATGATTTAATATTCCCAATATTATTATGATGTGTAATAACGTCAGTTCAACAGCTTAACAAGTCCACATTTATCACTACGTAACCACTAGTTATTACACATGCTTCAACGTTACGTCATGTTTACATTAATAAGCATGTATTGATCAATAAGCTGTTCGTTTGAGAATAAAGTCACTGGAGAATAAAAATACTGGACTGTAGACTTGATTATTAGTTGGGAAGTGAATCTAGAGCTAAAGAAGAAGGAGCATAACATTTTTGTTATTGTTACGACTTCAAAAGATGAAGAATTTCATTTCCTCATAGATCTTTAGTGTGTCCTTTATCAACTCACCCGGTGGAGGACCGAATGCTGATTTAGCAGGATTATTCTTCTCTGGATTCTTCATTAGAACCATGTTACGGTGTAGAACTGTGTGACTGAACTCCTCTTGGAGGATATCATCAGGTAGGAACTTCTTCACTCGCTCGAAAATGAACGGCATTCGCAGGATAGCATTTATCGAGGGACGAGCACTGAGGAGCGAAGTTTTACGTTTTAGACCTAAGCTCTATAGCAAGGAAACAGCGAATTGTGTGATAGTTTAAAATTATGAGATGATTCGAATGCTACATCAAATTTAGTAAAGACAAACATAAACAAAGATAAACATAAACAAAGATAAAATCAGACACAAAAGATGCAATATTGTCGATCATCTATAAAGTAAACCAACCTAGGAGCACGTTCAAATAGTTTAGAGATAAGACCCCTGAGGTTCCTGCTGTATCTAGTACTGACGGGAGGGTAGTTTCCTCTAACTATCTTCATCACCAGATTCTTCATGTTCCCCGCTTCAAAGGCGTGTTTTAGTGTGGCTAGCTCGTATAGCACACAACCTAGCGCCCACACGTCGCTAAAAGGGAATGTTAATGTTATATTCTTCATACCTCAACCAGTCATCTTGTTGGCCTACAGCAGCGACCATTCGGCCAATCATATGACCACAATTCGGTGTCACGTGTGATAACTAACTTATATCACCTCCCCAGCCACAGTGGTCTAGTCAGCTCGGTGGTCAATTAAAATATCAGTATTCAGTCGATAAGTTACTACACCATTCAAATAATCTATTCAAAATAAAGATTAATTTGCGATTTGAATAATATCACTCATGCTCTTCTCTTGAAGAAAGAGGGCTCTCCAGGATCAGGAGTTTGCTCCACTTACCTCTTATTATTGTATGGTCTATTCTCACAGATCTCAGGGCTGAGGTAGTAAGGTGTGCCAATACAAGTTCTAGCTAGCTCTGCTGTGTTACGCAGCACCCTGTCCAGATTATAGATTAGATTTATTTGTAGTTGGGGGCGGAGGGGAGGGGGGGCGGGGGGCTAGTAGGTACATTCACTTATTCGTGCAACAAATCTTGAGGAAACCTAAAATGGTTTGTACACACACTTAACTTATATTAGATTTTAAACAGTACAGGTGTATACTGTATAACAATAAAACGAACTAACCTAGATATACCGAAATCTCCTAATTTAATGGTTAGTTTCCCATCAACGCTCGTTAGAAATATGTTCTGAGACTTGATATCCCTGTGTAGAATCTTACGGTCGTGCACGTGTTTGATAGCCAGACAAGTCTGTGCAAACCAATCCAAGATCTGAGGAGAAAGTTAGTAATGAAGAAGTAGACAAGAATCAAACTGAAACAATGGTTGATAATAGTAAACAGCATTAATTTATTAATTCGTTCTGAGACATGTAAGCTGCTCAAGTGTGGATGATTACAAGCATAAATCTGAGTTTCGGACCTGTTCTTCGGAAAAAAGTTGACCTTTCTGTTGGTTTATTGTATTGAACATATCACCTCCTTCACAATAATCCATCACAATAGACAGTGACCCTGAAAGACGTGTTGTTATTAACAATTATTGAATATCACGCACATAACTTCATGAGACAAGTCTTCCCACGAGTACACACCACATAAAATAAACGTAACGTCACGTGACGGAGAATGATCTGAAAATCAGAGATTTTGGCGGACATCAATACATTTTGTTAGATAATTCGAGTGATTTCCCAAAATTTCAAGTTGATTAAACACAAATTTTGGGAAATCACTTGAATTATCAAATCAAACGTGTCTATAAACTTTAGAGTTCCTAGTTCAAAGCGTTCTCACTTATGGCGACAATAGTAAAAATCAATGAAATTTTGCGAAACTTTCAGAAATTCTAAGTTTGACCCATATCTATATTCTCTGATATATTTGTGAAATTCTGACACGAATTATTAAAGGATTGCGTGTGGGTAATTACTTTTGAGCCACCCTGTATATATAAAGAAGGTACAGCCTTTCTTTAAAGACAACATGGTTGAGACTGAGTTTCCCAACATCTATTTACAGTTTTTTACTCCATTGATCACCAGCTGAGCTATTGTTCTCAACTCTACATTGTCATCCCCCGCAATATGTGCTTTTAAAAGGAGAGACATGATCGCCGACAAAAATATCAATTTTAGCACCATTTATCACCTTTTCTCACATGACTGAGCTCTACATGGGGAGGCTATATCTCGCTGCTATATCTCGCTGCTGATACAATAAAATGATAAAACTAAAGATCAAAGAAAACAAAAGAATAAAAATCGTTCCGGCTGGGGTTAAATACAAATTGATCATTTCAGCACTTTCAGTTTCTCTTTGCAAGTCTCTGCTCGATAAACACCTTGCACTCGGGACTGGCTCCTGCAACGTTTCATTATTTTCAGTTTGGTTATAAAGCTCTACTTGGGACCTCAAGCTCAGGAGAATGGTTCATCTAAAGACGATAACCACCCTCTTGAAGATAACTATCGCGCTGATAATATTTCCTGGTTCAAATAGCTGTTACAGCGAATACACTGTTGTAAATTCGGAACCCTTCCAAAAGTTCTCCCTACCTCCGGGGAACCAGTGTTGGGACTACTGTAAAGTTCTGGAGGATTGCCAAACTTTCATAATCTTACTGGACCAACTATCGGAGTGTTCATTGCACAAGGAAAGATTGAGTGAACTTGATTATCATACTGACTCAGAGTCGTTAGCTTTTATCCTAGATAAAAGATGTCTTTTCAGACGTTTTACTCGGGACTCAGAGGAGACCATGAACAGGAGCCAGGAAACGGGGCTGGTTATCCAGAGTGCGGAAACAGGACAGTGCGTGGGGGTGAACATCACAGGATATGAGCGTCTCAACATCAAAAGAGCTATGGGATACCCACTGGTTTGGAGCTCAGCATGTGACCAAACCTGGGAGTTCAGGTCTGTGACGACCGACGGTCAGTCAGTTCACTCTGGTTGCAAGAAAACAACAGTTCAGCTTAAGAACACCAATATTTGCATCACTTTGTTCATCTGGGTGGGGTTGACGATGCCTAAAGCATTCCTCAATACTTGTAAAACTGCGGAGGAAAAAGAGGAGCAAATATTGCTGCTCTGTCCCGCAGTGAGTGCTTTAGAAGGGGACGGGGTGTGGTCCCTGATGCAGTATCTTCCCCGATATAACTCCATCGCCCTAGTATCTCTTTTTTCCATCAATCGCACCACAACCCTGAACCGGGTCCGACTTTCTACTGGAAATGAACTAAAAGATCCAACAGCTGCTTGTAGGAATGTAAAAGCAGAAAATGGGCGGGCACTGCTGGACGTGTCAGTCCCGGTATTCCTCCCTGGAGAGAGAATCACTGTAGAATGCGATGAGGGATTCGGAGTGAGGGGTGACAAAGAAACTTATGACAACAGTTATATCACCACCTGCTCTGAGCACATGGATCTGGATCGGTGCTCTCCTCTACCTAAGAAAAGGGAACAGAGATGCTTTAACCTGGAGGATCTTGAGAGGAGTGAAACTAGTGACAGGGATCTTGGGACATTCTTGTTGGTTATTGTAGGGCTCACCCTATTTTTAGACCATTGATTGTTCATAAGTTTTGGACACGTGCACTTGTCTACTTTGAGTATGAAATCTTATATCAGACACGCTTTTTACATTTAACTTGATAGTTTCTTGTTCGGTATAAGTATACAAAATTCAAATTGAACACACATATTATTTGGAATGCAGTTTTTATAACTTTCAAAAATTATCCCGTGCTTGACTAAATAACTAAATAATTCTAGACCCAAAATATAATTTTAAATCAAATCAAACTGACCTTTCTCCTCAAAAGAATCCTGATAGGAGACGATATTGGGGTGGTTCATTTTGGCGAGCACACTCACTTCTTTTCTTGCCTCATCCTTTTCTTTCTGTGTCATCTGCAGATACATTTTGAGCCTTATTTCATTGTGCATTATAATTATCTCGTTAAACCTTCGTCTGACAGTTTCCAGGTTTGTACTTATTTGATGTTGGATCAGTTAATGTATCAATAGGCTCATACATTTCCCCCGTAATATTATAATGAGAATGTGTGTTCAATTGCACCAATTTGATGAATAGCATACCTTTGATATTCCGATCTGTTTTATAACATATTTCTTTCCGTCACGTTTGCTCTTGACAAGAAGTGCTTTTCCAAAACTCCCTTCCCCGATGTGACGAATAACAGTGTACTGATCCATTGTACAACTAAGAGAAGCGTATCTGCTTTACTCGAATATGTGTATATATATTATATAAACGTAGTCTATCTATATATGGTGTTATTCTACTGCACCAGATATCATTCTCCCATCCTAGTTTAGGGTTACAAATTAGCTGTGAAGTTAAAATTATTTGCAAATGATCACATTAACAACCATATAAGGAATAAAAGCAAAGCTAAGTTAATACACTGCGCAAGGCACTCTTTTGATGAGGTGAGGTATGGCTTAAGTTCAAGACGTTCACTATAACTCATCTCTAGTTTTTAACATCTGCCACCTGCGTTTATATATTGCCTCGAGAGTTGTTTGGACGGAATTATTGCTGCTGAAATGGAGTTTCATCCCTTCACAAAGATTTTGATGGTGATATCCTTACTTTTAGCTGCGTTTGTATTCTTAACTCAAAGACCTGTTGTTATCAGGGAAGAACTCTCTACATCACCAAAGATTTTTTTAAACCTTGACAAATTGGCAGTGAAAAAAGAGAAGTATTTTGCAGTATTTTTGATACCGACACTGCCTGGTAAAGTCAAAAACCGGAACACAATAAGAGAAACTTGGGCAAATTTTACAGCATGGGCAGCATCCGAATATATAGAGGAACAATTCAAAAACTTCAAAATCATGTTTGTAGTAGGTAAAATAACTAAAAAACCTTATTCAGAAGAGTTTTTGGAAGAAGTTTCAACCCACAACGACATTTTTATTGCTTCTAATTTGGAAGAACACAGAACTGTTCTCAAATACAAAGTTTTGTGGGGATTGAAACGTAGTCAGCACCTCTATGACTACAAGTTCTTAATAAAAACTGACGATGACATACTAGTGAATCTCCCGATTGTGTTGGAAAAACTTAAGTCAATGGATAGTCACATGATGTACGGTGGTGAGTGCTTCATGGAGTATGGTGGATTCGACGGTTATCCGAAGTGGAGATATTGCTCTGGAGGAGGGTACATTTTATCATATGATATAATTTCAGCAATGTTAAAACTAGATGATGAAGTACACCAGGTTCCTTTCAGACCAGAAGACGGCTATGTGGGATGGTTGGTCTACAATGTAAATAAAAACTTGAACTTTTCATTAAAAGTACCTAAAAGATTTACTCACTGTCTGAAAACATATGGCTATAAGTGTGGGGTTTATGATCATTGGTTTTATCATTTTGTTAACAAACCTGAGCAAATGAAATCATTATTTCAAAATGTTAATACTAATTCAATAGTTGAGTGCTGATGTTTTGATGTAAGAATGGACCAGAGAGCATGGAGACTGGAGAGTTTTGCTTATTCCAATTTGAACCATAATCATAAGTTGTAATTTATTCATCAAATTATATCACAGTTTATGATTTAAGCACAATATTAATTAAACATGATATTAAATATTTATATTGTTATCACAATATGAAAAAACACATTGACAACTAATTAGAGAAACAAAATTTAGAGAAAGAAAAAATTTCTATCACTGGTATCAGATGCATGTCTATGGACATTGGACATGAATGCTCCAAAACGAATTGAGATGGCTGAGATATGTGGGGATCTTAATTGACCCCAGATAGACCTATAAAATTACAATCCAATCAATTGTTCAAGCTTAAATTAACTGTTTAACCAAAATATGACCTTTATATCTAAAAATCATTGTCCTTTTATTTATATAAATGTTTAGGATGGATGTTGAGTAATATTTTTGTAATGAGCAGCTTCTAATTTAATTAGAAGATGCTTCTGGAGGGTTTGTTTGTTTGGGCCCGGACGGTGCCGGTGGTTCTAATGACCATTTACTAAAATACATAGATACAAAATACAATATAGTATAAATATTATAATCAGAAGTATTATAAATCCTATCCGTCCAAGTTAAACTTGAAGGGCGCTACACGCACGACGAAAACTCCCTTTAATGTGAGCTGAAGTAGACTACTAGTAGTAGAGCTAGTAGCGCTTGAAATTGACAGAACTGAAAACGAAATCTGACAATTGTCGCGAAAACTGACAGTTTTGTGTGCTCAAAGTGTCGAGAAATACTGACAGTGCAAGACTGGGCACACAAGAGTGAGTTAAAAACATCCTCCACACAACAAAAACTTGAATACACTAATAATAATCAATTATTAAAAACACACAAGCTCATTCTGCAGTCTTATTAGTCTTATCAGTACTCTTTATAGCACCGTTTCTGATAAAGTGTAGCTTATCAGGCTGCTCAGTTACCAGTTTTTTCATGTCCCTGACGAGTTCTCTTTGCTTGGCTCTCTGTTCTGGAGATCGATCTGGGCTGATAAAAACAGTTTTAAACTTTTCCGTTGCTCGCAGGTTTCTCGATTTAGCGAGAATCTGATTAACAATTGTTGCACTTGCCGCAGTCACTTTAACTGGTCTCACAGCCTTGCCAGGTTTGAGCTTTCCGACTCTACTAGCTTCGATTCTGGGTTTCTCTCCGATTGCTGAGAACACTTCACTGACCACGGTGCTGAGCTCCTCATTGTCCTGCTCCGATAAACCAAAAATCATCAGATTTTTGTTTCGGTCTTCCTCCTGTACCACAGTTTTCACAGCTTTCTTGATCATTTCAGAACTGACAGGCTTCTGAGATTCTGGACAATTCGCCTGTAATACCGAGCTGAAGGATTGGAATTCAGCCTTGACAGACTCTCCGACTGACGATTTAACTGACGTCTGCAACGATTCCAACTGTTCATTTTTGCAGGCTAGTAGTTCTGACTGCAGCTTAATGATGGTCTCCTGTGTCTCGAACATAAGATGTTTAACTGAGTTTGAGGCCATCTTGTAGTCCGTGGATACGACACCAGTAAACTCCTCCAAATATCTTAATGCATCGTGCAACAAGTCACACGCAGTGTTCTTGGTCATCTTCTTCACGCACGAAGGGGATAGTTGCTTCATTGCTGTGATCTCCATCTCGTACATAGCCTTACTGAGAAGTTCAACTGAGTCACCCCTTAACATGTTGATCTCCTTTTCACCATACTCGCTGGGCGGGATGGTCATGGTCGTGTAACACGGTGATACACAAACCACTGTAGCTGCACGTTACAATCAACAGAGATAAGCACTAAGATAAGAGAGTAAGAAAAGAGCAACGTATGCAATTAGTGTAATACTGAACTGAAACGTATGCAATTAGTGTAATACTGAACTGATTAGTGTAATACTGAACTGATTAGTGTAATACTGAACTGATTAGTGTAATACTGAACTCAAGGGGGCCGGGGGGGTCTTCATCAAAATTCTCTCGAAATTGATTTTATAGTTGTTTCTTATAGTAAGGAGTGATATTTATCAGCTGCTTTTGATCCCATGGAAAAATATTGTTCCTAGCCGATATTATCGCTGGTCAAAGGTCAGCGCTCATGTGTAATTGTATTGCGAGAGCAATTTTCAATCGCGCGTCCTGAAAATCGAGTCTAACAAGAAATGCGGCCGCTTTTTTTTGTGCATGGCCGCTCAATTTCCCGATCCGTGATGGCGTATTTTATCATTTTCTATACAACCTGAGGACCCCAGTTTTTACTGTTTATAAGTATGCAGATATGGCGAAGTGACAGGCCGAGCGCCACCAAGTTAATATAATTCCATATTGAATTTGAAAATCGTGTATATTTTTAAAAACCATATGCTTATTGTTTATGCACCCGACACGGATGTGTGCAAAATAGTATAAGTAACTCAAAATAATAATAGTATGCTATCAATTAGTGCCTAGTGGGATATGTACATGGTGAAATTAACAATGTACTTGGTCAGTTCAGCGCCGCGCGCCAACAATTAGCTGATTCGGATTATTCAGCAAAATAACTTTGCGCAGGTAGTCACGTGGGCGATTACAGTGTACGTGTGCAGGCAGGTACGGTCGCTCGCACGCTCGCAGGTACGGTCGCAAAGCTACCATATACAAAAAAAAACCTCGTTCGCTAACCCTTGTCCTTGACTCTTTTGTGCCTTCGGCACTTTGAGTCATGGATCGGGAAAAAATCTATCTTCTCCTACATTTTTGAAGCAATCACCCTGAAACTTTCAGGATATTTTTTAGGGATCATTTAGAAGAAAAGTATTGAGCCGAATTTGGGAGATAGGCCTCAGAAATTTTTTTAATTTTTTTTATCTCACACTTATTTTACTTCGGAGTATTCCAACAGCCACATTGTTACACAAGTGTAACTAGCCAATTACAGGAAGCCGAAGGATTTAATTAGGCCAGTGACGGTTAAGGTAGTGTGTACCATACTTTCTTTGCCCAAGACTTCGCTGCAATGGACAGCTTCTCATTTAACCCTCACACACGATTTCTCGAATATTCGGCTGAGTATACCGGGGGCTGCATAGACCACTCAGGATCTTTAGCTGAATGTCGACGACACTCACCCCACGACTAGGCAGGCAGTGGGTTTCGAACTCGCAATCTCACGATTACAAATCCGATGATTAACCAACTACGCTACCTGGCCGTTATTCGATTTTGAAAATCTTGGACCTCATTTTTTGTTGATTTTTTCAGGTCCAAGATTTTCAAAATCGAATAAAAAAGGTCTATCTCAAAATTGGGCTCGACACCTATCTTCTAAATGATCCCTAGAACATATCCTAAAAGTTTCAGGGTGATTGCTCAAAAAATGTAGGAGAAGAAAGATTTTTAGACTCGATTTTCAGGACACGCGATTGAAAATCGCTCGCACAATACAATTACACATGAGCGCTGACTTTGACCAGCAATAATTTCGGCTAGGAACAATATTTTTCCATGGGACTAAAAGCAGCTGATAGATATCACTCCCTTCTATCAGAAACAACTATAAAATCAATTTCGAGAGATTTTTGATGAAGACCCCCCCCCCCCCCCCCCCCCGGCCCCCTTAATACTCATCATATTGTGTTTATTACATTATAACCATTGATATACACAGCTGTGGATTGCGCACAAGGCCGCTGCAGCGGTGCTGTGAGTCAGGAGGGGTCACATGACACTCAACCCACCCAATTTGACACTTCAATTGTTGTTACTAATTATATCGATCAGTTATATATAATGTAGAAATCTATACTTACACACATCTTCTGGATATCTCTGAAGCAAGGAGATCATTCTATGATATTAAAAAATAATATAATAATAGTTTAAACTTTTAGATTATGAAATTTAAAAATTTAGAATAAAGTAAAGTAAAGTGAAGTAAAGTAAAGTAAAAATTATGACATAACATCATCACACATAACATTTAGAATACAAGTCAAGTTAATGAAATATTTTTAGAATAACTTCACTTCTGTTTTAGAATTTTTATTTAATTTTGAATTCATTAGTTTAGGCTTAGTGCCGTCATTTTAATGAGTGACTAGCACCGCGCTGATATTATTATTAAATCTAAAATAGCTAATAATTTAATAAATTATTAACAGGCCCCTTAACGTGGGCAATAATATACGCTTTATAAATTATATAAACAAATTGCAGTCTATTTTTCCAATGTTGTTAAGTGTCTCTTTAGATCTGTTTTGGTGTTTTGTGGGAGTTCCCACATTTGTTGGTTGAGAATGCTCAACATAACAAACATGATGCTTGACTGCTTTATTGACCCGGACAGGCACCGGGGGCAGACATCCCAACACCAGTGCATTGGGACATAGTGTTGGTCTGCTTCAGGACGTGTTAGATCCTAGAGAAGCCGCCATCCCCTCTACTGCTTTAGCTCAGCGGCAGCATGAGCCCTGGTTTCCTGCCACATTGGTACCTCTGAAAGTACAGAAAAGTAGTGGATTTCGGGGTCCAGGATCCTCCCTCTTTAATCTTTATGGTGGTGTTATTTCTCTGAGATGTTTGCAGAGTCTTTATTTTATGATCTTTCTAGTTTAGTTGGATAAATCCTGGAGAGCATCATTTTGACCTGATAGAAATTTATGATTGAGATGAATTTTAGAGTAGTATACAGTAAAAAGTGTATTTTACATAGCATAATCTAATTTTCATGAGCATATCTAATTTTCATGAGTTTATTATCGGATGTTCAAGGTTAACTATGTTTATTATGATATTATTATTCATTGTAATATGGCAATAAAATTTAAATTTTGTTTTACTTAAAATTTGTTTTACTTAGTGACAGAACAACTTAAAATGCACAGGTGTGCCACGAAAACAAGTAAGTATACAAGAAAACCTGAAAAGCAATCCAAATTTAGGTTCCAACTTCCAAACCATGGAAAAATTGTAAAGACTTGATACTGCGTAAGGAGTGGTCTAACACTGTAACTAATAAGAACCCTGGTGGTAATATTTTGCTCTACCAAGTATTTAGTGATTATCGTAGGATGCTCAAAGCTATCATTAAAGCTGCCAAACGTTGGCATTACTGTAACGAAATCCTAAACAACTGTGAAAACAGCAAGAAAACCTAGCAAATTATTAACGAACTTAGGGGCAAGAAAAAGAGGAAAACCAACCCCCATTTATCATTGATAACCAAAGAATAGTTGGTAGAAGAGCCATCACTAATGGATTCAATGCTTGGTCTCTATTGCACCCAAGCTGAATGAGACACTAAATGATCTATCTCATGGCCTGCCTATGTTACCCATGAAAAATTTCTATGACTTCCTGAATCCGATAAATGAAAAAACTATTAGGCTAGAAGATTGCTCCTCGAAAGAAATATTGAAAATCATAAGCGAGTTTGAAAATGGTTAAACTAGTGACATTTCCATATTAGTGTAGTAAAAAAATTGTCTTTTCTCGATAACTACCGTCCTATCTCCACACTGTCCGTCTTCGGTAAACTCTTTGAAAAGCTCACATATTCTAGAATATACGAATTTGTTAGCTCCAAGGCACAGGAGGAGCTAAGTGCAAAGAAACTGCCACTAACTGCTACTAACTGCCACTAACTGCCACAAACCATGCCACTAACTGCTACTAACTGCCACTAACTGCCACTAACTGCTACAATCGCGCCCACGCATTTGCGCGCGACAGTAGCAGTTAGTGGCAGTTAGTGGCAGTTAGTGGCAGTTTTTATGCGCGTCGGGATTTCAAATCGAGCGCTCATCAATTTTTATAATAGCAAGTCCGCAGCGTTTAGAGCTGCATTGTTGATTACTGGGCCGCGCTCACAGCTCGGCCTGTCATTCCGCCGAATCTCTATTCATTAATGAACATGATAGCCTGAGGTCCCCAGGTAACATTGTTGACTAAACCAAACTGTGCACGTTGCGCTAGATGTCAAATGTTGCATATAGCGTATACGTTTTTTAAAACTATTTTTTATTTGATTTGACTTAACTTGTAGTAAACGGTCGGCCGTTTTACAACACGTCAATATGACTGCTTGTGTTACTGTTAGTTTCGACATTAAATATTTTGTTCTCGCATGAGTATATGAATGTTTGATATGAATTATGAAATAAGATGTAAGAAGTCGTGTATTGTGTAATAGATTCAGAAAACTCGTAAATGTGCAAGTATATGAATATTTATATCATATCCATTAAATTATAATTATATTCATGGGACCAGCAAAAGCTCACAGTTAACAGCATTTATTTTTATTTATGATAAGATGATAAGTTCGTTATGCATGAGCAATTTTTAATTTAGTTCGTATCAGGCTAGGAGTCTAGTAATCAAGTTTTATTTGTTAATAAAATAAACTTCTCTACGGTATTAGGTAAACTAGGAAAGAAAAATTTTTAGGAAAGAAAAATTTTTATTTACCACAAATAATCAATACATAATGCAAATGTTATATTCATAAATAAATTCAAATTTCAATTTCAAACACATATACAGTACGCCGCGCACACAGCCACAATTTAAAATTGTTCAGAAATTCGTAGGTCAGCTGTAGGCGCCGCGCACAGGATCTATTTAATTGTTAACTTACAATTACATGTCACATTTCTTAATTACTAGAGCCAAAATTTCAGAAGCAAAATAATTTAAAAGATATTTCTGTCGTTTACTCAGTACAGGCCGTGAGCACTGCGATCTAATTAATATAATAATGGAGAGATTCCAAAAAACCGCGCGCTCGTTATTTATTGTGATTAAATTGAGTGCGCGCCACTGTGAACAGCAGTACCGCTCAAGCATGAATTAGTACTGAGCGGTACGCAGTTCTGCGTGAGGCGTAGACATTTGTAGCACACGTTTCATTCAACTAATCCATTAATCCATGTGACATGTACAATGTAATTATATTAAAGCAAAAAGAGTATTAATTTTAGTAATAATTGACGTAAACATATGTGTTTAAATAACATCTATAATCTAGCGAGTTACTAATACCGTTCGCGTTTGTTTGTATTCTTGATTATATATCTTTACACTAGCCTATATTATGATGGAGATATACATTATATAATTGCTCCAATATTCAACACTGCTAAACAACAAATACCTACTCGCCCATCGATGAAGCAGTCGCCAAAACAAAGCTCAAAGTTAATATATCTTCGTACTTCGTTTTGGAAACTGTAGAATTCCAATAAATAATTAGTGTTTCAATCGTGTATTCGATGGGCAAGCACTCGCCACTTGAGGCCGAGACAAACGGCACCAGCTCCGCCCCGCAACCGTGAAGTAAGGCGGGGTGGTGGTGTGCGCCGTTTATACGGCCCACAGCACGAGACATTTTGAGCTCCAAGACTTAAGACTATGAAAGTCCCGAATTAAACGTAGCGACTTACCATCGTCAGCCGTCAAAAATTTAGAATTTGTATGTTATAAACTCTACACCTGCTATCAGTCTAACATGTAATTTAGTTTGTTATTGGCTAAATTTTCAACTCGATTAAGCGATGCAGACGGATGAACTAGGCTTCTCCTCCGTCAAAAACACAATGAGAGGGGATTGTGGAAGGACACGAACACTATTCGTTAACTCGTACCCCGGGTACCCCCTAGAACTGTGTCCCATCAGAGAGAGCCCATCACCCGTCAGATCGAAAACAGTGTTTTAGTTTTGATATATGCTGTACCAATTACAATAAATGGTAAGTCAAGGCTGACGTTGGTAGCAAAGTATAAAGTGACACGTCACAACAAAATAACCACTACACACTACACACACTATACGCTATAACTATTGTACACAGTACACAGTATAACTAAAATATGAAATATAAACAAGTTACAAGAGACAAAAGAGTTTACAGAAGAGTTTTACATCGGCTCAGCACCGCCAGGACATTGGCTATACACGTGGGTCAATTAGTTTGATTTGGTATGGTTCGACCGGGAAAGTGGTCGAAATTAGTGCTCTTAATGAGTCATCACTGTCGTCTGAATATTAGAGCGGGAACTTCCCAAGTTTCGGCCGACAACGCGCGCGCATAGCATCGGCGCGCAATGCTATGCGCGCGCGTTTCAATATTGCTGAGTCATTCGGCGGTTGCGCTCAGCGTAACTTGGAAATGAGTTGTATGTTGTTTACCTAAATTCAAGCATGGTATTCATAGATAAGCTTGTCAGTCAGTAAGTGCTTAAGTGGGAATAACAGGCAAATGAATATCACTTCATAATCAGAATTCAGTGAAATTTCTGTCACACCACTCAGTTCCATACCGGTTTTGAGCTCTTAGAAGTGACTGTTTAAGTAAATTCTTGACAGATCCGCATGTGGAGGTGAAATTTAACGGGCCAACTTTACGGAATTCGTTCCACAGCCATGCAGATTTATAAATAAATTGATTAGTTGGAGAGGGTGTAATGAACAGATTATCTTTCCTATTTGATATGTTGAATAAGTAGTATAACGAAATTGGTACTCGTGACTTAATGATCTTAAAAAGTTCCATTAAACAACGGTATCGGTACAGGTTCTCTGTAACAAGTAATTCATGTTTTGTGAATAGAGGCTTAGTGGACTCTTTAACATAGAATTCAGATCCTAGACGTTGAGAATTAATTGGTCTTGCTCTAGCACATGTCTTGAATTTGTCTACATAAGCTTCATAGTCTCCAAATAGAATCCTGATACACTTCTTTTGAGTAATAAATAGTGGTTTTAACTGATTATTGGGAATACCTCCCCAGACAGAAATAGCATAACCTAGGTGTGATTCAAAGAGAGAATGATATATTTGTTTATATAGTGATTCTGGTAAGCATTTCTTAATACGGTAGATACGTCCACAAGCACTTCTTAGTTTCTTGTTGAGGGATGATATATGTGGTTTCCAGCTCAATTTATCATCCATGATTACTCCGAGAAACTTTGTCTGACTTACACGTTTAATTATTTTGTTATTAATGGACAAGTTTTGGCTATCTATATCGGCATCTAATTCGTTATTATTACGTTTAGAGGGAGAAAAATACATGTAACAACACTTCTTTACATTAATGTGCAGTAGGTTAACTCCCATATACTTGTTTACGGCCTGTAGTACTTCATTAGCCAATTCATATGCTTTATTTCTCGAATCGGCAGCGACAAATATATTAGTATCGTCTGCAAATAAGACAAATTTACCCTTTTTAGTTATATTGCATATGTCATTGATGTACAGTAGGAAAAGTAGAGGTGCTAATACACTACCCTGAGGGACCCCGAATTCAACCGGTAATTCATCAGATTTGGTATCCAAAACGTTTACAAATTGTTTCCTATTAGACAAATAACTAGAGATAAGATTCAGAGCATTTCCTCTTATGCCATAGTTGTTTAATTTTGTAGTTAGTTTACAGTGGTCTAGAGTGTCAAAGGCTTTTGAGAGATCGATAAAGACCCCTAGGACATGTTGCTTTTTACTAATTAACGATTCTATATGTTCTACAGAGTAGTTCAGTGCATGGCTGGTGGAGTGTCCTTTTCTAAAGATAGATCGGAGCGCAGCAAAAAATTTAATAGCTTGTCCTGGACCGAATTCTACCAAATATTATCACTACAAGTATAACACTTTTCGGATTTAGAAGGGTGCTGTCCAGACTATGAGTATGTTAACAGTGCGCGGTGATATGATTGAAGCTGAAGTCAGCACTAAAAATTAAAGTAGATATTATTATTAGAAAATATATGAATTTGGGACAAAATAATTTACTATCGAAGTTGATTCACGATGTCAATCCTTCGCAGCTCGGTGAGGCACAGTGGTGCATCTCGCCGATCCATCTCTGGTTGCGAGAAGCATTATTTGATGCGCGCGCGACCCAGTAGTGCATCGCGCTACAACTATCGAAGGAAATAAATATTAACTTTTTGATAAGAAAAGCGATTACTAACTACAGTTACACAAACACTGCATGGCAATACGATTACAAATTGTTTATTAAATGTTAAATCCGGGTATCGCTATTAGTATTGTGCTATTGTGCCAAAATTACAATATTATATGGTCAATCGTAATCATTTGCAATTTGGAAGACCCCTTTGCTGATATGTAAACGACCCCTTATATTAACTTGATTGTAGCAAACCGCGTGATGTTTATTGATCATCAGTTCGATAGGACGATAGTTATGAGAAAAGCTACAAAACTACAATTTCCATAACCATTTTTATAACTAAACGCTTGATTGACGGTTCAGAATTTTATTTGAATAACAGGGCCTCCCACGGATTAAACAGTTTTGTGCGGAGAAAGAAGTGAAGAGAGTACGAAGCCAAAGAGTTCTCCGACAATTGTTCCAGCTAGCCTCACCGCAGCAACGCCAACAGCAAGCAGGGACTTATCCATGCAAGGCCCATGCAACCTATACAACGCTGACCCAGAATGGACATGCCACGGTACCACTATAATATTTGCTTTTATTCTCCTTGATTGCACTAGCAGTAGCAGAATTTGCTGCTTGTAATTCCTGGGCGTTGCTGAACCTGTCATTCCGCCCTATCTGCTATAGGCATATTTTTAATCGCCATAATATGTTCAATGTTAAATCAATGTGTTTAACTTAATAAATACAAAAGCCTGAGCGAGGTATACCGTTCCCAGGTAAATTCATCTTTGCAAGTTGAATTTGCGTTTCTGAAACCACTCTCTGCACTGGTAATTGTATTTAAAAGGGAACACAAAATGATGTACGTGACCAAAATTATTCCCCGCGCGACGCAATTAGATTCTCTTTCAGCATTAAGTTTCAGTTTCTGGGTAATTCGCGCGTAAAATCATATTTGCACGTGTGCGTTCCATGTTCTCAGAATTAGGCAACGGTAAGTTTAATCTTTAACTTTAACCGTTTTGAAACAGGTGCTGTTATTTCATGCTGGGAATCCCAAAAAGTGCTTGATCGGCCAGTTCATCATTGTGTCTTGCTAAATACTTGGTTAGTTTCATTATGCTTCGACTAATCATCACTGTTGGATTGGGGATGGTATTCAACTGTTGAGGGCCTACTGTAACAGCCATTGATACGCTTATAGTTATCAGACAGCAACTAACTGATATCCAATGGGTCTCAGCCATAGAACAATACAGGCTCAACGGTGGCTCGGAAAAGTATAATCTTCATGGTCTTATATATGATTTTGGTCTATTAGAACGAGTTTTAAGTGAAATATATCCTCCAGAGATGATTACTAATAAAAATAATACTTCAGTTCGTGAAACTGACTTTTTAGATATTTATAGTCTTAGGCCCGTATTCACCAACCTTTAGGTCATACTTAAGCAGCGTTTTAAGTATGAGGTCGGACTTAAAAAGGAGTTTAAGTGGCAACTTTAAAAATGGTATTCACCAAATTCACGATTAAGTGTCACACTTAATTTTTAAGGGTGACACTTAAAATCCCTTAAATTTGGTTAAGAGAACATATCTGGAGAGGTAGGGTTTCTTTAATTTTTAGTAACCAATTAATTAGAAATCTCTTGATTAATTAGGAACGTTCACAAAAAGTGAAGTGAGTTGTGTCCACATGATGTTTTGTCCACATGATGTTTGAACAATACCGTGTAAGCAAACGTTTATGACGCTGGATGACTAACCTCCGTTGAATCTGAATGAAGTTGTGATATAGGATATACAATGGTTTTATATCATGGTTAGATAACTTAGCTAATACCGAATAATCTCCAGGAAGTACTATTTATGTAAAGTTAAAGATCTATCATCCTATAATTCTATCAGTTTATTACACATTGGGGTGTCTTATTACCAGTCTGATAAAGTAGTAAAGTGCAGTATGACACTACTTGAACACAGATTCTGAGCCAAGCATTGTGATGTCAAGGATACATCTCACGTGTTGATAAAAGGTGTTACAAATACCTGAAATATAACGTTGAGTATTTGTGCAAGGAAACGGAGTAAAGTATAGTTGCACAATCGTAATGCAAACTATAAAATAATATTAGTACGGCATATGGGTGAAAGGAGGCGTTGGCAATAAGCCAATCTTCGCCTGGATTGCTGCTTGTTAGAAAATATTGTCTCGCCTCTCCAAAAAAAGAAAGCAGAAATTAGAAACCACAAAACAAGTTGCATATATAAAAACAACAGTTTTATAAGACTCAGTTCTAACTCTCTAATAGTAGTCCTCAATGTAATCAACAACTTAACAGAAACAGAAATTTCTGAACAGTGTTAGCTACAATAATAAATACAATTCATATCTAGGCCACTTGAACGAACACCTATGCAACAATAAGACAACAATAAGACAACAATAAGACAACATTAAGATAACAAACACCGATAAGACAACAAAATATGATAAAATATTAAGACTACATTAAGACAACATTAAGACATCATTAAGACAACATTAAGACAACAAACTCATTTAAGACAACATTAAGACAAAAAATTCATTTAAAACAACATTAAGACAACAAACTCGTTTATTAAGACTACATTAATGCAAAAAAATGTTTAGAATATGTAATATACTTTAACCCGTTATATTATATATATATTATATTAATTAAATATATATATTATATTAATTAAAAGTCGGTTTAATTTTCAATCCCTTCGGCCGGGATTTCACTGCCGCAGTTAAAAAGGGTAGGATTATTAACCCGCTGAGTCAGTAACACATAATCGCATAATCAGTTTTCATGGATAATTAAGCCATTATTAGGCACTGCATTCCATTTTACTATATTTGTATAAAGCGAGACGACATAATCCGTGCCATTTTACTGACACCACGGCATAAACTTTAACGCGACTTTCCGCAAAAACCGTAAAAGATATACAACTGAAACATTTTTGACTGGGTCAAATGCTTTAATGGCCTCCAAATCAATAGGAGTTTTAGAGCCCAAGATTTGGACCCCTCAAAAACGCGAATTAAATAGGTAATAATTATTTTAGTTTCTTGAGTCTTGACACCATTTCAGGTTTATACGGGTTCCTGCTAGTATAATACTTACGTAAATATATTATCTGAGTAACAAGATTTGAACTTTATTTAATTGTTTCAATTATGTAATAATGGATTACACAGGATTTACACAGGATTACACAGGATTACACAGGATTAAGGATTTACACAGGATTAAAATTAAATTATAGATCCATTATCATGGACCGTCATAATTGTACAGAAAACGGTGGCAGTGAATATGGAGGCTCTGGTGATTTTGAGGAATTACAGTTGAGTAAGGAGACACAATTTCCATAAGATGGACTTTGAGATTTGTTTCATTCACATTGATATTGCTTGAGTCGGTGATTTCAGTGCTTATTTCAATGAGTGGCATTTTAGAAAGATTTTTGACTAATTTCGACCTCTGTTTTGAATACAAGTCACATATGTAAAGAACATGTGACTCGTCTTCGATGGTCTCAACGCCCATACTTGATTGACACCAAGCACATAGTCTTGGCTCACGGGGTGTGTTGGAGTATCTGCCTTTTTCAATATGGAGATCATGGGCGCTGATTCTAAGTTTTGTGGTGCTATAACGACGAGAGAAGCCTTTGCACAAGTGTAATTAGGGCTCTCGGTTGAATGTGTGTTTGATTGAGTGATAGAATGAGAGTTTAGAAGAATTAGATTTCTGATATTCCCAACATTTTTTAAATTGATTGGTTAGAGCTTTGACGATGTTAGGAATTCTATACTTTTTGCTGCATAGTGGTTTGATACATTGACTAAAATTTGACTGATTTTTGAGGGAGTCTTTAAATAATTTGTGATCACTTACAGGGTTGGGCTCGGCTTTGTTGGCTGCATTTGTATTGAGAATTCGGTGCGCGGTTACGTGATCTAGTTTGTAAATTTCACCTAGTTCAAGGAGTGGTTTTATGTATCGATACCAAGGTAAGTTTAGTGATTTTTGTTCTTTTACGGCTGCAGTTACAAACGAATTCGACTTTGATTTTGTATTTAGCCTTTTGAAGTAATTTAATGTTAAGCGAATTGATTGATAAATCAGAGGAATTCTCCCTGTTTCTCCCCATACACCTACATTTGATGCTTTACGATGGACTCCCAATGCCCATTTCAGGAATGAAATATGCACTCTTTCTTGCAGAGAGGCGCTGATTTTTTAAAAGTAAGTTTGTAGCGGTTGCTTCTGTCGAGTTAATCGTTTTGCAAAGAGATTTATTGATCGTACTAGTGGGTGTCCATATCGGAGCACCATATAATAGAATGGGCTTGATGAGAGAGTCGAACAGTGTAAGGAGTGCTTTAAAAGATAACTTTGAACGCATGACAACCCTTTTCAGGCCAAAAAATGCACGCATTGCTTTGGTTTTAAGGTTTTGTTGAGCGATCTGCACTTGACCCGATTGATGAAGTTCAAATCCAAGGTAACAATAATTGTCAAAAATTTCAAGATTAGATCCGTTGAGTGTAAATTTGATGTTTTGTACGTCCTGTTTTAACGCTTTCTCACCAAAGATGACTGTTTGAGTTTTGAGTTCATTGATTTCAATGCCCCACTCCTTACAAAATTACCGAGAATATTAAGTTGCATTTGAGTGGTTTCTTGATCGAGTGAAAGGAGTATAAGGTCATCCGCCCACAGCAGGTGGCTAACAGTCATATTTGAAAGTACGGGGCAATTTGGAAAATCTAGGAGGCAGGACATATCACTGAGAAAAACTTTAAAAGGGTCAGTTGAGGGTGGGTGACCTTGTTCTGTACCTTTACGTATCTGAAAGCGTTTACTAAGATGACCAGATAATTTTATGTAAGCGTACGAGTTTGAGTACATATTTTTGAGGACATTGTAGAAATTTCCAGTTATGCCATTTTTTGCGAGTTTGAGGAAAAGGGCTTGACGGCAGACTGAGTCGAATGCTTTTTTAAAATCAACAAATACTGCAAATACAGGTTTCCCCTAAAGTTTATATTTTGAAGCTATAGTTTTCATGGTTAGTATGTGATCGTGTTGAAGTACATATGTGATGGTTTTTTCTGCTCGATAAAGTTAGTTAACCTTTTAAACATTGTACATTGATACATTACAGCAATATTCAGATCGTTTCAATGTTATGATAGTACACACTCAATCCAGAAGAAGCTTTCAAATAGTAACGAAGAACGATCTCATGATATCAACAAACAGTAATAGAAGTAAGTTAACATTGAGACATTACAGCAATATTCAGCAAGCTTTGATCAGATCTCTTACTCTATTCATTTTTGTTTGATTGTTGCTCGATATTATATTTTACTTGGCAGAGTAATTCTTAAAAGAAATGACATACAGTGAAAATTACGTCCTGGTTGATAAAGACGACCAGCAACAAACAACTTGGACAAGGAATGATAAGATGTTGTTGATATGTTGTCTCCTATGCGACTTTGCAGATGGAACAGAGATTGATTTGCCTGGTTGGTGTAACTTATTATTTTTGAAGTGAACATTTTCAATTTCTTTCTGCACATTGCACAAGCTCATTGCACATACCTTCCTTGTATTGAAAACATCACACCTACTCTGTAACACAAGCGAGCCGCGAGGAAGCCTGATAACCATATTTCCTCACGTATCAGGAATGTTAACTCAACAAGTTTCATGTGACATTGGAATATCTCATTGGAAAGAAGGATTATTGGATTGCATTCTGTTCTTCTCCTTAGCAGTTTCAGTTATGATTGCAGGACCATTGGCGAAAAGGTAGGGTCAAAGTATTTTTCTAGACGATTTTAACTGTAACCCTCAAGCTGCAGTGAAACATTTGCTAGTAGTAATACAGAAATTTGAAAAAATAGATTTAACGATATTGTGTTTCAGGTTTGAAAAACGGAAGATAATTTTAATCTCGCTATATCTGAGTGTATGCAGTTTAGTTTTCTGTGGCATGGTTGCAAACTTTACAGCTCTTTTTCTTTCACGAGCCATACTTGGCTTTTGTTGTGGACTCAGATACACCATTCTTTATGTTTGGGCCGCTGACATAGTTTCCAATAAAGAGATTCTAGACAGAATTTTAATGATAACACACATTTTCTACACTGCCGGGTCAATGTGGTCGTCAGTGTTGGGGTTCCTACTACTTGAATGGATTGGATGGAGGAAGTTTCTACTTTTCTCGACATTGCCCGTACTCATTCCTCCGATCATCATGGTTCACTTCTGTGTAAAAGATATAAAAGGATCACAAATAGAAAGGTCAGAAGACGAAGCAGAACAGCAAGAAACAGTGACTGTTTCAAACTTTGCAGCTAGAACCACAAAAATGGGGCTGCTCATTGCTTGTGTTACTTTTAATGGCTGGTTGACCACCCTCCTCGTTCCAGCGTTGATCCAGATGCTTAAGATCAATAAAGCAGGACCAAACATTGATTGCTCAGTTGCCATGACTCAAGGGCCGGAACTCTTGTTACTGGCACTTGTTAACTTCGCAGGTATGCCCTCTGCATTCCTTATGCACTGGATAAAAGACAAGATTGGATTTCGTAAACTGCAGGGGTTTGTTTCCCTAATATACGTAGCAAACTTTGTACTGATGCTCACACAACAAAACCTTGCGGTAGCGATTTTAACTAACTTCATAACGAAGTTTTTGAACGGGATAATTGGTTTGGGCTACAGCTATGTCCTCTTCGACGTGAATTACTTCGGAACGTCAAACTTTGAAGTAGGTGCTAGCATCGCAACCGCAATGGGCTTGATTGGGGGGATGGCTGGGTCGGGCATGGTCGCATTTGCCTCCACATCATCTGTTATAATCACTGCTTTGGTGGTCAGTGTGGTTCAGGTGATGGTTGTTGTTTCTATGACAGAGGTTCAGTAGCAATATCAAGCTGAATAGGTGAGCAGGTTAAATAGACAGAAGACAGAAGGTGAGATAGAAAAGTGCTCAACACATGAGGCCAGGTTTCAAAATGAGGGAGTGGTCTGAAAGTCCTTTCCGAAACTTTCTTTAGTTAGATATCCCAGCCCTATTCAGAAGAATTTGTGATTAATTTATTGCTCTGTAAATTTGTATTTCCTGATAAATAATGAGACCTAATTATTTCATTTTCAGAGTTTTAGTCACAATTTCGTATTACTCTAACTCAGTTGATGAAGTAAAATATAATTTGACAAAGTAAAATATATTCGAAGAAATTGTGTTATACATAATTTGTTGCCTTATTTAGTTTGTTACTGATGTCTTAAACGAATTTGTTGCTTTAATGTTGCCTTAATGTTGCCTTGATGTTGTCTTAAAACTCACACTTAAAACGGATATTTTTAAGGTACACCTATATCAACCTTAAACTACAGACCTCCTACTTAAAATATTACTTTCACAGTTTACATACGTAGCAGTCACACATATACATCATGTGTTTGATATTTCCGACACGAGTTTTGATACTTTTGACCCTCACAAAAATTAAAATAGTTTGATGAGTAAATGTAATCGTTAAAATCTGAAGTTTATTATTTATTATATACTAGTGCCGTGTGGAACAAAGAAAAACCATAGTGTTTCAAGAGTAAAAGTAGTAGTAGCGTTTAAAAACAATCTTAATAAAAATTATAAAAATTACGATAAATCCGTTATGTCTCCATTCTCAAGCTCCGCGAGAAGGCCAGCCGAGAAAGGCAGATCAGTAGAGGTGGCCGTTGGTACCAGGTTGTCCCTGTGGACCCTTAGAATCTCCAACCAAAGTTCGTGCCTTTCAGCCTGCTGCATTTGCATTTGCTGCATCTCAATTTGCTGAATTGCCAGAATCCCCATTCTTGCTTGATGAAGCTCTTCTGCCCGATCCTGCAACAGTTCTTCCCTTGGGTTGAAATGATGAGGTAGGAGAATTTCTCTGCCTCTCGTTCTTTACCTGCAACGAGGGTTTCCTCTTTGAGCTTGCTGGGATACCGATGCTCGAACTTGTTGCTGGAGTGCTGGGGCACTCTTGCTCCTCTTCGCCCAGGTTTATTACCTCTACATCTGGTGAGGGGTCAGTATCTTTTAGACTCCCAAGGGTGGAGCCAGAGTCAAACTCATACTTGAGAATTTAGTTAGCCATGATGCAGTGCATCATGGCTAACTAAATTCTCAACTTTATAATATCAGTTGTGTGCATCAGATGCACACAACTGATACTATAAAGTTTTCAAATTTGTGTGTGGCGAAATTACCCTGATCTTCTGATCCCATTTGTTTGGCGAAGTTTGGCGCGAAATTCGCGCGCGGCTGGCAAAGTCACGCACGTGTATTGGCGAAGTTCGACTACATTTCTACTTCATCCCGGCGATGTTACCCACAGCATGGCGATGTTACCCCGGCGACCAAATTGCCCATTGTAACACGCAGGCTAGAGCTAGATAAGTAAAATTGGCAGGTATATTAAGGAAATATAATTGAGTTTCAAGTGGTATGGTGCTTAGCACCGAATATGGTATAGTTTCAGAATGGCGAAGTTACCCCGTATTGCAGGGTAACTTCGCCCTGATTTCAGTGGAACCAATCTAGCTAACTATTTATGCCTGGCTGATGTGGTTCATACGAAAACATTTGCTTTACCAATCCTGTTCATATGAGCTATAAACTTTTTCAAGTACTCGTGTCGTATTTTCTAAATAACATGAAATAGCTGTAAAACAAGGCCAAGTTCCCCCATTCTACGGTACTATATTTCATGTACACATCTATTTTCCTAACAGTTTAAGTTAAAGCCTAAAGTTACCGGTACGTGACCAGAACTGCATTAAGTGCACACGTGCGAATTTGATTTTACGCACGAATTAGTTTTAAATGTTAGACCAATTAGAAATTGATCTAATACACAACTTTACTTCTATACACTTCAGTGATTGGGCTGATGACTCCAGTGAAAGGGCTGGTGACTCTAGCGAAAGTGCTGGTGACGATGAGAAAGACCATAAACCAGGGATTCCTTCAGGAGCATGTAAGATTATATCCAAAGTTTGTTCGCCAATGGGGTGTGTCTGGGTGTCAAAGATCTTCAAGGTGGGTGCTACTTGTGATGAACTCTAGAAGGATGGGATGGTAATATTCGGTCTGGCCGTCTGGAAGCCCATAGAATTCCAGTTCAGAAACTGAGTAAGGAGGTGCGGCTACTGATGAGAAGCCTCCTTTATAAAGTTTATTTGGGTTAGAAACGACATCTGGGTCCCTACCCTCGCACAAGATTATTCTCAATATTCTTGTTGTGTTCCACAACTACCAATAAGTATACTTACCTTTATGTACATGATATCTTTCTATAACATATTCTCTATACAATATTGTTTCTCCTATAATTATATATTGTACATGACAGACATAAAATTTATCCTGACTGCCATCTTCTGTGTTCTCAGTTTACAATGGTTTCCTGCGGACCCTAATTCTTTCTAACAAAAACGTAGTCTGTGCTATCAGCTAGTTATAAGTGTCCAAGACTATAAATAATGTTTTTCTTCTATCCGCACCCCGGGATCGAGATGTAAGCCTTCTAAAGAATTACCTTCAGCAGTTCCATAACTTAAGGTAGATACCATACTATACTATTTGTATCACGTCGCGATCCCCACCGACATGTCATTACTTTCTCTTAGTAGATCTTGAAGTGAAAATCTTTTCCGGTTTTAGCGTTGATGTCGCTGAAAATTTCCGTGGTTGTTAGACTTGCCAAAAGCAAAAGTTCTTACTTCTTTCTGATCAAGGTATTCCATTAGCGTTGCATTACCATTAGCCTTAGGTGGAGGTATAAAATTCGATAACTGTTTTATCGTCTTATCGGTATCCGCGTGGTTTTCTGATCTAATTCTACCGGCCGAATGGCAAAGCGATAAACATTATTTTTCATAACACATCCGCGTTTTCCAACCAGTTTAAGTTAAATAAGGTTAACGGTGACCAGTCCTGTGGACAATGTCATGGAGCCTATTACGTATGACTATAAATTTATAATAATGCAATTCACAGTTGCATTTTGACGTACTTTTGGGAGTACCAAAAGCGCGCAAACTGAATATATTTAACGCGCGAATCTGTTTTTGAAATAAACTGAAAGTGAAAGAGAATCTAATTTGTAATTACATCGCGCGGGGAATAATGTTGGTCACGTACGTGTAATAGTAAAACTATACTATAAGTATACGAATACCTAACGATTCCCTTAAAAATAAGGACAATCTATAAATCACTTTGGCGCGGGACTGGGAAGCTATTCTCGCACATAACTTAGGAATCCAAAATTACTAGGTCTAGAGAAGGTTCCAAAATCAAACCAGCAATGATAAGTTTATCTTATTGAACTTTATTTAATTTTAATTTTGAATGGACACAAATTCAAATTGAACGCTTGAGAGTCTGAGAAGAGGCCCCAGCTAGGGCATAGCGTACATATATTAATATCCGTTTAACCTTAAATAGTCTGCCCATTTACGTTCAAGTCAACGCCCGTACGTAAACGTTTGAATGCCTCCGGGCTCCGAGCGTTCATTTTGATGTCCATTTTTAACTTTAAATGGATACAATGAGATAAAACTATGTTGTCGGAATTAGACAATAAATAAACAATAATGAATAAAAATAAGTCACTAGTATAGCAATAAGCAAATAATAATGAAATTATTGCTCCTTAATTCGTGAATTTTTCATAAGACGCAAACTTGCGTTAACATAAATAAGGTCTCGCTGCTTGTTAACTGTGAGGCGGTTTCTTTTTTGTTAATCGTCCAGTCGTACAAGCTCCAATTCGTCTCACAGGGTGAGGCTGATGTCGATTGCGACAGCGCTTTCATTGCAAAACTTTGTAGTTGCGAGTTCGGGTACCTCGCAACCGAAGTTGCTCCACCAAGAGACTGGACCGTCAGAATCTTGGCTAAAACTTGAGGCAGCGTCAGTAGAGAATAAGCCTCTTTTCTCTCGGTAGAACGTGTACTGCGAAAGTATCTTCTTCTTTGTTGCGCCGTCACACCACGTGTCCATGACATCTAGAAACTCCTTCCAGACATCCTGATTCGTGTGTTGATCATATCCCTGATATATAAGCCGGGTGAACACAAAACCCTACTGAATGTAGGGGGGAATGGAGCTCGAGCCACCTTTTGTTGGCAAGACTAACCATATCGCTTTTATAGTTTCAATTGCGAAAAGCAAAATTTGCTAACTTTAAGGTGAACAGATAATATTTGTAATAAATTACACCGATGAAACCAACAGGAATCTTAAGACTATTGTCTGAAAATTTAAGCAAGACTATTATCGGCTCGAGAATTGAGCATAAAATATAAATAGTCGACTTCTATCCAGAAACACTAGCGGAGTTTTAGGGCCTGAAACGTGCATGCATGCGCGCTAAAACTCTTTTAGCTCATCTAGAACATGTAAAATTGCGGGAAACGATGGCGTGTCGACGTGTTAATATTTTAAATCTGATTAACGTTCCTTTATATGTTCCGAACAGTAAAATCTTTTAGCGAACGCGTTCACAAACTATTTTTAGTAAGCGTTCCGTACGTTCACTACAACTAAGCCGGGTGTCTATCAAAGTAAATACTCATACTTTGACTCTTTGACAATGACATCAACTGTGTGGAACCCGATATCCTAAAAAGAGTAGATATTGACAATATAATCCTTAATCTGTTTAACCGTGCTACTGCTATTAGTATTGTCGATGGAGATTGGAGATGCTCCCGCCCATTCATGCATGGCGGATTATCAATATTGTCCCAATGTCCAAAATAGGAAATCTCACCGAGGCTGACAACTACATTAAATGGATCACCATCATCAATTGTCAGCAAAACTCTCAACCGCATGATCCTTATCAGTTGAGAGAGACCCGCTCGGGGTATTCTGATGAACATACTGACAGCATGCCTACGGTATCCGTATAGTATTCCAAGGCCCATAAGTTAGGCTGATTCGACACTATGGAAAAATTCATTCTTGCAGGAGTTATGCAAGGGAATACGCTACCTGTTTGTCATTACTTATATTGAAGCTGTGTTGTGCAAAAGTCATAGAAGGTCGTGATCTTGGCTTCAAACTCGTTCTAATAGACCAAAATCATATATAAGACCATGAAGATTATACTTTTCCGAGCCACCGTTGAGCCTGTATTGTTCTATGGCTGAGACCCATTGGATATCAGTTAGTTGCTGTCTGATAACTATAAGCGTATCAATGGCTGTTACAGTAGGCCCTCAACAGTTGAATTAACGGGTGATACTCGTAAAATATCTGTTCCATATATTGGACCGTCCAACTCGGACCGTCCAACTCGGCGCGCGTCCTGGTATGTTATAAACCTACAACAGTTGAATACCATCCCCAATCCAACAGTGATGATTAGTCGAAGCATAATGAAACTAACCAAGTATTTAGTAAGACACAATGATGAACTGGCCGATCAAGCACTTTTTGGGATTCCCAGCATGAAATAACAGCACCTGTTAAAGTTAAAGATTAAACTTACCGTTGCCTAATTCTGAGAACATGGAACGCACACGTGCAAATATGATTTTACGCGAGAATTACCCAGAAACTGAAACTTAATGCTGAAAGAGAATCTAATTGCGTCGCGCGGGGAATAATTTTGGTCACGTACATCATTTTGTGTTCCCTTTTAAATACAATTACCAGTGCAGAGAGTGGTTTCAGAAACGCAAATTCAACTTGCAAAGATGAATTTACCTGGGAACGGTATACCTCGCTCAGGCTTTTGTATTTATTAAGTTAAACACATTGATTTAACATTGAACATATTATGGCGATTAAAAATATGCCTATAGCAGATAGGGCGGAATGACAGGTTCAGCAACGCCCAGGAATTACAAGCAGCAAATTCTGCTACTGCTAGTGCTATCACGGAGAATCAAAGCAAATATTATAGTGGTACCGTGGCATGTCCATTCTTGGTCAGCGTTGTATAGGTTGCATGGATAAGTCCCTGCTTGCTGTTGACGTTGCTGCGGTGAGGCTAGCTGGAACAATTGTCGGAGAACTCTTTGGCTTCGTACTCTCTTCACTTCTTTCTCCGCACAAAACTGTTTAATCCGTGGGAGGCCCTGTTATTCAAATAAAGTTCTGAACCGTCAATCAAGCGTTTAGTTCTAAAACTGGTTATGGAAATTGTAGTTTTGTAGCTTTTCTCATAACTATCGTCCTATCGAACTGATGATCAATAAACATCACGCGGTTTGCTACAATCAAGTTAATATATGGGGTCGTTTACATATCAGCAGATGGGTCTTCCAAATTGCAAATGATTACGATTGACCGCATATGATATTGTAATTTTGGCACAATAGCACAATACTAATAGCGATACCCGGATTTAACATTTAAACAATTTTTAATCGTATTGCCGTGCAGTGTTTGTGTAACTCAAGTTAGTAATCGCTTTTCTTGTCAAAAAGTTAATATTTATTTCCTTCGATGGTAAATTATTTTGTCCTAAATTCATATATTTTCTAATAATATAAAATTGGTTTAAGACCAATACAATGTCAATAAGTCATGTGGCATGTAAGGCGCCAAAGACAAATTGCTAAAAGGCGCGGCGCAACTGCTGAAAACTGCCACTAACTGCCACTAACTGCCACTAACTGCCACTAACTGCCACTAACTGCTACAAACTGCCACTAACTGCTGCAAACGGCGCGCGCAGTGCGTGGGCGCGATTGTAGCAGTTAGTGGCAGTTAGTGGCAGTTAGTGGCAGTTTGTAGCAGTTAGTGGCAGTTAGTAGCAGTTAGTGGCAGTTTGTGGCAGTTAGTGGCAGTTTGTGGCAGTTAGTGGCAGTTAGTAGCAGTTAGTGGCAGTTTCTTTGCACTTAGCTCCTCCTGTGAAGGGAGTCATATCGAAGATCAGACACAGTTTGGACTTAGGAAATCCCACTGTACAAAAAAACTAGCATTCTTGCTTCGCATCGATCGTTGATCATCGATTGTTGCTCGTCGTTGATCGTCGATCAATGGGTTGACATCGTCAATCAAGTACATCTCATGTAGTTAATTAATTTGTAGATTTAATTACCAAATCTTTTTAACTTAAGAATCATGTTTTAGGCGGAATATTTATCGACCTAAGCAAAGCTTTTGACGCCATCGACCATTCAACACTTTTTATAAAATTAAAGGGATGTGAAATAAAAGGAGTTGCAAATAACCTTTGCACAAAAAGCTATTTGACAAACAGCAAACAGGCAACAATACACTAAAGTTAATTTGGGATAAAAATCAAATACCCTTAAAATCAATACCCTATTTCTTATTTTAAGAAAAAATTTTATTTACCACAAAACAATTAATAAATAATGTTATATTCATAAATAAATTGAGATTTGAATTATAACCATATAAACAGCCCGCCGCGCACACTGCCACACATTGTTGAGAAATCCTTACTAGGTGCAGCTGTAAGCGCCGCGCGCAGGATCTATTGAATTGTTATCTTGTATTACATTTTATATTACATCTTATATTAAATCTTATATTACATCTTATATTATATTACAATTACATGTCACATTTATTAATTACATGAAGAACCAAAATTTCAGAAGCAGAATAAGTTTTATGAAAAATTTATGCCCCGCGCATGAGAGGGTTCAATAGTTGAATATTTTTACTGGGCCGCGCTCAGCCTGTCATTCCACCTAATTTCTATTTTGTTGTTTATCAACATTAAAGCCTGGGGTCCTCAGGTAAGATTTTTTTTTAAAATATGAACGACATCACAAACATGGTTTCAAACTAAAATCATTTGTTACCTTTACTGATGATACCAATATATTTTTGTTGGCAAAACAAAACGTGATGCATATAAACAAGAAAATATAAGCTATTGTTTCACCTAACCATGTGCTTTCGCGCCACTTCGGGCGCACTTGTTTCACAAACAAGCGCAAGGGCTTTAGATAAAGCAAAGCTATAGTCGTCATTACAGTTTTATATGAGAGCAAATAAGTTACGTATAAAAATGTCCTGTGCTGCTCTTTAGTCTCCCTTTATTCTTCCTGTGTCGACTGTCACGTGAATTTTTCAAGCCGTTCTCTAGCTGGCCCTGAACGACTATTCGAAACCCTAATCCTCTAATTTGATCCCAACCTTATAAAATAAAACACATACCAAATCCCCAACAAAAGCATATGCTAAAACCCTAACCCTAACGAGAAATTATACTAACTTCCCTGTACAAGTATACAGTCTTATCACGTGATCATGATCGAGACAATTTTTCGCCAATATCTCGTCAGGGGAGCATTTTAACCTTTTGTCATGGGGGTGATTCGGAATCAGCGTCCGAAAATACATCAATTAATGTTGGTTTCAACTCTCGGGGGCCCTTTTAGAACAATCTCGAAGATCAACTGCAAACTGTAGAGTGATTTAGCATGCTTGATTTTAATCATAAATTGAATAAATGCTTGAACCACAATTTGGTTAACTAAAAATCCACATAACCAATAACTAAAAAAAATGCTCTATTATGATTATATAACATCGTAATAATATAATAAAATGGCCCACGATTATTATTTTTTGTTGACAGAGGAATGATGCTTATTAACTAAACGTACCTGTACACTAATTGATGTACTTTTATTCTAATTGTATTTCCTCGCTTATACTGACACGGCCATGGGATAGTTATATCTCCCTGTTTGTGTATTGAATGATTTTGATTTTGTTTATAATTCATGTACCCTTGATTTGTCTTCAAAATAAATTGATCCATTCTTCATTGTTTTCCTAACCAGGACTGAACATGAGTTTGGCTAATTTATCTCTACTCATCTTTCTCATCAAGATTACTACCTGCTCTTCACTATCAAATCTTAAACAGTTTCTATGCAGAGTCACCCCGGCTAATTGCCAGTTCGTAAATGTTTCTCTTGTTCAGAAACAAACTTCTCTAGAGTTTTTCAAGTTACACACGCACAACAGTTCAGCTGGGACTGATCTCCTCATTAAAGGTACATCCAAAACTGCAGTTATAAGTGGACTGAATTACTATCTAAGAGTTCATTGTAATACAACTCTCACAGAGTTTGGCTTATCCCGTGAGACATTCAAAATTGTTCAGCTGAATGGTACTGTATATCAGATTTTGAATGGCCTTACACACTTCTATGGAAACATTTGTGCTTACTCCTACTCTTACTGGGCATGGAATTGGGATATGTGGGAGAAACATATTGACTGGATTGCTTTTAGGGGATTCAATATGATTTTTGTTCCTACTGGCGTTGAATATGTTAATCTACAAATGTTCAAAATGCTTGGTCTACATGAAAAAGAAATTTACGAATTTTTTAATGGACCTGCATATCTTGCTTGGTCTAGAATGGGAAATATGAAAAATTTCACTGCTCCTCTCACACCCGAGTTCATAAACTTCCAGACATCTCTGCATAAAAATATCAGTAGAAGATTCAATGAACTGGGTGTAAAAGTTGTGATTCCTGGCTTTTCTGGATTTGTCCCTCGTGAGCTGATGCAACTTTACAACAAGACTAACTTCAATGATGTTAGTTGCTGGAACGGTTTTAAAAAAGAATATTCATGCCTGGTGCAGATTGATCCAACTAAAGAATTGTACAGGACGATTGGTAACGTCTATATGAAGATTTTGTTGAAAACATTCCAAACAAATCACTTTTATGCTGTTGATATGTTTAATGAAAATACTCCAAAAAATACAAGTCTGCAGTACCTTCAGTCTTGCGGTAAGAACACAGTATCACTTATAAAGTCTGCAGACCCTCATGGTGTTTGGCTTTTGCAAGGATGGACATTTGGATACGATCCGTTTTGGGAGAATGCTAGGGTAGAATCATATTTGAAGCATGTTGAAAGTAGTGACATAATCATTCTTGATATGTTTGCTGAAGTTAATCCAACATGGAATCGTACTAAAAGTTTCTATGGCAAGCCATTCATTTGGAGTGTGGTTAACAATTTTGGTGGTAATACTGTAATCAATGGCAATATAAGGGAAACTTTGGAGGGATTTAATCTCGCATTGAAGGATAGCTTATCCCTGATCGGTTTTGGATTTATGCCTGAGGGTATTTATGAAAACACCATTTTTTTAGATGCTGTAATGCAGTTTACAACATTACATAACAACAATCAAAGCTTACGGAATCCCTCTGAATTTTATGCTAAATGGAAGGATAGAGTTTCATATTACAGATATAGTGACTACAAGGGTGGTATTGTCACAAATATTGCAGACAAATTGTATTCTGGTGATAGTAAAGGTTCTTTTCCAGACAGCTCTTTCATATATCAGCAACCAGGGTTTCATATGCTATTTAAACCTACTTCAGAAATGTCAGATACTATTGAAATTCTGCTTAATTATCTTGAGATAATCCATCGCAAGCAAGTCAGAGAGTTCTCTGAAATATTCTTTTATGACATGAGTTCTGTGCTTCAAAGCTATGGTGATCACTTGTTTCATAAAATCTATGAACAATTGGTTAGTGCTTACGAAAAAAGAGACATTAACTTGCTTACCAGTTGTGCTGGAATAATGATCAAAACTATACAATTGCTGGATGAAGCCTTCAGTCTTCTTCATCTCAAATCTTTGCCATGTTATCAGAGTGATATAAACTCCTTTGCTCTGTTGATCAAAGAAAACCCAATGAAGCTTTCTCAAAATTTCAGACTTCAGTTAACCACTTGGGGGTATGACAATGAAGTTCTGGACTATGCCTTCAAGTTGTGGTCGGGGCTACTGGCCAAATACTATAAACGTAGATGGGAGACATTTTTTGACTTTTTACAGCTGTCATTATTAGAAGACACACCATTTGATGATAAAGGTTTTGAAGTTGAGGTTACTGAAGTGGAGAGAAAATTTGTGACTGAGGGTGTTTCTGAGAGTTGTATCCCTTGGGGTGAACAAAGTATATCAAAATTTGCTTTACTTGCTGAAAAATTGATATGGCTTCATCATGTTTTGTGATTGTTTTATAAAACAATTGTTTTATAAAAACAATTTTCGGCCTCAATATTATACAGTAGTTGAGTATACTCAACTACTGTATAATATTGAGGCCGAAAATTGATTTTACATGTACAACATCTTGATTAGTTATTCATTTAAACATTTTTTATTTTTATACATATTTTATACCTATGAAGTTTTTACAACTAGTGGTTTGTTTGTTACAACTTTTAAAGATTGGTCGTGACTTATTCGTCTTACTCGATTTGAATTGAAATTGACTAGTAGTAGTAGTAACAAATTTGAATATCTCTTTAACTTAGATCATCATAAAAGTTCAGTTAAATACATTTTCTTGGTATTGGATTTTAATATTTATTTATCTTCTTTCAGGGTGTACATGAAAAGTATTAATGAAGCTGCTCTATCTGTGCTTTCTACTCCTACCACCACCCATCTCGTCCATCCCTGAACTATCTTCAAAGACTGTTTATGATGCTGTAAGAGGAGATATCAGGAATGTGGAGACTTTATCAAATGAAAAGGGACAATGCATGCCTGACAGAATATACTTCCTGTTAAGGCATGGTAGCAGAAACTTTGGTAATACTATAACTACCCGAATAGATGCATTTTTAACAAGGTTTGCCAAGCTGGTAGATTCAGGTATTGTGACATTGAACTCAGATATGGAGTGGTACCAAGAGTGGGAGGGTGGGGTTTATTATACGGACTATGAACTGGTAGTGGAGGGAATGTTAGAACACTTCTCTATTGCAACTAGGTACAAAGGGAAGTTTCCCACTTTATTCCCAAATTACTCAGTGTACAATTACTCACTGCAAGCAACAACTAAAACCAGGACTATTCAGAGTGCACTTTCGTTCATGGATGGGTTGCTGCATGGTACTGGACCTCTTGAATCAAGTCCTGATAGACTTGACATTGTCATGAAGGGTTACATGCCCCCTGGTATGGTTATCGAAAAGAATGATGAGGACAGATTGTTGCGGTTCATGGATTGTTGTCCAAAATATGAAAAATATATAAAAACACTGAAGTGGAAGGATGAATCAAATCTTTTTGATGAACTTCCTCTTTATCAATCTGTTGTGCAATCAGTGTCGTCAGCATTAAAGTATGACGCAACTTTAAATGACTCAAAAGCCCTGTATTATTTGTGTGCCGCAGAAAACATGTCACCAACGCAGGCTGGACATTCTCAGTTTTGCAGCGTGTTTGATGAAGAATCACTAGATGTGCTTGACTATAGTAAGGATCTTGAAAAGTACCATAAATACAGCTACCCATATCCTACAACCTATAAAATGTCCTGTTTGCTTTTGAGTGACATCATCAAAGAAATGGAAGGCAATAAGAACACTCCAGTGCTTAAGTTTGCTCACGAAGAAACTGTTATGCCACTGCTGTCGTTGTTAGGCTTGTTTGATGATGGTGAGATTATGACTCATAAGATGGTTGACTGGAAGAATCGCAAGATGAAGGTTTCAAGAGTCACACCTTTTGCTGGAAATGTGGCTTTCGTGAGGCAATCGTGCCCTGGAGATGATGAACCTCGAATACAGGTACATTTATATAATTTAGAGAGCATGTACCTGATTCTTCTTTTTAGTTACAGCAGTATTTTTAGTTACAGTTATTAAAGTCATTGAATGAAGTAATGATATTGTTTTCAATCCGCTCATAAGATAAACTCTGTGTTCAGAAATATCTTAAAATACGCTAATGTTCAGGTATTTAATACAGTACTACAATTTATACCTACTCATTACTCAATTGTTAGTTACAATGTTTAGATCACTTTTCACTGTTAAATTAGTAATTTTTTCAGTTGAACAGCTGCGTTTAACTATCTATATAATACTTCATAAAAATTGTACACATTTTCAGGTAATAGTTAACGAAAAGGAAGTAAAAGTCCCCCTTTGTAGCAGAGCCGGATGCACTGTTGCTGACCTAAAAGAAATCATCAGCACCCGAGCAGATGGTTGTAATTACAACCTGATATGTAACATATCCCCAGACAAATGGGACGACAAACACAGCACCCAACAGATCATAATAGCGGTACTTCTCACTCTCTCACTCTGTCAAGCTACCTACATCTTCTTTCACTGCATTAAGAGGTGCCCACTGAACAGCAGGGAGGATCAGACAGACTGCTCGGATCAACAACCCTTGATTGAGGAGGAAAGTGATCAGGGGTATGCTGACGAACCGGACAGTAATTTAGTAACTACAGTCTTGGATGACTAGTTGTTGTGTTGGCCCATTTGCATTTAATAATGCAAAAATTAGATGGAATTTGTTATTTCTAAGATTTGAAATAATATTTAATTACTATGTATGATGGTTCATGGTTCACTTTATTATATGTACATATAAATATAATGGCTTAATTGTGTAAATGTACCAATTATCCATTTGCTGATATTTATGTAAAATAAATGTTTTTGTTAAATTTGTGACAATCACAAGCTTCCGTTTGGCTTTTTATATGTTATGGCATATTTATTGTTATTATTTGTTTGTTATCAATTCATTTATTTCAGTACTATTAATGGCATCATACTATCGAAGGGGTATTTTGATTATTAATTCAACTTAAAGGACCAGTTAACTGAAAAATTTGTAGTCTCCAATTTGGCTAAGATTTAAATCAGCTGTGACAAACTGGTAAAGAATCGTATCGCCGAAAGAACCAACTCTCTAGCGTACGTGTAACGCGTGTTATTGCAATAATAAGCTGTGGCCTCGTGACGTCATAAAGTCCCTCAGTGCGCGCTTGCATAGCGTTTAATACATTGCAAATGTTTATCATCGTCAATAAAACACGTGTAACTCACTCAAATTTTAGAATTATGACTATTACCCTAGTTCTCCAAAATCCTTATAGTTTTGGCTATCATCCTAACTAAAGGAATAGCTGATTGGATGTACAGTGCTCACGTCATGATTTTAAACAGTGATATAGGTTCTTGAACAGTGGCGGGTGAATGTACGGTTAGAAAGTTTCTGCTATTACAACTTATGTCATATGTGATAATTTTGGATTGTTTTCATTGCTTAAATAGAACGATCTTTTCTGCCTTTTATCAGTAGTGAAATGACATGTTCTCTTAAGTAGTCCAAGTCTAGATGTAGCTTTGGAAACAAGCGCTTTACATTGTGCACCCCAATTAAACCTGGAGTTTATTGCGACTCCTAAATCTGACTGAGAGGGCACAAAGTCAATATCACTTCCAGAAAGTTTATAAAAGAAGGTATTGAATGGCAAGTTATCCAGCACGTTTCTTTGCAGGGACACAGAGAGGGCTTTGCACTTTTGTGGGTGGAACTTCATTCGATTTCTCACTGACCAATCATATAATCTATTGATGTCATTTTGGATTATGTGATGGTCAGGGTAACCAAGAATCTCCCTCCAAATTTTAGTGTCATCTGCATAAAGGGCGATATTGGTGCCTTCAGAGACACAGGAGAACATGTCATTTATAAATATTACAAACAATAAAGGGCCAAGTATAGAACCTTGAGGGACACCAGACCGAACTGGTAGAGAAGAAGACGTTTGGCCTCCTATCACTACTTGTTGTTGTCGCCCCTCAAGATAGGACTTAATAAATTTAAGCATTAGTCCATCGACATTAAAAATATTCTTTAATTTACTTAAAATGAGGTCATGCGAAACGCTATCAAAGGCTTTCGCAAAATCAAAATATATTATATCAGTCCTGGACCTGTTATTCAATGCAAGTGCAAGATTGTCCGTGAAAGGTATCATTTGGGTTGTGCATGAACGTTCATTAACAAAACCGTGTTGTCGGTCATCCAACAGATCAGAACACGCAGCGTATAATGCAGTCTTTATGCACCTTTCAAAGACTTTCATTACAAGAGATGTTAACGAGATAGGCCTGTAGTTCTCAACCGAAGACTTATCGCCCTTTTTGTGCACTGGTACTACAAGTGCCAGCTTCCAATCAGGGGGTATGCATCCGCTCGAGAAAGACAGGTTAAATAAAACACTAAGTGGGTATGCAATGCTTTGGGCACAGTTTTTGAGGACTCTCCCATGAATCCCATCAGGGCCAGGGGCCTTGTTAGGATTTAACTTTTTAAGAATCAACAGAACATCTTCTCTACTAAACACAAGACTTGAAAAACAATCATCACGAAAATCTATGTCAATGCCATAATCGCTCTCTTGAGAAAACTGCTCATAAAAATATTCGTTAAAAAGGGCAGCTTGATCAGATGGATTGTTTCGAAAGCGATTATGATATTTGACAGTTTCAGGGATCCTGGTTGACTTTGATTTAGATTTAACGTAGGTCCAGAATTTCTTGGAGATAAGAGCATCATCGGAGTCATCCTCAACACTGAGTCTCATTCTTTCGTCCATCAAATTTTTAAATTTTGTGCGAAATGCACGAAACTTTTGTTTATGAGACTCAGAGTTGCTCCCCTTATGCCTTATTCTCCATTTCTCCTTATTTCGTAGGAGACGATCACATTCGGAGTCATACCATGGGGGCTGGAACTGAGACTTAATGGTCTTTTTAGGGATCCATCGGTCACAGGCTGCACCGAGAACTCCTCTGAATCGACTCCAGGCAAGATAAGGATCATTACACTCAAATATACTATCCCAATCGATGCTAAATAACTCAGAATTCAGGCCCCTAAAATTACCTTTACTATAATTAAAGATCTTTCTTTTAGGCTGCTTAATATACTTGGTCTTAATATCAATGTCAAATGTGATACAAAAGTGGTCGGACATACACATTTCGTTTTGATCTAAAACTTTAACATTCTTAATAAGGTTTTGAATGTTAGTGAACACAAGATCTAAGGTGTTGCCTGACTTGTGAGTAGGGGAGCTAATAAGTTGTGTATGTCCGAGGTCATCAGTGAGAAAATTTACAAAGCTAGAATGTAGCTGGCAAGATGACTGACCATCTGGCCAGGAAATCGAAGCCAAATTAAAGTCACCTACCAGAATGTGCCTTTGCAATTTTCTGGCAGATGCTAAAGTAACAAAATGTTTCTTGAAAGATTCAAAATTATCTAAGCCAAGCGTTCCTACTCTATAAAATGTTGATATACAAAAGTTTCTTCCACACTGAGTCTTAATAATGATGGATAATAATTCAGCTTGAACACTAACTTTAGAGAACTTTAGACTCGAGATATCAATGTCTGTACTATGGGCAATCAGAACACCACCACCGTTTTTTCTGAATTTCTTGGGCTGGGTTGCATCCACTGGATGCGATCTTAAGGATCGGTCAAGCCTAAATACTTTGTATTTGTCAGGGAGCACCTCATTACTGAGAATGGAATTTTTCAGCCATGTCTCGTTTAGAATAATGATGTGAGGCTTATGTTTGTAGATATAACCATGGAATTCATGTATCTTGGTCATATTTAGTGGTGGTGTTCCTGATGCTAAATCGCGTGTATTTAGGAAACCATGGACATTATTGTAAACAACGGATAAATTTGGTCCAGGGTTCAGTAAGGAACAATTACAAATTACTATCAGGGAAATATTAAGGAGAGATAGAAAAACCAGACCACACCTAGACATGACCCCAAGCCAGCTGCTGGTTATACTGAAAAGTAACTTAACAGTCTGTTTCGGTGACATGGTAGGTGACAGTTTGGTTTTTGTGGTAGATAGCAATTTTACAGAAATTGCAGCTAAGGCTGTCCCAATGCCCCCCTCCCCCCTATACACAAGTTTAAAGTGTCTGAGAAAAATGGTACAAAATATTACCATAAAGTAAAGATTTATGGATGACCTCAAACATGGTACAGAGTGTATTTTAGGTTGTAGGGGAGCACCAGGGAGTATATTAGCATCGATAGTCAAAGAAAATATATACAAAATAACATAAAAATAAAATATACCCAATAGAGCACATAACATATGACGAGACAGAAGACAGGACAACAAATTTTCCCCGTTACCTATATTACTTTTACTGATGATAACATACCTAGAAAACATACCAGTTGCAACACGGTGTTGTTGAGCCGATATTCCCATAGAACTTTAAAGTATATTATTAACAGAATTGTGTCTCGCCGTTGTGTTTTGTCAGGTATTGTGCTATGATATGAAGTAACATACATTATGCTATCACTTCGTTTGAATACATATAAATAACATCCAAATGATCAGATCCAATAGGATACTGATGCAGACAATGAAAAATTGAAATATTGAATTGGATTACCACATCAGTATCCCATTGGATTAAACCACTTTGAGTGTATGATTCTGAGATAGAACTTTGCCAACACTGGCATCCCAGCCTTGGGGCTGGGATGAATATCATAAAAGCCCCTATTGTCACACTTAGGAAATAATCTCTCGTTTCTGTTTCCATAGCGGTCTAAGAATGCCCAAAAAACATCAAGGTAAAACAGTTTATGCCTAGAGCAGCGATCAAAGATCAAATTATTCATAGCACAAACATTACCAGGGATTTTCTCTTGTCCGTTGGGGTGGACTGGTGGAATAGCTTGTACAAAAACACGTGCATTTGGATAAAGTTTTTTTTTTTTTTTTGCTGTCTTCATAAGGTCACTCACAGGGGTCTTGAGATGATTGACCCCCTGGGTACAGTACCGAATGTCGTTGGCACCGAAGCTTAAGAACAGTTTCTTTACCTGCACAAGAGGGTTCTTTGTATAAAAGGCCTCAATAGATTTCTGTATAGCTGACATCTTAAGCCCACCCTTAGCTATGTTGGTGACAGTTTCTTTACCTCTACTGAGGCGATCAGCGTCCAATCGAGCAGCAAAGGAGTCACCAGCAATGAGAATGATAGACTTCTGGTGTTTTTGAGAGTCTGTGATGGGGGCTTTTGGGGATACTTTATTAGGACTGTCGGATGTAGGAGAGGGAAGAATAGGAGATGAAGGGGAAGAGGAAGAGGAAGGTGTGGCTAACTTTCTGAAGGACAGACTATACCTCCAACAAGTTTCATTGTCAGAAGGTGCAACTCCTGGGGCAATCCTGTGCCTCATGACTTGCTGTGCACCAGGCTTCATGATGTTCAGTGTGCCATTGGTGGCAGGGAGGGTGAAGTCTGCGTTAATCAACTCTTGGGCTGGCCTTGACCTAGAGGCCCTAGTTGTGCGTTGTTCTACTTGGGTTGTATCCAGTACAAACTCAAGTGACCGTGGAGCTCCTATTGAGTAAGTGCAAATGGAGCTGGACTGTGATATTATTAGGTCTTCATCGTCTTTATGGAGGCTTAACTTAGCTTGCTGAGTGTCGTACCTAGTAACAAGGCAAGCATCCATGTTGTTGGTGGTGGAGGGGAGGTCATTAATAAGTCCCATCAACTTAAAGATGCTAGGGAAGTTGTTGATGGGATGTGGCTTGTTAACTATGTTACCAAAGCAGTAGTCTTCTGATGAAGGGCTTAGCCATAGGGTGTGGACTTTTTTAGATTTGCCTTCAAGATTCATTGAATCCAATTCTTCTGTGATTTTCTTGAATAGATTTTCGTTCATTCCAGGGAGGACTGGGACGTGCTCTACGAGCGCATGTGGGCTATACGAAACATTTTGAACAGTAGTTTCCTTCTTCGTTTTCTTTTCCTTCTTCTTTTCATCTAACCGTTCTATCTTTGAAGCAAGCTTTTCCTCTTTCAGACTGTCCAGGATACTCTCAGTGAGGAGGGTATGCATGTGTTGCTTTACTTCAAGAGATAAGTTTTGCAGTAAGGCGAGGAAGTTGGCGGGCAGTGTTGGCATCTTGTTGTGAAGTGTGGGAGGATCGGGAGGAGACTGGGTGATCTGGATAAGAGATCAACAGCAGGATGTTTCAGTGGCACCGTTATAAACCCTAGCAATCTGGATCTGAAACAGTCAATAGGCCAGAGATTTATAGTTCAGAGTGAAAAAATTTGAATTATAATGAACAGAGTTGTGGTAAAGAACTGTATAGCAGAAAAAAGAATGCAATACTTATCTAAGGGAGAAGTAGCTAAAAGGAGTTAACAAATTTCAAACATCACTAGATCTCTAACAATTAAACTAACCTCGTACCAGACCGCAGGAGCCCTGGCAGTACAAGACTACCAGGGCAATAGGAAGAAACGATTACCACCTCCACAACATGCCATCTAACTCAGATCCATCACACCCAGGACACCGGCAGACTTTACTCCAACGGATTACTCATCGGTAGCCATGCCTAAATAAATGTAATAGATTTGTAGTGTTGTAATTAGTTTAAAACTAGGTCTATATTAATTAGGTCTATATTTGAACATTGTTCTGTCATATGGTCCCCTCAATCTGCAACTCATCTTCAACAGTTTGTTGCTATCCAAAAGAGGGCTATTAAATGGATCAATGGTGAACCTTACTCCAGTTATAATGACGATAAACTTGCTACAGAACAAAAGAAACTAAATATTCTCCCTGTTAAACAGAAGTTTATTTATAACGATCTTATGACCTTCTATAAAATAGTGAATAGCATAATTCCAGTTTCGCTCCCTACATATATAGTCCTATGCCGTCCAGAGGGCACCCGATACACTAGGCACAATGCTCAAATAATTGATATGTCGGATACTTCAACTTACATGAGTACCACTGTGCCCTGCTCGGATGCCTTCCGAAATAGCTTTTTTCATAGATCTATGCTGAAATGGAATAGTCTACCAGTATGTATCCGGCAGTCAGAGCGTATTTCTACTTTTAAGGCCAAACTGATCAAGTACCTCTGGGCTGCCGATACAGTCTGGCCAGATTAGCTCATCAGTCTTATGAGTCTCAGAAATTTGTTTTTGTTGGTTACAATTCTGTCCGTCCAATTTCCTATCTGCTTGTCCTTTTCTTTTTTCTTTATCAGTTGTGACGGAATTGTAATGAACAAAATCCTTATAATTATTTATGATATGTTTGATTTCTTGTTAATGTTTGTCATTCAAATTTGGTAGACGGCCCCAACGTTAATGTGGCTCTTGCTATGTGTTGGTTCAGCCGAATTAATTATTATATAATCAAGTTTATTTTTCTCGTTAGTTGTCATCCGGCCAAACATTAAGCAACTTATATTGCAGTACCATTTATCATTTAGTAACCAAAATATGTCATTGTAATTTTGCATGGCTGAAATGTAACGCTTGATTTATATATATAATGATTAATTGAATTTTCAAATAAAAAAAAAAAACACAAGCAGGGAGACTGTACCGATTATTTTTCCCCAGTCCATGAAACTCTAACGAATTTAGAAAGGATCCAGATAAGTAGGAGTTTGTTCAATTCCGAGAGCAATTATATTTATAGCATAGCGAAATTTCTAACTTTAATCCGCATGTGTCAGCCAGTACAGGAGACAAGAAGTCTGGCTACTTTACGGCCGTTCCTCTGAGACCATTAATAGAAGTAGCTTCTATCAGAACAGTGCCGTGGGAACAGAATTCCCGCCAAAATACCCGGTCTACCAAATAGTAATACTGATTGGAGTGTACGGTGTGAGGTGTGATTTGAATTAGACTTACGGCTTACCTAGTTGTTATCCTAATTGCATTATCATCGGTACATAACATAAATAAACTACTGGTAAGTTTAAATACCAAGTGCAAACGTGTTCAGTCAATCGACCCACTGAACAACTATGGAATTTCCAAGACCCTATTATTCTCTGGCCATATATTACGGCACGATCGATTGTTAGATGGCTAAACGACCAACGTTAATCTATACAATTCTAAAACTATGAGCTAGCACTTTAATCTAAAAATACACTTTTTATATTACTCCTGATTTTTACATTTCACGTAAAACATTGTCGCCACAGGTTGATCATGGACACTAACAGCTTAATTTTTAGATAAATGACTTATGACTTTCTCTAAAGTTAACTCTAAAGTTGTGTAGTCCAGTCATTTATGGACATTTATGGAAATGAACCTGCAAATGTTCAAATACTCACGAAACTTTGCACAGACCCGAAGTTATGAATAAACGATTTTCGTTTGGAGACATTTTTTTGACCGTGGAGAAAACCCAGGAGGGCCACGCCCATATTGACCCAATAACGTAACCGACCCCTTGCTTCTGAAGGTCGTAGAGACTTCAAAATAGGCTTAAACGAAGCCGCATATGCATGTTTATATAGGAGTTATTGAGCAACACATGGCCTAAAATCCTCACTTTTCGATAAATTCGCCAAAAACCATTTTGGGCGTGGTGCTGAGCCCATTTTCGATAGGATTGTGATAGAGTCTTTAGACAGGGTGCAAAAGAACCGCAATTAGCATATTAATATATGACTTACGAACAAACATATGCCTTAAAGTGCTTACTTTTTCAGTTATTGGCGAAAAACTAATTTTCGGTTCCAGAAATCATGCAAAACTATGGGTATCTGGTAAATTGGGCTATGAAGGCCCTAAAGCTTTTTGAATGTGTGCAAATTGTACAGAATGGCCATGTTTATATACAACTTATGAAGCAACATGTACCCTAAATTACTTACTTTTCGAGTTATTCGGGGGAAAAGATTGTATTATGACCTGTAAAATACAGTCTCACGAGCTCTTCTGCGCGCGCAAGGGACTTTATGACGTCATCGCCAAAATAATACAAACGCTATTTACACGCGTTAGAGAGCAGTTAGAGATTTAGGAATTTCGACTCGTTGCTTAGTTTGCTATTTGTCACAATCTGTCAAAATATGAGGATAACTTTTTTTTCAGTTAACTGGTCCTTTAATGGTTGAGCTGTAGTGTGAAATCATAGTAATAATGCTTCATGAATCACCTAGCAACCTTTTAAAATTCACTCTGTAATTTTTGGGATATTTTAATGAAATTATTATTTATATAATTGAGGGCTCTCTATAATAATAATATAAAGGTCGATGCGCAATAACTAAACTGATTAACATTGTCGTTAATTAAACAAACTTTACCATCCATACTAATTACTAGGAGGATTATTCACAGGGTAAACTGTTTCAGACTAAAGTCTAAACTTATTTAACGAAACATACAAATCATGATAATATATTATGTGTCTCAATTCTTAAGTCTCTTTTTTATTTTAAATAATACTTTCAGTAGGTAATTATGATGAGGACGTGAGAAGTGATATGGCAGTGTGCTCAGTGTGCAACAAACCTAACAGCACACATTCAGAATCTCTTATACAATGTGGCAAGTGTAAATTCTACGTTCACAAAGGTAATATATTATACAATTTTAGAATATTTTAATGTCACGTGCATTTATTATTTGTTACTTTAGGTACCCAAGCTCTTCTGAGCTTACATGAAACAAAATGAATGAAAAACTTAAACCTTTTATGTACCGGTAAATCAGATCAATTTATACAGTGCCCTATTTTCAGAATGTTACGGTATACCTAGCCAGTTCTCCACTGTAGAAGGTTGGCATTGTCAGCGGTGTACACTCGGAGCAGGAAACGAGCGTTGTCAGCTCTGCCCGTTTGGTGAGGGCGCGCTTAAGAAGACAGATAACGGAGGCTGGGCTCACATTCTCTGTGCTCAATACATTCCCGAGGTAATGAAGAATTTCTTCTTCGGAGAATATCACGCGTACTTCTGTGATATTAATTGGAGCTGCCTTCTTGACTTGTAAAAAATATCTAGAATTATAAGGATTTAAGGAAATGAGAAATCATTTTGATACGTTTTCAGTGGTTTGCAAATAATAGTGGTGATATTCCTAGTAATAACACGTATCGTCACCAGGTCATATTTGGTAACAACTACTCGATGGAGCCAATAAACCTTGCTGAAGTCCCGGGACCTAGGTTCCAGCAAGTGTGTTATATTTGCGACGAAAAGGGAGATGACATGGCTAAGAGACAGGGTGCCTGTATGCAGTGCAATGTTCAGGTATATGCAATGATCAGTATGTGCCTCATAATTGGCAAATAGATTATCGGAGAGATAATGAAACAAAGTCTTATCCGATCTATGGTAGAAATTCTCTGCGTCGGAATTAAAAGCTGTAGATGTCTACGTTTTTCGGGAGAACTATATATACTAACTACAAGTTCTTCCGAAAGGATTAGACTCTAATCAATTCACTGATACCCACCGGCCACCGCATACAAAACTTCTTAGTAAATATATCCCCTCCTCCTCAGAACTGTATCAACTGTTTCCACGTGACATGTGGCCAGAAAGCTGGACTTCTGGTGGCTGAGGACTGTGAAAATAGACGGATTGTGGATTACTACGGGTTCTGTAGTCGTCACGTCAAACACAAAGCTAGCAGTTCTAAATTCGGGGAACAGTCTACTGAGTGAGTGATTTTGCAATGTATTTCAAATTGACTGGTTAATGGTTACTGAGTGAGTGTTTTTAGTGAAGTACTCACATGATGGGTTTGCTGTGAAACATAACAATATTCCATATTTTTATTTTACAACGGGGCCTCTCTGCACTTTCAATGGATTTAGCGTGTGTTCTAGTGCTCTTGCCTACGGTTGCCTAGAAAATTATTGTACATCGTATGTTATTGTTCAGATTACGATTATACTCGGTAAGGTATTATGGAACCGCAAATAAAGTTACTTACTAACAAAACATAATACTGTGTTCTATTGTGAAATCGTATAGTCCATATTCTGCATAATTCACGAGGTCTACATTAAGTTTTATCCTAACTGTAGGTAACATTTTAATGTATTATAATCTTTTGAGTTATTTAAGTGTTTATAAACACTATAATTCATTAATTTATTATACTTCATACCTAAAAAGAAGTTGATACCTAAGTGACTTCAACCTGTTCAAGCGCAAACGATATATTATCATAACAACTTATATAAGTAAATAGTTTTACTTTCAGTAGCAGCAAAGAGAAGCTGCCAGCAGTGGACACGTTGTTGCAAGCCCAGCAGCTGAAAGATGTTACTAAGATACTCCCCAGTATTGGTAACGCACCTAAAACACTGCCTTTTGATAACGGGACAAACTTTAAACCTGTCCAGCCTAAGGTAGGTATTGTGTGTGTATGTAGGCTTGGGTATGTGTGTAATTGTATACAAGATAATGTTGTATATACACTTTGTATGTAATTATAATCATGATGTGCACGAAAAACTAAATTTAGATTGTATTCGTTCGATGATATGTATATCAACGATTTTTCTGCAGGTCCAAGCACAGCCAATGCCATTTCAAGGGGTCCATAAGCAAGACAAAATTATTGATAGTGGAATTTTACAAGTGGGTGAATTTCTTATTGTTTTTTATCTGTTCAATTTGAATTTTCAAATGCTAAAACATCAGATTTGGGTTGATAATATTGTATAAAATAATCTACAATACAAAATAATCTACAATCTAGAAAACACGAAATCGTCCATAATGTAAGTCTCAATGGGAGTCTTGTCAGCCCCAGGGAGCATGTACTCGTCGTAAACATTCTTCGCATTCTTCTCTGACTCCCCACTTTTCCACTTCTTCTTCGAGAGGTTGGATTTGACCTTGCGTAGAGCCCGTCGTGTAGCATGGATAGCCTGAAGAGCTGGAGTGTAGCAGGACACAGGATGGTCTGTGCAGGTGGAGGGGAGGCGGACTAGGGAGCTCCGTGAAGGGCCAGAGGGAAAGCGGTATCTCCTGGTTATTGTTAGGTTAGAATTGTAGAGTAGAGAAGAGGAACCAGAGGTGTTAGATTCAGGGATAACAGTGTATACTGGAGAGGGAGATGTTGTAGATTCCGAGGAGGATGGTGGATCAGAGGAGGGGATGGTTGGTGGTTCTGAACTAGAGCTAGATGATGTAGAGGTCTTCCTGGAGGAGTTAGGAGACATGTTCTGATAAATAGGATCGTCTTCCTGGGATGGGAGGTTCTCGTATGTGCTCTCATCAGTCTCCTTATGAACTTCACAGGGTGGAAAGTTCTCGTAAACAGTATCTTCAGTCTTATTTAGATAGGAAGGAGATAGAGGAGGTGATAGGCTGTCATAAGTGGTGTCAGGATGGTTCATTTCAACATAGATAGAGCCCAGGGTTCCCTGTGAATCAATAAACTGAGGAGGAGGTGGGTAGAGTGTGGAGTCCTTGTCTTCATCTGCTGGAGGAGGAGGGAACTGAAGTGGTTCAGTCTGGTTTAACCTGGTGGTGAAGCTAGTATCGTTCTGTATAGGAGACATAGTTGTGCAAGATAAGAAAGCGGAAATGATGATATGTTAGCTGGGTTGTGTGTGTTATATAGGTGATAAGCTTGTTAAACTGTACTTGTGGTTCGTGGCAACGAGCTTGCTGTCCTGACGCGATCCTGTCATCAATACGATGTGATCCTCGATGTGAAAGGGTGGCATGCAATAATGTGATTCGATTGTGATGTGATCCATTGCCTGATGTGGTGTTTACGTGATATGATTCAACAAGCGTTGTGAACAATGAACATGTGATCTTGTTAGTGATCCTGTTCCGTACCAATATGACTGGATAACAAGTAATAATTACTCTAAACCCACTAAGAATTGTAATGAACTTCGCTCACAGACGACGGAAGGTGACGGGTACCCAGCGAAGAGAGAAGGTGACACCATCAACTCCAGCTCCACAGCCAGCGCTACCACCAGTACTAACAGCACGCCTTCTTCTGTTCCTAAAACCAGGAAACCTTCCTCCGAGACTGGTTGGTACTCTCAGTTCTAGTTCTAGTTCACTTTGTAGTTCTACGACACTTTAATTTCATCTATCCAGCATCTCTCTCCTACTGACATCCTAATTTTCATATCTAATATGATCTGCAACAATTCATTCTCTAAATATTAGCTATTGTTGGAGAAGATAATCATTAATTTGTTAACCACTAACAAAGTCTCATACCTACTGCAGACACTGCTGACAGTGAAGACCTAGGATCTGAGCCCATAGTCAAGACACTTCAAACCTTAAGCTACAGTACGGGAGAGAAAACTAAACTGAAGATATCCAAGCAAAGTGCTCCTAGTAAAGGAGTGCGTGATTTGTTACTTTTAGTTTATAGTTTCAGAATCGTGATCTTGAGTTTATTTTCTGTGATATTGCAATTTTATGCCGTAAATTATTCTTTAAATGATACAACTATCATTCCAAATGTTTATATCATATCAAATGTTTATGTATATATAATATCAAGATATCAACTTTGAGAAAACCATGTTGATGAACACATTGTATGATATTCTTATCCCTCAGCTCTCCAATATCTCAGTACCAAAATCTCCTTAGCAATATCTCATTACCAATACCTCAGGACGGTAGTGACGGTGGAGAGCAATATAACGATCTTCTGGACGTCTTCTCCAAGAAATCCAAGAAAAAGAAATACAAATCTCCCGACTCAGAGTTATCTGATTACATTCCTTACAATGAACGTAAGAGCAGAAGTCTTCACAAGAAGGGTAAAAGAGGCAAAATGAAGAAGGACCCTCTGAGGATACGATCTCTCAAGTCTAAGATCAAGTCTCCCAAATATAATCACAATAGCTACATGTACAAGTCACCTCCAAAAACCCCTGTAAAAGTACAAAAATCCCAACTTCTGAACGGAGATAAAGGTTAGTCAGCTAATTTAAACGTTTTGCCTCGTCCTCGTTAAAATAATCTATTATCTATACTAATAATCTCAAGATGTGTGTTCGTTCGTTCGTTCGCGTGTAATTTCCGAACGGCTTAATCAAGAAAATGATAAGAGATATGTGACTGGTTTTTTCGGTTAGTGCCGACAAAACTCTGACGAAGCCAAATGAATAAGGTTTTTCAAATCGGTCGGTCGCGGTGGTAGGTTGTTTAATTGATCATTTTGTGACCCAAATGTGATACTAAAGTGTCTAACTTACTCTCCCTCTCTCCCACTCTCGCTCTCTCTCTCCTTATAACAAATTTGCTATATAATTAATAATTTGGCTGGAGACCTCAAGATTGCGTATCAAGTATTACTATTATAAGATACGTGAGGGGCACTCAGAATTAAATTGCGGTGTGTTTGGACAGAGCGAGTTCATACTTTCGCACCGTTTTAACTACGAAAATGTAATGCGTGTTTTCGAATATAAGAATATAATAGGCGGGTTTATACTTTTGCATTTTCAACTCACGATAGTGGAGTCCTGGCAGTAGGCACGGGTTACACTAGCTAAATGATAAACGTAAGGCTGTTAAGAAATAGAGATATTATGAAGAAATTGTTACAAAAATATATTTCAGGGTATTCGCCCACAAGTATAGTTAGTTCTATGATGGAAGAAACAAGAGACCGACCGGTTGAAGATTACAAACCTTGCACCGGGAAACCTCTCATCACACTAGACACATTCTTCGATAGATTCAAAGAAATGGGCATGCAGTACATTCTCGATAAGTGTCAGAGTGAGAAATCGAGGGAGACTCTCAAGCAACTGCAGGAACTAAACCAAGTTAATTCCTATCTGGCAAACAGAATAAAAGCCAAATCATCAAAACTTGAGCAGCTGAAGAATCTGAATGCAAGGTTATCAGTACCATATTCAAAACCTCTGAGAGCTCTGCCAGAAGCAATTCCTCTTAGTAAAGCTGCCACAGAACTTTTGTCAACAATTCACAAGCCTCCAGAGTTCAGGACTGACATTATCATTGCTGAAACATTTACTGATAAAGAGATAATTGAGAAGCAGTCTAAAAAAGACCCACAAGTTTCATCACCAGAAGAACCACCACGACCTACCACTATTGAAGAACCAGAAGTGGTAGTGAAACTACCGGTCCCAGCTTCTATGTCAGCATTAGTTCCTAAACCTACTGAACCAAACAGTAGCGAGAAACCTGAAGAAGCTGCAGCCTCAAAAGATACTGAAACACCCACCACAGATACCCCTCAGATAATAATAGCCGGAGATCCGCCCATGGCTTATACCTACAAGGATGGGGCCCTTGTTGGTTACCCTGAGGCGCTTCAGTCGTCTCTTACCTACAACAAAGCCTTGGAGGATCAGTATAATAAAGTTGTAGAGCAGCACTACAAGGAGAAGATTAGCGCTGCTTACTTTGAGGTCAGTTGCTAATTAATTGATCAGTTAATTCTAAGTAATAACCTCATCATGATACTTACTAAATTACCTTGTCAAAGCACCGTCGTAATAGTGTCTGATAGTACCGTTATTGACAGGCCCAGCGACGACAGTATGAGGGTTTACTGCAACATCAGATGCAGAGTAAGATGCAGGCTAGCGATTACCTGACTCAAGCCTACCTATCAGTAAGTATAACTACTTTGTCAACACAGGTTACTCGTTTAAGGTGAAGTTGCAAATTGGACAAAACATGAGATGAGAGAGTTAAAATGTTCCAAATATCACTACAAACCACACCCTTAAAACTTTAAAAGAAGTACTTGATTTCCTGAATTTTGGAGAGTTCATCTCAACTACTCTGAAACCAAAATGGAAACATTGCCCCAGAGCCCTTTCTGAACATGCTAGGCACACCAAACTTCTCAAGGACACTCCTGGTATCAATACCGATCGATTCTAATCGGTTTTAGTTTAATTCAGGCGAGTGAAAAGAAAATGTTCATTTTATGTTCATTTCATTCATTCCATGAATCAGGGAATATTTCCCAGGAGGCTGAAAATGTTAGTACACATGCCCCTCTATCATACCAGGGCAAATCCCACTCAGTTCACGGACATATACAGCCGAAAAACATGTATCAGAAGTTGTCTCAAATGTTTCCAAAATCTCGGATTCATCTTCTGATTTTGGAAGGCGCGAAGCAATTTTAGTGATAAAAGTCCACTTTTCTAATACTTACGCTGCGCGCAAATCCAATTATATGCCAATTATGATGTTTACATTTTGTAAATGTACAAGTACTTTTGAATGTATTATATTTACGTTCGCATCGTCGCTATGTTTATTGTGGGTGTATCATGAAAATACGGCTTTATTGATCTGACTTGTATATTCCCAGGACCCATTCACGGCGAGTTATTACTACGCTCAACAGACTGGCAGGCAGATGCCCTCATTGACCCCTCATTTCCCCTCCAACCCCTCACTACCCGCTCCCTCCTACAGTGGTCTGTCTTCTAGACCTGCTGTTACTAGACCTGGCTAGGAGTATCAGTCATCGGACCAAGTTTATCCACCTGAATCAAATTCCCTCTGCTCGATCGACAAAGCAATATTATCCACTGCTCACCGCCATGGACTAACCTTGAGGGAGCGTTCACATATGACGTCAGCAGCCGAGAGGGGAGGGGGGTTGGAAATGCAGACGGGGGGAGGGGGTCTGGGCCTTGCTGACGTCAGCAAAAATACGTGCATTTTGACAAAAGTTGTTGTTTTAAATACATTTTATTAACAATAAAACTTTGCTAATTTCCTTAATATTAGTGCTTCGGTGAACTGAACTCTGTTGACCAACTTTAAATCAGTCACACACTAATTTTCCCTGCCTTCACCCCCTCGTTGGCTGACGGGAGGGGATATGTAATAAGTAAGGGGGTTAAGAAGGCAAAGTGGGAGGGGGGTTAAATTTGACAAAATCTTGCTGACGTCATAATATGTGAACGGTCATCAAGAACCAATGACACCTATATACGATGAGATTATTTGAAAACATAGTGAACTATGCAATGTATGTTCAAATGTATATCTAGATATTCGATCGTTTGTGAATGACCTCTTTACATAATTTACCATGTTTGTTTATTTTTCTTTCTAAAATTTCATTCGCATATTTAACGGAGTTGGCACGTCTCCAGGGAGAAAAGGACTTGCGGTGACTAACAAATACCCCGCTGTGCAGTGGGCATAAATCATATATTCAATGTGGGACAGTTTTGAAAAACTTTTAACTGAAGCAAATTTGCGCGTTTTGCTCTAAAGTCATAATTTTAGAAATTTTACCGGTGAATTCTCTCAAGTCACTTAATTTGTCTAATTTTACCTTTCTGCTTTATGAGGGGGAGGATGCTAACGCGTACAAATGTAAAATCTCTAAATTAGGTGATTTTAGAAGAGTCGCCAAAAAATCTATAAATTAATGTGTTTCTACACAGATCAAAACACGTAATTTTGCTATTACTTTAGTTAATTTTTTCCAAAGTGTCTCGCATTTAAACGCGACAATTTTGTTCACCTGCACTGCCGAGTCGTTACGCCACTGGACTCTAGTCCGAATGTTATCCAAGTTTATGCCACCGATGCTCGAAATAAGAATCCTACCCGCCAATTCAGACATTTAAGACGCCTATCAAGTTATTGTCCCCATCACCTGCTACACAGACGGGTCACGCACAGACTCAGGTAGCGGGGCTGGTTATATTATCACCACTGACAACAACAACACTACACTAGATGACAGATCATTCAAGCTTCCCGATTATTGCACCGTTTATCAAACAGAACTCACTGCCATCATCGAAGCTTGTAAATATCTATCAACTTATACCAACACACACATCATCATATGGTCAGACAGTCTCTCCTCTATTCAAGCTATATCCTCGCCCTGGCCCTCAACGAGGAGTAGAACTACTAGAGACTGTTACGACACCCTCAATACACTCGGATCCACTAACACCTTAGAGATCAGATGGATAGCAGCACACATCGGATTGTGGGGTAATGAAAAAGCAGACGAGCTGGCCAAAAATGGCACAACCAGTGAATCCACTTTGAATTGCCCAATTCCACAATCTTACATCAAACGCCTGATCAACGACAAAGTCACCAAACTTAATCAAGAATCATGGATTACTGATGGTCCCAGACAGTGACACACTAAACTGACACTTGGACACAAAAAAATCAAAAATCTCAACACTACACTCAGTAACAACAGACAAAATTACAGAACTGCAGTGCACCTCATCACGGGACATTGTGGCCTCAACAAACACCTACACACCATTCGCAAATCAGACACAAGTGCTCGTCCTAAATGCGGCGACGAAGAGGAGACTGTCTCACACTTTCTCGGACAGTTCCCGGCTATTGCCCAAATAAGAGGTCAATATTTCCGGGACTACTACCTCTCTGTCAATGACATATTCGACAACCAACACATCTCCACCATTGTCAACTTTGCAAACCACACTAAACGCTTAATGGTGCCAGAGGAGTTGGACCAGACAGGTGTAACATAGCGACTACTTGAACGCCGTCTTATTTCGCCTCTCTCTTCCACACTCAACCACCACTTAAGCGTTCATCTATGACACACCCCACAACACTTACCATCATCCTTGATTACACATCTTGATTCCACTGGCATCCTCCCACAGGATTGCCATACCCCAGAGGTAGGCAAAGCATTCATATGCTATCCTCTCGTGGGCTAACCAGGCCCAGCCTCTCTTAAACATTTTTTTTTTAAAGACCCAACCCATCTCCTATATTTATAATATATTACGTAATCAAGATTAGACACCCCCCAAAGCACTACTAAACGAAAATTGGTTTTAAAAAAGAAAATTTTGATTACATAATTAACGGAAATTGTCAAATTGGTATTTCGAAAATCGGCAAAAAATTAAAATTTTGATTACGTAATCAACGACCAAAAGTAAAACCCCCGCGTAATCAACCGTAAGCATTTGAAACCCCCCTCCCCCCTCGGCTGATTTCGCAATATGTGAACGACCCCCTATCCTAATGATGGGGTACCGGTAATACTCAAAAATTCAACTTAATCCACACACTCGAAATTGTGGACTGCATCATGTTTCGAACTGAATTGTATTTTATTTTGGGTTTGTTTTTCTACTTTGTATTTGCGAATGAAAAGAAAAAAGAGTTTCGATCGTAAAATGAAAAAGTTGAAAATTCTTCGATATAGATGAGACCTTTTAAATGAGATTAAATTAAGATATTCATTCGCTAGACAAAATCACGCCAATGTAATTGTAAATCATACTCGAAATATTTGTTAGTAGTATAGCAGGGAATCAAAGTGTCTATTTAAAGCTACAGCACTATGTCATCAAAATCTACCGAACAATTCTTCCTAATTTAATTGATACAAGCAATTTAATTCAGGCGAGCTACTGTCTTTGCTAACTTTTTATTACATTTGCATGTCTGCCTCCGTCAAACCAACACGAGCTTCTGTTTCCTTTACTTTTTCTGAAAATTATATTGTTTCGAGTTAGGTTGTTAAAGCTATTGCCTATATTTATAATAGTAGTAGTACATAGTACTAGTATTAACTATTGGTGCAACAAAAGTATTGCTAGGAGGTTTCTCTCTCCACGAAGAAAGCTATTAAATTAAACATGTTAAATTTCGATTATAGCACTATTAGTATTATACTATTTTACCTGTTGGTCCGACTTCACAAATGAAGGGTAATTTTTGGTCGGGGCTCAGAGTCTCCCACTCTCCTCCTTCGTTTATTGCTGCCACGGCTGATTTCATCCTGTAATGTGACTATTATAATTGTTTACTATACACTGCACATTGAAAATGTATCCAGAATGAGCACCCGAACAGGTTTAGTATATTTTAAAAAGATAACAGCCTTACTCTGACTTCTGAGTTTGAGCACCATATTCAAACTTTGCGTATTTGAAGGGAGAGTTATCTACCCAGGCCCATGTGGTCTTTGAATTGTTATCGTTGTAGTGAGCGTCGTACAGACCTGTAACATTAACAATACTTGTCAGTGATCATATCCCATAGAATTATTGATAACCAGGTCATTAAGCAAGCTATTAAAACTTTCAGTGAATTTTACCAAAACCCATATTCATGGGTAGAGTGGACCGCTGCCAGTGTCTCTCTTTCCCAAACAAAAGGAAATGATATTAATTTGATTGACCGTTCTCAAATGCAAAATGATACCGAGAATGAAATCGGTCGCTCGCTTTTTCCATTCATTCACGGCTTACGAATTGTAATAAATTTCGATTGATTACATCAGTCAGATGCTGTAAAAATCTCTTTGGGTTGCGTTCGGATCGATACCTAGTATTTCGGGGTAAGGGTAGTAGTTATTGCTTATTGAATTAGCTGAAGTTTATTGAATCTTTATTGCCGAGTACAGCTGCCTTTGGGTAGATCTTCTTAATCTATTACAATTGTAAATGAATGGGAAAAGCGAGCGACCGATTTCATTCTCGGTATCATTTTGCATTTGAGAACGGTCAATCAAATTAATATCATTTCCTTTTGTTTGGGAAAGAGAGACACTGGCAGCGGTCCACTCTACCCATGAATATGGGTTTTGGTAAAATATCATCTCTTTTTGATTATAATGTCAGGGTACTTTATAAAGTCGAAATATAAACTGATATCTTCATTAATTAATAAGGAGGAAGTTTCAACGATTTCGAAATTTTCCTTTAAAAACATTTCCTTGTGTTTAGGTAAGCATATCGGTCGATCACTGACTGAATATGCCACCTAATACTCATTCAAGTTGGCATTAAATTCATATATAATGACATTAAACTGTCGTGGCAAAGCAGAATTTGTTGGAAATCACGAATGAGCAAAATTCTCACCTTTCGCACGTGCAAACTTTGAGCGGACGTTGCGTGCGCATCCAATATTGAATCGCCGTAAATTTTTTCATGTAATTGTTTTATATATAGCTTGATAAGCATGCAAAGTTTCAAAGTATTTCAAGAAGAACTGTAATCACAACGGCACTCTAAAGTTGACAGAAAATGACGAAAACAGCAATTTTCAGTGATTTTAGCAATTTTCTATCAATTTGGGCGTGTCCCCACGTGTGCAACTTTTCGATTTTCAACTTCAAAACTAGCCTAATGCACAATTTATACCTATAGGAAGCAGAACTGAGCTCCTCAACTCAAGGCATGGCCCAACACCAGAGAATACTAAATCGCAAAATTGACGTTTTTATAAAATAATTCTTCAAAAAAGCACAAACTTCAATGACGAATATCTTTATGAATGAGCAAGCTAGAAAAACTTTCCGGTAGATTTTCAGAATGCTTGAACAATTATCTAAGATGAAAATCTCCTCAGATTTTGAATAAAATTACTCCTTAATGGTTTAAAATTAATTTTAAAAGTTATTACTTTGTCAAAAATCAAGTTTTAAAAACGGTTAACTTGATGACGTCATCAAGGGGTGTTTATGACGTCAAATAATTTTTTTATACAATGTAAACTAAAGTGTAAACAATTATTTGCAAGACCTGTGGTCGGAAATGGCTTTATCTTTTATACTTTTGAATCTATGGACAATTAAATACAGGCTACAATTGACTGGCAAAGCGTCTATCCCTGAATATGTATGTATATATAATTATATATCACGACAATCTGTCGTAAAACAGGGGTTCTAGAAAACCCATTTCCCGATACTCCTGAAACCTGAAACTTTTTTTGCAGTCGATTTGATCAACGTCTAGACGCCCTGCAAAGTTTCAGATCTCTTACTCATTTTTAACGTGGTTTTTAAGGCACCTGAATATGGCGATTTTAGGTTTTTTACCTAATTTCGTATAACATGCTGGCGCGTATTTTGCACAAATTTCTTAAAAACCTCCACATAACTATTTCTTATTCCTGTCATCTTTAACATTGAATTAGAATGGGGGTGAGCAGTAAGGGGGGTAAATAGTAAAGGGGGTAAATAGTAGAGGGGGTAAATAGTAAAGGTGGGTAAATAGTAAAGGGGGTAAATAGTAAAGGGGGTAAATAGTATTGTGAATATAAGGGCGACGGTCATGCTTGCCAGCATTGTGATTGCTTAAAGAGAATTCCAAAAACTATGATTTGTAAAAGAGTATGAACGAACCGATCCATGCTTCTGTTCTACCATTTGCTACGAGCAGCTTCTTCACCATTTCGTTTGATTTCTGAACAATGGAGTATGTTGGTTATTTTAGTTTAGATAACAAGTACACACTTTAGGATTTATATAGAAAACTCTAAAGGGATTCGATTACCCGTGATTCCATTCATTCACTGAACCATCAGTCATCAGAAAACCAATGAAGATTACCTGTCCGGTTATTACAGCCAGTCTTTTTCCCTCATCTATGCACCTGTCCTTAGCCATAGGCCAAGCCCTGTTCATCAAAGATATCGAGAATCTACCTGTTGTTAGTAATAGTTGTATGATTGATTTTAGTTATCCAATATATAATTTAAGAAATGAATTTTAATTCAATGCTTTTCCTCCATTTATTAACATTTGTTAAGAGCTAGAGATATCAGTATTACATTTTCATTAGTATTTTATATTTCCTTTAAAGAACTCACTCGAATCTGAATGAAGGTAATGTGTCTCTGCACTGGCTTTGGACCATTCTACTCCATCATCGTTGGATCGACCGTACTTGAGTACGAAAACGTGGAACTTCCCATCAGTGAGTTGCGGATAGTAGAAATATGGAACCGCTGCACTAAAATTATATGGTCAGGAAATTTTCACATTAATTTACCAAACTGGATTTCTCCCATTTTAGTTTTACTTGACCAGTTGTGAAAATGAGTGAATTTTAGGCTGAACATGTACTGTAGATAGTTTAGATGTTCTATTTTCAATCAGGTGGGATATAGTAAGGAAACACTCCCCATCGCAATCCATCCGAAATACTTACTACCACCACCAGCAGTTGATATTATATTGAAATTGGATTTATAATTATATACAGCCAGAAAAATTTGTGAAAGTTTTAACTTACTTGAAAGCAAAGTCATAACCCTTTTCGAATCTATTTCCAGTTAGATCGTTTAATTCTTTAGCTGCGATGTGCACCCTGTCTGTATCTGCCGGAACGTTGTTAGGATCGATAACTATCTTGGCAGAATGGTCATACTCCGTGACAGATGGTTGAGCTGGAACATTGTCGCTGAATCCCGCGAGAGAAGAGCCCAATAATCCTCTGAAATTAAAAGGGAGATAAGTTTGGGTATCGAAGAGAAGATTCCCGCCAAAGGGCTATGGAGCCACTCCGAAATCAGGGTCAGTTATCAACAGAGAGATACAAATGAAATATATACTATTTAACGATTTTACTGTAACTCTTGAAATTCTGGGGTATGAAACGTTGTCAAACAAACTACGTTATCAACGATCTTAAAGTTAAATCTAACGATTCAGATAGAAATCATGAGCAGAATGATATCGGTATAGCACGTCTAATCATTTAAAGTGAACTTACATAAGAAATACAGTTAGCAGCATGATGTTAACTGTGCGATCTTCCCGTGTATTAGACTATCTGAGTTGGAGTGTAAAGTGTGGTAGCCGTTGACCCGGACCACATGGTCACGTGGCTTTGTTTCTTGTCTGTGATTGGTGGGCAAGGTTGTAGAGCATAGGGGGACAGTGCTTCATGAGGGAGCAACGCACGGTATACTCTGCGTGTACTCGCAGCTTACCTTTCACAGGGAATAAGCCAGATAATTATGACGTCATGTGTAGTGTGTACTGTTATATACACGGCCATCCTGGATCTATGTTTCTGGGTTAATTCTTCCTATAAAAAAAAGAATTTAAGAAATTATAATCTGTGTTAGGAAATATGCTTTAACAATAACAGAACACTGTTGTTCTATTCAACATCATTCGTATCCCCGTTTTAACATTATACACGTAATGTGTACAATCTGAAATTTAGTCAATTTCTATGTTTTGTGCAAACTTTTTAATCCTTATCATTCTATGAGGTGTGGTAATATTCATTAAAATTAAATAAAATTAAAGCATTAAGTCAGAATTGGTGAAAGAGTTATTATACATTATAAAGTTTTTAGCTTTCCTGAGGAAGTTTAACTCGACAATCTAAGATATTTCATAAAACATACCTTATCGGACGCTATTTGACCGGACATTTCATGGACGGACATAATTTTTAACCGACATTAAAATGGATCTCTAGCGTCAAATTAATGTGCGTTCAAATAAAGTCCGGAAGGGAGGGAGGGAGGGAGGGAGGGAGGGAGGGAGGGAGGGAGGGAGGGAGGGAGGGAGGGAGGGAGGGAGGGAGGGAGGGAGGGAGGGAGGGAGGGAGGGAGGGAGGGAGGGAGGGAGGGAGGGAGGGAGGGAGGGAGGGAGGGAGGGAGGGAGGGAGGGAGGGAGGGAGGGAGGGAGGGAGGGAGGGAGGGAGGGAGGGAGGGAGGGAGGGAGGGAGGGAGGGAGGGAGTCTTCTGTTAAGAATAAGTCTTTGACTTTATTGACCCACATCGTCCATTCTTTGCCGAAAGATTCGTTCATTGTGATTTCTACATTGTAATGCATTTAATTAATCGAATTGGCTGAATCCAACCTGGTGAATGTCTTTGCTAATAAGAATTTATTTCTATACTGTAAGAGTGTATAAATTTATAAAGGCGTTTAATTAATCGCATTTGCTGGATACAACCTGGTGAATGTCTTTACTAATAAGACGTTTATCGTCGCCAGGAATGAGAGATTTGATTAACTTTTGTATAATTCGGATCTGTAACTTCTTCCCCCCAAGGTGCCATGCGGTATGAACAGTGGTGTGGTAGTGGAAGGGAAGAATTAGATTATCAGTTTAACTCGGGTCCTCTAATAAAAGGCGACTCCCCTGGAGTTACCATGGTTAAATCCTGATGGCCGAGACCGGAGACTGTCTGTTGGGTTTGGCACTATATGGTTTGGGTGATTATTTATCTGATGAGCTACTGCTCCTTTGCAGTCTTCTCGTCCTTGTGGTCGCGGAGTGGAGGGGCCGTCAACCCTGCCCAAACGCTTGAGCAGTTTTACTTTTACAGCTTTGCAAAAGCGCTATTGGAGTCGGATTGGCGCCTGCTTTATTGTTTATAGATCTCAGGATGGCGACCGCTGGGTATCGGGATTTGACCTCTTCCGAGGAGTTGTTGGGGCTGCTTTGCACGCCCCTGAATGGCCCTAACTGAAAAAATGTGACTCGTCGGACGTCGCTTTCGCTGGAGATGCAAAATGTGATAAGTGCGTATTTGAAACCGTTTGTTCAAGTAACTGTGATTTTGGAAAGAGAAACTGACTATGTTTCTAGATTTAAACTTACGAAGGGTTTACAAATTCGGTGGTTTTTTAAAATCCTTTGTTATCAAATCCCTAAACTGATCATGTTTCGAAGAATGTGACGCTCCTTTGTTTGACCATACCAATAATTTTGATGTTTGATTATTGTGCAGGACCCGACATGCGACACTTTCTGGGTCCTCCCTGACTGTGGACGAAGCTGCTAATTGGCATAATCTCTCTGTAATCTGTATGAGTGAAAGTGGCCCTGTTCTTCTTTCAGGGATTGGATTCTGCTTCTGTGGTTGAACAGGAGTTCCAGTCCTTAGTTGCCCCTTTAACGTGAGTGTAATGTCTTGTTTTCCGAAAGTCTCGTATAGTATTGTGGAGCAGTGATGCACGCCGCCGCCGGACGCCGCCGCGCCGGCACATTTTCACACGCCGCCACGCCGATACCTCTCAAGTCGGCGTGGCGTGAAAATTTAAAAAAATTTCAAAGCAGCTACTAGTTCTGAATTAGAAAGAGTATGGAGCCAGTCGGGGTTGATTTTGAACTCTAGGAGATCCAAATTGCATGATTGTCCAACGACAATGTTAAGAATTTGATTTTTCTTAAATATAATTGGGACAATGTGAAGTCATCCCTGAATGTAACTGAGTAAATTGAATAATGTTTCTTTTAACAAAAGGATCAAGACTTTTTTCTTGTTTTAGCCGTTTAATATGAACATTCCTATTTATTGAAACATAACAGGAATTAGGAATTAACAGGAATTAACAAAATTAGGTAATATTACAATAACAGTGATTAGGTCACATTACAATAACATTGATTCCAGGTATTGTAACACTTAAAGTCATTATACTCATGAAATTGAAAGTACAAATTAGAGTTTTCTGATGGTAGCATTATGGGGCTACTCGCTGCTATGAGGCCACTTCGTTACAATTTTTGTGGGCCTGGAAATTCAAACCTAAATTTTGACAAAATTATGTTCTACGCCGCCGAACGCCGCCACGCCGGGCCATTTTGGGCACGCCGCCGCCGGTTGGCGAAAAATGAACCGGCGTGCATCACTGCTTTCGCTAAACCTGCAAAATCTTTAATGTGGCTGCGGAACCATGACATGGCTCCTATGAACCTTTGTGCTTTTTTCCTAGTGTTAGGGACTGGCATGGTTTTAATTGCTTTTGTTTTTTTTTCTTCGTCTCCTTTACTATATTAATTCCGATATTCACTAAATTTTTTCGGACGATTATGGCCACTCCGTAAGGTTTACACACAAATTTTGTAGGGAAACGAAGACATGGCATAACAGTGCTATAAGACCAACGGGCTCCAACAATTACAAGATATGTGAATTGTGAAATTGCGTGAGTTTTGCACCTACTTCCGTTTGAGCATCCGCTCAACATCAAACCTGGTACCCGGTTGAAACTCCCGGCCCGTTACTGTAAACAGTAAAAGGCATTAACCATCCTGGTACCGAGCAAATTCTTACTTACTCTAGCAAATAGTGGTTCGCCGATTCGGCTGAGAGTCTCCTGGTGAGATTTTTATCTAATAAGCCTCCAAAACTATGTTTGTGTGTGGTGCGATTCATCGTCTCTGATGATACTGAGTTGGTTTACTGACTTTATTAATGAGGCGTTGATGATTAGATGTTAAAGAATGGTTGTGACTGTTATCTTGCAATAATACGTCTTTGTAACTTTTTGTCCCGCCGATGTGGTTCGGCGACGTTGAAGTGGTAGTAGGGGTGAAGAATTAGATTTAACAATTAACTTGGTACAGGGTTCTCTAATGAAGGTAGACTACCTTGCAGGTTGGCTATACTTTCTTATTTTGCGCAAGTTATTTTTTTGAAACTAATTCCTCCTGAACGAAATTGGAGATTGCCTGTTGGATCAAGTCCTGCCCGATGGTGGTTTGGTTGATGCTTTAACTGGAGAGGTGAATGGAATGAGGATCGGTGGCTTTTCACCAAGCTTTTAAAGTCTGATCTCAAATTTCCTAAATTGCTGACGGAACTCTCATCTGTTCAGCTATACCAGTTGTTTTGATGTTTGATATTTTTGCAGGATTCTGGCCCGGCCCTTAATGGATCAACTCCAGCTGTAGACCCTGCCGCTAGTTGGCCTAACCTCTGTGTAAGTGTCCCTGTTCGATTATATGTTATGACTAGGAGAGCGCACTATTGTAAATACAGAGTTTTGAACTGTCGTCCCTTTAACTATTACCTATTCTTTCAGGCCTTCGAAAAGGCTACGGTAGCCGCACAAGATTTTCAGACTTTAGTCGACCCTCTACTGGCAGTCGACTCTATTCATCCTACCGTTGGTTCCCCTACCCCTGCGTCTGTCTCTGGGACTCTACAGAGAGGGTTGAAGTCCGACCTACCTCAGCGCATTCCCCGGTCGTCCCCTGCTCAACGTCGCTACTGGGCTCGAGTGGACGCGTTGATTCACGTCCGCCTGTTATCAGCCGGGTACTGCGAGCTGACGATCCCGGAGGCTCGTGAGTTGTTAGGATTGTTGGGCCTTTCTTGGACCGGCCCTAATCATCAGAGCATATCTCGCCGTTTTTACTGGCGGTGGAAGAATATCAAACGTAAGTGTAGGAAACTGTCCGCTTACTTTGGATTCGTCCTCTCTTACTTACTACCACACATTGAAGCCCATGTTAAACCCAGGAGTTTAACTCCTGTGATTTTGCACTTTTTGACTCTTAATGTACGAACTATCTACTGAGCTATTAGTATTGAAGAGGCCTATATTGTGCTGAAATGATTCATTGTAGGACGCGGTTTTGGACCATCCCGCTGACGGCCACACCCCTGAGAAGTGAGCTGCTGTACTATTTTATGGTGAGTACTTTGAAGACTTACCTTACCCTACTAAAATATTGAGCATGCTCGCAACTATCTTGACTTGGACCCCTAAATCCTTTTGTGAAAGTCCTAACGTTTTATTTCCTTACAGGACAAGAGTGAGATTGGGAGAAAAGTACCGAGACCAACCCAGGCTGTAGCTGAGCGAAATAAGGATGACTTTAACTGTGGAAATTGTCGAATTTTGTTATAGAATGTAGAAACTGTGAAATGATGATAACTACGTAAATACTTTAGTGTTATGATTTTCGTTCGATTAAAACAGCTGTTTAATAAAAGTGTAAAACTTATATAACAACACAGTTAACATTTCCCAGTACGTATTAGTCCCGACCCTGGTCGTGAAATTCTACAGGTTTTCTCATTGGGGTACACACAATTTCAAATTTGCAATTACACGTGATGCCAGCCGGATGATACTAGATTGCCGCGTTGGCTAAGTCTAGCTGCGCTGTTAGTTGGGTTATCTGAGTTCTTAGCTGGTTGCGTTCTGTGGGATAAGGATTTTTGAATTGATCCGAGGAACCTAGTAACGATGTCCTTAATTCTGATCTATCTATCGCAAGTCATATTCTTAATGAAAATGGAACCTATCGGAAAGGCAAAGTATTTACCCTCTCTGAGCCGGTTATTTTCCTCCATGATCTTCTCTCCGAACTGAGCCACATTCTGTACGATATCGAGAGCTTGTTCCATTATTCTAAAGTGAAAAGAGGTTTACCGTTAAGACCTTAATCTGGTTCGAGGGACCATTTTGTAACGTTAGAAATCTAAGTCTATTTACTTGAATGTTTAGACAGTACAGATAGATGACTAGTTACTTAATTTAAGGGTGAGTGGCCTTGAAGGTCCCCTTGGGGCTTAAGAGGTTAATCCCCAGTTCAGTATGTAGTACGCCAAGGACTGTAAAAGATCAGAGACTGCTAGTGAAGGCGGTCTCTAGGTATAATTCAAGGTTGGACAAGTGAGACTCGTAGTTATGTTTAGTGAATTATTATAAGGAAGAAGTACAACACAATTACATGATCAAAGTCTCTCCTTCTGGAGAGTTACTACAAATTTATTCCTAGAGGCTGTCCAGTTAAGACTATGTCTCTCCCCGAAGGAAGAGCCAGACAATCTTAGAACAGGTAGAGTAGTAGAACTATTAGTCAATACAAACTCAAACCCGACTGGACACTTCTGAACTCAAAATCGCTTCCTTAAATATGAAATCTTTGACTCCTTTGACCCTCTTGACTCCCTTGACCCTCTTGACCCTCTTGACTCCCTCAGTAATCTTTGGAGTATAAGCTCCTGGTGTCAGGTTACATTGTGCGTTTAATCATCTGGTTGTCATGCCAACTTTAGCATTTAGCAAAAGGGCATCCTCGCGTTTAAGAGATTATAGTAAGAACTGCTTCTTACACGAGGCTCGAGAGTTATTGGAGCTGTTGGGCCATGCTTAGACAGGACCCAACCACGAGGACATAACTCGGCGTTTTTGCTGGAGGTGGAAGAACGTTAAACGTGCGTATTTAAATGTAATAATAGGAGGTGCACGATAAAATTAACTTGCTTGGATTTTGAAAATTTGTGAACCATTGTTTTCTAAAGCTTCTTACAATACTAAATTTATTATACCTTTTTGGAATTATTGATTAATTTCGCCTAGGTGCCATATTTAATAATGTGCGGCTTTTGCATTTTGGAGCTTCAGTAATAAAACTAATAAGTGTAAAAGTCGCGTAATTGGTAATTTGACGAAATTCGTTGATCATGATTTTTGTCGTATTATTTTGTCATATCTCAAATTCCTGATATGGAATCAATTCATACTGAAAATTTGTAAAAATATTCCAATCGGACTGTCAAAAGTGTCAAAAGACGTTGCTTTGAGCTGTAAAATAATGTTTGTAGCGCGATGCACTATTGGGTCGCGCGCGCATCCAATAATGCTTCTCGCAACCACACTCGTATGCAGATCGGCGAGATGCGAAGGATTGACATTTGACATTGTGAATCAACCAACTTATGCAAATCGGCGATCAGATGTAAAGGATTTTCATCGTCAATCAAGGTGCAAATTAGTAATTTTTAATTTTTATTTATCACGCGTACGCTTTTTATTTTTAATTTAATTTTTGATCTCACCTTTGACCTTGCTGTACCAAAATTTACTTGCATTTGTGCACCTTTGACCTTTGATGAAGGACAAGTAGAATTATACTGTTTATGATTTATAATCTTTGCATTTATCCACAAACTTGACCATTGTTAATGGTCTGGCCCGGCGCTTACTGGGCGGCGCGGCGCTCAGCCTGTCATTCCGCCGAATCTTTATTCGGCTATTATGTTTATATGAACATAATAGCCTGGTATGGGGTCCCTTGACGGATGTTACTCGTCTAAATTTCTTCGAAGTAGCGCGCGCCGCTTTCTTCTCCCGACATTGGACATGCGCTACTTCAATTCTTAGCACATGCCATCGGGAACCAACGGCGCGCGCTACTAGTAGCGCTTCGAAGAAATTTAGAAGAGTATAACATCCGTCAATCCACAAACCCGATGCGCCAATACCATGGGATCTGGGCTGCCGTTTTCTCATAAAATTAAAAGGACAAAGGAAGTACAGTTCATATTTGTAATTTGCCATGTTTCGATATATTGCGCTTTTTGCGTTTGCGTTTTTGGTTTTTTCTACGTTTTTTTTAGTAAGATCGAAAGCAATTATCAATAATTAGTCAAATTTTAAGTTGTCAGAAAAATTAACAATTAAAGCGTTCAGCCTTTCATATGTTTAGAAATAACCATTTTTGCATAATAATTAAGCTAATTTTTTATACTGGATGAACTTACTTCTTTTTCTGAGAAAAATGTGACTTACTTCCTTTTCTGAGAAAAATCTCTGTTTTATCTTTTTCTGAGAAGGAAACTGAATTGAATTAAGTCCAACCTGCAACCCTTATACTACATTTTTGAGATTGGGATTTATTTAAAATTTTGAAAATCGACCACAAAATTTTTTGAGGCCTAAATGAAAATTTTGATCACTATCTCAATTATATTCAGAAAATTCTTTTTGTATGTATGTACGACCGCCCACGTGCAAATCAGACGAGAAATAGGAAGTTTCGTATTAACCATAGTTACTGGGGTTGGTACACGTACGTGCACGTGCAATGATTGTTTTAACATCATTTTGATAGGTTTTGGTGATATTACGTTGTGTTTAGTGCGAGCAACATTTTAATCGGCTGTATCTTCGGTTGTGTAGGATATTTTTTTACGCGATTTAAACTTACTAACAAAAAATACTATTAGCGCACTTACCTGTGACCACGGGTTTTCTAGTATAATTATAATGTAAGGTTAAAATGTAATTATTGATTATACATCGATTCTACAAATTTCTTGTAGGTTTACAACCTACCGTACCAGTTGGACTCGTCGACGGTCTAATATTTGGACGGTCTAATATTTGGACGGTCTAATATTTGGACGGTCTAATATTTGGAACAATTATTTTACGAGTATCACCCGCTAACTTAACAGTATATTTCGCTCCAGACAGAAAGTAAATCACTAAAAGTAAATAATAATAAAATTGCGATATGAATTCATGTACATCAACATGCAACATGACTCAGCTTATTAATGATTAAATCATAATATTCAGCTGCAATACTGAACACTATACTACATTATGCTACATTATGCTATTATATATATTATATGTATATATATAGCATTCCCATGTCGCACTCAACTGATTGTTCCTCAAACAAGTGAACTTAATTATACTGAGCGGATGCACCTCATCCTGGAACGGTACGGAACCTTGCAAGCACACAAGCCTTTAACCTACCGCCAAAATGTAATTTAAACAAAACACACGTGTTTGGTGTTGAAGGCAAATTGCCTGTATCCTGAATGGTTGTTAAAAATACAAGGCATGATGTCAGTCACGTGACAAATCGTCATGCTCACTGATTGGTGGGGTGCAGTTAGTGCAGGTGCCATTATAGGGCGCATGCAAGCTTTACTCCGCTACTACTCCGCCTATGTGTGATGTGGAAGAAAGCAATTTCCTGTCCCTGGGTGTTTCACTGCATTTTCTGACAGTTACAGAAACTCACCTCTCCCACATTCTTAAATTTATTTATCCTGTCAAAAAGTCGAGTGTTTCATGAATTTTTCAGAATCCAGATGGATTAGACAAATTGGGAAAATTGTTTATAACTGTAAAAAATAGAACGGTTCGTCAAATAAGGTTAATTCCTATACTTTGATACGAATGAGGATTAAATAAACATCTTTCCCGGTTAATTTATAACTACGCATTTTAAGACGAGAATCCTCGAACATGGCTTTTCCAATCGCTCCTTGATCTTTCTCTGATCTCTCTCGAACATTTGTTTCTATATTAATCAGCCAATAGATCCACGTATAAAATACCACTTTACGGAATTTTACGCAGATCTAAATTTTCTTACTTCAATTCAGCTTCTATTTACTGATTGTAAAGTAAGATACCAATCGAACGTGCACTGCATTTCACTTTATCATTCTATTTTAGAGCTGCACTTACATTAACTGCAAACTGACTGCAGTGGCCAATTGAAAAGTAAGGTCACAACAGTTCAGGAAACCCACTCCAGAACTTCGGCAGATCAGTGACCAATCAAATCGCAGGACCACCGGCAAGTAAGAAATGGAACTATGAAGTATGTCGACCACCTCAATCACATGATGAAATAACGTGCTATCCAGCACATAAAACACAACTACGGATCAAGCTATGATCTGGAAGTGCTATACATGTGAGTTCCTCGCCCAGTGGTCTGCATGATGAATTAGCGACCGTTGGCACAATGGCCCTCACGATGGTGCAACCGTTTTATGCACCCGGGAACTACTGTGGTAAAGTCGCCAAAAGTGAGCAAAACAGTGTTACTTCACCCATTGTTTGAACACTGCACCACCGACAACCCGTCTAGCACATCCACTACTCAATTCCATATTTGCACCCTTGATGGAGGATAAAGGATGGGCTAGACGATGTCAGGTGTTGGCGACAGTTATCAATTAGTGGATCAATGCGTGGCTGCTGGCACACGACTGATGTATACCACAGGGGGCAGCACGACAACCTCTAATCGATACTTGTCAGCAGTTTTATATTGTGGTAAGAAATAATCCGCTCCATGATATCTGCCTATTGTATTTCTATTGCTAATACCATAATTGCATGGTTTGAAAAATGACAATGTTACATTTGTATCGACTGAGGCCCTGTTGAGGTAGGGTGATTAGACTTTTACCTGTATTATTTGAGGACCTAAACTGTAAAACTAAAGACCAGTATCTGTAACAAAATATGAATCCTAATTATATATGTTTAGTCACTTAAAAAGCCAAAGGAGCGAAAATTGGGCCCTATAGGAGTCTAAAATCCCTAAAATGGGGCAATAGAGCACTCCAACGAATGCTGTGGGGCTGTATGCTACTTTTCCCGCAACTTTTAAACCGTAATTATCTCACTTTAAGTAACAAAACTCAGCAAAATTGCTTCCCAAAATTGCGGTTCTTGGCTAAGTAGGAGCTGATAGGTTCATAATGGACTCTTAGCACTTGTTAAAGTTCAACACAGCGTCAGACACCAATACCCTGTTGAGTGATTTGTAATCAATTATCCCATTATGACGCCTACTCAATCCACCAATCATCACACGTGATACCAATGTTGAGATCCTATTCGAGGACTTCACTCGATTTATACCAAATTAGAAGTCTAATTGTTCTCCTGAATTGTATCTACTGTGCAACCTGCAGGCATCCTGAATGCTTAATCTGACCGTAAACTATTTATGAACCGGACCTACTCCCTGCGAATTAACAACATGAGTATACATTGCTTGAACTTCGGGGACCTTTCGGTCGGACATTAAAGTGCAAACTGAGCAATTAGTCTGTGGACAATAGAGATAATTCATCAGTTCGAAACGATCGGAACCCGAAGGTAGGGATTAAGCACTGACCGTGATGGAGCATTTGCCAACATTTGTAGCTAATTAAAGTGCTTAATTGTTGCCTCTGTTGATACTCACTTTCCATTCATGTTGATGTCTCGTGTCCTGGCCCTGCTAAATGCACGCATCACGTCTCTTAAATGTGACCCTAATCCTGTACATAAACTTATGTGAATCAGATTATTTTTAGTCTAACTTATTCGCACCATGTACGTCTTTACAGTCTAAAAATAATCAAGGGACCTGAGCGATGGATTAAAAGATTGAAATAAAAAAGTTAGTAAAACTAAACCGATCAATATTGAATATAAATGTTATACCTAACGTGAGCCGACGGGCATTGTTATCGATGGTCGACTAATTATTTTCCAACCCAACTTTACTTCAATCAATAAATCACAGGTTATGTAAGGTTTGAGCCACATTTAAAAAATCAACACCTCCAATTTGTCTGCCCCTGAGAAGGGGTGTCAGGAAGTGCCTCTGGACACGATGGACCAGAAACTCGTCAAATCTAATTCAATTACAGTTGCTGTCAGCGTTCACCGATAATTAGATTATTGACAGGCCATTGAGCGGTCAATAACCAGGTTCTCATTGTTAATTCACGACCCCTTGTACCCCGGCTCTATAATACTCTAGAGTCACGTCCTTCACTCTCCCTCTCTTTCTCTCTCTTGGGAGTAATATGACTTCACAATTTCCATGTGCACTCTGTCACTGTGTACTGCAAAATGACGCAACGTTAATTATCAAGGTACCAGTATTCTTTATAGTCAAGTGTTGGATTATAATGATGACGTGAGTATACCAACATCCTACTATTTCAAATATTTGCCGCCGCAATATTCCCGCTTCTTCTTACAGCTTTACAGGTGTGGCTTGCATATACTCACCCGCAATACTATATTTGGTAACGCAAAACCTGAGATTAACTTTTAAAATCTAAACCATTATTGGTATTGCATTACAGTATATAAATCTGTACAGATATTGTACTTTTGGTAAGCTGGCGGTAACAACACACTTCCTTGCAGCACGGAGCACTGGATCATCTGGGAGACCCGTGCAGCCAATCACCGTGCGGCATCTGAGTCGCTGACCAATGAGAAGACGCTTCTCCAGTCACGTGATTATCGCTGGCCAGTGAGAGAGCGTGGGTATGATAATAAAGCAGTGAGTAGGAAACGTAATATCCAGGCTTAAGCTGTTAGCTTCGCAGCAATGGGATACTATCTGTTGCTATTTATTTTGTGCAGATATATATCTTGGGGTAAGCCTAATATAACCACACCCTTTTATATGGCAAGCTTCCTCCTTGCCCCGGGCGGGAGGCAAGTGCTTGTAATATAACTTCATAAGCGAGTTAAAAGAATCATAAAGTTATAACATAAATTCTGTTCAAACCTAGAAAAATCTCTAATGAACTTAAAGATTAATTCCCTTATGTGATTAAAACTTTAACTTGATTAAAGGTAAAATAATTTAATATTGCTTAATCAAAAAATGCATGTGATAAAGCTCGAAATGAACTGTAATCGTAAGTGAAAACGGGGCAACACCAAAACTGGTTTGGTACCTGTTTCTGCAGATGCGATGAAACACTGTCTGAACCCAGTTTCTCATTACCATTCGCTCTAACTTCCTGGCCAGATGATTAAGATTTTGATTGGAAAATAAATTTCCCAGGACTCCAGGTCCAGGTCCGGCGCAGTTAGTTGATATCTTAATCGGCCGGGCAATTATAGCCCTCAAGGTTGTCTGGTGGCGAGTAGGACTAGTATAATTGTATTGCAGAATTCAGATAAGGAGAAGTTGCACTGATAAGCAGGTGATGTGATAAACAACCACCAATCTCGGAGCACCGTTCTAAGTGAAGTGCGGCCGATGGTTTGAGCGGGATTTTCAAAATAGAACATCTGCTCGAGAAACGTAGTAGAGGCTCTTACGGGCATTGTCTGCTCGATACGTTAGGGACCCCAGATACACCCTACTAGACGTATTTTTGACCGTAGAATCGATTGAAAGTGGTTTCAAGATGATTGGACTGATTTTTCTGGGGTAAAATCGCAAAAAACCGATTTTTGGGCCAAAAATAGGCCAAAAAACCATGTTTTTTGATATTTTGAGCAAGTTAATTTTGTTGGCATGTCGGCAAAACTTGCATAAAGATAGCTAAAAGACAGCCGCACAAGATTGTATAAAAATAAAACAAATCCCTCTATTTGTTCTGAGGTAAAAATCCAAAAAAGTGGTAAAAATTTTGACTTTTTTGCTTGAAGTTTGAATAATTTTTTGCAGTTGTATTAAATCAACCCAAAAATAGTCACATCGTGTTTGCCTAAATTTTTCCTTTCCGAGAAGTACCCACTTCATATACTTTATCGAAGTTTGAATATTGTCACTCCGCAAGCGTTTTTGCCAAATTTTCGACGCGCACTACGCGCAAAAGCATTTAGTTGTTATCAATTGGCACCCGCGCGTTCATCATAAATTTCAAACAGCTATAACTCAGCGAGATTATGTCCGTTCTAGCTCATATTTTCACACTAAATAGAAAATAATGGGAAAGTTAAATTTTTAAAGATTTATGCTATCAGCTTATTTCGATCATATTCAGGAACTGTTGAAAATTAGGTTCACGTCAAAAACAGCTAGTTGGTTCACTCCACTCACACACAGTTACACGTATGCTGTAAAACCGAACTGTTAGGTACCTGGCAGAGACCCAAATTCCAAAACTTACACTAACCAGCTGTTCTGTAACCTGTGATCATTGAGATTAGTTTCACATTTTCACAATGACAGTATTGTCAGGCTGGTCCGTGGTCTCTCTCCCTCGCTCTCCTCACCTGGTGTTAGAGCCTTCTCGAACAATTGCAGAGCTGAGCGGGCTTGCTGGCTATTGTACTTATTGTTCACACATTCTTGGCATATTGCCCGCGTGTGAGAGCCCAGGAATCACAGCTAGTGAGCAGTTATATAGCTATAGGACTATAACAAAAGATTCACCAGGGCCAGGATTCATCGGTTATCTTACCCGGCGGTGGGTGATCTATAACACGTTTATCTCATCCAGGGGAAAGTCTGGCTGGACGTCGACAAAGCCGTACCCGTGCTGACAATCTCATCGTATTATCATCATCAACAATCCTCCGTTACCAGGCCGTATGAAGCGTATTATATAAGCGATGGGTTGTATATTTTGTGTACACTGTCAATGTGCTAAATATTCAAATTTTGAATTCGGGCGGGAAGATTGTATAGCTAGTAGAGTGCTGATGCTGCAACACGGATATGTAAACTTACCATTGCTAAAAGCCTACATAATCGTAAAAACAGAGAGCTCTCAACAGTTGGGACTACTCCAACTTCTCAGCGGCGGCACGAAAGGGGAAAATGAGCTACTCAATATTCAGTTGTGCTCCTACAGTCCTCATCACTCCACAAAAACGGAAAACCAGACCTTATTTCCTGGGCCCGCCTTCCAGTCGGTGATTAAGCTTCCTCAGTGTCCGGTTGTCCAAAATCTGAAAATGAGAAGGGAGCTGGACGTTCGAGGAGTGATGTGTATCAGGTGCGTATTGTAACTGTATCCGGGGATTGCTGTATGCTGGCAATTACTCATAATTGAGGCTTGGTAATGGATTGCACATTGAGTGGGCGATGTTAACCAGGCATGTGCCACTATTCTTAAAGCCAGCAGGGTAATCCAGGTCGGCAACCCTATCCTGAGATGTAGCAAGCAGTCAACACCAAAAAATTACCACTTGATCTCTATAAAGAAACCCTAAAAGTTTGAGTGCATGATAAACCTAAAACCTGAAACCCTAACTTGTACCCGTCACCCAATCCTGGCAGGCTATTAATACAGCTGACGAGATCATTATACATTGTGAAAAGGGAGAACTATACGAACTATCATTTATCAGACCGTTTATTACCATACGTAGAGATTTTTTGGAATTTCAATGTAAAGTTTAGTAACCATTAATTAACATTTAAAAATGGGTGAATCATGATAGAAATTCCGTATTTCGCCGGTCTCCCTTTTTTCTAAATCGTGAGGAAAGCCCGCCCACATGATTATATTGTTTTATCAACCGAGTTTTACTTAATCTGTCATCAACTCTTTTCTTCCTACCCAATAAAATAACTCCAGCCCTCCTGCTAATGAAGCCCAATTATACCGCAAGTAAGTCAGACGTCTGTCGTACTGAATAATATTTAAATACTTCCATCAGACGGCTAGGTCTCCATCATGGAACTTACCCGAAACCAGTCCGCCGCACCGAACCATCAACAGTAAATAGAGTGGTACAGAGGGAGCAGTAGACAAGACACACAGTCGCTGGTAATAGTATAATCCTAAAGAAAGCAGGGCCATCATTATAGTGCTCCTGAAACTCCAATCAGCATGCTTTCTCTCCCGTAATGCACCTCATTATACTGCTTTCAGCGCAGTGCTATGCCCTAATAAGGTCTAATCGGCACACCTGTAATGCGGGGTATAATGACCGTATAGTAACAGCACAGCTCTGTGGCTGAACCACGTGACCTTTTGATAGGTCCCGCTCACTTTTAAATAGTTAAACGATGCACTTACCACTCACTCTGCCCTGCATTTTAGCGAACATTATCCAGGGGCGAGTAAGGGGACCCACAACAAGTCTCATCAAATCTGAGCTATGACAGGATAGGGGGTAAAGGAAACTCAGCTGGGGGCTCAGAAACGAGGGGTGATTAAATTCTAGGCTGACACAGGGGGTCTATTGTTAACGTGATTGGTAACTGAAGTCTCTGTTGGAGCAACTAGGATATGGTGGATTAAACAACAATGATCTATTAATAGCTACACCCGGTGTACAAGCTTGCAGCTAGCTTGCAGGTACACATACAGGCTTGCGGGGGTACCACCAGCCACACTGCATCCACGACATACCGCTACCAGGAAATATTAGGGACCAGGTTGGGAGCATTAGAGACCCTGCTGGTACGTGGGAGCAGCTCGCTCCTACTGCACTCTAATTGAGAAGCAGAATGGGCTAACAATGTAGCTAAGGTTTCAATTTCCAAATCAGTATCTCATGATTTGAGGCGTGGAGTGCGAACTAAGTAGTGTTATGACTGTGTGGCCAGCTGAAGGGCTGGAGATAGGAGTGGAGCGTGATCTACTGTGGACTGGCTGTATCACTACCATAACTCACCGGTTGGGGACGTCTGCCGGGTCTTTTAACACGGCTGTCTGCTCAACACACTGTGTTTAAAACATTGGGCTCATATAGTGTGAGAGATATTATCCAGATATTACACGTTCCCAGGACGATAATTTTAAAACGTTCTCCGAGCTAGCTCAACAGGTGGCTGAAAGTCAAGAACGGTCTCCGGAATATTAATTAGATTTGCAGGTTGTTAACTTATACACAAGTACACCGCTCCAAACAGTACAGCCTTGACACTATTCTAACAAGATATCTTAATGTATCTCTCTCTCTCTTTCTCTCTCCTGATCAGATACCACTCAACACAATGGAGCTCAGTTAAGCTCGTACACCTGAATCTCACAACAACCACTCTGTAACTGAGCTCTGTACTTTGACAGGTGGGATAACCAACTAGCTCCAGTTCACAGTTCAGTCTGAGTGCGTTTTGAAACCCAGCCCAGGAAACTGACCCGCAACAACCAATAACGCTTGTCAACAACCCGACACAGTATTGGTCCGCAATATTTGAATTTGGGCGGGCTGGTAATTCAAGACGGCTTTATCGAAAACTTGTGACGCATGTTTTCCTGTTTTCGGGTTAACACATGGTAATTTAACCTTTGTTTTGCCCTTTCTTGACCTGGCCAGATGTAGCAGAACGAGAAAATATGCGGAGAAGCAAAGACCGGCCGATGATTTGAGAGGCTCGAGAAGCAGCCTTAGATGAACGCGGAACGAGCAGGCACAGGTGGTCGGATAAAGGAGCAGGCTTGAGGGCTCCTTATGGTTCCAGGTGGATGTTCCGGACACCAAAATAACCGGCTTACTCCACCCTACTCCGAAAATCCTTTAATCACCAACTTGGAATTCTAAACTTGCTGGGGAAGCCAACAATTGAACCCACATTTTTGTTGCAGGTGTGACCGGTTCGGAGAATAGTTAAGATGCAGTCAACTCGGGTTGAACTAAACACGGGACATCTGTTCAAAGACGAGGAGGATTCTAGAATATTCATTGATATCAATTTCTCATGGTCTCCACCATCATGTACTTTGACTTACTTAATGAGGTCACACCTCTACTGAACAGATCGACTGTACTGTGGTATAATTATTTGAATTATATTGTTTAGAGGGGAACAAAGTAATACACACATATTCTTTGGTCTTACGAACAAGATGATGAATATACGAACATAAATATTGATCTCTCTTATACTTGTAGTATAATAATGTACACCAGTAATATATAAAACAAGAAATATCATTCATCTACCAATCTCAATATTTATTATTTTATACACAAGATCTACATGGCATATATAGCCAGTAACCAGACATTTATTAAGAAATAACATTCGCTATTAATTGTACTCAGATGTAAATATCATAATCCATCCCAAATCAATACATAATGTTGAAGACAAGCCAAGTTTTATAATGTTAATTTATCAATCAATCTCTTTAATGGTAACGAATTTGATGTGAAATGAACGATAAAATACGGCACACGTATCAGACAAGTACCGAGAAAATCTGAAGAAGGGACACTAATCATATGGTTAATTAACAGAAGGCATAGAAATATCACAAAAATACCAACAGGGCCCAAACTGACTCGCGATGCAATTAAATACATAATTTATCCAATAATCAAGGCCTACACAACACAATTTGTTAGCTATTTATACCCAGGAGCTTGGCTTTAGTCCAGGGAAGAAAACACAATTCAATGTAAATCTTTTTACCAAATTAATTACAGGCTAATGGCACAGAACTGTCTTTATAGCTGTCTATTCCTGGATTGGCGGGAACTTTAACAAGGTTACAGCCGTGTTTATGTACGTGGGTAAAATTGAGTGTAAATTCGTGGCATATTGGAAGGCACTAATTCACTTTATTGAGATCCATTAGCCTGTAATTGGATTTTGGTAACAGAATAAAGGTTAAACAAGGGCAACTACACTAAACGGACAAGTAATAAATAATACGAAAATAACACTTTAACTCAGCCAGCTATTCACAAGGCAGCATTTCATTATTTTACAAAATTAACATAAATAAATCAAGATAATATGATATATCCCGCAACATGATAAACAAAATAAGTTCGCTATGAAATTGTCTGTATCTCACAACTATTAGGACTGCTAAACCACAGTTTTTTACATAGCATCTGAACCTTAGAAGAGGTTCGAGGCGAGTTAGGGTCGAAGAGTTTGAAGCCGGATCTTGAGGGAGCAGATTTCCAGGTCCTCTTGATGCAGGGAGGAGGCGGGACATTAGGATCGGACGGGGACGGGAGGTCTGTTTTGTAGGATACAGCAGAAATTACGTGTCCTGTACTTTCCATTAACTGTTCTGTGTCGCTCTCTGTTTTGAAGCACTTGGCTGGATGTTCATCACAGTCTGCCTGGGGCTGGCTCCGTTTAAGACTTGTTGTGGATGCAAGGTCGTCACATTGTGGCACTTCAGCTACAGTTGCAGTACACACCGGTTCTTCAGGCTCACAGTACTCGAACAAGCTGCTCAGGTTCACTCTCCGTTTAGGAACGGACGGTCTCCGCTGAGTTGGTCTTTCTGTGGAAAGTGACAAGAATTTCCTGATGTCCGGTGACTTAGTTCTGGATAAGGCAGTTCTGGATCTAGTCAAATGCTTGGGTGACATATCCAGTTTCCCTTCCTTCGTCGATTTGTAGAATTGGTCCAGTCGAGGAGACTTAATCGGGGAGCTGTTGAGAGATCGGCTCCTAGTGAGCCTACGTTTTGGCATCTTGAAAACTTTACTAGGAGAACGGTACGAGTAACAGCTGCTAGAAAACATTGACAGAAATGGTCCACAACAGAACGCAGCAATAGAGATGTGTAGCGCGCGCTGTTTGAAATAATTGCAAGGTCGCGAGCCAATCAGAGCGCGGCTACAGCGCCTCTTCCGTGTGCGCCTCTTCCACATATATCTCAGTGCGTCACATGGGCTCTCACGTGACTCTGAGCAGAGTGCAAGGCTGCATTTGCTTCAGCCTTGCGTGGTAAATTAACGGTAACGTGCTACATGTGTATTGACCAGCTTTCCAACACAGACATTAGATTTTCACCGTTTTGGCAAACTTGGAAAGAAAGCTCAGCCAATTCAACTATTCGCAATTTCTTTAACTACTCTAATTTCTATACATAGTTACTTGCACTTATAACACATAATTTGTGTCTCAACATAAACTTACTTTAGGACTGTGTATCAGAGTAATGTTGATAATGTTTCCTTTAACTGTCCGTGCCCGTGTAGCCAGCTAAGGGCATTAAGCCAAACTGCAAACTCGGCGTTGAACATCAACTATTCACACCATTATTTTACTTAACGATGGTATAAAACCTGGCTCTGGTCCAAGTGTGTGCGTTCTCGGAGTCACTGAGCTTAAAGTTGTGTTGCCTAACCCTCATGAAACGTTGATAGATATTTGGCAGGGTTCCCAGAGTACAAGTAGCTTTATTATAGCTTTATTCAACTAGTAATTGGGCAAATTTAGAATGAAGCGAGAGCTAAAACAGACTATTGAGGAATGGAACACAGTATTTGATGAGACGAAGAAGATTTAGTGCATACACTTTGATACAATTTGTATAGATAATTTAGCGTCCACTTCAGAGTTACCACGATCAAACAGTGTGGATTTACTCAATTTAGAATTTAAGAATATAATAGCTGTACTTTTAACACATAATCATATGATTTCGAAGATTTGCAGGAAATATCTAGCTCAAAGCGTTGAAATCTTGGTCCCTCAACCGTTCATTCAGCCGATAGTTTAAGACAGGCATGGCCACGTAACATGGCATAATGTTTACAATGCATCTAGTTATCAGTTGCCGGAAGTAACCCTCCCTTGGCTGATATGACAGTTAGTGAGCATTATCTCCCGATTGTGCTCTATCAAATCCCGATCCTGGGGGTACATTTAGATGGGTGCACCCGTGCAGAGGAACATGGCCGCGTGTCGTACTGATTACTGACACTGTATGAATATTGTAATCGTGCATTAGTAATGAGAACCACACCGTGAGTCATCAGTCACAGAATCGTGTCATTAGCAGCTCTCAGTATTATACACGTTCTACACTTGATGCTTGTACTCAGGACATCATTGAATTGCTATCAGAGCAATCTCTCTTGCAGTCAACCTCGTCGTTTGACCTCATGACAGTGATCTGAAATGCTTGTACCGTGTACCAACTAGATGAGAGGAATAGTGAATACACAGACACGCAACATGATGCATAATCAGTGTGTTATGATTTACATGTATTTAATTAAGGCTGAAGCACCGTACACACTGCAGAGTGCAGACTAAATGCTACACATGCATAATGACATATTTGACACAGCCCTACTTGTAATAATTTTCTCAGATGACGGCAGGGGCTGGCCTGTTACAGCCAGCTTTACTAGCAGGAGTCGCTTTTAACCGGGCTATTTTTGCACATTGAGTCAGTCACAGTGCAATGTTGTTAACGTTTCGAGACAAATGTAACACTGCTAGAACGAACGTCATAGGCTTTTGAAACAGAAACTAGGAGTAAGAAACCCGCCAGGTTGAATTCTACATTTTTGGGATTGTTATACAGACTATTAAGAAACCATCCCAATGTTAAACACCCTATGACCAGATTTGATCGAGCTTCTCCTATAATTATAATGGGATATTGGAGGCCACAACTGAGACCATGTTTAACTTCTGATTCATGAGACCTAGAGTTCTAGTTGCTATCATAGGTTGCTATGCGTTACAATGCACGTGAGCCACACGAGCCAGGTTGCTTTGTAACTGCATTTACCGGACTCTCAAATCTTTTCAGCAAGCCATTTAACAAGCAATTTTAAGGGGCACGGGGGGCTAATAGTAATCCACACATGCTTTTTATTTTAAGGTATGCTCTCAAAGCTTTATCCACACTGAATAACAATGCAGCGTTTAACATTAGTCCCACCAATAAACCTTCCCGCATAATAACTCTCGCCATCAATTATGCAGTAATATCACCATCTATATTCTATAATCGCGTGGCTCTGTGGTTTATGTATAATCACGAGCTGGGACCTCGCTTTTATTATACCGGGCCGGAAAATCACGTTGATCTAGCAATGTCTTCTCATAATCACAAAGGAGGGCTCTCCCACTCCCAGACTACAGGCTATTTATATTTTAGCCAAACGATCTGCCGATGGCACGAACCGGCTATTAATATCATTCAATGATCTAAAGTTAGAAAAAATTTCGCAACCAAGCTTGAAATAGGGGCTACTGAGATGGCACGCACCTGAGAAATCATTTGTTTCTGCACAAGTGGCCGTTTGAACTGTCGGAATGAGGGCTTGGCTGGCCAATCATCAGCCATCCAACTCTTTCCAGGCACACGTCCGAACTCTGGTATATCATTGTTCTTAAATTTCTTTTATCTCCAATTGGGTTCAACAATACACGATCAAGGACCTTAATGTTAATAATTTTATTGGTGTGAGAGGTGTGTGTTGATGCTTTTGTTTAAATAGGTGGCACACGTTTGAAATCAATGCAAATATAATCCTGATGAGGGGAATCACGTGGGGTACAGTGGTGGTTACCATCACTGCCACACAGCTGCTTTACAAGTTGGCGGGAATATTTGAATATGCGAGTTAAACATGCACTGCGGGGGGAGATGCACTTGAAATGCATGTCACGTGATATGAGGACTGGTTGCTGATTGGTTGGTTGTTGTGAGAGCAGAATTATGATTGGTTAGCTGTCACCTGCACGTGCTTTCAACGCCATGTCACGTGCCGTCGATGAAACGATTATATTGGCCCATTCAAATATATCGAGAATTGTGATTGACTCTGGTGCTATAAGCGAAGCGTTACATTTGACCGTGCAATTGTCTGTCGAGAGTAAACGATGATTGATGGGGCAGGACAGTATTGTGCTCAGATAATAGAGAAGTCGAGGCCGGCAAGTTCGTTAAAGGGACATAATGATAAACTGCTGGGGTGCACAATGCAAGCACTTCTCTAACAATAACCTCCAACTCAGTACTTAGTCTGGTCTATGAAGTCAGCGAACCATTCACTGAAGTGAGATGCCAGATCATGTTAGAAAACTACAGCACTCCCAGCAGGATTAGCTGGTTAATCATTTTAAAACCCAGACTTAGTAGGAACATTTAGTGCACGTGAACTTCTACTTTTGAGTTCCTCAATACGAAGTTGGAGGCAACATCGTCCTGAAAAGCCGAGCCATTTCAATGCACACTTAGCAAGTACACGCTAGATTTGCCTCCATCTTGACGAATAAGCTGCTTTGTGTCACTTGGAAACAGTTCGCAGTAGACGGAGATAATGAGGATTAAAGATCTCGCGTCGGTATTAAAATTTGCACCCTCTTGTTGTAAATTTGAGTAGCGGAGTTTCACAACAGAAATTCGGAATATAATCAAGATCGTATAAGATATTATGATACTGATAATTTACAATCAATGATAAATATTTTATACAAAAGCTCTGTTGATTATTATAAACCTGCATAAAAATCAATAAATTAGTATGTTCATTCCGGGTATAAAAATAATTATCTCAAAAACAAATATGTCCTGAAATTGTGTAAACAAAAGTAGACATAATGTTAAACCTAAAAGTAAAAAACATCCACTAAGTACAAATGCTTGTGTACAGTCAACAACGATACATAGTCTGTTGAAAAGATTTACAAACTCACAAAAAATTAAACTTTCACTACAGTAATAACGTTTCTTTTCCGTTAAAACTTAACCTATAGATTGCAATTTCTATTGTTCATATTCGTTGTCCATATTTGTTGTCCATATTCATTGTTCGTATTCATTGTCCGTATTCATTGTACGCCTTTCGTGATCATCCTAGAATGTAACATTGGGGCAAGACTCGAGTCGCACCCCGGAATTTACTCGAGGGTTCGTGAGGGAGACTGGGATCCCGTTTAGGATAGGATCTTCTAAACATCCCAGGAATTGATCTGAAAGAAAGCAGCAGTTTAACAAGTGCAGCTTGTTGTATTAAGCTGAACGCATTTCATTATTCTGTATAATATATTATTTTAACAATTAACTTTCTAACAACACAGAACTCATTAGTACAGGAATCCAGGCTTCAGAGTATGTGTTGATCATTCCCCCCAGAAACTGGGTAAATAAAATATGCTTCACTAAAACTCACTCTAAATTACCGGTGAACTTCATGTTCATACTCACTATTCAGATACTTCATTCACACTACACTCATGTTAGTCACACTACACTCATAACTCATGTTAGTCACACTACACTCAGCACACTACTCACTATACTTCTCACTGTCTCCCTCACTATAACTCATATCACCTCCAAGTCGAAGAGAGACTGGATCGCTTGTCAACTTCACCGTTACTTCACTTTCATTGTCATCCACCTGAAGAGGGAATATGTACTATTAAGTATTACTGGTAAAGTCACTGGTAAATTTACTGGTAAATTTACTGGTATAACAAGTAGACTGCATGAACCTGATATTTACTGAAATTTTAAATCGCATTTTAGATATTTTATAGAAATAGACCAATGAGAAATTTTTTTAAAAACCAAGTTAGAATCACTAATGAGGTCTATTCAACAATATTAGACATTACTTTGAATGTTTGATGAATACTAACGCCTATAAATTGCCGATGCTTTGAATTCTGTGGCGGGAGTTCTAGTATTGTTGCATTTTAAAAGTTTAAAATACCAATAGACTGTCAGACCAGCTAGTTGAAAACATATTGTACACATCAGACCAGCTGTTCATCGTATGACTCATGACAAAAACAAAGTACTTGTTCTGGAGTTTTTATAGTACTTTCAAATTCACTGTCAATCGTCACATTTGAACAGGAAGTAAACAAGGATCTATTTGTTTCTTGGAAAACAGGCATGAATTTCACGCTGTCTGACTATTATAACATTTCCACAGAGTAAAATGCCATATATTGAGATAATTCGTGCGAGTATTGAGTAGATCCACATAGAATGTCTCTTAAAATGCGATCTCGTGCTCTCGTGATCTCGTAAATCTGGTAAAATGTCGACAGTAATTTGCTACGTCGACGGTAATATCATAACACGTCAGACCTCAGTATTCCACATTGAGTTTCTATCGGTAACCGAGTTGTATATCCACCAAAATTCGATTGTCCTCCGATATTACGAGGTTTCTAATCTTGTTTACAGGGAGATGTGGGCCTCAACACAGCTTGTAAATCTAATGATTATACCTCGATAATGGCCCTGGTCCCAGGACATGGTGAGGGGGTGCGAAGAACCATGACCTCCACCAGATCCAAGTTAATTAACATCGCTTGTTTTTATCAAAAGTATCTCTCTTATCTCAAGGGATCAAACCTTAGAAGTAGCAACTAAAATTGATAAACTACTTAGCGCTGTGAAAGTGTGAAGATAGCTACACATGATAAAACTTACCGTCACAGAAGCAGAGCCCGAGTTAAGCATCACAGTAAGGTGATGTGGGGCTCCATCACAGAAGTAGAACGAAGTAGCACCCTCCACCGGGAACAGTTCCTCCGGCTCCCCACCACCAGCACTTATCAGCATCTGAAATGGAGTGGTCGTTATGTGTCAACCGGGGACCTTATCAAGATTCAAAAATAAAAAGACCTGTCATCCGTACTTCCATAGCTTATCTTTAAGGAGCCGATGTGTCAAAAATTACTAGGTAAAGAGGAAAACTGGAGGGTTTTGTTGGGATTTCTTCCCTGTCATGAGTTCAATGGGGTGGTGTCTACAAAGTGACGATATTTTCCAATGAAGATAACCTGATAATAATCATAAACGCTTTTCAATTCGTGGGAATAGGTATAATATTGGCGCCAAAACAAAATTGGGAAAGTTTAAACCCACGATTTTAGCGCGAAAATGAATTTAAAAAGAACACTTTTTGGCGGCAAATAAGTTTTAAACTTATTTACCAAGAGTAAACCTGTTAATGGTAGAAAACCGTACCGGTGCTAGATCTTTCAGCACATTTAGAAAATAACCTACCGAGCATCTGGCTTCACATTGTCTTCTGTATCTACTAAGTCCATGTACAAACCAGAAACCTTTCTCCAAAAGGTTGTACTCGAACCCATATCCGTCAATTGATGTTGTGAATAAGAGAACTTAAAAGTGACCAATGGGTTTCTCCGCCGCTATCCCCCGTTCAAAATGGTCATTTAAAAACGCACATAGGCTGCATTAACAGATTTAAAACTGTTATTTACTGTCTAATGTTTGTCGGATAGGAGCCAATAACGTGCAAGACGTTGGACCAGGTCCAGCGACCGAGAACCAGATGGCCACGGTTTAAAAGAGGGCTGCTCTAAATCTGCATCGTTTTAGATAAAAGCAGGTGGTTGTACCTCACTACCTTGATTGTGTTATCTTTTGTCGACCAGGACTTGTTAATGAGGAAATTAACAGATTAACGCAAATATTCAGGGCTACCTTTTGAAGTGTAAACGAGTTTAATGAGATGGTTTGCCTGGGGCTACTATTATTTCCCGTGAATTAGATCGTTGCCGAGTTTCTTCAGCAAATCACAGGGTTAAACTAGGTTAAACTGAAGAATATTGTGGCCAGGTGGCCCTGGAATACAGGAACAGGGGTACAAGGGTCGCGGAACAAGTCCTTAATATTTATAAACATGTTTGTAAACACATATCTACCCTCAAACATTGCGACATAACATTGTGGTACAATATATGAAATTCATAATTTAGGGCGTGCTGCAGAGTGCAGTCTTTAAAAATAAAAGTTATATGGATATTGAATATGCATGACGACGATTATGTTGAAACATCAAACAGGTGATAGCGCATAGTTGAACAACCTGACAAGGGCTATTTCGAGAAATCAAACAGAATCACGTACAAACAAACAAACAAACAAACTCACCCTGTAGTTGTCAAGAGAGATTTGGAGTACCACGCTATCCTGTGAGTCCAGCAGTGTCATCAGGGTGCCAGTTTGGCGACTTGATTTGAAGGTCAGCAACAGCATCGTATCAGTAGATATATCCACATCTGAAAAATGGTTCAATTTGGTTACAGCTGCGGTAAGATGTGTGATAATTGTATGATAGGGGGTCAGAAAAGGGGTCAATAGTTTAGGGGGTCAGAAAAAGGGTAAGGCTCCAGGAGAATGTGTCGGGTAGAAGTCCGACGTGTGACTAGTTTCAAATTTTTCCTCTGGAAATCCATGATACAATGTGTTTGTTGTATGCCGAATGTATGCTAAATCTCCTCTATGTGTTTGTTATAGTATTCCATAGACAGACGGCTAATTGAGCACTGCGCGTGAAGTCTAAAGAAATAAATAGGATATGTGGCTGTCAAAGAGGAACTGCCAATAGTACAGATATAAAATGAGTACTCTCGCGTGCGTTCGTGTTTTTAGCTCTGGCTCTGTTGAAGTTAAAGGCCTAAACTTCTTTGTTAGGGTAAACACGTGGATATGTTAATTAACTTTTATTTCTCCCACCGGCAGCCTACATTCTGATAAACATTTTGTTATGACAATTGCATCATGCATAGTTATAACATGATATGTTAAAATATTTCTGAAAAGTCTAGTTCCAACATGAGACATAGGAACAAATGAGTGTTTTTAAAGGGGTACCTCAAGGCTCAACCTGAATATTGGCACTGCTGTTTAAGCTTTTAAAAGAAGCCCCCGCCAACATGCTCTCAGCTCAGGGCTGTATAATCGAGTACTGGCCGGCTATTTATAGAGTCGGTATCCTATCAGGTGAATACAAAAATATCATATGTTGCAAGGACGTAAAGGTATGGAAAGTCTGTTAAGAATGGGCACGTGTATCGCTTATTGTTGACACATGTTATAGGTTTAGCTGCAACTATACTACAAGGCTTCCCGGAGTTCGTTCAACAGGGTCTCCACTTCACGCTGTTATAAAAGGGTGCACTAGGTGGTAGACTTAGAGTCTGATGTGGAATATTACGGAGCGGTTGTTGTACTGTCACTTTCACCTCTGATCCGCTTCATCAACACCATCACTTAATCAGTTTAACGTCATTGGTAATTTAACAAACTGGTATTTTTAACTGGCCGTTTTAACGAAGCGCACCCGGGTCCCGTGCTTATCGCTGGAAAACTATTGGTCGAAAAGTGGGTAGAACATTTAACATTTAACAAGGTCAGATAATAAGGTACCAATTTAATGAACTCAGACAATCGGGCATCAATTTAATGAAGTCAGACAATCAGGCACCAATAGCTTTCTAGTTTTTAGTTCTACCTTATCGTTAGAAAGTTATTGGTCGAAAGGAGGGTAAAAATTTCAAATTTAACGAAGTCAGACAATCAGGTACTACTTGTGAGGAACACATTTACCGGTTGTTAACCCTTAAAGATTAAAGGTAAATAGGGGGCGTGGCTCGTGAGGGGGGAGGGGGGGGGGGGGGTGAGGGTAATTCGGTGGTGAGAGTAATTTAAATAAGAGGTAAATTTGTCTATCAACTGCAGCTCAATATTACTAATAACTCAATGTATAGAAAGCATAACAGTCGAGTTTATCCCTCATATCACTCTCTTTCTCACCAGGAATGAGGGAAGAGTCGCCGTTAAAGAAGTGAGCTGAGGACATGGCCCCTCCCTCCGTACACTGCGGTACATTCCCCACAGTCGTGATGGTGGAACTGTCGTAGGTAGTCCTGTCTAGCATAATACCACTGATACATCCCACAAACTCCATGTTGAACCCGAGACTCTGAGGATAGAACAACTATATTAGGAATTGAAGGGAAGTGAAGACGGTAGGAATTCAAGACTAAACGAAACCTTAGGAGCGAACAAATTATTTAAGACAGCTGTAATAAGGACTGGTATTTGACCGGATATCCCCGGCTGCATTCCAGGAAGTTTTGTTACCGTACCTCGTCCTGGTTTACTGAGGGAGGTGCTCCTCCGATGCAGATACCGTTACTGCACGAGTCTAGCTCGTCTTCACTCACCAGAGCAAACCCGTGCGAGGTCCTGCCTGACCGTTCCATCACGCCTGCAACAAATACCATTCAAATCATTGACCAAATCCTTACAGTGAAATCTGTCTTACAATTTAGATTTGCCGCTTATCAAACATTTGTGTCTCAAAGTTTAGCTTTATTCTGTCGATTCATCACCAAATTGGGCAAATATTGCTCAGTTATGACGTTTCAAAATTCTCACCGCTGTCCTTAGATTTGTCCACTATCAACTCAACGTTGTAAGCTATTCTGGAAAATTTAACCTGAAATAAATAAGAGTTTAATAATTGACATGCTCAATGCTGAGGATTATAATTATCAGAATTGGAGTCGGTACAAAATAACTTTACTGTACAGTATTTACCTAGTAGGTAGGTTCAAGATTGTAAGGAATCAAGTAAGTCATATTATCGCCGAGTGGGAATATTGGCACGTGGTATTGAAACTATAATCTGCCCTATCTGGTGTGACGAATGCTCGTGAAACTGGTTTCAATTCAATGAGCACCACGCCAACATGGGTCCCAGATCCTAATTCCTACGGTCTGATTGAGACCCCCTTGTTTGAAGGTGTGAACCACCTTCACCAGTAATTGTCAGTATTATTAACATCTCGTGAAACTGCCAAGTCTGACGCGCTGCTACTGGTGGGTGAGCGAGCGAATAGTAGCTGATACTAATGCTAAATAGCAAGGATCTGCCGCGCGGCAAGTAAGTACCCACAGCGCACGTGGACCCTAATTTAATGCACGATAGTAGCGTATCAAGTAACAAGGGGCCTGATTATAACCCGGCACGGGCAATTAAACAGCATTCGAATAACTGCGTGGAGTAGTGCATGAGCTTGTTACCGAGCATGCCCTTCACTTAACGAGCATCTGTAGCTATCTTGCACCGACAATTTAGACACAGAACCACTGTACGCCTGGAGATTGACCTTTGTGCCGGTGTCATTAGCGGGATGAGTCAGGTACTAATCACTGTATAATTCGAGGTAAGTGGCACACAGCATTAACCCAACTGCATCTTAGAAGACTGAAATTATTGTTCAGCTCACAGATGCAACCCTCATTAATGTCAATTAGGACTGGTCAAATTTCAATACAATTAAGTTAGTGGGCAGTGATGCTCTTTAGGACAAAAAGGTAGTCCCCATTTACAGAGACTCATGCATATGCAGATAGAAACGGAAACCCGGAGAGACCTGTTTACTTAAACCACAGAGAATTAACCCTTTAATGGGTTTCCTGACCCAATTAATTTCTTCTTGTATAAGATTAGAACAGTAATGAATAAAAAGAAACAATGAGACTCAGTCAACGAATGGCGTCTCGTGACTCACCACGCTATTCGTTGCCCCCCCCCCCCCCCCCCCCCCCCGAAACGTCAGTAGCCCCTAACTGTCACTCAGGACGTAAAAAGGGAAGAGAAACTATAATATTGGTGAGTGCATATTGAACTGATAAAACATTCGTCTCAAGTTGACACCTCGGTTTGCTCTTCTCCTAAATATGCTCCCCATAGTGTCACTCGTCTGTCATATTATGGCAGATACCTTTCAGATGAACGAGCAATGACCGAGACATCAGACAGGGTGAGTGGAAAATTGGGGTTTCATTTGCGCGCCAAAGTTTCATTTAAATGGTGACTCATCTTATCGGTGATATTAAGGATATCACGATTATTCCTGTTTCAAAATTATTACACACGAGTGACACATTGGGGACTGGTGGAGATAGCAGCAAACCCCGGATAAGTTCGCACCAAAGTGTCACTATAGACAAATGTATGATATGTGGACCTCTTGATTGCAGTAATAACAGTATAATGTCTAATTTCTCAGTGGTATGGGTGAAACTATTGTGGCCTTAATATATTCATCCCTAAATGTTAAGATCCTAAACAGGGAGACAATTAGGACTCACCCTATGTGGAACCCCATCGTTGATGCTGCCCTCCCATGTCAACTCCATAGGTTTACCTCCCATAGTGATAGACAGAGTTACCTGAAAGTGGTTGGAAAAGTGAGCAGATTTAGGGACAAACCGTCATTCTAAAAGGAAAGATAATGTAAGTAGCTAGCATTTAATTTTAAATGTGGTTTTCACTTTTCAGCGAACCTTTTCGTCGTTGAACTTGAGAATGATTTCCTTTCCGTTAGCACTGCGGGCGAAGAACAGGACACCAGAGCTGGAAACTGTTGACACGGAGAATTCCAGCACGAACCTGGGTAACTTAAATCAGTCTTAAGAGGTGGATTAATTTCGTTATTGAACACATTTCGATATTTTAAAATCAGTAGTCGGTGCCATCTTTTGCGGTTGGTTTTTATAGTAGAATTGATAAGATTTGATATCAGAATCTTGCCATAATTCTGGTATACACTTATACAGTGGGAAAGCAGTGGGAAAGCAGTGCTGACTGAATGACAGTCAAGTAACAAGCACGCACATTAGACGACCTGCACTTGTGCAAGATATCACGTGCACTGGTCACTTGCAACGCATCTCAACTCCCCGCACTATCTAGGAAGTTTGTACATGAGACAAGGAGCTGTAGGGCGGGCAGATCTTGCATGTAAAGTACAACGGTTTTTTGAGAGATGGTGGTCCTATACTGTCATGCACTGTCATGCAGCAAGAGCTACAAGTACAATGTTCCCGCCCGCTTTAAATTTAAATCCCCGTTTAAAGGTAGGCATTTTTATTAAGGTCGCGAAGTATCGAAATAGATCATGACCCTATGATTCATACATGATAAATAAAGATGCTAAATTTAAACCAACTTTGTAATTAAAAGATTCGTCCGACAACACTAAAGTGCCATTTTGGATACTCGATAAGCTATAAATAATTACAAATAATCCTTACCCTAGGATCAGTCTAAATTCTAAAATATAGCCAACTCCTACCTGATGTAGATAGAGTTGCTCCTGATGTTGTCAATCTTGAGGAAGTTCATGACGCCACCCTCTGAAGATACCAGGAAACTATCAGGAGCTGTGTTAGTCTGGTAACTGACGCACTTCAACGACTCCAGGTTGGCTATCTCGAACTCAGGGGTCATGGTAGAGGCTCCGGCTGTGACGGGCATGTCCGTGGGTCCGTCTGCTGCCAGGCCTGTAGGGAAGGGAGGTTTAGTACCAGGTATTTGGCATTCCTTTAGTTTTCAGTGCTTACACAGCTCCATTGGTATGAAGGTGCAGAACCTTCGTAGGATATGCCACTTCGGACTCTCATCCAGTCCGTGCAAAAGCTAGTGATTGTTACTTGTTAGGGGCTGGTATTAGACTCTGATTCATGGTACTGTAAGCCGTACTGTTTGGCTGTGATGCTGATATATAGCTGAAGTATAGCTGATATAATATAGCTGAAGCCATTTCGAGCACGGTCTATAATACCGACTTCTCAATACAGAATATAAACTTTAGAGATATTTATCGTGAGAAAGGAGGAATATTTGTTGGCTTAGCAACACATAAAGTTTGATTAACGATTGCATTGCTTCTTCTCGTGAGACCGGCTAATACCCCTCAACCACGTGACTTACCACGTGAAACTAAACAGAGCGCTTATTGGTCGGTTTACAGAGCTCTAAACTCTGATTGGCTGTTTGCCAGCACTCCTGCCAACTCAGAGCTGGTTGGGGTTTCTAATTAATTAAATATCGGCGATTCGGAGCTGACGACTGTTTGTTGTTTACATGCAGATTGCTGGAGGTGTGTCGCTATGGCAACGTCAGTAGACTCCACACGACAGATTGCTGATTGGTGAGGGGTCCCAAACAATGCGAAATATGTCACTGTCAGGGACAAAACATGTGCCTGGCCGACCCCCAGAGTCGACAGCAGCTGCCAGCCTGCATGTGGGGGCCTGGCCAGGAGCCACTTAGCTCGTGTGTGCCACAATGGGACCTCAAGTAGCTTCTAATCAGCCATGTGTACCAATGTCCAATATTGCTATACTGTAGCCACCTGGACACTTGATGTGAAGTGAGGTATAATCAGGTATACTGACTAGATAGTTAATGAAGGAATGTTACTGATTGGATTCCGAGCACGCTGTTTATTATAATTGGGACTGCACCTGCACCTTGAAAAGCACTGCACCGTATTATTTAGGGTGCATGCTGTCTGGTACTTGCGAAAAGATTGTAACCGTGATGTAGCCAGCAGCTTACAAAATTCATCAAAAGAGTGAGCCACGTGATAGCGACTCCAACCATCCACAGTGCACTTTCGGGCCACAAGGGCCTCTCATAGGGGGGACCTTAGAGCGAGGATAGCCAATCAGAGAGCCTGCACGTTGCACGTGCTACTTAGAAATATTGCGAATAGCACGTGTCAAATAACTCGAACCTGCTTTGTCAGGACGCTGATGCGATTTGATAGCACATGGAACCCTTTCAGAGAGACAATAGGGAAGTACGATTAAAATAACAATAGCATTAATAGTAGATAAAATGTGCATGACTAAAAGCATCAAACTTACTTTACAGAGCTATTGATAAAGTGACAATAGTGATAATGAGAACCTTAATTGTGACAGAGTGCATGCCACTGGGTCTGAAGAATAAAAAATACAAATGGGTCAGCTTCTTACTTTTTATTGTTCGGCACCGATCAAATATAACATTCGTCTTCGCAACAGCATCGTAGGCGAAATTGAAGATCCTGTTGGGATCAAATAAGATCATGTCATATATTTTCTACAAAATGAAACAAGATAAATAAATTTGTTTATTCAAGTGAACTAATTAAGTAAGTTTAAGTAACCAGATTATAAAACAAACTTGTCCTTGATAACGAGGTCGCTGATACAGCCAGTGTAGCCATATCCCCGTATACCCAGCTCCGCAGGCAAGAGACCCAAATACAATGCCTTACCGGAATCCACCTCGAACACCTGGGATTCTCCTAATATCGAACCGGCTTCTTTGGTATCGTCCACAAACAGAGATACACTGTCGGGTGAGAGCAGTGTTAAACTGATACAACTCTAGAAATGATTAGAACACGTGCTGCTTCATAGATGATAGATATATAATAGAGCCAGTTAGATTCCTGACCTACTGACACCGTCCAAAATTTGATTAATTTAAAGTCCAGAGTTGGAAGCTCTACTATATCTGGCTTTCCACAAAGGAAAGTGATTGCAAACCTGTCAGTAGATATGAGAATCCTTATAAATCGTTTTGAGCCGGTATCGATCATAGCGTTGCTTTTCAGGATGAAGGGTGTACCGCTTAGAACCAGCTTTATGGCAAGTTTTCCCTCCTCAACCGATACTAACAGATAATCGCTCTGTGGAAGCAGTATTTACAAGTCATTCCACATAAATTTGTTTTTAGCTGTAACAGACGGACACTCTAATTCAGCTCAAACGATTTTAGTGCAATACTAAATTTAGGAAAGCCAAGAGGCAAAATATACATTGGGCAAAAACAAGTTAAAAACACGACATCTAAACAGTAAATGTATTTTCACCAGGATTATAAAAATCAAACCTCGCTGTTTCCTATGTAGAGGATATTCCCAGACCTGGCAACTGTTGCCATGACGAAGGATATGGGGCCCATTGCGGCGTGGGATAGTTTAACTGCTCCCTCGTTCTTCAAACTCAGACTTCTTACCATCTAGGGGAAGTCAATGTTCAATTCAGACCACTGGACTAGTCACACAAGGTCATTGCCATGTTTTTAATTCTCCCGAGCTTTCGTGATTTAAAGTTTATCCTTTCAATGAAAGCTCAACTTTGCATAACTAAACTAACACTCTAATTTCAATATACCGGTTCCGAATTTACGGGGATCCCCAATAACCATTACCTTGTCAGGGCAGCCGTTCTTAACGTTCCTAGCCGTGGCCACGTTGCTCTGTCTCAGGACCACGTTGTTGATTCTCTTGGGGCTCATGCACCCCGTGAAGGGAACTTGGGTGATACCACCTTCCTCAAATACGCTGAACAGTTAGAGGATTAACAACGGACCTAGCTTGAGCAAGAGCCATAAGGAGGCACATAGCTATTGTGTAATAGTTACTCTAGCAGTAGTATATTCAGACCGATCCCTAAAATCATACACTTCCCTGCTTGAGAACAGTACTCAAATTTCAAGATTTTACCTTGGGAATCGGCTCATGACTTTGTTTGGAACCATCCCAAAGTACGTCTTGGAAGGCGAGCGATGTCTCTCAAACTTCAAAGAAGCCTCCACCTTTTCCCTCGAAGTACCCTGCGGAGATTTAACCTGCATCTGAGCGAAGCCGGTACCCGGATTTCTTCTCTGTACGTAAGCGGACAGTTCCCTCGATAACATATCTGTAAAAATATAAACTTACAGCCGTCCAATATTATATTCGTAAAACTTACTTTCTAAAAATAAACGATCATATCAAAACGACCCTATAAAAAATACCACTATTAAAGTAGAATAAAGATGTATTATTAACCAGCAAAGTTATCATCGCCGTCAGGGGTAACTGCGACAGAATCTAAACCACCATCAGCGTTGGTATAATGTAATCTCATGCTACCCTCAAACAGATCCATCGCAAACACTTCCTGATTTCCTTCCTGAGAGTAATCAAAATAAAGGACAAATAATGAAATAGTTTTACCAGAGTCGATACCTACTTATTCGGTACGTCAGGCACTTGTCAAGATAACAAATGTGTTCTCATGGTGTAGGTACTTACATATTCGGAGCCCTCAGCATAGAACATGATGAGACCTTCCTCAGATGCGGTTTTGACGTTTAGAGAGGTGGTTCTAAGATATGGGTTCTGTCCACGCATAGTTTGGAACGCTAGATACGAGTTGTCTCCGTTGAAATAGTAGATATCTTTATCGTCCGATATCATTCGGTCAGCCCTGTGTTGAAGCGGTATTATTATAACTTTATTAGCTTAACCCATTAGGGACGATAGGGTCGTTTACGACTCACCTTTTCTAGAGGCTATAGAGGACAAACCAAAATACTAAACGCCACGAATCTTTCGCACATATGCTCAAAATTTATTGGGCTACATTATTGACTTTCCAGTCGAGACCCAATTAATCACTAACAATTAAATAATTAGACTAATTAGTCGTCATAATTGGAAAATATTTCACTTAACTTCTTGCCTTGATTGGGACATTTAAACTTTATGTAGGCTTATTTTTTTGAGAACAAAATAGTTGCGGGCAACGATTTCCTTGAGACAAATGAAAAGCCCGTGATAATCAAATGTTCACAAACAGAGCTAGACGCTGTTTACTAACTGCGGTCGCATACGACCCACTCGTCCGGGTCGCAAACGACCCATCACGGTTTTTCGGCTTTAATATTTGAAACAAAGACGTTAGGATAAAATAAAAACTGTAGCATAAGTTAAAAACATATGATCAATACTGTGTGACTCTAACTTTTTAGAAATAAAGAATTTGGGTCATTAACGACCCACTCGGCTCACTTGCTTATTACTGCATATGTCCATTTAACTTCTTGAATTCAGCCTAAAACATGACATCATAAGTGCAAACTCGCCTCTCAGCAAGTGATTATCAACATAAACTGCGAAAAATCGGTTAAATGGGTCATTAGCGACCCACTAGGATCACAAAATTTTTTTTTTTTTTTTTTTTTTTTTTTTTTTTTTTTTTTTTCTTTTTTCTTTTTTAAAAAGGCAACCTACTAAAACCAATGGGGCCCTCCCCGGGGTCATTACTCTCGCATACTCTCGAGTCGTCCCAAGGGTGTGAAAGTAGGTCAAGATTTGTTCACACCAAGCCCTATCATCGCTATTAGCTGACCATCTGCCTTCACTGAAGGTATGTTTTTAGAGAGTGGAGGCCGACCGTCAGCTTGGGATGCAGGGCCAAGTGGTAAACAACGTCAAGGCCCCCTTCCACATGGGCCATGTTGGTTTTGGCAGATACTGTGGTAATAAGATATGAAGTGAATGAGTGAAATGAAGTGATTGAAAAGGGTTTAAAAGAGGAAGAGCTTGTAAGGTAGTTTAGGAATGGAAGGAATCAGGGCATGTACTACAAAAAACAGTTAGTAGTACTGTAAGATAGTAACAATAACCATTGATAATAAAATAACAAAGACAGCAATATAAATGGGGTGGACAGTTTGCCCTAATCGGCCAAGATCGACACAATAGAACTTTTGTGGCCTATTTTGTCTCCTGTAAGTGAAAGTTTAAGAAGTTTGATATATCCCTGCCAGATCGGCATGTCCCCTGCCTGAAATCTTTTGCTAATGTACCATTTGGCAACAATATTAAAATAATTTATAATTTGTGAAGTGTGATTACAAACTATAAAATTAATTTTATTGGGGTCGTTGTAATTTCTATCGATATTCCTTTTTATAAAGTCTTCAAGTATTGTGATGAAGCTATTTGTGTGGATACAATGGAGATAGATATGAGGAATTGTTTCTAAGTATGTGTTACACAGGCTACACATGGGAGTATCTGTAACAATTTTCATTTTGTGTCTCATGTATCTACACGTCGTGATCCTCATTAAAAGCTTGTACTGAAATTGAATCAACTTAAAATTTTTAGATACTAAGAAAAATAGGTTGCTAAGAACGACCGCCCAATCTATTGGTTGATTATTTAGGTCAATAACCCATTGACGTAATGGGGACAGCTCGTTTGGGCAGATAGAGTCGTACATTTTATCCCGAATTTTACTTCCCTTCACCTGTCCTGGATCACAAAATTGATAAATGAAATACAATGTTGTGAAACTTTTACAAATACTAGTTTAAAAACATGCTATATCTTGGTCATTACTCCTGTACATTGATTTAACTTCTTAAATCGATCAACTGGGTCAATAACGACACACTCGGGAGTTGAACCACGTCATTAATTATCATGATGTTCCACCATCAAGAAAGACACTCGTAGGTCTTAATTCCACACAAACCACGGTGGCTGACAACTAATCCTCCTGAGATCCAGGGCCAACTAAAGGGCAGTCATCACTCATCAAAAAACTGCGAGAATAACACGACTGCATATGCCTGGAGTTGCGTCCTGACTATGGTGCGTGGGCCATGGAAATCTGTACCGAAAGAACCGTGGCCGTGTCGCAAAAGGAAAGGAGATCGGCCCCCGTTCCTAACTGGGTTGATAATCCCGGGTTCTTCCAAGAATTCAGACTTATCAGCTTCGTCAGGTGTTATTAAATCTAACCTTAAAAAGCATTTGCTATCCCTCCAAAATCGAGATGACCCTAATACATGGTAACTAATCTATATTATATCTCAAACTCTACATCCGGTACGGCTATGCACACATGATATCTCTCTCTGCCATGAAACATGGCTAACCTTTTAAACTGTGATTCAAAACCTAAAGCTAAACTAAAACTCAACTGGGCTCTCCTTTGTCACCAAACTAAACCAATAAGTAATTTAAGATTATTATATTTTTCTATATAAATGTATACTGTAATTAGTATATTGACGTAGTGGATGGTTGAGGGGGTTTCAAGCACAGGTCACTCTCAAATCCTAAAGATAAGCAGTGGCCTTCGGCACTTGAAACCTCTTCAAACCTCCCCTGATTTATTTATTATTGATATTGTTTGATTGTGCCGTAAAAATAAATATTTGTTTTATAAAAAAAAAAAAAAAACTTGCTAGGTAATAGCCATACTGTTGTTGTTGCTTATTAGATTCTGTTACTTTTTTCGTCAATTTCGAATCTTGGTAAACGACCTGCTACAACCGCCTGAGACCCAGGGTTCCACGGTGATCAGATCATGTCACTAAAGAAAAATACCCTAAACAAAGTATACGAGATATCCTGTAACCTTCGGTAAATACTGAAAGAAGAGCGGTCAAATTGCATATTCTAATCCAACATGCCAATCTGTTTGACATTCCTAGAAAGTACGAGAATAACTAAACAACTGCTGCATTCAGATGGCTACATCAACAGCTCTGTGAAGAAGGACAAGGAAAAAGCACCCCCCCCCCCCCCATCTGGCTGGCGGTGCTGCAACCTGCAATCTCTCAGACAACTACTCCGTTTTGGGTAACAACCCCACAACAACGAGGCAGCTTTCAAAACGAAACCAAATATTACGTAATCGGCCGAGAGGGCGAGGGACTTCCAAATGATTACGCTAGTGTAATTTTGACATGATAGCTATGTAGTGGGGTGGGCCGGGGGTAAAAATTGTCCAATAAGTGATTACGTAATATGTGAACGACCCCTAAGAAGTAAAGAAAGGAGGCTGCGAAATGAGTAGATGCAGCCATCTGAAATCTGAATCAAGCAGTTGTATAGTTCTTCTTGGACTTTTTAGGAATCGGGAAAAGATAGGCACGTTGTTTGTTGTCTCACGACATTACGGTCGTGTACTAACAGCTGATAAACTCGCCTACCTATCAATCCAATTCTGCTCATTATTCGTCAGTGATTGGGTGACGTGATCTGCAGATCACCTTGAGACTCCAGATCTCATGAGGGCTAGTGGTCATCCACCCGTGGTTTGCGTGGAATTAAGACCTACGAGTGTCTTTCTTGATGGTGGAACGGCATGATACTGATATGTCTGATAATTAATGACGTGGTTCAACTTCCGAGTGTGTCGTTATTGACCCAGTTGATCGATTTAAGAAGTTAAATCAACGCACAGGAGTAATGACCAAGATATAACATGTTTTTATACTAATATTTGTAAAAGTTTGACAACATTATATTTAATTAATCAATTTTGTGATCCTAGTGGGTCGCTATTGACCCATTTAACCGATTTTTCGCAGTTTATGATGATAATCACTTGCTGAGAGGCAAGTTTGCACTTATGATGTCATGTTTTAGGCTGAATTCAAGAAGTTACATGGACATATGTAGTAATAAGCAAGTGAGCCGAGTGGGTCGTTAATGACCCGAATTCTCTATTTTTTAAAAGTTAGAGTCACACAGTATTAACCTTATATTTTTAACTTATGCTACAGTTTTTATTTTATCCTAACGTCTTTGTTTCAGAAGTTAAAGCCGAAAAACCGTGATGGGTCGTTTGCGACCCGGACGAGTGGGTCGTATGCGACCATAGCTGTATCTTTTAAAGTAAACGAGATACAGATTAGCTTTTTTGGATATCTCATTTTTGCTGTAAAGTGACCTAGTGTGTTAAACGGCATCAAAATCGGCAAACTTTAAAACTCCTCGTCCCTAATGGGTTAAACATTAGTCTAAAGCTTTTTTTTCAACGCTCATGTATAGACTGTTTAATATTTGCAAATTAATATTTTGAACTCTTCTGATAATCCTAATTTTATCCAGCTTTTAAAAGGGACCTAAGTACCAATAACCTAAGTAGTCATATATATATTCTCAAAGTTCAAACATTGGGCATTCCTCCAAGCGTAATGAGATAACGACAGATATATAAAGAAATTTCTAACGCAATTACAATCCAATCCCCTTAATACAATAACTATTTTTAGTGAGATAATTGAATTAGGGGACCTACCAAACACTCTTATTAACACCCATTTTATCTTCTGTCAGCCACTGAGAGATCCTCTCTCCGTTGATCATCACATCAGTTATGCTTCCTGGGTGTGGGAATCAATTTAGCGTTTAAATTAGAGTTTTAGGTGATCATTCGTTCTCTAATTCTTGTGCTGATAAAGAACCATAATCGAATTACATATAATCGGACAATCTTCTCAAATCAATTGATAAAATTATACAATAATTTGAGAATTTGGTATTTGCGGGAGGCGCGCGCACTGATTTCCGACTCAGTGGACAAAAGCAGACCAACATTTTCACACAATAAACATTGTCGCGCGTTCCGCTAACATGTTCAGTAGACCGTTCTTCTATATTGCTAAATCATGGACAGGTGCGCGTAAAATTTTGCCCGCAGTTTCTGGTGCAACTTGCAAGTTTCTGCATGTGCCATAATTTGATGACAGTAGTTATGAGACGGACACATCACAGAGCAATTTAAAATTAATTGAAAAATTAAAGCCGTTTTTACATCTCTGACAAATTTTCGGAAACTCTACTGTCTACTGACAGTCAATTTGCAAATTGCAGCAGTCCAAACTCTTGAACTCGCATCAATTTAAATTCTTATTTCATTCTGATTTAGACTTAAATTCATAATGAAAACAGAAGCGTGTAAAATGCTATTCAGCATATTTATTCTAGCCACTTTTGTACGTGAAATGTACATACTGTATAGTCGGTAACAACACGTTGTGTTAATTGAAAGCTTTCGAACTTCTCAGGATACGAGGGTAAATGTTAGTTACCTCGGATACTGGAATAATTGCATTACTTAATGAACTTGTCAACTAGTTCTTACATGAACTTATGAGAATAAAATGAGGATATTATTCCCTTCCAGTTATGGTTTTAGATTTCATCGTGTTTCTATTTTGACTTCGGATTCACTTTTCTCAAGCCTAATCACGTACATTTAATATTTTATTTGCTTACACTTGCAGAAAATCGTGTAACCGTTTTATTTAACGGATATAAAAGTTTGAATGGCTGAAACATACAGATATTGGATTGAAATAATCACAAATAAAATTTTTATAAAAAGTACCTTTCAAAGATCCCTGGTTTGATTTTCCAACTTCAATATTTACTGCGTTGAAGGAAGACGTTGTGGATGGTTCCTCATTCGAGATGATCGTATCGTTCACTGACAGTTGTATGTACCCTCCGATCCTTTGAGTTAATTAGATTTGCAGATAATGGTTACACTATTCGAAGCATTAAAAGTGCTTCACAATTCACACCTCAGCTCCTGTCAGAGCCAATTAACAGCAATTGAGCAATTATCAATGAGATTATTTCGGTTAGAACACCCAATCAAACCTTTGTAGATGAACTTTGGTCCAAGAATCTTTAGGGACGATCAAGTTATCTTGAATTAAGTATGTTTCACTGTTATCTATATTCATGTTACACACAACGTTTCCATTAAATAGTCCCATCTCTATGTAATCAGCCTGAGGATAAATACCGAACATTAGTCCTAAATACCACAATCATTGGATAGATCAACAAAAACAAAACATTTGGCACAATCTTGATTCAAATGCCTATTTCAAATGCTACAGGTCACAGGAAATATTGTATATCATGTTCAATGTTCAATGGTTTGAAATGCAACGAACCCCAATAGCCTGTCGCTTGCGTCTAGCGTTATTATCAGGAGGTCCAATATACACAATCCCACCACTGGCATCGTCCTCTTCAGGTTTAATAGTAGCTTTAACAGACAGATACGCAGTGCGTTCCAAAGTGGCGCTGTATCTAGCGTAGGACTCCTCACCGGTAAAGCGCATGGGAATGAGGATGGTTTCAACACTGCGCTTCGCTTTCTCTATCTTATCCCACAGGGATCTTAACTTGTAGTCTGGGATTAAAATTTGAGAAAGGAATACACGGGTAAATGTTAGTTAGGATATTTAGATTTAAGAATGTTAGAACGTTTAAGGGGACATATACAAAAAGCTTTTATGTTCTGAACAGGCTGTAACTTCATATTAAGAAAGTATACATTAAAACAATAAGATTTGATACATTAAAAATTATTTTTGAGGAACCACACTTTCGAAAAAATAAATATTTTCTTTTTCGAAAATTTTGAAAATTTTGAGAAGTCTGTCACTGTTATACCGATATTTCAGTCGTTTTTAACTTTTTTTGGCTGATTTTTTTCCTGAACATTATTTGCAATCCGTACAAGAAGCCCTTCAAAGGATTTCATAATTAAAATATAGATGACGAAGTTACAGACCAAACAAGGTCGAGAGAAGCAAAATTGAAATTTTTGTAAAAATCAAAGTTGTATATTTTACCATTCACCCAGGTCATAAGATATCGCTTTAAAAATTCTTGTGAGTGTAGCTGATGATCATATCAAACTTTTTGGAACAGGATTTCTCTCAGTTTTGAGTTTTAAGGTATGAAATGTGGCCTAAACGACTTAATAAAATTCATCATAAAAAAGGGCCAAACATGGCAGATTTAAGGCTTAAAATGCCTATAACACAAAAAGTATCAGTTTTTTGAAATAATTTTTACAGGATCGTAAGACGAATCTTTTAGTACCAAATTTATAATAGTTAAAGACACAAAATTTATTTTTAAATGTGTACAATTTGTACAAAATTTATACAAGGGGGGACCCTTGTGTTCGAGCTGGAAAATTATTAAGACAATTTGTCTTCTAAAATCACCTATTTGGTACTAAAAGATTCCTCTTCTCAAGCTGATTACGATTCTGTAAAAATTATTTCAAAAAAACTGATATTTTTTGAGTTATAGGCATTTTAAGCCTTAAATCTGCCATGTTTGGCCCTTTTTTATGATGAATTTTATTAAGTCGTTTAGGCCACATTTCATACCTTAAAACTCAAAACTGAGAGAAATCCTGTTCCAAAAAGTTGGATATGATCATCAGCTACACTCACAAGAATTTTTAAAGCGATATCTTATGACCTGGGTGAATGGTAAAATATACAACTTTGATTTTTACAAAAATTTCAATTTTGCTTCTCTCGACCTTGTTTGGTCTGTAACTTCGTCATCTATATTTTAATTATGAAATCCTTTGAAGGGCTTCTTGTACGGATTGCAAATAATGTTCAGGAAAAAAATCAGCCAAAAAAAGTTAAAAACGACTGAAATATCGGTATAACAGTGACAGACTTCTCAAAATTTTCAAAATTTTCGAAAAAGAAAATATTTATTTTTTCGAAAGTGCGGTTCCTCAAAAATAATTTTTAATGTATCAAATCTTATTGTTTTAATGTATACTTTCTTAATATGAAGTTACAGCCTTTTCAGAACATAAAAACTTTTTGTATATGTCCCCTTAATGTTCGAATGCTAAATTGTTTTTGCAGACACAATTTATTCGGTGTGAATTTGAAGTCAAGCGGTTTATAGTGTGCTTACTGTTTCTAGTGTGTTTATAGTGTGTTTACTGTTCATAGTGTGTTTACTGTTTATAGTTTGTTTATAGTGTTTATAGTTTGTTTATAGTGTTTATGTTTATAGTGTGTTTATAGTGTGTTTATAGTGTGTTTACTGTTTATAGTATGTTTATAGTGTGTTTACAGTGTGTTTACAGTTTATAGTGTGTTTATAGTGTGTTTACTGTTTATAGTGTGTTTATAGTGTGTTTACAGTGTGTTTACTGTTTATAGTTTGTTTATAGTGTTTATGTTTATAGTGTGTTTATAGTGTGTTTACAGTTTATAGTGTGTTTATAGTTACCCACCTATTTCTCTACTCTTCTCTATTACAATCCTCTTCTGACCGTCAGCTGTTTCCGTATCGTTTATAAGTCCTGGGAGCTCATCGCTCACTCCATACAGCTCCGGTGGTTTCTAGACGGGTTACAGTAAAAATTAAGATATAAATACAAATCAATACATTTATTGAGGACAATACAGAAGGAATATATAACATAGTTCGAGGAGTCCCAATCCTCCTTGCGTTTTTCTTGTAGCTAGTACAGAAATTAACAGTAAATGTATCTTGTTGTGAAAGATAAAGCAGCAACCGTTAGTAAACACTCGGGATCTTCGTTAGTTGAATACTGTAGGAATCTATGAGTATATCGTCCTATGAAGCTTAACAGTTACTCTATCAACTAGTGATGGATTCGAAAAAGGGAGAACTTGTTGAAAGCCTCCTTATTTATAAATTATCTTGCATATCTTTCACTTAAATACATATTTGTGCAACATCTGGAAAGAAGTATTTTATGAGCACAGTTCTGTCGCTATTGTTTTGAACTGATGTAAGATAGTATGAAGAAGGATGCTGATAAAATCAATTTCAAACTCGAAATTGCAAACTCAGGAGATTATTTCACACAAATTTGGTTCACTCTCACTCACTAATTTACTCATCCGTTTCCAGGATTCCCACTTCCGTCGATACGAACCCTGCAGGCGACCCTTCTTACGTATTTGAAAAAAAATAGAGCTTAAACTCCGACAACACAGTTAACTCAGCTTACAGCTTTACAGTCCAGCAGCAAGAGTACAAAAATAAAACAGCGACTTGACACAAAACAAATCTAAACAAAATAAAAATCCGGCGATGTTTCCACACCAAAAGTTCCAAACTCCAGAGCTATCACTCGCAATCGTACCCAGCCGCCACCCAGTACACACCACACTGATTCTTCTCTACCTCCTCAGCCGTAACATCGTCCACCGTGTACAATGCAAACCTATCGCTCCCAATATCTTTACTAACATGCACTGCCGGACACTTCCAACCCTGAGCTGACACGGTAATAACCGGTGCCGAGGCAAAGTTACACCCACCCATGTCGACATCTCTTCCTGCCTTGCCCTTGTTAACCCAGGAGTCAAACCATTTTCCATCCTCAGAGCGGGCTATTCCCGAGCAGATCATAGCACAGGGTTCAGGGTGGAGCTCTCTGTTTGGGGTGTCCAAGATCTTGACTTTGGTTTGGAGAGTTGTTAGAACCAGAGCTAGGGTTACTGCGAGGTATCGGAGATACATTGTGTTGTATGTGGGAGGTGCAGGAGCTCAGGAGGTGTAAAATGTAAATATCAAGTGAGGCTCTGGAAGACTAGCGTTTTTCTAAAGATATTATTTTGTTCCCTTCTCCTTTTATAAATTGTCTTTAGATTTACTGACATAATTTACAGACTTTTGTCAGCAAAATTAGGGAGTGGTCTTTGTCAAAATAATAATTTTGATGTCAAAATTTGGTCGTAGTAGCTCATAATAATGCTTTGTGGTGTCTTGTACCGCCTACCCAGCTTCAACAGATGGTCAAATGTTGTAATTCGCAAAAATATGTAATAACTACACCAACTATTCCTGGTCTAAGGTCCACTAGACGGTACCGTCTAGTGGACCTTAGACCAGGCATGGGCGCCGCCGGTCATACGCCGCCGCCGCCGTGAAATAACCCACGCAAGCACGACTGACGGTTACACATTTTAACATCAATTCAAATACCCTGTGACTGGTCAATAAGCTGTAAATTTCAAATAGCTGAATGCTGAGTCTTTTTAACAGTAATTACTGGTTGGAAAATGGATATCATAAATGTTGCACTGAACAACATATTTAATATTAGTTAGGCTACTACTGTAGAGATACATAAGTGAACTACTCTAAACGTCAGTCCTCGTATCGTCCCTAAGCTCAAAATTTCCATAAACAAAATTGAGCTATGGTTCGGGAAAAATTTTTCCACGCCGGTCAAAACGCCGCCGACCAAAATATGGCTCCACGCCGCCTATGCGTTTTACGGCGGCGCCCATGTCTGCCTTAGACTCAGCTCCTCTAAAAAGGACTGCTTATTAATCACGAGGTATTTACATTTTACAACGATATCACGTACCTCAATGTCGTCTATTCTGGTTTGCAGAGGGTCAGGGTTGACCATGTCCGTATTGGGCTCGGGAGGTTCCTCAACATCCCAACCTGGTATCTGAGGGAAGATAACACCTTGAAGCCTCTCTTTGTCCGCCTCGTTTGCTGCGTCTAGATCACCTATTGCATCACGTTGTACCGGCTCCCCCGATACTGAGGAAGGCAAACAAGTTACAATACAGTTGGTTTAGATTTTAGGTATATGATGGTTGATAAATGAAGGAGAGCTCTCTTGCAAGTAAGAAAATTCCACGCAATGATTATTGAAACTGAAACTTACTTATATCGTTTAACTTTGGTTCAACATCTGCCTTCCTGATATCCAGGTCACTAAGTGCGAGCTCTTTATCCTGCACTCCTGATCCAAATTCATCAACCTGAAGATACGAAGGTAACAAGAACAAACCCTTAAATTTTCTAATTTTCCAGATCGCAGATGGCGAATACATTAGTTCTAGCAACTCCTAGTCCTCTCGAAGTATAAAATAGGTCAGCTATACTACTGTACCTTTTCGGTTGCATTTGCAGCAGCTTCTTCTGCAGCGGCAACTCTCCTCCTTAGCTCCTCCAAATCTTTCTCAGTTTGAACCATCTGTGTGACAGATAAATTGTTACATCATAGATAATAAATATCAGTTGAGACTCGGAATTAGATAACATGATGAAATATGTTTACCAAAAAGAACATATTATACCGATGCTAACTTATGTCTTATCTTTTCAAAGATCGTCCACAACATTCTAGAAAACTACTAACCTCTTTGACAAGTGCAGGCCCAGGGTCGTCAGAGGAAACATTCCTGATATCCTGGAGACCGGAACAGTTGAATTCTTTCGGTTTCACAAGCGGTGTTAACTCTGTTAGAGCTTCTTGTTGGCCTGAACACCGTAATTATTAGAAAACATAAATCAGCTAACTTACTACCAGCTGGACAAAATAGTATCCATGAAAAACATTAAATTTCTCAAAAGTATTTGATTACGCGGCGGAATCGTGAACAAACATTTCTACCGACCTTCGACTAGTTCCTGAAGTGGTACCAAATCAAGCATCTCAATCTCATCCAGTCCTTGCTCTGTAGCGTTGTTATTTTCCTCTATGACAGGAACTTCAGCGGTCGAGTTTGCTATTAACTCTTCCACGTCGTCCTCGATATCCTTTGCAGCTTTCTCCAGCATCTAGTAATTGCAGAAACCAACATTAGTCAGGCAATAAGTTTACCAATCCAGGAAGGTAACACTACTTATTTTTGCTTAGTTACTCAAACAACCAATTTAGATAATATGTGTATAATATGTTAATTATTAATTAATACCTCAATTCCCCCGACTTTCAGTTCGATCAAATCCACAGCTTGAGTTTGATTAGCCAAGTCTAAGACAACGTCCTCAATTTCATCTTCGATAAATTCTACTCTTTCAGGTAGAGGATCCAGAGTAGGTATTGTCAGGTTAGCCGGAACCGCAACGGTGACTTCATCACTGGGGATTGAGAAATGCATGATACTATCAGGCTGTTACAAATCAACGACGCTAATATTTTGGTGATTTAGTGCAGATATTGATAACAATTATGACCCATTCGGCCATATCATAATTATTGATCAAAAACCAGAAAATATTTGCCATCATACTTGATCGTTTTAGCCTTATCCTTAGCATTCTCAGCCTCTTTATGTTTCGGTTCTGGATCCCATTTTTCTATCTCCTGTATCGCCTCCTCCGCTTCAGCGATTGCTTGCCCGCTATCTACCACGTCCGGGCTGACGTTGAAGTTGTCCAAGTTGTCTATCAGATCTAAATTAAGTATTGGTTATTGCAAATTCTCTGGTCTTCTGAACTCTGAATAAGTTAAACATAAAAAGGAATTGGAAAGTTCATATTACGACCCCATTAGATATTTTGTTCCACACAAATACAGTAAACCCACCCTTGAGTTCATCCTCCAAAGCTCCCATCTCATCAGGAACATCACGTGTGGCTCTCTTCGTATCACCAGCATCAGCGTACGCTTCTTGACTTCGAGGAGTCAGCGCGTCTGCTCTTTTTTCATTATCTTTTTCAGCCTTCTGGGCTGCGTCTAGCTCTGCAAGCAGATCTTCCAAGTTTTCGGGAACAGGTATTGCGTCCTGGGGAGGATATCGCACTTAAAATAGTATCTTTGAAACAGAAAAGTAGAGAGATATCGTGTTAATCAATAGCTACATCGTATTTATTGCAATGTAATGTTTATAATCTTATAACGGGCTCTTTGACGGCAAAAAGGATTAAAATACTACAATAATTCCTTTATAATGTAATCAGCATATTATCATATAGATAGTTCCAACATTTATTGCACATCCGATATCTTTATTTTCATCCAGGTCGTCAAATGTGTCAATATATTTCCAACTTTTTAATTTTAAAACATTCTAGGCAATATAAACGAAAGAAAAATATTATTAAGACCCAAGCTAGACGGCACGTAACGCGTCACATAATCGATTACAAGATGGAGTCTTTGATATGGCTAGACGGCATTTACTGAGTACGTGATGCGGTCGGCATCCTCGCTAGACGGCACGTACCGCCTCTAGTGATCGATTATGTGACGCGTTACGTGCCGTATAGTATTAGTGCCGTGTTAAGGACAATAAAAGGTGTTGCCACTTGCCAAGACGTGAAGAGATGGATATTGGATAAATGGGTCCATTCAAGGCATTCACTGGCATGTTTACAGTTTATTTGTCACATTTTACTTATTGCATTTGGAAACAAGATGACATTCGAAACATGTTTTCCTCACCTCGACGTCTTTTGCCCTGTCCTTTATACTGTCCATTTTTTGGGCAAAGTCCGACATCAGGGCACTTGTTTTGCCTGCATCCAGTGTGTTGTTCACATCGATTAATCTTTCTAGCAGCTTTAACGGACAATCTCCACACACTGAAAATTTACTTAATTGAATGAACTATCGCATTTAAAGAAATAGTGACCGTACCGACTAATTCAAATTTTTCCATAAAAAGTAGGGGTCTGGCATTCGTCCTAATATTTTGACTTAGGAATCACGATGACAAATAAGAAAATAAGACGTGACCCGGCCCTGGAGGATAAATTGAATGAATAGGAGAATTGATTGAATAAGGTAGTTTTACAATCGCCTAATCGACTATTGTACGGCGGATTTTGCTCGTAAAACTAGTAACATCGACGTTTCAAGATTATCATGGTAGTATCTAAGACATGTAAAAAATTATATCTAAAATTGACAAATTTTGGTATAAATGTAGGTACCCCAATTCGGGATAAGGAAAATAGGACGGTAAATCAGAGTTTAACAGTACAAATATCAAGTCAGCCTCTTACTGTAACATTTGTCAGGACCACACATTCTAACTTTTATAAACTCAGGAGGTGCGAAGTTCAGCGCAGCAGGTGCCTCTGAAGAAGCAGCTACAGAGTGGTCAAATGCTGGTGCTTGAACTTTAAGACTGTCATCTACAGAAGGTTTTGCTGCTGATAGGCCCAGCATTATCTTCAGGAAGACGTCCATCCTCCCGCTGCTACAATTATTGAATGTATCTTATCATGACGTGTAATGTGAGAATGTAAAAATAGCAGGCATAGCGAGAATGCACTGCATAGTTTTTGAGAAAAATATCCCGAAACGATTGCGGACTGCGGAGTATAGAATTACGAATAATATCACGACACAACGTAGACAAGTCTTAAAATATCTTAAATATCTTAAAATATCCATTCAAACGGAGCTCAGACAAAGTTCAGCCAAACGTCGGCATTTGAGTATGGTCATACAGCAGTAGAGGCCTGCAAAGGACGTGAAAAGCGATTAAAACATCACAATGCCGACAAAAGACCACTACGGGAGTTATACTAACACAAACTCAAGTAGAGCTCCAGATCTAGGGCTCACATTACTGCAGTGTCTACAGACAGTGGGTAGTGACCAGGGTGGGTAGTGACCAGGCTGGGTAGTGACCAGGCTGGGTAGTGACCAGGCTGGGTAGCGATCTGGACACACCCCAGCATTCGGCACCCTGCACAACAAATAACATGCAACCCTGACTTTCACATTTGTGGCATACCGGAGATGCCAGAGTGTGACCACATTGGCACTCTCACACTAATTTCAGATCAATCATAACCAAATATAAAAAGCTTCCTAGTTAGATAATCAGAGCAAAACAAGGGGATACAAATTGAAAAGGAATTGCAGTTGCGAGTACAAGGTTCCAGGCACACCCGGGCCCCGTGTAGGTATGTATTGTAAGTGAATTTAGTGATTAGTATGTAAAGTCAACGATTTGGGGAACAAGGGTAAGAAAATATGATAGAAAGGTTAAGGGGGTTTGTTGGGTTTTAGTATCTGCAAAACAGCGAGGCAGGTGGCGGGAATGCTCTGATTTGATTGGCGGAGAGGGTTGCAGTCTGTAATCTGATTGGTCGGTGTTAACCTAGACAGCAAAATGCGAATCAAAGTAGACCGGTTCCACTGTTGGAGGTCTAAAAACCACTTTATAAACCGTGATTAGGAGATACGGAGCAGGACTAATTGCATCGCCCCCCCCCCCCCCACCAGAGGGGGATAGTGGATATTCAGCCACTCTTAGCGTGTACATTCGGAGAACATGCATGTCTACAGGCTGGAATAAGACAGCATGGTAGAAACACGGTAATAATAATAACTCGATAAGGTGCAGTATGCAGATGTACTTAAATGATGCAAACTCCGAGATTAGAACAAGCAAGCTGCGGCAAAGTTCAGCAAATCAAATTGTTAAAGTTAGAGTGAAAATAATTAACAAAAGTAATCTTGAAGCCTCTGAAACAGTATCGTATCATTTACATGTTTCAAGAAAGCCACTCCAGTTAACGTGAAAGTGCTTAATAAATAGGGTTATTATGAAAATCCAGTTAGATGCTCTCCAATAATCTCTACACACAGAACATGTTATCCCATTACTAAAGCATCTCGAAGGGGAGTCAAATTTCGTATGAAGTTCAAGTTTCACTCTGAGAGGTTAAAGTAATCACAAAGGTTATCAATATTAAGAGGCTGTCGAATTCTATACCGCGTAAACCTATCCAGTGCTTGGTCTGACTACTAGTATGAATAAAAGCTAACCATACGCGCCCGAGCTCATACAAGATACAGGGTAATACTCGGAGCAATACGAAATATCTGGTGGGGTAGCGTGATAATGATACGAACCTATTACATGTTAAAAAACAATTTTAACAATCTAACAAATGATTATTTTCGTAATTTTGGCTATCAATTTGTACCCACCGCTACAAGAGCCGTCCTCGTTAACCACGTGTGCCTCTGAACATTCCATACACTTGTCACCATAGTAACCATCTTTGCACGTGCACATTCCATCTTCATCGCAGGCTGGTCCTTCTGAGCCTGTCTCCGAGCATCCACATTCCTGAGTGAGATAAAATGTCAAAATATTGACAGAAACATTGTATGTCCAGAGTTTTTTGACAGGTCAATCAAAAGTTCATTATACCTGATATACCTAATCAACGATGTAAAATAATGAACATGCACCTACTGACTCAAGCAACAATACTAACCAAGCAATTTCCGAAGCGTTCGTAGTAACCAACATCACACTCCTCACACGTTCTACCTCCGTACCCAGTCACACAATCACACTGTCCTGTCCTCGTATCACACTCTTGGGACGTGCTGCTCAGCACAAAACAACCACATGGTCTACATTTCCCTCGAGATACGTATCTTCCCGCCTGAGTGGGAAAGAGGGGTTTAGTAATACGAAAACTAAGAAAATACAGTGGTATGTTGGAGAATTTTTCTCGATATTAATGGTTGGGGAATGAAGTATTCGAAGAACTCTACTTCGACTAGTAGCGATTTCCTGAGTCAGACTAAATACGTAAGGGTCGCCACTTGCCAACAAAGAGCTCAGCGATTAACATTATAGTGAAACACAATATAAAGATGAGATACTGGAACTAACGTTACATTGATCACACTTGTCTCCCCCGATCCCTCCTTTGCACCTACAACTCCCACTCTGATCACACTGCTCTGATAATGAACCCTCCATAAAACACTCGCACGGCGTGCACGTTCCATTATTTCTTGCATCACCATAGTAATTATCCGCGCATTCTTCACAAAACCGACCGTCAGTAGAGTCTTTGCAAATGTTACACCTGAAAAATATCAGTAATATTTATGCTTTACTTATTAGATCATCCGTAAATATCTGTACATTCAACTAGTGAGTTAGTTACCGATTTAGTGTTTATTTGTTTCTATATTTAGATTAACAAAAATGAGATGTGATATAATATGTGAAGATGTGATATACCGTATTTAACCGGCGCCCAGTAGTCATGATTAATTATTGAGCCATAAATCGAAAACGAAATTACATTTAATGCATTTCATGACCTAGTATAGATTAGATTACCGAATTAATTTTGGAATCAAACCAAATATAAAAACATTTTTACCTGCCGGTATCGGAATCACAAGCGTCTGACTGTGTTAGATTGAGATTATCATTGCAAGGGCATTGTGTACACCCAGTATTAGATTCAGGGTCACCATGGTAACCGTTATCACACCTGAACAGTATCAGAACTAATTACAGAAACCCAGACTTACTAACCAGGGAAACGCAGGTTCTGCACTTCACAAAATCTGATAACACTGATAATAATAGTTTCGTGCAATTTTCCGTAAAAATGTGATTATGGTAAAACCGCCTAAAACGGTATGCAGTCTAGTTCGCAGATTTTAATCTTCAACCTCCAGAGAGGGTTAGGCATGTTTCAGAGAGGGTTAGGAATGTTTCAGAGAGGGTTAGGCATGTTTCAGAGAGGGTTAGGCATGTTTCAGAGTAACTGAATCTCCTAAAAACACCAAATCTCAAATTAAACAGGCACACCCTCGTTTGTTAAGGGCACACCCTCGTTTGTTAGATAAAACTTACTGTTCGCAGGATATTCCAGTGTACCCCACCTCACAGATCGAACAGACTTTCTCACCTTCAACCTCCTCACAGGACTGAGAGCTGAGAACATGTTTTAGCTAATTAGTTAATTAGTTAAGTAATTAATCATATTATTGTTTAATTGGTGAACTATTGTTGGTTAGTTGATTATTTAAGTTGACTGGTTAAGAAAATCAGTCAATTAACAATATATTGTGGCAATAAGAGTTCATAACATTTTCTCGGTAATCAACCATTATGCCACAATAATACCCCACGTTATTAGATAATAATATCAAGAATATAAATGATAAAAGCACCCCTGTGAGTGGCATGATATCTTACCTAGAGGTTTGTCCATTTCCAGAGCAAGCACAAGGTTCACACTGTTCAGTAACCGAGCTGTAGTAGTAGCCAGCCACACACACTTCGCACTGGTCTCCAGTACTGTTATTTTCACAGTCCTGGTAAAAGCATTCCCTCGTTGTTAAGAACTGCGTTTTTCTCTATTTTATTACAACCCCGCTTAATATTGGCTAATTTGACGATCAGTGGGAGAAAGAGTCCTGTTCTAGGACTATTATGATACCATTGTATTCAAAGATCACCCTTCCCTTCAACTTGAAGCCGTCGTAATAACCTCAAATTAGTTTAGTAATTATCCAATATCTGGGAGGGTTAGAAAGTAAAAACCCGACTCACCAAACATATGCCCTGCTCATCACAAAGCTCACTATTCCCATTACACTGACACGGTCTATCACATAACCCTGTCTCAGGTGAGCGAGAGAAGCCAGTAGCACACTGTTCACACTGTTCACCCGTGTAACCTCTTCCACACTCACATACGGGGTAGTAGTGGGGCTCTGCTGAGGTTGGGGTGGCGGAGAGGTAGCCAAGCTCTATGTTATCTATCCTGGGATATTATGTTGTTGTGTTTTCTTTAATTTCAGTGTGTAAAAAGGGTGATTGCAAACCAAAGCAAAACGGGGAGATAATATGAAAACATCGAGACTTTCTTTTTTCAGACTTACATCGCGACGAGTTGTCTATCGAACATCTTGGTGTTAATCCTAATCTCAGTTAGATTCCTCAGTATGTTCTGAATCTCTTCGTTGGAGGGTTGAGTGTCTTCTCCCTCTAATCGCCACTGGGAGGTGGAGTGTAGAGGAATGTCCAGGTTCAGGGGAACTTCCACTTTCACTCTTTTAGGCTTGTTAGAGGTGTGGTTCACTGCGTATCTGTAACTTATAGTCATATTGTTTTGTCCCTGAAACAAGTATAAAGTTTAAGTTTACTGTCCGGTAACCGGTTGTTGACAGAAAAAAGCAGAATCATTACAGTATAGTAATTTAGAAACTTCCAGATTATGTGGCCACATGAGCTGTATAATTTATTTCGAGTTCGATGCACAATTTTGTGAAGCCTGCTATGTTTTCAGCTAAATTATTTTCAAAATTTCGATTCCAGGCTAAATTTTCACCTTGAAGAATGTCTCCGAAACGATCTCCGCATTCCCACCCACAGTCAGATCCACATCGTAACTAAACAACTGATTCTCACTAGATCTCTTGTCTCCAACAAACCGGCTGGGTAGCACGAGGTAGGTGTACTCATCACCATGGGTTAGATCCACCATGAGGACGTGGGAGTCACCTTCATACTGGATAGTGGTTAGTCTCCCAGCTGGAGACTGAGCACCAGTGGAGTCCACCAGACTGTAATCAGAGACTCCATGAGTGAAATCTTCCAGTTCCTGAAATTATTATTATTATACTATTTTTTTAAATAACTATATTTTGTCATTGTCGATGTAGTTGGACTTAATTAGGGCCGTGCTGATGATTATAGCTTTTAAGGCATAATTTAAAACAATTATGAGCAATTAAATGAGAAAAAATAGTGCAGCTGGTTTATAACGTTAGCTTGAGCCATCCAACGGTCACATTATTCTTCCGGATTTAATAAAAGTATAACATTATAGGGCAATGGTTATTATAATGGTTGTTGCAGGTTTTTGCTGTTTTCAATTACATACCTATTATTTTATCGTTATAATAACTTCTAGAAAACATTTGTTTTGTATTGCTGCAGAGAGCAGATCACAAAAAGCCATCGTATGCGGCACCGACTGCGGCACCGACTGCAGCACCGACTGCAGCACTGAGTGCGGCACCGACTGCAGCACCGAGTGCCAGGACCCACTTGTATCCCAGTTTAACTGGTGACGTGATTTCATTGTACAATTTCGCTGATTTTTCCTGGAAGCAAGGCCAGCTGCTGAAACTGCAGATTTAGACAGTGTATTTTTTTATGAGGACCGTTATTCTTGAAAAGAAAATCCGTGAAACATACCATGAATAGTAAATACCCAAAATGTTTTTTTGGATGTCCATGGTGCCGGAGTTTTGATGAGCTCAAAACTTATCATTTTATATTGATCAGAAATGTTGTTGTTCCTGAGCTTATTTGGGACTGTGATGAATCTCTCCGAGGCCGAGGGTAAATATATTTACAGCATAAATGTCTAGGCATGAGATAAATGAGATAAATATTGAGGTATTTCAAAGAAGGACGCACAATTAAATGAAAGACTCTTACATTATTATCAAAGAACTATTTCAGGAGAAAATATGTTGACCATTGTAAGTGCAGAGATGAAGAACCAGTTTGGAACATACTCTCCCTCAAATCTTATGGATGGAGATCTAAACAATTTCGCACACACATTAGAAGCTGAAGACGGTATGTGGATGCGCGTTAATCTGGAGACACAGTCATTTGTTACTAAAGTGATCGTCTACAACAGAAAAAGCAGTTGCTGTAAAGATAGGATAGTTGGAGCTTCAGTTTTCATAAAGACAGGAGATAGTTTTGTTAAAGATTGTGGTAAGATCAGCAGTGTAAAAACTTCTTACAATTTTAACTGTGAAGGAGACGGAAATGTTATTGAGATAAGTCAGGAGGGAACGGTAGCACCATGGAACATTGCTGAGATTACTGTCTACGGCACCACGGCAAAGATTCCTTCTCCAGGTTTGGATCTATAGATGCCCAATATTTTTCAGGGTGGGAGTGGGAGCACTTTTTTACGCCGACTATCTTTTAAGCCATTACATTTCTTAGGACAAAGACAAATGGTCGCGGTGTCGTAATAAAACTTAGAACACCAATAATAACCATAACAGACTGGCATAATGAACAGTGCAGGGCAGCGTTCCAATAATTAAAAAAATTTGAAATTTAACGAATGGACCAATCTGCCAAAGTAGGCTAGAACATTCACTCCTGAACGAAGATATCAATCACAGCAAGAGTCTGGAAGAATAATAAAGTAATAAAATATTTAACCAGTGGACAATACCCATTGGTATTTTTTATCTTGGACTAGTAGGGGGAAGCCAAGGGGTATTTTGGAATACTTTGGGGTATTATAGAGGATTCTAGGTCATAGCCCAGACAAGGCTGGTCGGTCGGAGGTCGGTCGGAATTCGGTCGGAGGTCGGTCGGCGGTAGGTGAACGCCGGTAGGAGGTTGGTCGGAGATTGGTCGGAGGTTGGTCGGAGGTCGATCGGGCGCCGGTCGGGCGCCGGTCGGGCGCCGGTAGGGCGTCGGTCGAGCGCCGGTCGGAGGTCGGTCGGGCGCCGGTCGGAGGTCGGTCGGAGGTCGGTCGTAGATCGGTCGGAGGTCGGTCAGCGACTTTGAGGAGGAATATTTGTGTTTTTCCAGCGATAAATTTTTTCGCATCACCGCTTATCATAAGCATCTCGACTATAGCACCTGTATTCAGACTACTAAATCAGTCGGAATATTCTACGTTTGAACTCGAAACAGACATGAACTGAAATTGTTCAATTTTTCGGACTATATATCCTTCCCTGGTCTTATGCATCGTTTAGTGGAGTTACTAAGAGTGTAATCCGCTCCGTCCCAGATACGTATAGAACGATTAGATCTGTACAATCGTACTGAAGTGACAACGGCACGGTTCATAGCTTATTTTTAGGACTTTTAACTGTCACAGAATAGCTTTATCGGGTTGCTGTATTGCTGTAGTAAGAGGAAGGGTCGTCACATTATTGTTAATTCCTTAGTTGTAGTGAACGTATGGAACTACAAAATGCTAAGTTCACCACAACCAAGGTTACTAGCGCCGCCGACTACCATGAGCCTTAGTCCTTTTTCAGCTCTGTCTGCAGACAAAATTACAAAAACCTTTCAGGCAAATTTGAAAAAGACGTGCCACTAAATGTGCTAAAAGACGTGCCACTAAACGTGCTTAAAGACGTGCCACTAAACGCGCGCCACTAAACGCGCTAAGTTTTGAAGTAAATAAAAAAGACCTGCTGACAGATTTTGCCGATGACAATATGATAAGACGAGAACACAGAGTCTAATGACATGTTTGTCGTGTTGGAAATCTTCTAATTGACCAAAGAACTGCTTTAAATGTGTTATTTAAACTGATGATTTAAAGATTACGGAGGTTAAGTGCCCAGTATGAATCATTTATAATAGTTATGAGTGCACCACAGACCACTCTTACAGAGAAAGCAAGTATCCCTTACATGCCCACTTAAGAATAAGAGTCTTAAGTTTGCAAATACCACATCTCCCCAGGACCCTACGGCCTACATTAGAAACACTTACTAGAGGATTCCATCACTGTATCTCGACAAACACCCCTACATCGCCATTTGAAATGTGTATGACGTTTCACAGTATGATTTGATACTGTATATATCAACATATTGTGATCCTTGTTTGAGAGAGAATATGGGTCAAAAGATCGCAAATATTTTTTGAGACTCTGCCTAATAACAAAAGGCTGAAGGTTTATCAAAACGACTACACTTCAATTGCATTCTGTCCAATTTGCCAAAAATAACACGATGATCTCGGGTAGATCCAACTAAATTGCCCTATTCGAATCACGACATGTTTTCCAGTGCAATGTTTAATGCATTTTAATCTAATATTGCTCGTTATCTTTAATTAAGAATCGCTTGTAACTGAATTGTCGGAAATTTACAATTGGCACTGAGTCTTTGCATGGACTGTTTCCAAATGTTATATTATGTAATTGTATATAATTGCTTTGCTAGAATAAAACATGAAGATACACTGGGCATATTTTAAACAAAATATGGGCAATAGTGCATACAGTTTACTTGTCCAGGTTTAGAATCTACTAAATGGTATAATCAAAATTTGTATTTTCCAAAAGTAAGATATTATAGAATTAAATGTGCCTTGCCCAACACCTTCCTTTTGTCAATTGTAATTTCCTCTTAAATTAGCTTCTCTATTTCTTTACTCTCTATAAATAATTCTATCCCTGTGATTGCCGTTTTCTGACATAATGTTGCCATGGGGTGGCAAGTCCCCATACATCGTGGTCCGGTAGTTTCATTGCGTCCTAATATGTGCTTAAAGACAATTTTTGAAATTCTGAATTCTTAAACCAAAATTTATTTTTTTGCGTCAAGACTCTAGAAATATCTCTGACAGTCTTCAGAAACCATTAGAACTAATCGCCGGCACCCAGAAACCTCCTTTTGGAACCACTTAAAATGCTACAATTTGTCAAAAATATGTCAAATTTTTCAGTGGTCTTTAAGTACTTTTGTCATAAAACGGCAGAAGATGGCATGCAGCGTCCATACTCCATACTCCACATTTCCTGTCAATCAGCTCAACGCCTACCATTTTATTTATGTTAAAGTAATTAAAATTGTACCTACATGATGATCAACTAATTCGATAATTATAAAATTACCTGGATTATAGTTCATAGAAGATAGTCTGAGCAGTCGTCAAGCGAGTGGAGGAATGGCCCTGCCACTATTTTCATTTTAATAAAGTTATAACAGGTAGAGGTAGACCTTTTGTAGCTTTATAGTGAAGCTACTTCAGGCTCACAAAAAGAAATTACCGTCTAAGCTTCTAAGCAGCGTCTAATTGGTGACTTTGACTATGATAACCGTTTAAAACTCTATCATCTGAATGGAAAGTTTAAATTATCTTCCAGGTAAATTATAAACGCTTGAAATGGAGTAATTTCACTTAAAAATATTACTGTAATAAAAAGATATAGTTTCATCTCATGACCCACTAGACTACCACGTGCAGTTCAAGGTATAGTGTTCACCCTCAGCTACAGTTATAATTGTTTAATACTTGATTAAACGGTAGGGCGGCTATTGATCATGTTGGTAATTTGGGCTCCGGTGGACCTCTATTGGACAATCCACTAAACCATGCATAAGACCAGGGAAGGATATATAGTCCAAAAAATTTAACAATTTCAGTTCATGTCTGTTCCGAGTTCAAACGTAGAATATTCCGCCTGATTTAGTAGTCTGAATACAGGTGCTATAATAGTCGAGATGCTTATGATAAGCGGTGATGCGAAAAACTTTTTCGCTGAAAAAAACACAAATGTTCCCCTCAAAGTCGCTGACCGACCTCCGACCGACCTCCGACCGACCTCCAACCGGCGCCCGACCGACCTCCGACCGACCTCCGACCGGCGCTCGACCGACACCCGACCTGCGCCCGATCGACCTCCGACCAACCTCCGACCAACCTCCGACCAACCTCCGACCAACCTCCGACCGGCGTTCACCTACCGCCGACCGACCTCCGACCGACTTCCGACCGACCTCCGACCGACCAGCCTTGTCTGGGCTATGACCAAAAACTATACACATTATCCCCGGTGATAACGACGCCAATTACTCGTGAGAGCTGGGTCTTTGGTTTTATTCCTTCTAGAACAATCTTAATATTTGTGCTACACAAAATGCAGTTGAATTTTTGAAATGTGCGTTTTGATTTTATTCCAACTCCTTTCTAGCATATCAACCAGTGACTGCTGCCCGAACAGCAACACAACCAATGACCTCTGCTCGCACAGCATATTAACTGCTGCTCGAAGAGCAGAAACTTTGTTGACATTTGAGATAGGGCATGAAAACAGTTAGTCAGACTGTAAGGGGGGGGGGGCCAATGACTACCAATGGAGACTTTTGGGGACTAATGGGGACTAAAAATCATGGGGACTAGAGGTCAACTCGTTGACGTAATTCACCATTTGTCCCCATAAGTCCCCAGAATTTTTGACAGTTATTTATGGTTTTCAAGTTAGTTTAATAACGATACGATCGAGATGTTTTGTCCAAGATAAGAGTAGGATAAATCTAAATGGGGACTAATGGAGACTTTTGGGGACTAATGCAATGGGGACTAAAAATCATCTAAATGGGGACTAATGGAGACTTTTGGGGACTAATGGGGACTAAAAATCATGGGGACTCGGGGTAAAATCGTTGACGTAATTCCCCAAGTCCCCAAAAGTAGTCATTGGCCCCCCCCCCCCCCCCCCCCCCCCCCCCCCCCCCCCGATCACTGTAAGCACTATCTTATTCTGCCAATGACTACTTTTGGGGACTAATGGGGACTAAAAATCATCTAAATGGGGACTAATGGAGACTTTTGGGGACTAATGGGGACTAAAAATCATGGGGACTAGGGGTAAAATCGTTGACGTAATTCCCCAAGTCCCCAAAAGTAGTCATTGGCCCCCCCCCCCCCCCCCCCCCCCCCCCCCCGATCACTGTAAGCACTATCTTATTCTGTCCAAATGGCTTTTAATATTATAATTGATAAAAACCCACATTATATTTTTCTGGATGTCCATGTAATGGTACAGGAGTTTTGTTGAATACGACTTGTCGAAACTTATCATTTTATATTGACCAGAAATGTTGTTTTACCTGAGCTTATTTGGGACCGTGGTGAATCTCTCCGAGGGTAAATATATTCCCAGCATAAATGTCTGAATTTTGAAATGAGCCAATAAAAACGTTGTTGATAAATTAAAATTGCCATATTATGACAAGGGCATGAGATAAATATTAATTTCAAAGAAGGACCCACAATTAAATGATAGACTCTTAAATTATTATTATCAAAGAACTATTTCAGGAGAAAATATGCTGACCATTGTCAGTGCAGAGATGAAGAACCAGCACGGATCATTCCCTCCCTCAAATCTTATGGATGGAGATCTAAAAAATTTCGCACACACATTTGGAGCTGAAGACGGTATGTGGATGCGCGTTAATCTGGAGACACAGTCTTCTGTCACTAAAGTGATCGTCTACAACAGAAACGACAGATGCTGTAAAGACAGGATAGTTGGAGCTTCAGTTTTCATAAAGACAGGGGATGCGTATGTTAAAGATTGTGGCAAGATCAACAGTGCAGAAAATTCTTACACTTTCAACTGTGAAGGAAACGGAAATATTATTGAGATAAGTCAGGATGGAAAGGTAGGATACTGGAACATTGCTGAGATTAAAGTGTACGGCACCCCGGCGAAGATTCTATCTCCAGGTGGGAGTGAGTTCCCTTTTTTTACCCCGACTATCTTTTAAGCCATTACATTACTTAGGACAAACATAAATGGTCACGGTGTCGTAATAATACCTAAAACACCAATAATAACCATAATAGACAGGGACAATCATGGACAGGGCAGCGTTCCAATAATCCAAAAAATTTGAAATTTAACGAATGATTAATAGCCCCCCTCCCCTCCTCAGGCCCCCCTCGCCTGAGGAGGGGAGAGGGGCTATTTTCAGTTTGGCTGCTTTCAGTTTAACGAGGAGATAAATCAGAAATTTATTGACGATTACCACTCGTAGGTCCAAATTACTTTTGGCACCCATCGAGTCTCAGCCCTAATCCAGTAATCCAGTGATCCATGAAGCTGTGACGTATGCTGTAACAGTATCTGAAGGGGTCATTTATAAAAGTGTACCAGTGCAATCCAGCTAGTATATACTCTCTGGATCATGTTTTGGCATTAATAAAGAGCTGAATCCACGAGTCTGAGCCAAGTTCTGAGCCGGCTCTAAGTCAAGACTCACAGCTGTGAGTCTCGGCAGAAGCCAGCTCGGATTCCGGCTCAGACTTTGGCTCAGACTCACGGCTCAGACTCATGCTTATCCTCATTTTTATAAATGAGCCCTTGAGACCCACAATCCAGTGATCCAAGCCTCACATCCAATAATCCGACAGTTTATTATTACTCAGATCACTGTAATAGTCCAGTAAACCAGTAACTAAGTAATCAAAGCATCAGCGAAGTTGGATCCTGTTTATGAATACACATTTTCAGATTAGGAATTCACCGGATATCCGGCTGAATCCGGTTCCGGCCGGATATCTGGCTTTAATGTCCGGTTTCGGTTTCGGTCCGGTTTCCAAGAATTTAGCCGGATATTCAACCGGAAATTTCTTTTTTAAATGTTCCTGAAATGTATATTTTTGCCTAAATTCTTGCAAAGAGCATCCAGTCAGTTCTCTCAGTGACCAGTAAATTCCACGCCTCCACGGTCGCTTGTTATCTGTCAGCGACTGTTCAAGACCCGTTCATGTGAGATTTTGTGTAACACAGAGAGTCAAAACAGCTACCATATATGCTTTATTTATGATTGAGCAAAGGGTCCCTGCTTTACTGTGGTAAGCAAACCCATTGCTAAATCCCCTTATGAGTATTGCTGAAAGCACAGTGTAAGGCCTACACGGACCGCCTCTAACTAGCCAATCCCTGTTTACATGCCGTGTAGCAGGGGACTGCTACACGGCATGTATGTCAAGGATTAAAACAAAGGCCATTATATTTATACCATTAAAAACTTTGGACATTATCCTCGGTAACATCGACGCCACGAACTTATTAGAGCTGGCGGCTGGATCTTGGGCTTTACTTCTAAAGCAATTTGTACATTTGTGCTAGGCAAAACGCAGTGAATTCTTGCAATGTGCGTTTTGATTTTATTCCAACTCGTTTCTAGCTCTGTTCATACAGCAGATCAATCAGTGACCTCTGCACTGCTCGCACAGCATATCAACAAGTGACTGCTGCTCGCATTTGTTGAAATATGAAATAGGGCATGAACACAGTTAGTCGGACAGTAACCACTTTCTAATTGTGTCCACATTACATTGCATGGCTTTTAATATTATAACTCCACTTTTGACCTATTTGGCGGCCATTTATTAATTCCATAATTGCACCGGTATTTGGTAGATTTTTTTTCCAGGGGGTGTGATTACAAAACTAATTGCACTGTTTTGAGAGTGACCGAAATATTATTAGGTACGATTACTAAACTAATTGCACTGATGCCCTGAAAGATGCTGTTAATCAGGGCTCAGGCAGATAATTAGACTAAGAGAGAGCACCTCACATAATGAGGACTTAATTCGAACTGAGTATTTTACTACTGCGAGTACTGCTGATTCAAGTATTGACTTTAATCAACTACCTGAGGTAGTTTTGCGACCGTTGGTGCAATGGTCGCACGATATAAATTTGCGGGCATAAATTTAAATTTATAGTTTAGGACAACATCTTTCCTTGTGTTTGGAATAAGTCAATCCTTACATTGCATTAACACAACACAGTATGAGGCAGGGCAGATTTCTCACGGTGTCGGGGGCTAATCTCCTTATCAGTGTGTCACGTGACAGTTATTCCTCGAAATCAGTAATACGGGGTGTCACGTGATAGTAATTCGTCGAAATGGTAGGTCCACGTGACCTCTGCGTACGAGTCACCAGAACGAATCATCTTCAAGCATACACGGCGTGTGCCAACGTATTCAGTGCAATGAGACCCTGAGGCGCTGTGCGACCCGCTGTTGTCTCTTTATTTTGAAAGTTGATTGTTTGCTGCCGTGTTTGGTGTAGTTAACTAGTTTAGTAGATCCACAGGCACAATGTTGCTAGGCTTCAATAATTGAACTGAGTTCAATTTTACATTTTAATATTACCTTCTTATCTATAGTTCTTCGGCCTTTTTTATATCTATCAGATTTTACGAGCCCTTTTTTTAAGAGATAAGGTTTTTGGGAGATAAGGCACTTCTGAAATTGTCACCGAGTATTGGTCGGGATTTGGATTATTAAGTTTCTAGCGTTACGAGAGCGTTTCATTTAGTATTAGAACCATACTCTAAGTCTAAGTCTTGTTTAAATACAGACTCCGTTAGCCTTCCACCTTTCTTGTTTATACTTTTATAAACAGACTGAGCCATCACATCGGGAATTACAGCTCACCGGAGTTCACTGTCAGTGCTTCGTACAGCCACTATAACCGTCGCGAGTTACAGACTTCTCATCTCCTCGTTTATCGGGAGTTTAAATATTAAGATCGTATCTTGTTTTAGATAGGTACACCTGCACCCGTAGCTTGTTTCAGACAGTCACCTTTATTTGTTAACTCCTCGTTTATCAGGAGCAGCCTGTAGGTTTTAGACCTTGTTTGATACAGGTTCACTTTAGCTCTAGTAGTGTTATTTCCTCGTTCATCGGGAGTTGTCACTAATTTATCAGCGCATATCTCGATTCTCGTTTCAAACAGATAGGTACATCGTTCCTTACTACTCCTCGTTTATCGGGAGCTGCGTACGTAGATTGTTAGAAGTAGTTTGTTTGCAACAACTATAGTGGCCCTAGGCTTTGACCAGTCAAGCCGGTTGCCGTGTTATAGCCGTTTTCCAATTTTATACCAGTTGGGTGGTACAATAACATTTGATAGTTGCATGGAAATGTATTTTAATGCAATTGGATTTGATTGGCATTGTATTATACACATCATGAAACGGATCGTTTGCCCGCCAATTCAATTGCTTTCAATAGGGGGTCGTTCACATATTACGGATGCAATGGGGGGGGGGGGGGGGGGGGGGGGGGGGTTTCAAAATGATTGCTCTATTTCGACACAGTAGCTATGTGTAAAACTTATTACGGAGAGGGGTAACAATGTTCCAAAAAATGAATTCGTAATATGTGAACGACCCGTAATATGGGAATGATCCATAGTTTGAAATAATGATACATTTTGATATTTTAATTGCAAGTGCGCCATATCCTAAGTCATAACGTCAATGTAATAATATTATGTAATTGAATTCTAGTATTTGCTAGCTTATTTTAAATTTTAAGTTAATCGTCATACTCACAGGATGTCTAATAGAAATGTCAAAAGATTCAAGCAACAAATACCGGACGAGGATGAACTCGAACAATTAATTTTAATTGAATTGTGGCATTACGGCATTGTTTCCTAGTAGTTATATTTTATTAATTGTAAATCCAATTGTTGTTAAGATATTTGAAACTGATTTAAAATTGTTTTTGCAAACGTTTTTAGATTTATGAATTACATTGATCGACTTTTGAAATTTGTTTATCTAATGACTGTTTCATTTGTTTGTGAGTACACTCCGGAAATCAAAATAAAAACTTCTCAGCCTCTCAAAACAGTGCGATTAGTTTATAATCGCATTGTTTTGAGAGCAACTTATAACAACAAAGTAGGTGCGATTATAAACTAATTACACTGGTTATAACATCAGAGGCGTGGAGTTATACACGAATCTAACTGCATGTATAATACGATTACACCAGTTATTGCACTCGGCTGCGCCTCGTGAAATAACTGCAATAATCGAACTCGGCTTCGCCTCGTGCAATTAATAGTGTAATCGCATTATACGCAGTTAGATTAGCGTATATAATTTTCTGATTTAAATTGGAGTATTAACCCTTATCTTTATTAGGTACTGAAGATGTCCGAAAATGTTGTACCAATGATGTTATAAAGATTTTGTTGGAACTTTTTTACTCATTCGTTGTCTGACTGTGGGAACTATTGATTTTTGATGCTTCACATTATCACCGGTGATATCGACGCCAATAACTTGTGAGAGCTGGGTCTTTGGTTTTATTTCTAGAACAAACTTAATATTTGTGCTACGCAAAATGCAGTTGAATTCTTGAAATGTGTGTTTTTATTTTATTCCAACTCCTTTCATACAGCAGATCAATCAGTGATCTCTGCTCGCACAGCATATCAACCAGTGACTGCTGCCCGGACAGCAAGACAACTAATGACCTAAGCTCACGCAGCATATCAAATGCTGCTCGAAGAGCAGAAACTTTGTTGACATTTGAGATAGGGCATGAACACAGTTAGTCAGACTGTAAGCACTATCTTATTCTGTCGACATGGCTTTTAATATTATAATTGATAAAAACCCACATTATATTTTTCTGGAAGTCCATGTAATGGTACAGGAGTTTTGTTGAATACGACTTGTCGAAACTTATCATTTTATATTGATCAGAAATGTTGTTCTACCTGAGCTTATTTGGAACTGTGGTGAATCTCTCTAAGACCGAGGGTAAATATATTTACAGCATAAATGTCTGAATTTTTAAATGAACCAATAAAAACGTTGCTATGCTGATAATTTAAAATTGCCATAATATGTTAAGGGCATGAGATAAATATTGAAGTATTCCAAAGAAGGACCCACAATTAAATAATATAGTCTTAAATTATTATCAAAGAACTATTTCAGGAGAAAATATGCTGACCATTGTAAATGCAGAGATGAAAAACCAGCACGGATCAAACCCTCCCTCAAATCTTATGGATGGAAATCTACAAAATTTCGCACACACATTAGAAGGTGAAGACGGTATGTGGATGCGCGTTAATCTGGAGACACAGTCTTCTGTCACTAAAGTGATCATCTACAACAGACACAATTTATTATTAAATCAAAGTTCTAAACAAGGGATAGTTTAAAAAAAACAACGCCCGAGTCTAATCTTTCCCTAAAACAAAAACTAAAAATTAAAAACTTCATTGCAATTTCCGCCAATATCTCTTGTCATAACTCAAATTACGGAGATAATGCAGGTCAAAGATATTATTCAAATAAAGATTTCTTTTACATAAATCATGCACAATCAGCGAGAAAAGATTGCTTTGGGGTCTTCCTCTTCTCCCTGGTAAGTCCAGTGTATTGATGGCAAAAATGAGGGAAGAAAACGCTGGTCCGTCAATAGGACCCCGCAAAAACATGTCCTAACATTCTCCACCGACTACGGGCCACTTTTTCTGACAATGGTTCAGCATTGCAGCGTTTATACAAGTTTTTGTTGGAGATGACTCCTGGGTACTTTATATTCAAAATAGTGCGAAGATGTCTGCGGTGAACAACATCTAGTTTTTCAAGGAATATTTTGGGGACGGCCCAACAGGATGAGTTGTACATAAGAACCGATACGACTAAAGCATTATACAGTATTAGACGTTTGTTTAGGGGCAGTTTATCACTCCAGGCCTTCTTGTAATTGTTTAAAGGCAGCATATCCCAGGTTTATGCGACGCTGAATATCAGCTTTGCTACACAAGACGGACCCTAGAGTGATACTTTTCCTCCATGCTTCATTCCCCGACACTAATTTTCCATCACTGTCGACTTCACCCGTACTAGCTAAATAAACATGAGTGAAGTCCGTTTTGTCTTCATTGACAAAGAGGTTCCATTTCTCGAGTATAGCTGTTGCCTGGGGCAAAATAGCTCTCAAGTTGTCTTCCTCTTCATCATTGAAGTCAACATCATCAGCATATTCAGTGTCAAGTGGAAGGCCAGCAATAGTAATCGGGGGGATCGGCCTATCTAAACTGATTGTTATAGTCCATCTAAGTTCATTCAAAGCACCAGCCAAGACAAGGGTGAACAGACAGCCGGATAGACAGTCACCCTGGAAAGCTCCAAGGAGACTTAAAAACTCAGCTGAAAGAACTCCATTTACCTTCACCCGTAGCTTTGTGTTGGACAACAACAACCGGACAATCCTCAGCTCATCCTCAGTACAGCCACACAGTTTCAGGAGTTCAAGAATCGTAGTGCGTTTGATTGTGTCAAACGCACTAGACATATCAATGCCCATGCGATGATACTCCCATTTCTTCCTTTGGACAACTGACAGTAGAACTCGCTGACACCAAACAATATCAGCACAAGAACGAGCGCGTTTATATGCACACTGCCATGGACCAGTGAAGGCGTTCACTTTTTCTTCTATCCTTTTAAGAGTAGCCATAGACAGAATTTTTCTGGCTGCATTGGGACAAGGTGAGTGGACGTAAATTCTTCAGAGGACCAATAGGTTTTTTTTGGCTTCTGTAAGGGTGTTATAGTAGCCTCTCCAATGGAAAATGGGGAAAGTATGTGTCTCGAAACAACTGTTGATGATTCCAGCATAATGTTCATGGACTGTACTATTAGAGTACTTAATTAGCTCGTTGGGTATTCCATCGGGACCATTTGCCCTCCCATTTTTCAAGCTAGAGGTGGCTGCATGTATTTCAACTCCAGTAAAAGGGACATTGAGAGCACGTGGTAGACCCTCAAAAGGCTCGAGAGGTTGCTCATTGCGAGTCAGCTGTTTTTCGAGATAGTCTCTAACAACAGAAGCTTTCATGTCGTCAGATGCAATCAAACAGCCATTTTCATCATGAACACCAATCGAGTTATTAGGTGGTTTACTTTTCTGAAGATGTCTTACTGCTTCAAACATTTTCCTTGAATCGTTTGTGTTAGTAATATCACTATAGGTCTGATCAGCTTGAGCAGACCTCACTTCAACTAATCTTTTCTGGATACTATTAGTGAGGTGGTTGATGGATGACCTCAATGTAGTTCGATCAAGAGATTGATTATTGTTAAGTAGCTGTCGGAGATCGTGACGCTTTTCAACAAGCTCTTTGAGAGTGTCATCACTGCTGTGATGTTTCAAGCGAGCTTTAGGTTTCGGGCCGATGGAAACATTGGCAGCATCACGAATATGAGACATAAGATTTTGAAGGTCGGCATTTGGATCGTTGCTGGTCACAAAATTTGAGAACTTGCCTTCAAGGGCCAAGTGATATTTATGTTGCATATCTTTGTTGCTTACAAGTTCTGATATATTATAAGAAGGAACACGACGTTGTTTAGGTTTGAAACAAAGATGAATGTTGCTGAAATTGATGCGAGCAATGACAAGTCTATGATCTGAAAATGTTTTAGTACCAGCATAAGTTCTTGATTGAGTCAAAAGACACTTAGATCTATTTCGGCATAGTATGTAATCTATTTGAGAGTATACAGGCAGTGTCTTCTTACTGTACCGACCAGCCGACCAATCCTTCCGCCAACCAGTAAATGATGTAATTGTAACACGTCTGCTAGGTTGTATAAAACTAGTGTTCACAGCAAACAGATTATTTTCTGAGATAAAATCCAGTAATCTATAACCATTTTCGTTCCTTACTCCCATTCCGTATTTCCCCATATATCTACCAAAACCCTGTTCAATATCAGAAGGGGATAATTTACCCAGTTTTGAATTAAAGTCACCCAGGAATTGCAACTCCACATTAGAGGGGACATTCTTGGCCTCTCTTAGCTGCCCATAAAAGTTATCCAAAACAACTGGATTTTTACGGACTAGCCCCTGATGTGGACAGTAGGCATTGATCACCCTGCAACGTAGGGGTGTACCGCTACGTGAGGGGATGCAAATATCGACATAGCATACCCGGTCACTGATGTACTTCCAGCAAACCACATAGTTCATCATGCGAAAAAAAGACAGACACGATTGCTGTCAAGAAAGGATAGTTGGAGCTTCAGTCTTCATAAAAACAGGGGATGAGTATGTTAAAGATTGTGGTAAGGTCAGCAGTGTAAAAACTTCTTACACTTTTAACTGTGAAGGAGACGGAAATATTATTGAGATAAGTCAGGAGGGAACGGTAGGACCCTGGAACATTGCTGAGATTAAAGTCTACGGCACCCCGGCAAAGATCCCTTCTCCAGGTTTGGATCTGTAGATGCCCAATATTTTTTCAGGGTGGGAGTGGGAGCCCTTTTTTACGCCGACTATATTTTAAGCCATTACATTACTTAGGACAAACACAAATGGTTGCGGTGTCGTAATAAAACTTAGAACACCAATAATAACCATAATACACAGGGACAATGGACAGGACAGCGTTCCAATAACTCAACAATCCAAAAAAATTTAAATTTTCAATGAATGAAAGTGGTATCATTCTCCAAGTAAGTTAAGTTGGATACATGAGATTGTCAACTATATTTACACACTGTACATGTAAACCTTTCAGAGCTTTAACTCCAATAATGAGTTAACTACCAACTCACTCAGTAGCTAGTCCCCTAGCCGCAATACCGTAAACACGGTCTCTTGTTATCTGTCAGCGAATGAGTTATCGACTAATAACGTTCAATGCGGTTTGTCGTTATTGGCGCAAAATAAGAGAAACAGATGTGTGACCTGCGTTGTCTAAATTTTGCCAAAACTGCCGTGAGCCCGTCGTTAGCTATTCCTTGAAGGTACATGACCAGATGGTACTAATATTTTAATATTGTGTGCTTTGATTGTGGTCTTATCATGAAATCGATTATATTTGCGGGTTCTAGCGCCAGCATAAGTTTTGTTATTTACCACAAGAGTAAACCAGAAGAAACGTATGATCTGTGTTAGCTTGTATGGATCCTACGAATGAGAGACGTAGGGTAGCTCTCCCACAGTAACATTAGCAGTGCTTAGCTTTTTAAAGGTCTGCTTCAGACTCATACTCTCAGCTCTTACTGTTGCAACGCCACATTTATGTGCAGCAAGACATGTTCACTTTCTGTCTAGTGTAATAGTATAATGTATGTAGGAACTGTCCGGATGTCCGGCTAAATCCAGTTCCGGCCGGATATCCGGCTTTAATGTCCGGTTCGGGTTTCGGTCCGGTTTCATGTGAGATCTTGTGTAACACAGAGAGTCAAAACAGCTACCATTCATGCTTTATTTATGAGCATTTCAAGCAGATGGTCCCTGTAATGAGTGAGAGAGCGATTTTGGAGAGAGCAATTTTTGCAAAGTATTAGATATTCTGAGACCCCCCCCCCCCCCCCCCCCCCCCCCCCTTAAACCTTGGATGGAAACGATATACCAGCATATAAGCAAGTATAGCTGACAACAGAATGGCCCTACTACAACTTCACTTATACAGACTGAGTTAAATCTGGTCTCGTAGAGAACGAATTCTGCTCACGGTTTGGTGTTTCACTCCATAAATCCTTCTACTATTTCTTTTCCGTTGAAGTTTTATTATGTCTTTACTTTTGTCTTCACCTTTACTTTTATCCGCACTCTTTCATTTTCCTCGGTATTTTCTCTACACCTGGTAACCTGCACCTCTTTCCTTAACTTCTAGATCTACTTCTAATTTAGCTTTCAGTTTTTGGATACTATTTTTGTCACACTGTAGTCGTCAGAGTCCTGTTACTCACGCTTGCTCCCACTCGCTAGTGTCACAATATGTTTGTACACTCATTCCCGCGCACGTAGTTCTTTTCCTTCGCTATTCATTGGAAACAAGATACCGTTTTGCTCAGTATATAAAACAAAATACCAATGCAATGTACAGCATAATAACAGTTCATTATAAAAATGCTGTTAACTTGGCCTTCACTCGGAGGTCTCCTCAGAGGATTAAGGTGTTGGTACCTTGTCCTGCGTACTGTTGGAGTTTGGACTGAACTTCCAAAACTAACATAAGTTTTTGCTGGACTGCACTTGACCTCTCCTCGTTCACTTGAATGGCCAGGTGGTGTGGCTCCTCAATTCCTTTGCATTTTGTTTGTTCTCAGGCTGTGTGCGTGTATGTTAGGCCATAAAACGAGGATGGACAGCTCTTGATCACTCATCACCTGCATCTCAACTTCTCACACGTGACCACTTCTCGGACCATTTTCTAGTGTGATCGCTTTACCCCCATTATCCTCCATTATTCTCTTCTGTTGTCCTTAAATTTACAATCAGCACACTTCACAATTAGACCCACTCTTAGACCCACTTCACAATTAGACCCTCTATGTTAAGACATGTTAAGACATGGTTTCAAGCTAATAGGTATACGCTGTCCATTTAATGTCTTAGCATTTTATTCTCCCCTCCTAATACTCAGCTTATTCTTACCTCCTAATACTCAGCTCCGTGCTACTTCATCTTCTAACTTTCCTTATAACATACTATTTGGATTTTGGAAGTATTATTGTAACTCTTTCCACAATCATACCCACTTTATCGTTTATATTGCGGTATGGTTTCTAGTTAATTGCTCACCACTTATCTCTTAGCATGTTAATTATCTCATGAAACTGAGCTCATTACTTTGTTATTTTTACTCTGCACCTGGGTCTAGGATGAATAAGTCATTAACAGTTCATCTCGCTCGGATGGATTATACCGGCACATCAGTGTTAATAACCTGCAAGGATAATTATTTAACCACCTCTATGTTTTTCATTATTTTTTGCTACATGTGGCATCTTTAACACGTGACTACATCACGAGATTTACCAACGTATCCTTCTATCACCTACAACAAGAGCTTGTAACCAGCACCACGGACAAAGGATACTCAGAATCTCAACAACTCAGAAGATACTCTCTGCCACAATCATAGAGTCGGGCCGCAAACTCTTTGATGTCTAAGTCTCCAGAGTCTCGTCAATTATAATTCAGAGTTTTATTTATCACATCCCTCCAAAAGGATCACTTGACATTATGTGACCCTCTGCAATGTGAAGTCATCCTTGGGCGCAACTGTCGTTTTGAGAATCTGACATGACAAATCAGATCACGTCACTGATTGGGAACCTGTTAAATGTTAATGGCCTATTAAGGTGTGGGAAATGGGTGCTCCATTCCACTCGTTTTAGAGCTAACTGTTTTACTGCGTCTCTGCTGATATTATCGACACCTGCAGTAAAGTCAGCCGCATCCTCGAGTACACAGGCCATCTAGCCTTTGCAAAGTCGTCCTCTCAGTCTCTTTCCATAGTTTGGTTTCCAATCCAGTAAAAAATTGAGAAACCGTGTCTCTGGCATTCTGACAACGTGTACCACCTTAGTCTAGCCGAACCGATGAAAGTTTCAATAGACTTAATTCCAGCACGCCTGAGAACTTCTTCATTGGAGGCATGGAAGAACCACTTTATCTTTAAGATTCTTCTCAGGGAGGTCAGATGGAAGACCTCCAACCGTTCGCGTTTCATCTGCTTCTTTGTTGTGTTCCAGACTTCAGCTCCATATACTTACTTTACTTACTTTGGGCGATGCTCGATCGAAATCTCCTCCACTCTACGTCTCCAGATGGTTCTGTCGCACATAACTGTTCGGAGATCTTCTACCCGCAACCCTGTGTTCCTGGCTACGGTGTCAAGAAAAGAGAGTGGTCTCCTCCCACGCCTGAACTGTGGCAGCCGCCAAGGAAGGATGGTAGAGATGACCTGGTCTGAAGCTCTCATGCAATGCCCAGCAAATCTGGCACGTCTCTGTGCAACGATGGTGGAGATGGAAGGGAGGTCACCATAGATTTGCTTTAGGGTTGGATGCTTCTTCCATGAAAGATTCCTGGCTTTCATTAGGAGCTTGGTGTAGCACCCGTCGAGACGCTTCTCAAACTGCTTGTTCAAGGTCCAGGTTTCTGAGCCATACAGCAGAACAGGTTCGATGCATGCTCTGAAGAACTTGACTTTCAGCTGGTCAGAAATGCCAGAGGTCCATACCTTCTGCAGTTTGATACAGGCTGACCAAGCCATGCCTTTCCTGGTGTTGAAGTCCTTCCTGCTCTCTGCAATATATGAGCCCAAGTATTTGAAGTCATCAACCTGCTTGATCTGGTAACCGGATATTGAGTTCACGGGGGCAGCATCAGGAATGTTGATGGTCATGTATTCGGTCTTGGAAGCATTCATCGCAAGTCCGACATGTGCGATTGTAGGACTGAATCCCTACCGGACAGAATCACTACCACCCAAATATCACTACTGGTAGTGATTTAGTCCGGTAGAGATTCAGTCCGAAAATATACCTCAATCCCTACCAGATGATCTTAGTTCACTAGTTCTAATATCATGACGTGATCTGAGCCGGGGCTCTCATGGAGTGCTTGCTATGGGGCCTGGCAGACATGTGATCCACAGACTTACGTACGCAACGAGGAGCCCTAACGAGAACTGGTTCGGATCAAGTCATCCATAATGACCTGCTATACGACAATACAGTGATGTGAACCTTCACATGCTCGGTATCTCAATCAGCTAGCGGGAATAATATATAAACCCGCAACGCCTGTGTTTATCTTATACCATTACCACTATGTCTTCCTCATCCATCGAGTTTATTCCTGGCAGAAAGAAAGGCAGCCGCAACCTCCTCTACGATGGTCACCTCTACCACCTTAACAGAAAGAGGGAAGACAAGACCTACTGGAAGTGCAACAAGTTCAAGTCCCGCCTGATCCTTGTCCAGGACACCTTCTGTTCTGCTACCCCTCATGATCACGAATCTCAACCAGCAGAAATTGCAGCCCACCGCTCCAAGTCTAAAATGAAGACCCTCGCAGCTACTACTGAGAACTCAACTAAGCAGATTGTTGCAGACTCTGTCGCTGGACTATCCTTCGAAGCCTCGTCCCGGCTCAACTGTGATCCCAAGTCATTGGCACGACTAGTCAGACGAGCCAGACAGGCAGCCTACTCCCATCCTGTCAACCCCATCTCCTTAGAAGACCTGTTGATTCCTCCTAACTACCTGACCTCTGCCGGTGGTGACACTATGTTGCTCTGGGACTCCTCCTACGACACCAACACCAGAAGATCTATCCTCCTTGGTACTGCAGACAACATCAACATCATCTATCAGTCAGATCACCTCGTCGTGGATGGAACCTTTAAGACCTCTCCAGACCTGTTTACTCAACTCTTCACAGTCCACGCCTTACACCCTACTGGATGGAGAATCCCTGCAGCCTTTGGACTCCTACCCGGGAAGCGCACCATCATGTACGAGAACATCCTCAACGAACTGGACTCCTACGGACCCTTCTACCCTCTGTCGGTGCTGGTGGACTATGAAATCGCTATTAGAAACGCAGTCTCCAACGTCTGATGATTATGATAACTTTGGGGATGTTACCGAGTTTCTGAAAGCTGTTGAATCTAAGATTTTGGGTTAATGCTTTAATGTTTACTTATTATTGTGTGATTTAAATTACTGTATCAGTATATTATCTATTATTCTTTGACCAAATTTCTGCTTAGTCAATTATCACGAAAAATGTAATAATAATTAACAAAAAATAAAATAATTAACTAATGAAATACGAATAATTATGCCTTTATTGCAAAGTTCAGTAGGGATCACATCAAAGTGGTTAGGTCTAGATATTAGCGGTAGTGATTTAGTCCGGTAGAGATTCAGTCCGAAAGTATACCTCAATCCCTACCAATAGTGATTGGTAGTGATTCAGTCCGTTAGGGATTCAGTCATGTAGTGATTCGGTCCGTTCACCGACATGTGCTGCTGCAGTCTCTAAATCCGAGAGCAGTTGCTGGACTTGCTCTATGGTATCGGCAGTCAAGGCCAGGTCGTCAGCGAAGTCAAGATCTGTGATTCTGACCGCAGGTACTCTCCGACTTTGCCTGGGGATGATGGTTAGGCCATGGTCAAGAGTCATGCAGCTCCTAAGGACATAATCGAGGACGATGATGAAGAGGAAAGGAGCGAGTGTATCACCCTGAAGGACCCCGATGAGTGTTCTAAAGAAGTCTGTAAGGCCGTCAATGGTTTTGACTCTGGAGTGCGATGAGTCATACAGGAGCCTGATAGCATCAGTTATGGGAGCAGGGATGCCGTAGAGGGAGAGGATGTGAAACAAGGCATCCCTGTTGATACTGTCGAATGCTTTCGAAAAGTCGACGAACACGATAGCTGCTGATCGATTTCCGATTTTACACTCTTCTAGGATGCGTCGTAGGGCAAGTATCTGAGGGAGGGTAGATCTTCCTCTGCGGAAGCCATTTTGGTTTGGCCGCAGTAGAGGATCCAGGTATGGGTAAATCCGGTTGAGGATGAGTTTGTTGAAAACTTTCGCTGCAACCGGAGCCAATGAGATACCTCGATAGTTCCCGGGGTTGGTCAGGTCGCCTTTCTTGGGGATGGGTATAATAGATGCCGTTGTCCAGGCTTCAGGGATTACTCCATCAATTAAGGCCCTGTTGCAGAAACTGAGGAGGTCGTCACGAAGTTGGGGAAGCTTCCAAACTGAGGGAGGGATGCTATCTAGGCCTGGAGACTTGGAGGACTTGATGGACTTGAGGACTGAATCGAGTTCGGACATGGAGAAAGGAAGACAGCTAATGGGAAGGGTGTCCGAGACTCTCTGGTTGTAGAAGGGCAAGGAGAGGTCAGGGGGTGGCTGCTCTGTCCCGAGGAGCGACTTGAAGTGCTCAAACCAAACGTTGAGCCGCTGTTCGGTGGTGCCCCCAGGCACTTTACTATAGGGCACGGTGTTAGGAGACGTTAGCTCTCTGATGATGCGCCAAGAGCTCCGATGCCTGTGCTCAGGGTTAGTCTGCTCCAGACATGCAGTCTGTTGTTGGACATACTGTGCAGTAGCGGTGTTGTATGCTTCGCCCAGCTGCTTCTTGGCGTCTTCGAGCTTTTCTTTAGATGAGAAGGAGGGAGAAGTCCTATGACCCAGGGATGCAATCTTGAGAATATTGCAATGGTGTGCAATATTAGGGTCGTTATATGGGTTTCCCTTTTTCTTCTTCTTTTTCTTCGGAAGTATTCGAAGAGCTGTGGTCTTGACACTATCAACCATCAGGTCATAGTCAGACTGGAGCTCTGCTTCTTGCAGGAGAGCGCTGTACCTGTTCTTCACTTCCACTGCATACTGATGTTTAAAGCAGGGATCGTGGACAAGAGGGGTCCAGTCGACACTCCGAAGGGGGTCTTTGGCCGGGGTCCTGTTTGCTCTGTAACTGGCTTGGACAAAGCAGGTGACTATACGGTGATCGGAACCGACCGTCTGCATGGTGTTGAAGGCCTGACAGTTCTTCACACTATTGGTCCATTTCTTCCGCCAGAGAATGAAGTCAATTTGATGCTTTGACCTTTTGGGGTCTTCGTAGGTCCAAAGCTTACTGATTGGCTTCTGGAAACGGGAGTTGGCAGCAAATAGCTGGTGCTCGTCCATGAGGTCCAAGAGACGTTCACCGTTGTCATTGGTGGTGTCATGACACGAGAACCCAGTACCCCTGCTGAGCTTTGCGTTGAAGTCTCCGCTAACAGCTAGCATGTTGTGAGGTGGGACTTTAGCGATGGTCCTGGAGAGAGAACTGTAGAAAGAAGACTTGTCGTCCATGTCGCTGCAGTTGGTGGGTGCGTAGCATGATACCACTGATAGTCGTGGATTACCATTAACATGGATGGCAATGATCCTGCTGCTCACTTTCTCCACTGAAAGGAGTGACTTCTGGATGCGAGGGGAAAGGAGGAAACCAACACCGCCAACTGAGGCATTAACTGAGTTCTTAGTGGCCGAGGAAGTGATGAGCTGATAGGACAAAATGTTCTCGATTCTAAGAGATTCTGAGTGGTGTTGGCGGTGCTCTTGGAGGGAGATGATGTCGTTGTGGTGTAGAAATGCTGAGTGTGCAAGTTCCTGCTTCCTAGATAGGGGGTTTAAAGTCCTAGTGTTAAACGTGCTGACTTGAAAAGGAACTTTCCTGCGTACTAAATGGGTAGTAGCAGCACTGCCACGACTATCAGCTCCATATAACAGAATAGTAATAACAGCAGCCTTGTAGATATGGATCTTGGTGGGCGTTCTTATAGTTCTACTGTACCATTATCTTCCAAGGCTGATGGAACGCACCAAAAGCATGCTGGATCCTGATGTCAAGATCTCGGTCAATGGTACCATCCCCACTGATGTTGGCACCAAGATAAACAACGTTACTGACCTGTTCAACAGGTTCTCCCTCCACTGTTAGTTTTATACTGTCTTTTTCGGTGTAAGGTCGCTGGGACGCCACTTGCTGATCGCCATGCATTGTGTCTTTTTAGCGTTGATCTTTAACCCAGCATAAGAGGTGTAATAAGCGATAAGATCCGTGGACTCTTGCAGCCCTTCTTTAGTATAATTGTCCATCACTGCCAGATCATCAGCGTACATTTCGGACAAATGATTAAATAGTTTTTTACACGATTTGTTCGTTAAAACTTTTGTAATGTTCAATAGGGATCATCACCGAGTACAGCTTATTATTTTACATCGGTTTTGTTGAGCACGACTTGTCAAAATTATCATTTTATATCGATCAGAAATGTTCTTTTACATGATCCTATTTGGGACTGTGATGAATCTCTCCGAAGCCGAGGGTAAATATATTTACGGTCGAATTTTGAAATGAATCAATAAAAGTTGTTATGCTGATAATTTAAAATTGATTGTAACGATGGAAATCGAAACTTTATGTAACTCATATAATAATAATTAAATACCAATCTACATGCTTTGAAATGTTCAAAATAGGATTATCTAGTTATTACCTAAATACACATCTCAACACACATTTCAGATAGCGATCAGGAAACAAGAGATTGGCAAGACTTCTCAGTGAGTAACATGATAAACCTAGCAGTCAACATGAAAGAAGTAGAAACATACTACGTAAGATTCCCTTGCTCCGACTTCATCAATTTCAAACTCTTCCTGAAAGCTGCTGAAGATGAAACGAACTCCCACATTGAGCTCTTAAGTAAAACTCGCGGTAACATTTACTGTAACAAAGCTGGGTTACAGAACTGGTACGGTGGAGAAAAAACAGATTTTAAAATATACAGGAAGTGGGAATGCGAGGATGATGGACGGTTCATGATTGTTGAGTAAGATACAAATTGTTATAAAGTTATAAACGAATAAGTTCATGAATATTCAATCAAACGTAGCTCGTGTGATCAACAATACCGTGCAACTGATAACCGCTAATAAAATTGGAAGTACCAATTATGATGATTTTCTTTGCATGCCGAATATGATATGCTTTACACATAAAACATATGTAACACATCTCAGGGTGGAAAAAACAAACGATCACGTTGAAATAACGAACAGAGGAAACACCCAGTACAAGAAAACATTCGACTCCGGAGACGGAAACTGTAACAAGAGAACTGAAATAGTTGCCACCCAAGTTTGGGGCTATGACGGTTCCCTCTCGCTTGCTTTTTCTTCCACGGAAGGTCCGTATACTCTGTCTATGGTAATACAAATCTTGAAGTAAATTTTGTGATCATCATTTCTGCAAGGATATAAAATTTGAAAGATATAGTAGCCCAGTTTGAAATGGCATCCCTTCACTTTCAGAGCAATGTAAAGAAGGAACGTATCGGGACACTTCAATGACGACCTGTGCTAAATGCGTCGTTGGAGAGGAACCTAACAATGAAAAAACTACTTGTAGTAAGTTCAGAAGATAATATTATTGGACATATTACATCACAAGAGTGACTCGCTTTATGTCTGCAAATATAATTATATAAAACAATCCCCCTCTTATTTTACTAGTGGGTCTATTAACCAAACATTTATTTCTGTTTCAGTTCCATGTCAAGGAGGGACCTTCAAGGACGGTTCACAGTCAGTATGTCAGAAGTGTCCCACAAACAGTTACAGTGGGGGGGGGGGGTGTCATGTCCGTCTATGTCCGCCTATGTCCTGTCCTTTTTGGATTCTATGAGACAACGGACGTGTTTTTTGGGACATTGGCGGACACGGACGGACATTGGCGGACTCGGACGGACATTGGCGGACTCGGACGGACATTGGCGGACTCGGACGGACATTGGCGGACCCGGACGGACATTGACGGACTTGGATGGACATTGGTGGACATTAGCGGACATTGGTGGACATTAGCGGACAAACGTTTTGAGGACTGAAGAGTACTGAAGAGTACTGAGGAGGATGGCTGAGAAGGATGGCTGAGGAGGATGACTGAGGAGGATGACTGAGGAGGATGACTGAGAGGGAGGAGAAGGATCAGGAAGACCCAGGAGGAGGAGGAGGAGGAGGACCCAGAAGGAGGACCTAGGAGGAGGAGGAGGAGAACTGAGGAGGATGACTGAGGAGGAGGAGGACTCAGGAGGAGGACTGGGGAGTATGGCTGAGGAGGATGACTGAGAGGGAGGAGGAGGAGGAAGAGGAGGAAGAGGACTGAGGAGGAGGAGGAGAAGGACTGAGGAGGAGAAGGAGGACCCAGGAGGAGGAGGACCCAGGAGGAGGAGGACCCAGGAGGACCCAGGAAAAGGCCCCAGGAGGAGGAGGAGGACTGGGGAGGAGGAGAACTGTTGAGGACTGATGAGGAGGACTGAGGACGAGGAGGAAGAGTAGGAGGAGGACTGAGGAGGGGAGAAGGAAGAGGACTGGGGAGGATCAGGAAGACCCAGGAGGAGGAGGAGGAGGAGGACCCAGGAGGAGGAGGAGGAGTGAGGAGGACTGAGGAGGAGGACTGACGATGACTGAGAAGGAGGAGGACTGAGGAGTACTGAGGAGGATGGCTGAGGAAGATGGCTGGGGAGGATGGCTGAGGAGGATGACTGAGGAGGATGACTGAGAGGGAGGAGGAGGACTCAGGAGGAGGAATCAGGAGGAGGACTCAGGAGGAGGACTTAGGAGAAATGAGAAGGACTCAAAGGAGGACTGAGGAGAACTGAGGAGGAGGAGGAGGAGGAGGACTGAATAGGAGGAGAAGGAGGGGACTGGGAGAGGACTGGGGAGGAGGAGGACTGATGAGAAGGATGAGGAGGAGGACCCAGGAGGAGGAGGACTGAGGACCGAGGAGGAACAGGAGGAGGATGAAGAGGAGGAGGAGGACCCAGGAGGAGGACTGAGGAGGACTGAGGAGGATGGCTAAGGAGGATGACTGAGAGGGAAGAGGAGGAGGAGGAGGAGGAGGAGGAGGACTGAGGAGGACTGAGAAGGAGGAGGAGGAGGAGGACTGAATAGGAGGAGGAGGAGGAGGGGGACTGGGGGAGGACTGAGGAGGAGGATGGGGGACTGAGGAGAAGGATGAGGAGGATGACTGAGAGGGAGGAGGAGGAGGAAGAGGAGGAAGAGGACTGAGGAGGAGGAGGAGAAGGACTGAGGAGGAGAAGGAGGACCCAGGAGGAGGAGGACCCAGGAGGAGGAGGACCCAGGAGGACCCAGGAAAAGGCCCCAGGTGGAGGAAGAGGACTGGGGAGGATCAGGAAGACCCAGGAGGACCCAGGAGGAGGAGGAGGAGGAGGACCCAGGAGGAGGAGGAGGAGGAGGAGGACTCAGGAGGACTCAGGAGGAGGACTTAGGAGAAATGAGAAGGAGGAGGACTGAGGAGTACTGAGGAGGAGGAGGAGGAGGAGGACTGAATAGGATGAGAAGGAGGGGACTGGGAGAGGACTGGGGAGGAGGAGGACTGATGAGAAGGATGAGGAGGAGGACCCAGGAGGAGGAGGACTGAGAACCGAGGAGGAACAGGAGGAGGATGAAGAGGAGGAGGAGGACCCAGGAGGAGGAGGACCCAGGAGGAGGACTGAGGAGGACTGAGGAGGATGGCTGAGGAGGATGGCTGAGGAGGATGGCTGAGGAGGCTGGCTGAGGAGGATGACTGAGAGGGAAGAGGAGGAGGAGGAGGAGGAGGACTGAGGAGGACTGAGAAGGAGGAGGAGGAGGAGGAGGACTGAATAGGAGGAGGAGGAGGGGGACTGGGGGAGGACTGAGGAGGAGGATGGAGGACTGATGACTGAGGAGGAAGAGGAGGAGGATGAAGAGGAGGAGGAGGACCCAGGAGGGAGCTCAGGAGGAGGAGGAGGACTGGGGAGGAGGAGGACTGTTGAGGACTGATGAGGAGGACTGAGGACGAGGAGGAGGAGGAGGACTGAGGAGGGGAGGAGGAAGAGGACTGAGAACGATCAGGAAGACCCAGGGGGAGGAGGAGGAAGAGTAGGAGGAGGAAGCATCTAAATGTTATTTCCATTTTTGTCCGTTTTTGTCCGTTTTTGTCCGCTCTATTTTTTGTCCGTTTTGAAAATATAGGGTACCGAACGGACAAAAAACATGATCCCCCTATAACAGCAAAAATTGAACATTTTATTTAGCAATTTAGGTGTCCATTAATGTCCGCCTATGTCCGCCTATGTCCGTCTATGTCCGCCTATGTCCGTCTATGTCCGCCTATGTCCGCCTATGTCCGTCTATGTCCGCCTATGTCCGTCTATGTCCGCCTATGTCCGCCTATGTCCTGTCCTTTTTGGATACTATGAGACAAGCGGACATAGACGGACGTGACACCCCCCCCTACAGTGCAGAGAGATCTGGGCTGTGTATCACGTGTCCTAAAGGATCCCATGCTTCCGAGGATCACATTCGCTGCGGTAATTTTCTCTGATATATTTTATTTAGACATTTCATAGATGCCACCACCAGGGTCAACTAGAAATTGGGACTAGAGATTTTTATTTAAGATTATGTATTTTAGCTTGTACTTTTTGGGCGCATATAAATTTATTCAAAACGTTCAGTTTCGTGTGAGAGTCTGCCCTCTAACTGGACGGAGATAATAACAGAGACACAGTTCCCCCTCCCACCTAGGGCTGAAGTTTCCCTAAAGTGTAGTCCCGGACACACTCTGACTGGAGACAGCACTGTCACATGTGTTGAGGGAACAGATTTTTCCTTTAATAACGTCCCCTCCTGTCTGTTAGGTTTGTAGGCAGAATGTTGTTCGTTTGTTGATGTTAAACTTAAGAAGGGATTTTTAGCAATCTTAAACTATTTGAGCCCAAACCTGTCTTACAGAACGAATAAAATTAATGTTTCATTATTATAGACAGGTGCGAGTCTATCCCGGACACAGCAAACCTTGAAACGGAAACTGAGTTTCCGGTGCAGTATGATGTTGTGGTGACAGTGATCTGTGAGACTGGATACTATCTATCAGGAGCTGATACCATCACTTGTATCAAGGGTAGGATCTACAAGTCACATCACGATCCTGGTTGTATTGCGAGTAAGTCGTTAGTCGAAAATATTGTGATTCATCAATCAATATAATAATGACAAAAAACAAAAACGTTACCTAAATACAAAATATAAAAGATACAAAATAACATCTAATAAACTAAAATGATTATCTGATCAGAGACCTGCACGGGGTTGCCTCCGGAGATTACACACCTACAGACGGACGTGCAGTTCCCGGTGAGTTACGGCACCATAATACCAGTGCAGTGTTCAGAGGATAGGGACCTTAGGGGAAACGTTGTGATCACTTGTGACCAGGACACTGTGTTCCTCTTCCAGGACAAACCTCGCTGCAATGATTTAGGTACGTGAGATGATCCTCTCAGCTTCAGATGGATTACTTTTTTAGCACGTTTAAACAAGCTTGCTGGATGTTGTCTTATTAACATTGTTTTTCAACGTCAGCTAATATTAACTCCGCTGTTCAGGATCATGCTCAGAATTACAGCTAGACAGTAACCTCTACACCGGCTCCCAGTTCCCTGTGAAGAAGGGGACAACAATAGATGTGAACTGTGTGGCTGGGTACTCCTTAGCTGGAGACAGAACCATCACCTGTGTCCAGGACACAAAGTTCAGCTCAGCCAGGAACTTCCCTAGCTGCACCGTTGACAAGTGCACTGGATTGCCGGATGAAATCTTCGACATGAAGACAAACATCCCACCCTCAGTGGACCATGGAAAAAGAGTGGAGCTGGACTGTATCCAGGGATACAGTCTGTCTGGTAGCAGTCTCATCACCTGTATCAAGGGAAACAACTGGGAGTACAAGGATACACCTTACTGTGTTTTAGGTGAGATCCCAGGAAACTGGCGATAATATGATTGAATATGAGCTGATCGGAATAATAGGGTTATAACAACCTCAACAAAATTAGTTAATAACTTGACCAATAATAAGTTATGTCTGATTTTGTTGAGACTTTAACGTGAACAGTGAACTGCTCCCCACAGACACGTGTACAGAACTACCAGCAGCTCTATCAGACATGACAACGACCAGCACCTTCCCCGTAGTAGTAGGAACAGTGGTGGAAGTTGCCTGTAAGCGGGGTCACACTTTAGCTGGGGACGATACTATCACATGTGAGAGGGGAGTAGTCTTCACTATGGACCAACGTCCTACTTGCACCATAGGTTTGTTAATTCTTTAATTAGTCATAATGAATGTAGATGTTTAGGCACCATTATAGATAATTTACAGGAATAATAAGTACACTTCTTGTTACTTTCAATTATAGAAATCCCAATCCCAGAATATGAGTAATTGCAGTCACTTTATTTTTAACTTTAACCTTCATTATGGCACTCAGATCAGTGCACAAGATTGTTGACAGAAAACTATCTCATCACTGACTCCAGTTTCCCTGTCGTATACGGAACCATGATCTCAGTGTCCTGTGAGCCAGGCTACTCTGTGATGGGGAATAAGGAGATCACATGCGAAAAGGGAATATTGTTCTCTCACCGATCATCCCGTCCTAAGTGTGTCAACCCAGGTGAGACTTAATTCATCACTGACTCAATAACGTAGTTGATTTCTTAACTGATCATCGAATAAAGTTACCACAGTTGAGTAACAAATTTGATCTTAATGTTCCATAGATTCTAATTTGTGTCATGTCTTATGAAATCAGTAAACTCTGACAGATTGTGTTACAGTGGACCTGTGTGCCATGTTAATCATGACAACTTCACTGTTTATAATTCGAGTGTTAAGGTCACAGGGGGGTCCGAGGTCGAAAAAACGTTTTTTGCCAGTTGGCAGACCACGTACTATCTGACGCTTACACACCACCCTTAGCCCCCCAGAGCGCCTAGTTTGTCGTAAAATTGAGGTTAACTATTGCCTTTTTAATCAGTTAACCTCACAAATAACCAGTTCTTAACATTTTATTGCTCTCATCACAAGTTAAACTTATCAATGGGTATCAATTGGCCATCCAATGTGAACAGAACTATTATATGTCCTTTATTTGTTGGAAAATTGAGGTTAACATATTTTCTCAGAATCAGTCTTTTGACTCTCCTGAACAATTTATTTACCACCTCAAAAACCTATCTTCTCCTAGAGCTTTTATCCATTTCACCTCAAATTTGGAACTTATGTTCCTGACATAAATTTAAAAGTTTGTTATGTAACGATTGTTGTAATTTTGCTCCTAACTCTTTTTATGAGGTTAACCATTTTAAATTTTGTAAATTTTGTAACCCGCACTCATGGGTAACCTCATATCTCAGCTTTGGAGCAAGATATCATAAATCGTTACATAACAAAAACTCAAATACCTTGAAGAACATTGTTGCCAAGTTACAAGGTTCTAAGTCATAAACTGACAAAGAAGATAGATTTTGAACATAATTTCATTTAAAGTTTTCATTTACCTTACTCGGGAATATTATAGCGGGTTAATTTATGACTGGGAAAATAAATAACCGGGAAAAATATGGCGGAATTTCCCAAAACCCGCCAAATTATCCCGGTCATGTATTTACCGGTGGCCGACCGTTCAAGTTTTTTTTCAGAGGTCAACAAATTTTCAACCGAAATTTCTGTTTTTGTTACTTGTTAAAGAAGTTATTTCAATTTACAGTTACTGATATTACTCAGAAATAGAAAAAAAGACACGTCTATGGCGGCCGAGCCATCTCGGCCGCCATACACGTCTAGTATTTAAAGGAAAATAAATCTATAGCAATAATAAGTCAAATCTTCATTAAAGCGTATTCTCATTCTCATTATCGCTAATGTCCCCTCCATTATCATTATTGATATCCCCCTGCTGCTGACCGTCAAATTCGAAGTTGTATTGTTGTCTTAACAAGACTTTCATTTTGTCCGCTAATGGGGCTACTGCTCTGAAGGTCAGCCGGAGCTTAATTTCCTGCCCACCGCTTGGTATTGGGGAACGTCTTGGCTTTGCATCTTCAACTGCTCCAGTAATCAATCCACCGTGGACCATGAAATAGTGGCACAGTTTACTCACTTCATGGGCAAGAAAAGTGAGAATCACGGTCCACCCTGAAATCTGATTTCCATAACCAAATTGTGATTTTTATAACGAAATTATGGTAGCAACCGCCAATAAAGTTACAGCCCTCCATCCACTGCTTCAAAAGTCTTCTCTAGCACATATGAGACTTCAGGTAAAATATGATGATCACCACCCCCTTGGAACCCCATAATCTGAGTCGGCGGGTTTTTTTTATGACTGGTAAAATTTTTGACCGGGAAAAATATGGCGGAATCTTCCAAAACCCACCACTTTATCCCGGTTATAATAATCCTGAGTAAGGTACAATAGAATTACTAGTAAACCTCAAAATTCAACGCGCGATATCTTCAAATAGGAAACTTTGTTTTCGGTAAGGACAAAAGCATTTGAAAATTTAGATCGAGCTCTACAACATATCTCAAAATCTCAAAATTGACCTCGGACCCCCCCCCCCCCCCCCTGTGGCCTTAACGTTATGATGTTGTCAATTAATTAGTCTGTTAATCACTGTGAAAGTGTAATAGTTATACTGTAATTTATGATTCCGACTTCCGAGCAATTACCGCTCAAAACTTAACGACAGATATGCTAAAGTTCAGCGAGGGAATTGGGAGGAATTCATAAATGGCAAATTAAGAAACTTTGATGAGACTGAGGTTGGCGTTGAAAATTTAAACAATGATGAAGTCAACACAACCAACAGCTTGTTTCTATAATAGTCTGATCTAGGAACCGACCGGATATCCGGCTGAATCTGGTTCTGTGAAACTTCCTAGCCGCGATGCCAAGCACCTTCATAAGTAGTAACGTTTTATTTCGCGAGCTAAACGCGACGATACTTCTTGTAAACGCGTAATCTTCTAAAACAATGCGTAAAATACTGCACTACTAGGAACTTAGGAAACGATTAAAATATATAGCCAATATGACAAATCTCGTGAGCCTGGTTCTCTCGCTCTCCTACTGCACATTCAACACTCTTTGATGTCTAAGTCACCAGAGTCTCGTCTATTATAATTCAGATCCATCCACAAGGATCACTTGACATTTTGACATTATGTGACCCTCTGCAATGTCAAGTGATCCTTGGGCGCAACTGTCGTTTTGATAATCTGACATGACAAATCAGATCACGTCACTGATTGGGAACCAGATAAATGTTAATGGCCTATGAAGGTGTGGGAAATGGGCGCAACTGTCGGTACGCCGACAAATTATATTGCTATTTTGCATATTATTTGTTATCATTATCTAATATAATTGGGCATCGTTAGCCTTACAAGGCATAGTTAACAGTAATTATGATTTATGAGCCACTTATTGTTTAACAAGAAATGCGGCCGCTTTTCTTTTGTGGATGGCCGCTCAATTTCCCGATCCGGGATGAAGTATTCTATCATATTCCATACCAGTACCACCTGGGGACCCCAGTCTTTGCTGTTTATAAGCATGCAGATATGGCGGAGTGACAGGCCGAGCGCCGCCCAGTTGATATAATTCTATATTGAATTTGAAAATCGTGTATATTTCTATGTAACTATATGTTTATTGTTTATGCAACCTGACACGGATCTGTGCAAAATAGTAATACTAACTCAAAATAATAATACAATGCTATCAATTAGTCCCTATCGGGATGCGTACATGGTAAAATTAACAATGTACTTGAACATTTCAGCACCGCGCGCCAACAATTGTTTAATTCAGATGATCGCGCAAAATAACTTTGCGCAGGCAGACGCGTGGGCGATAACTAGACTGTCGACATGGGGGCGAGGGCACGCACGCACGCACGCACGCACGCACGGTCGCAAGCTACCATATACAAAAAAAAACCTCGATCGCTAACCCTTGTCCTTGACTCTTTTGTGCCTTCGGCACTTTGAGTCATGGATCGGGAAAAAATAGGAATATATTTTTTTAATAATACAATAACATAATAGAGTGTGCAGCCTGGTCCATCCAAACGGTCGCATAATTCTTCCAATTTTAATGGGCAATGTTTCTATAGTCGTTTGTTTTTTTTTGTTTTTTTTAATGGTTCACAAAAGAGCAACCCTAAACCTACCGTATGCAACACGGTAGGTCACACGATCTCATCGTGGTATTATTGGTTTTAAAAGTAGCGGACCGAGATGACACCACTTTTCCATTTATAATTCTTAAGAAAACATTTCGGACAAATGATTAAATAGTTTTTTACACGATTTTTTCGCTAAATCTTTTGTAATGTTTAATAGGTATCATCACCGAGTACAAATTATTATTTTACATTGGTTTTGTTGAGAGGTTGAGCACGACTTGTTAAAACTTTTTATCATTTTATATTGATCAGACATGTTCTTTTACATGATCCTATTTGGGACTGCGATGAATCTCTCCGAAGCCGAGGGTAAATATATTTACGGCATAAATTTCGAATTTTGAAATGAATCAATAAAAGTTGTTATGCTGATCATTTAAAATTGCCATAATATGCTTAAGGCAATAGGCATGGGATCAATGTTGAGGTATTTCAAAAATTGACGGACAGTGAAAGATTTGTAAACCATTATCAAAGAAATATTTCAGGAGAAAATATGTTGACAATTGTAAGTGCAGAGATGAAGAACCAGTTCGAAACATTCCATCCCTAATATTTTATAGATGGAGACGGTATGTGGATGCGCGTTAATCTTGAGACACAGTCTTTTGTTACTAAAGTGATCGTCTACAACAGAAAAATCAGTTGCTGTAAAAAAAGGATAGTTGGAGCTTCAGTTTTCATAAAGACAAGGGATGAGTATTGAGTATGTTAAAGATTGTGGCAAGATCAACAGTGCAGAAAATTCCTACACTTTCAACTGTGAAGGAGACGGAAATGTTGTTGAGATAAGTCAGGAGTGAACGGTAGGACCCTGGAACATTGCTGAGATTAAAGTGTACGGCACCACGGCAAAGATTCCTTCCCCAGGTTTGGACTACTAAAGCTTATTAATAAGTTACTTAAATAGAAGCACAATTTTCTAGATATGCAGAAGAGTCCCTTTTGATCCATGTTTTTAAATTCAATATGTCTAAGTGCCCCGAGTGTGCCTGGACTGTGTCCTAAGCTCCTAAGTGATCCCTCCCAAGTCCCAAACTATGTATTTTGTCCAGACTGTTCCGGGTTGTCCCCATCAAAAATCGGGTTGTGCCCGACTGTACCCCAACCGTGCATCAACCGTACCCCAACCGTGTATCAACAGTGCCCAAACCGTGCATTAACAAATTACTGAATTACCAGTTTGATTATTTACTCCTGAACGGAGACATCAACGACAGCAGAAGCATTTTAATATCCAGCTTATTGAAAAGAACATGACAAAATATGTTCTTAACTAATTAAATTTGGATGCTGTACTAAAATCCAGTACATTTCCCTAGACTCTTGGAAGTTTCCGACACCAACTTCACTCGATTTGTACCCCTGTTTAAAATCTATAAATAAGTGAAAAACACTAACCTGGTGAGGGTAGAACTTGACTTCAGAACAGATAGCATCGACTCCAGAACAATGACAAGGAACACAGTCTGTACCGTTGTAGTGATGGGTTTCAGCACACTCTTCGCACCTCGCTCCAGAGTACCCTTCCTAAGCAGGGTTAAGGATAAGTTTTACAACTGAAAGTCTACTAAAAAACATGATTATTTTGTAGACAGCTTTAATAAGCCTTGAAAACTGTATATTGTCTCGTCAAGTTTAACTAACTCAACTTCAAATATGAATATTAGAAATACAAAGTATCTAAAAAATTAGAAATTAGAAGTACCTTAATAAACATTTTTTCTAAACAAAACAAAATAAAAACCATTCTAAAATTTCATAAAGAATTACCTTGCAGTCACAGGTACCAGTAACATCACACTCAGAGCCGAGGGAGCCTGTGTCACTGCAGTCACAAGAGTAACAGGCTGGGAACCTGTAGTGACCAGGTGGGCACGAGTCACACTTATCTCCTGTTGCTCTTTCGTTACAACTGAAATAAAAGGGGGTTTCAACATGATTAATGAGACAGTTTGCTCTTTCTGATCCTTAAAAAAGGAGATAAGTTAATGTTTTTTTTGTATACGTTAATGGGTTCATACATGGAAGATGCCCCCCCCCCCCCCCCCCCCCCCCTTCTTAGGTTGAGTTATCGACTAATAACGTTCAATGCGGTTTGTCGTTATTGGCGCAAAAGAAGAGAAACAGATGTGTGACCTGCGCTGTCTAAATTTTGCCAAAACTGCCGTAAGTCCGTCATTAGCCATTCCTTGGAGGCACATGACCAGATGGTACTAATGTTGTGTGCTTTGATTGTGGTCTTTTCATGAAATCGATTTTATTTGCGGGTTCTAGCGCCAGCATAAGTTTTGTGATTTACCACAATAGTAAACCAGCAGAAACGTATGATGTGTGTTAGCTTGTATGGATCCTACGAATGAGAGACGTAGGGTAGCTCTCCCACAGTAACATTAGCAGTGTTTGGCTATTTAAAGGTCTGCTTCACTCATACTCTCAGTTCTTTACTGTTGCAACGCCACGTTTATGTGTAGCAAGACGTCATGTTCACTTTCTGTCTAGACTCTAGTGTAATGGTATAATGTATGTAGGAACCGACCGGATATCCGGCTGAATCCGGTTCCGGCCGGATATCCTGCTTTAATGTCCGGTTCCGATTTCCATGAATTTGGCCGGATGTTCAACCGGAAATTTCTTTTTTACATGTTCCTGAAATGTATATTTTTGTCTAAATTCTTGCTAAGGGGCATCCAGTCAGTGCTATCAGTGACCAGTAAATTCCACGACTCCACGGTCGCTTGTTATCTGCCAGTGAATGTTCAAGATTCGTGAGATTTTGTATACAACACAGAGAATCAAAACAGCTACCATATATAATGCTTTATTTATGAGCATTTCAAGCAGAGGGTCCCTGGTTTATTGTGGTAAGCAAACCCGTTGCTAACTCCCCTTATGTCAAGGATTAATACAAAGGCCATTATAAATCAAGAGGCTTGCATATAATGAACATATTGACATGGGTGCAGAGTTGAGTCTGTATGGAACCTAGTAGTTTCAGTTCCTTGTTTAACTTACCGTACATCAAGGACATCCACTACTTTAGCCCGGCGAGGCACATAACTCACTCTATAGCTCCATGTCAAATGTTTGATATATACTAGCCAAGTTCACAAGATATATCCTTGTGTTTGAGAAGCGCTCGTTAGAACTGCTTCCTTTCCCTTCAGTATCCCACAGTCTCTCGAGTTTCGTAACTGCCAGAGAACTCTCTTAAACAATTACTAGACCCGGTGATTATAAATCAAAAGGCTTGCATATAATGAACATATTGACATTATGCCATTAAAAACTTTGGACATTATCTTCGGTTACATCGACGCCACGAACTTATGAGAGCTGGCTGCTGGATCTTAGGCTTTAATTTTAAAGCAATTTGTACATTTGTGCTAGGAAAAGCGCAGTGAATTCTTGTAATGTGCGTTTTTTTATTTTATTCCAACTCGTTTCTAGCTCTGCTCATACAGCAGATCAATCAGTGACCTCTGTACTGCTCGCACTACATATCAAGTTGATTATCAACATGACTGCTGCTCGTAGACGTCAGAGCAGAAAATTTGTTGAAATTTGAAATAGGGCATGAACACAGTTAGTCGGACTGTAAGCACTGTCTCATTATGTCCACATGGCTTTTAATATTATAATTGATAAAACCCCACAATAAAGGATTAATCTCAATTTTCCGGCAATTTCCGGCAGCCTTAAATTTCTTCCTCTTATTACCTGGTTCCGGTCCGGAAAAATGCGGCAAACCGGAATATCCGGTCTTTTCCGGTCCGGCAGCCAAAACCTTAGACCGGTCGGTTACTAAATGTATGTATTGGTTGTTTTTGCTTCTAACCGAATGGTTGTTTTTGCTTCTAACCGAATGGTTTATGGTACCACCATAGTTATACAGTTGATCCACTTTCAGAACAATATGAAAATTCCTTCTTAAACCAACCATGTCATATAATATTTATATTAATTGTCAGACGTTGACAAGTGGACAATCATAATCTGAGAACTGTTTTTTTATTCAGTCGCCATTCATAGTATTTCTGACCTTTAAAAATTCCTAATTTTTCTAGCAAATAATTCTAAAATACGTTTCATCATTTCATCATATTTTGATCGTTTCATATCTAGGAATAGTTTCATAGTGGTATCTAGGAATCTAGGAATGAAGCTGATGTACCTGATGATATTTGTTAATTTGGTTACACTCACCGAGGGTAGGTTTATCTGCAAGATTGTAACTATTAGAACTTTGATTTAAAACTTAGCATAAAGAATTTTCTACTCAAAAATTCCTTCTCCAGGTTTGGATCTATCTATCTATAGATGCCTTATATAATATATAGGGTCGGGTAGTGACTTATTATAATATTTATAGGGCGATGTGTAATTTCTAATTAAAGAACGTTTCAGAAGTAGGCAGATTGAACATTGCAAGTGCAGAGATGAAGAACAGCTGGGGTAACTACCCTCCTCCAAATCTCATCGATGGAAATCTAAACAATTTCGTAGCATCGTTTGGTCAAAACGACGGTATGTGGATACGCATAAATCTAGAACAGTGCTCTCTTGTCACTAAAGTGATCGTCTACAACAGGCACAAATGCTGTAAAGAAAGGATAATTGGAGCTTCAATCTTCATAAAGATAGGAGATGAGTATGTTAAAGATTGTGGTAACATCAGCAGTGTAAAAACTTCCTACACTTTTAACTGTGAAGGAGACGGAAATGTAATTGAGATGAGTCAGGACTCAGGAGGGAAATGTGGGTGAATGGAATCCAGCAGAGATTCAAGTATACGGCACTTCTTCTGACTCTCTTTGTACAGGTACAATACATTTGTAGCTATTTTAACTTTGTCATTCAGGTGCAAACATTCATGCAACACTAACGACGCAATACAATATGATGCCTCTGGCCCTGGACATGCTTATCTCTTTATCTGTCAGTACGCGAAACGTTTTGGAGAATTAATATTGACTAATTCTTAACAAAGATATCAAATTAAATTCTGTTGGGAGGTGGGATATATGTTTTGACACGTTTAACCAATCAAAAATCAACATCCACTATTGTCCAAACCCAAAAATCACTGAAACAATTGCATAACCTCACCAGAACCCACATCTATAAAGCTATCGTTTAAAGACAAATTTCATTTCTCCCTGCAACATTTCATTGCTATTTTCACAACTACAACTGAATACATTTATTGAGGATGTTATAGAAGGAATTGATTTAATTTAGTACGAGGAGTCCCAATCCTCCTCGCGAGTCGCGTCCTAAGATGGCGTTTCTCTTGTCTCATTTATGGACAATACTGCATACATTCAAGTCTCTCAGCAATTTTATGAAACAACTAATTTGTGAGAGCCATTAATTAATACCATCTTCTTCCGGTTCACATACCCGGAGTAACATAGTATAAGTTAAAGAGGGTGATAGCATCAGTGCATCAGTGCATCAGTGCATCAGTGCATCCTTGCATCAGTGCATCAGTGCATCAGTGCATCAGTGCATCAGTGCATCTGGCATCAGTGCATCAGTGCATCCGTGCATCAGTGCATCAGTGCATCAGCGCATCAGTGAGTTATTCTCTCCCAACCTACCTCTCACTACAAAGCTACAATGCCATTTTTACTGTTAATAGCTCACTGCAATGCCATATCTCTCACTACAACTAATTCTGGCATTTCTCAAAAAATTCACAGTGTTACATTTATAAGAGAGCGACTAATGAGTTTGTGGGTGTGGAAAGTTTAGCCCCAACGTTAAGAGATTTTCACAGTAGAAGATGGCGCGGGTGTAATATGAATATGGCAGAGCAGTCGCTCTTCACCAAAATAGTTATCTACAAATAAAAAAGATAACAGTAAGATAACTTTAAGTTCCAAAGTTTCTTAACGAAGACATCACAATTTCCATGAAATAAGGAGTAAGGACGGACAAGAGATCAAAGTGTTACCTGCACAGTCCAGTTTCGTGGTGGCAGCCAAGTTGGGTAGATCCTTGTACATCACACTCGCAGGGAATATCACACGTCAGCCTGTCATTCAGGTAACCATAGTAACTATCTGCGCACTCCGTACAAGTCAGACCCCTAAAATTGGGATGGATTATAGTTTTGTTACTGCAAAAAATTACTTTTAATGTAGCTTATTTTGTCTTGCCACACAACACAACCAGTACGACGTTAGAGTAGGATGAGATTCTGTTCTGAAATGCAATGATGTTCTGTTCAAGATTCAATGGTTTTACGCAAAGATGGAAAACAGTGCCACCTTATTTGAAAATTCGATGAAATATCAGTACAGCAGATGCTAAACTCATGAAAGATCAAGTTTAATTTAAATTCGCACTTAGAATTGAATCATTCAATTTCGTAGGGTGGCTTATTTGATTAAACTCCCCAACTGATGCGTGATTCTTGTAGCAACCAGCTGACTGGCACGTTATTCTCTTCGTTAATTGTGGTCACGTGACATAAGGTAGAGACCTTAAATGCGCACGGGCACGATTCTTAAACTACCAGAATTTCCAAGATGAACGTTCTAATTCTTACTGTCTTAGCAGTATCTGCTGCAGTTGACTACGATGAAGTACTCAAGAGCCCTAGGCTATCTGTCCAGGAGTTTCGTGCCTTCGCAGTTCGAAATGACCGTCATTATGGCGCCACCGAGTCTGCACTTCGCTACAAGATCTTCAGAAGTACCATGAAGTTTGTCAACTCTGAGAACAAACAGAATATGGGCTGGGAAAGTGAGCTGAACTTCTTTGCAGATCTGTCCACGGAGGAGCGGGGACAGTGGCTGGGTCTGAACGTGTCCATGGCTCCTGCTACCTCTCCATCCCACACTCTCTCCCTCTCTGAGGACCCTGCACCTGACACAGTTAACTGGATATCTGGGGGTAGAGTCACCTCTGTAAAGAACCAGGGGAGCTGCGGATCATGCTGGTCATTCGGAGCTACAGTTGCCCTGGAGGGGATGTACAAAGCAGTGGGAGGCAAGCTGAAGAGCTTCGCTGAGCAGGAACTGTTGGATTGTGTCTACGAGAAAAGGAGCGGTTGTCGGGGAGGGTGGCACACGACGTGTTATGACTACTCCAGGAGAAACAACAGACTTGCAACTGCTGCTAACTACCCCTACACAGCAACTGACAGTGAGAGGGGAGCTTGTGATCTCTCTTCAGTCCCTGATGGTCTCCAGAGCGCTAAAGTAACCGGCTATACCGGAGTTGACCCAGGCGAGGCTGCTCATATCCAGGCTCTGGCTATCACACCCACCGCTGTAGCATTCGAGGTGACCAACTCCCTACATTCGTACAAAAAGGGAATAATGAAGGACAGGACATGTAGAGGAAGTGTGAACCACGCAGTTGCTGTTGTGGGGTACTCGCCCACTTACGTTGTGGTTAAAAACAGTTGGGGAAGTGTCTGGGGAGACTCAGGGTTCGTCAAGATGGCAAGGGACCACCACAACTGCAAACTGCACGACTACGTCGCCTACCCTACCCTCGAGGCTACCGCAGATGCTGACTCTGACCCAGAATCAGCTGCTTGCAGCTATGACCCTGAAGCTAACCCAGGTCCTACTCCTGGACCCGACCCAAAACCGGATCCTGACTGCAGGGACGAGTTTGAGAACTGGTGCCGACCTAACGTATGTAACATGCCGATATACTCTGAGAAGCTGTGCAGGAAAACGTGTGGGAACTGTGTAGAAGACCCGACTAAAAAACCTGATGTGTGCCCCAGTGGTACTATCAGGTGTCCTGACGGGGTCTGCAAACACGAGCACATGTGTTAGATTATCCTAATGTTGGTTCTTTTACCGTGTGATTTAAAAGTTTAAAACAGTCTCCTGTTTCATTGGTTTACGAATAAGAATATTTATTACATATCCGCATATTGCATAATATTATCTAAAAAAGGATTTAGCATATTAATGTTGAAAAAAATAATGATAAATTAAAGAATTACAAAGCTAAATTTAGTACTTGAAGTTGTGTTCACATTCACACTGACCCGTCTCCTGGTCGCAAGTGTCACTGTACGAATTCTCTGGGTCACAATCACAACCTGATATAACGAGTTATTCATTAGTGATCTGTAAACTGAACATAAACTAGGTGCCCACGTGGGAAAATTTCAAATAAATCTCATATTTTCAATAAAATTAGAAGCAGCCATCTCGGAGTGAAATTTAATTGATAATGTATATCTTACTGGTACAGGCGGGATATCCGTAGTGCGAGGCAGCACACTGGTCACAGATTCTGCCTGCAAATCCGGGTTTACACTGGCACTGTCCGGTTATCTGGTCACATGTGTCCGAGAGGGAGCCAGCTCCAGAACAGTCACACTCTGAAAAAGGTTAGACGGTTAGAAGGCAGGATTAATGATAAGTTTGAAATTGAGTGTCAAGTAGGTTGAGTGAAAATGAGGTGGCAGAATGTAGACTTCCGAATAATTTCATGGCTAGATACATTCAGTAATCGACCGAAATCATGGCACTACCAGGATCACGGTGCCAGGAGTTTTCACCCTGATTCATTGCCTTGGCTTTGGCATGCAGCAGTGCCGAGATTTCTGGCATCCCAAATCAAATCTACGTCGTTTACTGAATACTTCATTAGGTATTATTATGGAGAGCTGAGGTAAATGAAATTTTGAGATATTTTGAAACTTTATTTCGTTCGAGATAAACGAGCACTGGTATAAAATATTAAATAAGGTTGGAAACCTTCAAGAGCGTAAGCAAGAAGAGTCTGCTGACTGATGAAAAACAACAAGTAACCAAGGAGAGAAAAGAAGACCAGGAACAACAAAAATATGGCAGAGAAAGTAAGCCTGTTATTTTGAACCCATCTAGCAAAAGAGGCGAAACACGTACGATCACACCCTACACATCCTACACAAGCATAGCACGTACAATCAGCTCCGACAAGATACGCGTTCCTCATGGATACGTTAAGTGTGATATAAAACCATGTGACGAGGGGAAGAGAAAACACATTATTATCATATGCCAGACATAACTGTTAACTTTAAGTAGTTAATGAACAATGAACGATGACAGGGGTGACATCTTGTTGTTTTGTTTTGAGCGGAGTACAAATCAAACTTAGTACACGGTGCTTGTATGGGTTTGTCTATTGTTGAGGATAATTAACGAGATTAAAGGAGACAGAAAATTTGGAACAGGTCATGAAGTATCCGAGAATTAATGAAATGGAGGAGACAGAAAATTAAATAGGTTTAAAGTAGGTGGAAGTAACCAGCCACTAATTATACAACATTCCCGACATTAACAGAGTCTATCTTAGTTATGTTGGAACTGCGCTATAAACTATAATTCGGGAGTAATTAGAACTAAAGAGGATTCATGTTGACATGTTGTACCGACAAAGCTCATGTATTTCTAAACGAACTGTGATTGTTCTAGCTTTGTTCATCTGCATATATTGTATAAGTATGTATTATGGCTAAACATAAAGCGCAATATGAAAGCATAATCTTGAAAAACTCAGAAAGGTGCATTATTTCAAGGACGCATTCTTCAAATTTTTAACTGCACAGTAAAGTCTAGCAGTAAATAGCTGAAAACTGTTTCAGTATAATTAATGGCGTTACTATGTCTTTACTGTAATGATAGGACGTTTACAAAACACAAATACTAAGAACAATAATCGTTTTCTTACTTCCATAAACATGCTGAACAGTAACCGGCACAACATCACCCTCTGCATCAACGTCATTAGAACCAATGATGACATCATCATCATCATCATCAGTCTCGTCATCAGTCTCGTTATCACGCTCCCCTCCTCCCATCTCCACACTCCCTTTACCCCTCTCTTCCGGAGGTGGGTTGAAGCTTATTGTCAGGAACATGACCTAGCGCAATCAGGATCAGGAGCATGGCGATCACAATGATACAGGCAGCCACCATCCGCCTGGTGGAGAGCCTTGCCATGACGTGATGAAGGTACCACCGGAGCTGTTGGGGGAGGAGATTCGTTTGTTTTTATTCAGTGCCAGGAGATTATCAAAGTGTAGACGTTAAACTTCCAATGTTGAAGAAGATGGTGATATTCCCGGATCTGGTGCAACTGAGATATTCTCCAAGTAGAGGTCGTCAGCAACAAGCTACAAGCTAGATATCTCCCGTTCACTATAACGGCAATTAATAAAAGTTTATCTAAGCGTTAAATTGCGTTAAATTAAACTTTACAAAGAAAGCGAGTCTCTATTTAGGTTGAGTTTCTGTTTAAGTGCAAATGTCTCGAATCCAGTCTTTTTCGGCGAGGAAAGACACCCACTTTGTAACTCAGAGTATGTAAAACGACAGACAGCAGAGAAGGAGGCAATTGATGGGATAACTTAATAAGAAACGTGCGGTTACTATAGTGTATATAATACTGTTCTGCCATTTGTATATAAACTGATGAGTGCAGAAGTGGCAATTGAAAATGGTGCCAATATCTTTAATTATTAAGAAAGACGTAGAATACGTGTGTAAAATAGGGAGATAGAGTGGAGGATCACAAAACTGGAAACTAACTATTAACGTGAGCAAGAGGCATATTGCCCCTGTTTAGTAACTGTTCATGGGGCAATTAAGATTTAAAGAGTTGTTTGTACGGATTCGTGACAGATTTTCGTTTTGCAGAAACGAAGTGATGTAGACAAACTCCTATCAAAACCAATTATGGTTGCGTATTTGCAGTTGTAATTATAGCCTGTTTTGGACAGGACAGAGCTGATATAAAAAGAAATAATTGACCGTCGCCTCTCTTTTAACTAAGCAGAAATTATTCATTTGCCAACAACTGTTTGGCAACTGCATATAATATAATGACGTCGACCGGTCGACTGTTACTCTGAGATAGAAGAATAAGTATAGAAAAATGGGGGACATCTATAATGAAGTGGATGTTGCTTTGTTGATTTGTGAAATTGCACTAACTTTGAAATTATGCAGATTGCAGAGATAGAAGCAATTGCGTAGTTAGTTACCGACCAAATTAACTTTTAATTCAGATTATTCTTAGTTATTTTATCCTGAATAAATTATAAATTATTCATGAATTGATATTTGAGCGGTAATTGATATGTCGAGTTGAAACAGTCAAATGAATGTTGATTGTGGATTTAAGTTTTAGAGAAAAGGAAGCTGTGGGTGGACTGTGGAATTGACCGAAGAAGAGATCGCTCTTTTTAAAAGAGATTGTTACCGCTCTAGGAAACGTGACCTTTATTTTGAGCTGGTTTACGTTCTTAGATTTAACAAAATTCTCGTTAATTTTCTTGGACTTAGAAAATATAGTTTTGCCTTTTGTCGGCGCCTTTTTCAGTACTTCTTGGTAACATGTCAGACACAACTAATTGGAAGCTTTATTAGTTTATTACGGTGAGAGAGTAATTGATGAGTAATTACCTGCATTATAGATAATTTTATCTGACATAATATAGATTATAATCTCTAACATAATATGGATAATAATTAATGATCTCTAACATAATATTGTTTATTTACCAATTTGGGTCGTGCAGTACTATTTAAAGTCCTCAAGTTATACTGAAATGTCTACTATTATTTCCTTATAGGTCACCGTCCAGTCCTCTAAACTGAAATGTTCCTTTGAGGACTATTGTGATACAGACTAATAATCATTACCGTAACACTAGATGCTATTTCTGTCTCTCAAAAACGACAATTCATATCATCTCTATGAAAAGTGAAAACTATTAAGTCGCAGTTCCTTTGAATAAACGATAAATATATAGATCCTCTTCAGTTCCAAGAGTTGCGGTTTCCCCTGTCTCTAATATAACTCAACTTAAAGCGAGCATTTAGACGATTACTACAGCATTTAGGCATTTGGTGAGCTGTTTAACGGACAGTTAGAGCCCGACACCACTGACTAACTTTACTTTGAAACATGTGTTTCAAATGAAGCATGAAGTGGAACTTTCAGGTGCCGGGTTATTTTAGTGCAATTGTCAGGTTTGTACTGACATGTGGCACGTCAACTGAATTGTTATGAAGTTTCTAATTTATCGATTGTCACGCTCAACGGCCACGGCTCATTTCATGGTTTGGTTATTTTGGTAGAGTTGTTTGCTGATAGTTGACGCTTTGATCGAGTAGCTACCAAGATAGAGTACAGGTTCTCTAGGTGATAATCGCTCGATCATAACTTACCTACCATGATACCCCTCATTATTTTACAGTTAGAATATACCTTGTAGTCCTTTTATCTGACAAAGATCAAAGATGCGGAGAAAGTACCTGAATCCTGATCTACCTACATTTTTAGATAAAAACAGACTATCACAGTGTGTGACAAATAGGCTTTACCTTTTAATTTAAAATGGTTGGGACACAATAGGGGGAATGATCAGAATGTTGTTATTTATTTCGTAATTTGGTATGCTAAGAATTCTGTTCATTACCCCTCAAATACTTATCAGCCTTATGCAATAGGTTCCTCTGATCTGAGCACGTGACAGTGGGTAACTGCTGAATAAGTGAGAAGCATCTTCGACATAAACTATCCTTTACACAACTTTAATGGTTTGGTAAATTTGTTTACTGATATTTTACGACCTGCTCTAGCTATCACGGTAAAGAAACGCTCTCTAGATGAGGGAAAAAGCTCCGAGGAATTACAGCAGACAGATGATAACTGTGTTTTTGGTGTTGCTTCAATGGACAACTCTTATACAAGCAGCAGATACAACAGGTAACGTAGTTAAACACCAATTGAAAGTATACGTGAGTCGCGCGTGTATTTTCTAAAATTTGAAGTGGTGATAATTACAAGTTATGATTCAAAATAATAATACTTTTAAAATAAAATAAAACAATTTTCAGATTGGCAAGTGATAAACTCTAATGAGGTGATTACTTATCCCCCGAGCCACAGTGATCCCATTCAAGTTGGAACTGCTTTCCAATTTCGTACCATAGGAGAAACGATCATTGCCAGGATTAGCTTCATCAACGGAAATGACAATGAAGATCGTTCCATCACAATCGAGACAAGTGGGAACGAACTCGTAGTCCTGTTTTGTGACGAAAGTGCAGCAACAGAACCAAATCTACCCAACAGTGCATCATGCATCTGGACTGTTAAGATACGAGAAAATTGGTCCTCATACTCCATATTTTGTGGCAAAGACAAGGTTTTTTGGGTAGGTGAACAGTCTTTGCCTGAAAAATGGGATGCCGCAAGAATGAAAAAGACAAATGAACTTATATTCGCTCAAGGAGTTACCCAATGGAGATATGGAAGTACGCACCAAGTATTTAAGATTTACCTTATTGTTTTTGAACTAGGCCCAATATTCCTTTTCTCGTTTGAAGACGTTATGAAGAATGTTCAGCAACTATTCAGTATTTCAGTAACAATCCCCCCGCCCAGAATGTGACACCCTGGATTCCTCGTGGAACCACGTGACCACCATCATGTTTCTACCTCAACTCTTCAACTCTGAAGTAACAGTGAAATGTGATGAACCAGGACCAGGTGACCAGGCCCCCTACACTCTGACTGGCAGTGCAGTTGTCACGTGTGCTCTACAAAGTGAGGAGTGGGAATATAGCCAGGGTCCTCCTGTCTGCACACAGTTGTGGGGTAAGTTAACTGACATTAATTGCATGTTTATTAATTAACTGACACATGTTAATTGTTAAGGTGTGCGCGGTGCAGGATAATTCCAATTCATCACGGAATTCAGCCGCCCTTGTTTCGTTGTTTAGCATTTTAAGAGGTCAGGTTTCGCGCGGAATTACATCCCACAGTCTCATTTTGTACTGTAAAAAAGGTTATATCCGTACATGATGGTTCGCTGTTTAAGAGTTTAAGACTTATGCCTTTGCGAAAATTTACAGTGCAGGCTTCAGCGTAGGCTCAAGTTTGGTATAGTCATCTTCTACTTTAACTATCCTTAATCCCAGATATCAAATATAAATATGAATGAGTTGGTAAGCAATTTCCTAATTACATTGCAAACCACAAGAAGCCACTTTCGAAGTATATATTATGAATTAATCGTTTCAAAGTATAAGCTTAGTATCTAACAATATGTTTATTTTCATTTTCATTTTCATTTGATTAAAATTATTTATTTCACTTTTCTTTCCTGTTATTTACAGAGGGAACAACCTGAGCCATGTCCCTGTTTCCAAAATTAAAGTGATTTTTTTCAGCTGCCATCGATTTCCATGCTCCACGTTTTAATACCTTAGCAAATAGCAACCATTTCAAAATTGTTTGTGCGATTCTCGGAGATTGTAAATAATTCGATTCACATGTTCTATTAAAAATTCACGTTGCTCATTGCAGCTGCCTTAATTGATTGAAATACAATTTTAAATTATATAATAATTAAAAATGAGCTCCTTTGAGATACATTTAAAATTCCCTACAATGAGAATTATTATACTGGTAAGCTGCTATTATATGAAAACAATACCTAAATAGTCAAAGATAATAGATGATTCACGATGTAAAGTCATTTCAGGGACGGGATATTAGAAGCAAGCGTTGCAGCCGCCTATATTAATTATCTTCCAGCAATAGAGGACACAACTAAAACATAGCAGGAGCTCAAATATAATGCATTTTAAATTAATCAACTTAATTTGGAAAACTTTTCTTATAAAGATCGAGCATGTAATTTCAAATCATAGCTTTTCCGATTTGTTTTGCAGAGTCAACACCAGAATTTTCTAATTTATGAGCGTAGAATAGAATCTCTAGATGAGGACCAACAGCAGACAGATGAGAATTGTGTTTGTGGTCTTGCTTCAATGGACAACTCTTATGCAAGCAGCAGATACAGCAGGTAACGTAGTTGAACACCAATTGAAACTATACGTGAGTTGCGCGTGTATTTTCATGTCTAAAATTTGAAGTGGTGATAATTACAAGTTATGAAAATTATAATACTTTTAAAATAGAATAGAACAATTTTCAGATTGGCAAGTGATAAACTCCAATGAGGTGATCACTTATCCCCCGTGCCACAGTGATCCCATTCTAGTTGGAACTGCTTTCCAATTTCGTACCATAGGAGAAACGATCATTGCCAGGATTAGCTTCATCAACGGAAATGACAATGAAGATCGTTCCATCACAATCGAGACAAGTGGAAACGAACTCGTAGTCCTGTTTTGTGACGAAAGTGCGGCAACAGAACCAAATCTACCCAACAGTGCATCATGCATCTGGACTGTTAAGATACGAGAAAATTGGTCCTCATACTCCATATTTTGTGGCAAAAACAAGGTTTTTTGGGTAGGTGTTCAGTCTTTGCCTGAAAAATGGGATGCCTCAAGAATGAAAATGACAAATGAACTTATGTTCGCTCAAGGGGTTAACGAATGGAGATATGGAAGTACGCACCAAGTATTTAAGATTTACCTTATTTTTAAAAAACTAGGCTCAATATTCTTTTTCTCGTTTGAAGACGTTATGAAGAATGTTCAGTAATTATTCAGTATTTCAGTAACAATCCTCCCGCCCAGAATGTGACACCCTGGACCCCTCGTGGAACCACGTGATCAACATCATGATCCTACCTCAACTCTTCAACTCTGAAGTAACAGTGCAATGTGCTAAACCAGGACCAGGTGACCAGGCCCCCTACACTCTGACTGGTAGTGCAGTTGTCACGTGTGCTCTACAAAGTGAGGAGTGGGAATATAGCCAGGGTCCTCCTGTCTGCACACAGATGTGGGGTAAGTTAACTGACATTAATTGCATGTTTATTAATTAACTGACACATGTTAAGGTGTGCGCGGCGCAGGATAATTCAAATTCATCACGGAATTCAGCCGCCCTTGTTTCGTTATTTAGCATTTTAAGAGCTCTGGACAGGTTTCGCGCGGAATAACAACCCAATGTCTTATTTTTCTTGTAAAAAAGGTTATATCCGAACATGGTAACTAGCGGTTTAAGACGTATGCCTTTGCGGAAATTTACAGCGCAGGCTAAAGTTCAGGCCCAGGTTTGGTATAGTCATCTTCTACTTTAACTATCCTTAATCCCAGATATCAAATATAAATATGAATGAGATGGTAAGCAATTTACTAACTGCAAACAAGAAGAAACCACTTTCGTAGTATATATAATTATGAATTAATCATTTCAAAGTATAAGTTTAGTATCTAATATTATGTTTACTTTCATTCTCATTTGATTAAAATTATTTATTTCACTTTTCTTTCCTGTTATTCACAGAGGAAACAACGTGAGCCATGTCTCAAAATTAAAGGGATTTTTTCAGCTGCCATCGATTTCCATTCTCCACGTTTCAATACCTTAGTAAATAGCAACGATTTTAAAATTGTTGGTGCAATTCTTCGCTCGAAGATTGTAAATAATTGGATTCACAAGTTCTGTTAAAAGGTCACGTTGCTCATTGCAGCTGCTATAATAATTTTTAAAATAGGCTCCTTTGATTTAAATGATAAATTTAAAAGTCCCTGCAAAGGGAATTATTCTACTAGTCAGCTGCTATTGTATGACCACAATTTGAAAGATAATAGATTATTCACAATTAAAAGTTATTTCAGAGACGGGATATTAGAAGCAAGCGTTGCAGCTGCCCATATTAATTATCCTCCAGCAATAGAGGAAACAACTAAAACATAGCAGGAGCTCAAATATAATGCATTTTGAATTGGTAACCTTAATTTGGAAAACTTTGGATCTTATAATGATCGGGCATGTAATTTCAAATCATAGCTTTTCCGATTTGTTTTGCAGAGTCAACACCAGAATTTTCTAAATTGCGAGCGTTGAAATCGGTTCGGATAGCACACTGAGTGCAGAATCTCTAGATAAGGAACAACAGCAGATAAATAGGGACTGTATTCCTTAATTAGCTGGTCGTTATTGGACCTATTTGCCGTGCTACTATTATCTTAATTAAGTAGTGTTAAGATACTAACTGGAAATTATTATTGATAAGTGGATTGTATCTTATTGTAATCAATGTAGTTTTTATGAAGCCTTTCAAATACTCGATTTTCTTGGGAAAAGTGGTCTCATCAGCTATTTTAACACAGTTTACTCCAGCTAGCAACAGGAAGAACTTTGCATCTTTGTTAAATGTGACTTGTGAGTTAAACCTAAATCTGACAATAATGTGAAGAAACTTTGGAGAAGGATTTTACACCGTTGTTTAACTTAGGTTTTAAAACTAAAATATGATAATGATACACTTCGTTGGGTATAGGTAGAGGTACTAGTGGACCTTGCAGTCCGTTACCATGTTTAACACTGATGCTGATAGTTATATATAATATATATATCATAATAATGAAACATGGCAACCAGTTTAACTTTAACCCACTTTGGTGCAAGGGTAAACGGACACAATTCCACTTCTGTGTGTGATTTATGTCATATCTTTACGTTGGAGTTTCTTGTCGCGCTTGCACAGCAAAGTAATTAGGCAAATTTCATACGGTTTTAATTTGAAGTGTTAATTAATTTTAAGTATTGATTTGGTAAAGTTGTTTGTAAGATCTTGTTTAAATTTGTGTACAGACTTGGAACCGACCGGGTTTCCGGCTGAGTCTGGTAACTGGTTACGGTCCGGTTTCCAAGAATTTGGTCGAAGATTCAACCGAAATTTATCTTTAAAATGTTCTTCTCAAACCCTGAAATGCATATTTTTCGTCTAAATAGGTTCTAAAACAATTTTATTTTTATTTTTATTTCGTTCGATGTTGTTCATTTTTTTGCAAACAAATATTGTAACGAATCTCGAATCGTACTATCGAATCGTAGTATTTGGGTCTCGTATCTGAGTTCCGATAGCAGAGTCGGATGTGATTTATTTCTTAATTTTGAATTATCTCAATTTTTAATCGATAGTATAGGTTTCGAGATAAATATCATCAAAATTTAAAATATTTTCAAATATTTTATATTTTCGAAATGTTTTCGAAATTTAAAATAACCATTTTGATATAATCTACTAGAAGCTATTCACTATTCAGTACATTCATTTCAAGCTAAAGTAATATATCACTACGCTTCTTCTATTCTGCCAATAACACTATGCAAAATTAATTAGAAACTAAGAAAGAAAACATCTATGAAAAAGAGAGATATTTTATTTTATAATTTTGTTCCATTATAAACAAGTCAAAAATATGTAGATAGGCAGTATTCAAAAAGCTGACCCAGCAGACTACTTATGACATGATGGTAAACAGATCATTATATGAAATGTATCTTGACATGGTATATCCTGCTCCACATACGACCCTGTGACGACATTCTAACTTTTCTCCTTCTGGTGGGTGTTTGCCGGGTGGGTGCCGGGTGGGTGCCGGGTGGGTGCCGGGTGGGTGCCGGGTGGGTGCCGGGTGGGTGCCGGGTGGGTGCTGGGTGGGTGCCGGGTGGGTGCCGGGTGGGTGCCGGGTGGGTGCCGGGTGGGTGCCGGGTGGGTGCCGGGTGGGTGCCGGGTGGGTGCCGGGTGGGTGCCGGGTGGGTGCCGGGTGGGTGCCGGGTGGGTGCCGGGTGGGTGCCGGGTGGGTGCCGGGTGGGTGCCGGGTGGGTGCTGGGTGGGTGCCGGGTGGGTGCCGGGTGGGTGCCGGGTGGGTGCCGGGTGGGTGCCGGGTGGGTGCCGGGTGGGTGCCGGGTGGGTGCCGGGTGGGTGTCTGTTTAATTTATTCTGCACTTACTCTGTTCAAACATTGTCTTCTCAAACTTGTTTGAACTCTCCTCGCTGTATCCAGAAACTTGTCTCTCAATCCACTGCTTCTAGAGATGATGATAACCGGATTGAGGGCGGAGCTTAGAATCGGCAGCACTGTCCCAAACACTGCTATGAAAAGTGTAAAGGTTGCATGATCAGGTAGTGTTAGTCCTGACAGTATTGAAAACACATATCCGTATAAAGCAGAGTTACAGATAACGAATAGAGATGACATGAGGATTACTGTAATGGTCACGTGACGTTGATTGGAGCTAGCTGGGAACTGACTCGATCTGTGGAGAGATATGACCTGCAGAATGCACGTGATAATGATAATAACAACTGGTATTAAAAAAGCGATGGCCAGGAGCGTCACCAGTATACCGTGAGATAATATTGTTTGATCTGCAACCATAGCTGCTAGACCGCAGCCCATAATAACGTAGTCAGTATAGAAACCCATAGTGAACAATCTTTCAACGACATAAACCTGATATATATCAAGTCCAGCAATGACAATCCACGGAACAACATAAAGAACGCAGACCAGTATCACCATCTTTATCTTGATCTGGTGGAAGGGTCTGAGGATCATTACTGTCCTGGAAACAGCCAGCACTAAGTTGTAAAACACGGACGATCTGTAGCTTATCTGAATGAGAGTGTAGAAGATTACTGTGTTATAGTCCATGGTTCCCTCGCTGATAACATCTCTTGTGAAGAGTGAGAAGGCTATAGACTGGTGTATGACCCCAGCAGCAGTCAGAATATCCGTCACTGATATTAAAGTATAGAGAAGTGGGACTAGGGAGAGTTTGTTTTTCCGGTAGAAGTTGATAACGAAGATGTTGAGGGTGATTGTGATAATGCTTAGTAAAATACAAGGCACCCCGGTGGTGAAGTAAGGCTCGAGGACGTTTAATTGGTTATCAGTACTACTGATACTACTGACAGTAGAGTGGTTGGTTGGGAAACCAGAGAAGTAGTCTGTGTAGTTACCAGGATGGAAGTCAGTGGTGGAATATTCTAGTACCGCTTCAGTGGAGTGAGTTGCAAGAAGTCTTGGATCAGTCATCTTCGTGTTAATCATTATAAATTAAGATAACTTGAATCAGGGTAAGGGTTCAGATAAAAGTGACAACAAATTCTTAAAGATTAGTAATTATGATGGAGAATGCTCTGCCACATACCTGCCCTGCGCTTTTGCGTCATAAACAAGAAGAATGTTAGTCTACGTAACACGAAAAGCTGAAACATAGCAACAAACTTCGTATAACGTCACCGCCAATAAAATTAAACTTAGTTATGAAAATGTGGAAATATGAATTATTGTCTTAGCCAAAGTTTTAAACACAAAAAAAGAGTATGTTCTTTACCTCACAAAGGAGTAGCAGTGCGTGGGGACTGGGGAATAAAACCTATCTTAATAATAAGGAGACCTTATGAGATTTATTTGAGCTTATAATAAATACATTATATACAGAATATATACTATAAGCTAAAAATGTTATTCGTCTATTATTATTGCAGTAGCTCCATAAGTTTGGAGCCACCTGGTTATTGAACGCGGAGAATTTTGCCATAAGTTATCAAATTTTGAGTCTCGACAGAAACATAATCTAATAGCCGAATGATATTTTAACTAAGCGATTTTTGTACAGTTTTGAATTCTCCTTAATCGACACTTATTACCGCATCAAAAAATATCAATCACAACCATAGTTATGAACAGAGACAGCGTAAATATACATGTGAGCTAGTCATGACGTATCATTCCACTTGCCACTTTACCTCCTTTGTAGAATTCCCCGGTATCCTCTAGAGATATAATTAGGTAGAGCATATTTATGCTATCCTCTTATGGGTCACCTAGGTCCTGCCTCTCTTGAAAAACAATGCTTTATTCATAAGCATTGCAAACAGAGGGTTCCTGCATTATTTTGGCAAGCTAACCCGTTGCTAAAGCCTAAATCCCCTTATAGCAAGGATTAAAAGGCCATTATGCCATTAGGAAAACTATGGACATTATCCTCGGTACGTTTTAATTTTATTCCAACTCGTTTCTAGCTCTGCTCTATCAGCAGATCAGTCATTAATTGCTGTCAGGACGGGTATTATAGGACACTAGGGCGGAGGAGACAAGTGCGGTATTTTCCTAAAAGGGTCGACACGTGGGCGAATCACATGACTCAATTTAACATGAACACGAGGGCGGAACCAAACACCGTCCTAAATGATGAACTAGTGAGTAGTGATAAACTTGTAACATCACACAATTTCATTTTAACTTTGGTTTATAAGCGTCAACCTACTATGATTAACCTTAATATTATCAGCAGGCCTATTTAGCAGTTTACAAATTTATTGAAAGGAAATAAGAACTAGTGCAGTGGTCGTTTTAACTGAGAGGATTGATGGTTTAAAATTGAGTGAACACGCCTCAGTGAAATTCGTCAGCACAAAGTAAATTCCCGCCCTGGTACGTACTACCCCTGATCTAAAATTGTGTAATTCTAGCGTCAGCGACTGCGATATACTGAAGACCAAGTTTGTCACATGAACATCTAGGCAGTGTTTGATTGGTCTAAGCACATAACCAAACCCCAACATCTGCTGCTGAGTTGGCTGAGATTACATTATTTGTCACATCAGTATATGTTTTGTTTCAAATTTACACGTGAGTAGATCCAATTCTTCGAGCTAAGCTGTACACCAACCTGGCCGTTGAGAACATCAAAATTTCCGTTTAATCTATGTTTTGCCAGTAAAGTCTTGTCAGATGTGATTAAATGATTGAATATGGCTATATGGTAACAGCTAAGTTATATCAATTAATCATTAATGTGCATAAAAGTAGGTTGACGCTTATTATAAACAAAAGTTTAAATGAAATTTTACAAGTTAATTATTATACAAGTTCATCATTTAAAACGGTGTTTAGAACCGCCCTTGTGTCTCCAGTTCCCGGCAGGACAGCAAAACAACCAGCGACCTCTGCACGCACACCATATCAACCGGTGGCTGCTGCTCGCAGAGCAGAAAATTTTCAATCCGGGAATAGAAATAGATTGATATCCGCCGTTTACGGTCCGGCAGCCAAAACCCCAGACCGGTCGGCTCCTAGTACGGACTTAGGAATATTCACTACTCAGAGCAGTGTACAATAGAATACAATGAGTTGGTTTGGCTAGTCAAATGATCGTTTATCAAATTTTGAGTGAAACAGACGGTTGATTTCCTATTTGTTTGTTTAAAAAGATTCCTGTTTTCAATTTTATTTGTTATAGAATCTGTTTCTTTTTTGATTGATTATGTCACTGTACTAACCTTTATTATACCTACATGTATTGTATGGTTTCTGCTTCTATTAAGTTTAGTGTGGTTTACAATAAAAGATGTTCTAATTTTGTCTTTGTCTTATATTGAGTTATACTTTTGTTCACTTTTACACATTTCATTTCATTTCATAGTTCCAACTTAACTTCCAAACCTAATCTATACAATTTTTAAAATATTTTCACTTTTGATGCAAATACCCACGTCTAAAATCCGTTGCTAGGTTATTAAAGTTATAAGTTTATTGCGCAATTTTCCAAATACATTTCATGATTTTACACTGCAGATCTACACAGAAATCTTTACAAAAATTACCATTTAAAACCATCTAGTTATTCCACCAGTCATTAAACACTGAATTGGCAGCTGAATTTGCAACTCAGATTTCTGTATGCGAAGCTTTCACTGGGTCTTATGGAGGGACTGTTTAAAGAAATAGCATCTTTCGAATCTAGGAAGACTAGGAATCCCTATTATATAGTCCAGGATGAAATTTAATTGTCGAATTCGTCTGTCTGACAGGGATTTTCAGAACAGCTGGCCTTGAAACGTAAATTAACTTAAACCGCTATTATTAAACATTTTCTTTTCCGTTTTCTTGTTTTCTACAGTCGCACAGCTAACTTATCAATCATGTGATCGCAAATACAAAAGTTACGTCCAAAGTTAAGTCGCTATCCCATTGACACGATACGTTAGATGCGATCTGGGTTGATAATTTGTCCTTATCTTATTAATCTGCTTGCTTGTTTGTTTGAGTGTGACTTAAAACGAGCCCTTCCGGGTAAGTAAGCTTCCTGTCACCACTTCAAGTTTAGAAATTACATTTCCCTCTACAGAATAATTCAAACACTGTATCAGCCACCTAATGTTTAATGGAGAAGAAATTGGTACACTTCAGAGGCCCGTATCAGCAGTAACAACCACACGCCACACGGGGCAGTGTGGTAATCTGCAAGATGCAGAACAGGTGAGTTAATATAATTATACTAGTACACAAATATCCATGACAGAGCAGCTGGCTTTTAAATCTGAATATTCTTTTCTACATTTGCACAGCTGACTTACCAATTATTTGGGCACCATATACTTATAATACACTGTTTGGGATCTGAGATGAGATTCCTAAATATCGAGGTGTCCTCTGCTGTCTGCATTTGACACCATCAAAAGGATCAGTCTTCCTAGAGCTTCTTATTGATGCTTGTATAATTATAGTTCAGATCAAAGTAATTAGTAAAGTCGACTGTTCCAGGAGAGCTTTAATGTCGTGATAATATAATAGTTGCGATCCAGGATGTTTTTTTGTCTGACTGCTTTATATATTCATATCTCAATACATTCTGAAAGCTGCTCGATCAATACTGTTAGTCATTCGTCTTGAATTTCTTATTGTCCACATACTTCGGACTACCTTTATGGATTTGGTCTAAGTTGAGATTTGTTTTATTTTTCTCGCCATTGCAAAGAATTGTGTTTTTTTTTGAAGAGTCATTCGTTTACTTTCCGTTTAACTTGAATCACGTCGTCTCGCCATCTGTGTTCAGTAAACAATAGCCACAGAGTAACACATAAATCATCGCTTTAGCTCATCCATAATCTATATTCGTGGTTTAAATGGTCTAAATATGAGAGCTATATTACGTGTGATGGATGATTGACCCAACTGCATAATATATTATATTCTGTGCCGATAAATAGCGCATAACAATAGAGTTAACTTATAAAGTCTCGGCACTGGGGTATTTAGCAGTTAGCTTTTAGAGCTGGTTTAAACAGCAATCATTCCATTGTCATTCAAATTTTTTGTAAATGGTTAGAGACTGAAAGTATTTATTAAAGATGAATTTCGACTCCTGGTAGCCGTATTTAAATATATAAGTCCTGTCTGATTGGTATATTATAAATCGGTTTTAGTGGTTGATGGCTGACTCAGGGCCGAAACTTTCGCTATTTTTCACCTCCATTATGCAACACCTCCATTATGCAACGCTAGTAGTTTAGAAGCTTATAACCCTCTAATTCAGGTACCGATGACAAACGGAAGACAGCTATGTTGAATGTTTCGAAGTGCCAAATTCCTGTAAAAAGAATAGTTTGTTGATGTGTCTTATTATTTTGCTCGATCAATTTCATTTCCTTTGAGCGTAACTTTTCAACCCAAGGCCTTCAGGATAGAAATGGTCTCTGTCAACACTCCAAGTCTAGATGTCTCTCTTCAGAATACGTCAATCGCTCCAATATCCACTGAGTATTCTCTGATTAAGGACAAAGAAGTCCAATACTTTCTGGCGGCTTATTTCCTGCTTGTCTTACTCTCATGTCTGATCGGAGATCCTATCATCCTGGCCGCTTCACTTAAGCCCAATGGTATCCGGCTCAACCATTTCATAGTAACAGTGATGCAACATATTGCAGTATCTGACCTCATGTCTTGTTTCACTTTCATTTTACCTAATACTTTAGCCTTTATTGCTAATAAATGGGTTTTAGGAAATACTTTAAATGACTATCGTTGGTATTTAGATAGTGCTACTTTTGGAGCTAACACTATTCTGACCAGTATGCTAAGTACAACCAAATTTCTGCTGCTTCAATACCCAACACGAACGCGGGGATGGACAGTTAGAAAAGCACACATTAGCTGCTTCAGTATATGGTTCTTTGCGTGCATTTTCCCTGCTATGTATTTTGGCTTTGATATGGCTTTAAAAAGAGAATGGCTGACCCGGAAGTCGTCTTTGTTCCATTACCTAGCTTACTTCAAATTAGGGATCACTTTTGTCCTTCCATTTTTGGTCATGATAGTAACCACTATACTTATCCTCTTCCATCTTATGGAAGCCAGGAGAGTTGCTAAAAAAAGTGGAGGCAGGACACGGCGGCGAGGAATTGCTACTGTTGTCACCATTGTCACAGTTTACTGCATCGCACATATTCCTTTTATATGGGTCAACGTCTATGGATTCATCAATAAAGACTATACGGAATCCCTGGCGTGGATCATGGCCTGTTTTACCGGACTGAATACCATGTGTAACATTTACGTGTACTGCATCACTATTCCTAGCCTGAGGCAGTTCATCAGGGTGAACATCCTGCGACGACATCTCAGTAATACCTCTGGGACACTGAAAGTGCACGAACCTACCGCTGTATTTAAATCGAATCACCCAGTCTCCATAGGATCACCCAACAGTACCATCAGGTCGCCACAAATTCCCATCAGGTCAACCCCGGTCCTTACTAGGTCAATCCGAAAAAACCGCTTTCTGTTACCCTATTCCTATCCTAGCAATATTCCTAGCTGATCCTGTACCCCTCAATTATCCTGCAGTTGAACAGAAGTTGAACAGGAAGTTGACCAGAACACTCTAGCTGGGTAAGGTTGTAACTTCAACTGTTATAAGATTTTTGTAAAGATGAATTAAAGCGCACCAGAGTTGATGTTTATAAGGATTAAGTTACAGTAGGATTTTACCGAACTCTGCAGCTCTGCAGGTTTTTCTCTCAATATTTTAGTTTTACTTCTTCCCATCTTAAATTAGAGTTTATGGATTGAAATAAGGTTTGGAATTACACTTAAATATTTGAACAGTTCTTATGTCGAGATACATTTTGCTTTAAGTTTTTTATTTTAGGCACCCCATTTAAACCATTTTATTTATTTCTGGGTTATGTTCTGAATTTATTTGTTGACCTGTTGTGGTTTAGATTTCTCAACTAATATCTTGTCGTGATTTTCAAACCATATCACTAAAATATACCAATGAATGACCTAGTGAAACGTGTGTTAAATATGGTTTAATGTGGGAACAATGGTGTCTGTTCAAATAAAAAACACTCAAACTCAGACTCACTAATTCACAATATGATAAGTCTCAAAATCTTACCAAGAGTTCCGTTATTGTACATGGTTGTCATGGAGAATGATATCTTCTTGCAGTATGCTTCCAACTGCGGCTCTGGACTGAGGAGGAGTTCTTTCATCAATAATTTGTCGTGGATAATAAAAGCGGGGAGGAGGTTTGTGCAGAGTTTTTACACGTGACATCGATTCGGGGACTTTGATTTTAAATGCATGTGACGTGTTAAGACAAGGTTGCAACACCTCACCTCTCTAAAAATCGTCTTATCAGCAATTAAAATGTCGATGCAAGAATTGGATTCCATACCGAACAAGATATGCTAAAACATTAGCACTTGTAGCTATGAATAAATTGAATAGTTTCTAAAAAGTATATGAGTCCAATAAACTCCCGATCCTTACAAAGTTTCACAGTAAACTAACTAAAATAACCCACAATATACTAACTTCATGTAGAGGTAATGATAAGCGCAGTACTGAGTGAAGAGAGGGCCGTGATCTAGTGGTAGTGGGTGCAGCATGTCAGCTGTAAAGTCCTTTAGTGGCACCAGCGACAGGTAGTCCTGTGGAGACGGAGATTTTTAGCTATCATTTCAACGATTTACTACGGTGGAAGAATGATTTCTCCTGATACTATTATGCGCGTGTAATATCCTAGTCGGATTGAATTACCACTCGAAATAGGTATCAACTCAAATTCTAAATGCCAAAACTCTAAAGTCTATAAAGATTTGTAGATAATTAGCCCTGGAACTGTATCTTCTCAAAACCGATTTTGAATAATCCACTTTAAAAGTTCCTCACCACAAATACGCTTTCAGCGTGAGTTAGAGACAGAGTAACAATAATGATAGTGTTGCCTCCCGACACAGGAAGTGGTGTCCAATACCCAGTCCAGGAAGGGTTGTGTGACACCACTCCGCTTTCAATCCTCCCTGAGATGGTGGCAGCCACTCTACACCCGCTAGCACTGGGACAGAACTTGTACAACACGTCTCCTGTGGAGCGGGAAAGTTTTAATTCTCATAATTATGGGATTTAGCAATTCTATCCGGAATTTTATACGTGCAAATTGTATTATAGTGGAGATCATTAGGTGCATTGCACTAAAATTAACCTATACGTGATAGTCTTATACACTAAAATATTTCAACAGTATCACCAAATGTCTTCAATGACAGACGAAAGCTCGTCTCTGAAAATAGGTATTGTCAAACATTTCATCAAAATCTATTGTTCTGGATGTAAGCAAACTGGTGATTTGTAAACCATCTAAACTGCAATATATTTTCTAGCCCTAAAATACGTCCTATATTTGCCTGCCGATCATAACTTATTCTAATGAAAAAGGTCTCTCAATAAGTGAAACTTACACCCCTCTCATTTTATCTGTAAATATCTATTGTGGGAACTTAATGCCTTACTCTAGTACTTATTCAATTTGACAACATTCTTAGCACAAGCCCAAGACAGACTGCATAAATTCCTTCTTCTTAGCTAAATAAATCCGATCAAGAGTCTGTCCTTACCTCCACTATTGTTCTCATCCTGAATATTTACAAATCCACGTGCAACATCGGAAGTGTACTTGAAGTAGTGGACAATAACCACGTACTGTTCAGGTTCCGTACGTGTTATCGTGTTCTCCAGGATTATCACGGACAGGGATGGCTGAAGAGGAGGGGAGTTAGTTTAAACCGATTAAATGAATGTGATCTCCACCATTTTCCTAAGGATAATGGTAATTTATTTGGCTCAAACTGTTACTCGATAACTCAGTCAACGACAGTTTTAGTGAAAAAGAACACCATCAATAGAGTTACTTATAAAAACTTACCGAGCTTTGGTCGAGGAGCATGACACCAGTGCCATGATAGAAAGTTTCTTGAAGTTCAATCTTCACAGCATCAATAGCACTCTCACTTTCGTACATCACGTAATCTGAATATTTGAATGAATTAATTAATTTGAGACTTGTTAAAGGGCTACATAGTGTGAATTATGAAGAAATTCCTGATGTGCAACATATAGCTATTTATTACAGGTTGTAACAGTAAAATGAGTCCCTCCTTTTGCTCTGAACTAAAAAGAATAGGATAAAGTCAAAAAACTGGGCAATACCTCGGAGATCAATGAAGTCAGACTTGAGGCACTCGTTGTCAGGCCCCTGGATACAGTAGAACTGAGCTTGTACCAGGTCCAGGTTCCAGTCCTCCTCTCGGATCAGCATGATGGAATCCTGGACAGTGCATTTTCAGACGCACAGTTCTTTAGGACAAATATTCTACATTATTATTTCCATAATATAGTTATTCTCCATAATATTTGGAATCTTTAAAAATTTTATGCGTTTTACTAATGAGCAAGAAATATAATCCACCGATTTTACCGCATAGATAATAGTAGTACCGCTGATCTGACATTATCTACATTTTAATATAGATCTATTTCTGCAAGACTTGTGAAACTTTTAAAACTAAGGCGCGGAATTTAAATTCATCATCAATATCAGACAATCATCTATATATTAATATAAGATGTGATTAGCATATTAGAATAAATATAATCAAACAATTATGCTCGGACATTGAAGCCGCCCTAATTCGAGTAAGTCGAGTAATATAATCAATAATATAATTAATCTAGGCTAGACAGCGTATAGAAATTAAACTCACGATAAAGACCATAGAATCTTCCTCCAACTTCAAAGTAAGAGTAGCAGTGGGATCAACAACACTGTAGAAAAGCTTTAGTTTCTTGTTCTTATTGGTAGCTACAGCTCTGCATCCCTCCTCCCATGGACATGGGATAAACTCTATCTCTCCTGTTTCGTCTCCTAGCCTAAAGAGACATATTTACGACAAGTGTCAACATTTGCAATCAAACACAGAATACAGGTCTCCATGCGAATTAAAAAGATCCAAAACCAAGTTAAAATATGTAGTGTTATTTTAAATGATGAACTTACATTCTTTAAAAATATACAATGAACTAACGTGAGGGCACCAGTAAAAGAGTCGTCATAGTTGATGTAATGGTTAGGTTTGTAATACTTTACAATAAGATAGTAGTAAACCCCCGGCTGAAGCTGCAGGTCAACTCGCATCTGAAGTTTAAGTTGTGAGAATATAAAAATAGAATTCTTTCGAACATTTCACAAGGAATTCGTGAACCATTAATCATAAAGCATTTGATGGAAATGGTGCTAATCAGTGCTTCTAATTTTGGCAAGCTAAAGCCTAAAAATATCTCGACAATATACCTTGTTGGTAGCTTTTCCGTTACCATTGCTATCCACGTTGTTGAGTCTACCGAACAGGTTCACTCCCACAAGCTTGGTGTAAGCGGGCTGGAAAACAGGGTTCAACCAGGCTTCAGCCTCTTCGACCAAGTGGAACGAGGCCTCTATCGGGTATCTGTATCTGTTACACCTGGAGAGAGAAAAGAGGGGTTCAGGGAGGGGTTTATTGCCAGGACATTTAGAGGGAAGAGGAAAGGGGAGGGGTCAGGTAAATTGACCTTCTTCTTTTATGTAGGGAGAGAGAGAGAGAGGGGAAGGGTGTGTTTTAAAACGAGGCCACCGTTCTAACTAGCCCGACCAAGATTAAGTTATATATAGCTTATGTGGTAAAACCGATAAGCACCTGGACGTCATCAGCCATAACCCGGACTCCAGCTATACTCGAATATTTACGGAACCGCACCAATTACCCTGGTCTGGCTCCCTCCCCGCGGTTGGAAACTGACATGTTTAATCTGACCAGTTGGCCGGATCATGGTTTTCTCAATTTAATTATGGGCATGCAAGGGCACAGTTTAATCAGTCAGTGGCACTAGATCATGCTGAAAAGGCTCTGCACCACGTGAACCGCAGTGGGAGTCAAACGAGGTCATTGCTTCACTTGAGGCAAATATCCTGGTTAAATTAGGTTCTGGCCACAACTGAATGAGTTTATTGGTGCAAGTGACGGAGATTGGCGACAGAAAAATGGTTGGAATAACGTGAGGAGAATTATTATCGATTATTTTTCGTTTTTATTTAAACACTACCCTCCCCCATTGAAGATATCCCCCGGTACAATATTTAGCGCCATCCAAGAAGCCCGACATAGCTCCGTGAAGTACCGAAGTGCAATTCTGCGGAGCTGAGTCGAGCTTTGAACCCATCATTGACAATAAATAGAATATCTGCGATTATCAATGTTAAGATAATTCTAATTTTAAGGTACTCACAGTTGAGTGAAAGGACCGGGGAAGCAACGAGGAGAGACATCCTGCTTCAGAGAGGAGGTGAAGTAGTACTCTTTTGGGAGAGCTATTGTGTAGTGCTGAAATAAAGTTCCTATGAATATCTCGCTTATTTTATCCAACAAGGACCAAGGGCGACGTTATAAGTTTTCACACATATTATCTTCCTAAACAAGATTAGGTTAAGCTTACAGTTAAGTGTTTACTTTGGGGTCGTACTCAGCAACACACGCACTAGGGTACGTGTCGAATTAAGGAAGAAGAGAAGAAGTAGAATTAGAGTAAGCTTACCTGAATTTAAATCATTCTATTATTCTTATGGAAATTAATAACGTAACATTACGTGTTCCGCCTTTGATACCCAAAAATTACCCTCGTCTATAAAATATCCTACATCATACAGTCTGAGCAATGCAAACCCGTTTTTATAATCTAATCTGAGTAATTTAAAATCCGAGCACAGAGTATTGCGGGAAAGCCGCCGACCCCAACCTCTGGTGATGAAATACTTTAACTTCAACTGTGAACGATAACCCGGGCCCAATACTTCGAACTGAATTTAATTTGTTTTGTCCCCCTGGCGCAGTTTAACGTCAGATAAAAATTTGCCGGGGGGAAATTATTGATAATTTATAAAATACCGGCTGATAAACCTTGATGAATGTAATTTTTAATTAAAGGCAATGAATATCATTGAAACCTGACCCTTTTATATCAGTTATCTGCCGATGAAATGTACCTTTTCCGGGTTTTAAATGCAAAGAATCGGTCAACATTTATCTTAAATCCTGCATTTCAAATCATACTTACTGGAGAGAGTGAAAAGTATCTGAATTAATAGTTACAAATCTGTGTTTCATATAAAGTGAAGAGTTGGAAACTTACTATTTGGACAGATGAAGGGGTCGAGACCTTGATTAGCTGTTTCCCTGAACGTGACACATCGATACCCTTAACACCGAGACTGCCTGAAAATATTGTGGATTTTATAACAAGTTATATGTTTTATAACACGTTACACCTTCAATAAGTTATAACATAAATTCTGTACTCACCATAAACTCATAAACCATAACAAGGTTCATGGTTAAACATTCGCATGAAATATATCTAATAGATTATTCAAATGCTTGACTGATGACATAGTATTGAAGAAGTGTACTGAAGTAGACGAAGGGAGAATACTTAAACTTAACAAAGTATAATCTAACAGCAGAGTCTAGACCGGACTATAATGGTGCCAAAAGAAGGTGCCTTTAACTTGTGCTGCTGCTTCTATTGTCCAAACTTAACACGGGTCAATGGCCCCTGGGGTTGAGTCTTGTAACAAATTATCAACCGGAAGCAGACAAATTTAAACAAATGCAGAATTTTGCGCTAGGGCTGCCATGCTTCACCAGTTCCGTGCACTATCTGCTATCGTAAGTTCAACTTCTCTTTAATTAGCTGCACAAACTTACAGAGTAAGGTTCAGAAAACCTTCATTTTACCAACTGCCGGGTCGGATGGCGGGTTCAGGTGCGCTTTAAAGGAAGTCAAGGACTGATGAGCCTGAGAAAAAGTACCCCCTAAATGAGGGCCAGATCATCTCACCTTCCTGCTCGTGAAAAGTACATGGGAACCAAGCTGGAATCCTTACCAATTGTCTCAACAAACAATGCGTATTTTACGGGAAGCTGGTCTAGTGTGACAGGGAAAATCTGGTCGTACTACATTTTAGTACTCCTTATCAGTGCTTATCTCTTTACGGTGGGCTTATTATTCAGTTATTTGTGTGTATAGTTTGCGTTGTGTTGATCTTGCAATTGCCTGAAGATTCAGTTATAAGAATTACACGAGTGATGTGACGGATTATTAGGAAGTTGCTTTTTATTGTTTTCTTTTTTTTTGTTGTTGTTTTTATCGATTTGCAGTTGCCACGACAAATATCAAAGTAACGGCAGAACTAGGGTTTAAAGTGATCAGGCAATGAGAGAGTAAAAATATCAACTATAGACGAAGCATATTTTTTGACGCGTGACAACAATTTACCAATCAATTTCCAGTATTGACCAATCAAACCCCAGAATCACTGTCACATGTCAGAAATATGCTTCGCATCTCCACCAGAATCCACATATTTTTACCATAAAACCTTTGTTTTTTCAGTTTGTCTTCTTGGTCAAATTCTGCGATCACTTAATCGCAGGTTGGCAAAGCAAACACGCTCTACCCAAGCTATTTCCATCAACTCTGATTAATTCCAATATAATTAACTCTGATTAATTCCAATATAAATTAACTCTGATTAATTCTAATAAAAGCACTACAGTGCAGTGTTCAACAAGATACCCGTTCACACAGGTGTGAATATGCTAAAATATTGACATACAATCTAAACTACTAAACCTCTAAAAACGTTAAACCGACCATAAGATTGGGGAGAGTCCCCTGAAAACAAAGACAGAGTGACAGGATATCAATTAGTAGTCAAACCTGGCATTGTTAAAGTTAGTTCCTCATCACCCTCCATTATACCTCCATTGTTGTGTGATTGGTTTCGCCCCCCTTATTGGGTTTAGAGGAAGAAGCAGCTCTCTTGGTAGCCTGACCCCACCCGGACTAATTGATCACCAGTTAGTTCACGCATTACAGTCACGATCCTTGCTCTTAAGTTAATCTCGCTTTTAACTGAACTTAAAACGTTGATCAACTCTCTACCAGTGTTCCGATCAATCTGTTATTAAACTGACCTTCAGGCTATAATGTTGAGTTACTTGATCTCGTGATGAGGTTTGGTGTCCTTACACTGACTCCAAGCGCTAGAATTTGTAATCCGGACAGTTCTCCCCTTAATCGTATAATTGACATTTCTGTCCAATTTCCTGGATTTGTAACTACTGTTGTACGTTATCTTGCCGCTGTTTTACACTTTTACACTCCACATTTGACCTTTGTCTTCTATTTTCACGTTGTTTGATTTCGAGTATAACTTGCCCCTTTGTTTGGAACCTGTGTTAGCTTGAGGGGAGAGAGTGGGAACAAGGTCCCAAGCTCCCATTATCACACTGCATGTTGGAGACTAATGTCTGCTGATTGGGTCCAGGTTCCAGGACCTGACAGCTTGATTGGGTCACACACTATCCCTGGGACCTTGTTTGTACTTGTTTATGTAGATGTTGATCGACTTGTAGAGCTTCTAATCGAGAGATGTGCTTGTTTATGCAGAGTGTATTGGGTCCCTCGTATTTGCCTGGTTGCTTTCTGTCATTGTTTTACATACCTAGTGACCAATTTGCTTCCTTCACAGCTCTATTGTTTGATACCTCTATTTTTCTAAACGATTCTCATGTTCATGTTTACAGTTCTCATTCGTTTGAGGTTTGCCGTTCTGTTTTCATTATATTGAACTTGAACTTTACAGTTTTGACTAAACACAAACCTCTCCGTTAGAAAGTCTATTATCTGATACACTTACAAGATAATATAAAGACATGGTATAGAAGATATGGATAGAAGATACAGTTGCCAGCATAATCAGAGGGTAAAGTGTGCCCATGGGAACCAGTGTAGTCACCTCAGTAACCAAGTAGGACCTATTAACCAGCCACCTCCAGGACAGTGGTGGGACTCTGTTCTTACTCCACCTTTATCAGCTACTTCGTCACAGGTTCATTACACTCATTATAATATCTACTTGAATTCGTCTTAGTTTCCATTATCTGTCAGTATTTTCCAGACTACATGGTTGATTACTAAATGTTACTTGTTTTATTATAGTTGTAACGTGTTTGACCCGTAACCAGTTTTATCCACAGAGTGGAAGCAGCTGCAGCAGGTTCCTGGAGAAACACGCGACTCCTTGTACGGACGGCTGTAACAAACTACTCAACACCCAGATACCATTACCACACGAGAACAGATTTGTTTGGGACAGGACCCCTTACGATAAACTATGCTATGACACTAGACATCACCCGAGCAACGAACCACCTCGGTGTCACCATCACCCTGGTGATGTAGGTCCTCACCATGGTGATATGGTGGCACGTCACCCTCCTCCGTGCTGTCACCAGCCTGATTATGAGGTTTACACCAGACACCACTGCTGCAGACCCCACCCTCCAGTACAGGTTGGTAAACAAATAGAGTTTTAGATTAGTCTATTGTTCTCAACTCTATTAAAGTATTACCATTCGCTGCTTTATTAAACAGGAATCCCTAATATCTGCCAATTGAAATTATCAATAAACATAATATATGACAATTTATTAATGATTTAATAACAGCCTTTTCTTAGCAGATACATGTATGTGCATGTTACATATCCTATTCCCAGCCAAAGCCGAAAGGATGCTGTTCACGACCAAAACCAGCGGGCTGCGACTGTGGATCAGACCGCGTGTACAGCAGTGCGCGGCACAAGAAGCAACAACCTTGCACGTGCAAAAACTGCGCTCGATCGCCCTCACCGCTGTTACTTTCGACTCCTAACCCCAGGCTCAACTTAAACCAGGTAAATTGTTGCCATTTTCCAGCTATAAATTACCTCTTCGATAAAAATGACACACACAAAGTTTTAAGAATCCCGAATTTTAAACGGTGGACATTAATTCTAACTTTAGTTCAATACCACAGAGCAGTATGAGGAGTCTGGTACCACTGACACTCCACTCCCCGGAATCATCCACTCCAGCTCAGCTTCATTTCCCGGTTAGTTCCATTGTTCATTTCATTTTGTACTCGTTCCAGACTACTTTTGGATCGACCTAGGCAGGGCAGGGTCATTGTTCTTGGTACTGTGAGCTGCTTTCTTATGAAATCTACAGCCAAGTGGAAAAGTATAATGTTATGTTCTATGACATCATAGTTTTATGTTTTACCAACATTTATAATCTAGGACCGGTATATTTTTCTAGATTCTCTGAAACTATAAATAACAGAACACCCCTTAACTTCAGCAATTGAACTACATGTCCAATAATGGTCGAACTAGAGCATTCTCCAGCGAGGCTGTCCTCTCAACTTCCACTGACAACAGGTTTTTAAAAGCTCATGCAGTTTTATGAGATAGTTACACACTCAAATCCTTTCTCGATTGCTTACTAACGTCTCAATTGTGTAGTTGCTTGCTTACTCTGCTATTTTTGGACGTCTGGGTCTAATTAGGTAATAAATTAAATGAGTAGGGAGTCACCGTGAATATGATTTACTTGCATCCGCATGCAAGGAATAGTGACATTAAAATGGCTTCAGTGTTTAAATTTAGGACAGCAAATTTGAATAACGGCTACTTGTACGAGCTCAGAGCTGCAAACTCTGTGCAGTGAAAATTACCTGTGCTGACAGCGACGAAAATATTATTAATCGAATTCGGGAAAGTTTGGATAGATTCGTTCTAATGTAAAAATGTTATAATGTCAATTCTTTTACTGTTTCCTCTTGACACATTCGGGATAATCAAATAAGACGATGAGATTGGCAGACATTTCGGCAATAGTGCCACACCTGAACTACTTGACAATAACATTACATCTCTCTATTTTTAACTTATAAGTCAGTTATCCTGTAAGTCCGAAGATCTGCAAATATCCCCCAAGATGGAAATATGAATTATTATATTACGGATTTACATTTTACAATTCTTCAGAAGCTCAGATTCAGAACAGCCGGATACAAAGAATGCGGTTACGTCCCCAACCATGCCTCCCGAGGTTCAGTCTGATCAGATATCCAGCACAACTCCAACAGGTTATTGACACTTTTAATTATTGGAATTCCTGAAAAGTTAACATGTATGTAAAATTCCTGGATTGTGATCCGATCATTACTCGAGCGTGCAAGCATCATTTCATGAAATTGGATGCCAGTTTCCGGCCACGCCACCACTCATAATTGGTATCTACAATTCTCACTTTCCATTATCAATAAATTTAACAATTGTTACTCTGATCCACTTTAACAACCCTTTCGTTCTCTCTAGACGAAGAAGACAGGAGCTCAGGGATATTTCCAGACGGAGAGAAACCAGGAACCACAGTGAACAGAGCAACATCTCCCTTTATAGTGAAGATGGCAACCCAAGTAGAGCAGCTCCCTAATGACCCAGCAGTTAGATCCCTGGTGAAGAGCATTGTTATGTTCAATGATGTGGAGTATCAAGTACCCACAAAGGTAAGAGAGCAATGAGCAGTGGACCCTAAGTAGAAACATTCCGAACATGCTTTAGATGTCAGATATGTTCGACTTTCCGAAATGTTTTACAGTTTGTACAGTTTTTTTGTAACAACTTTTACCTGGCATAGATTATGATACCGGCTTGTTTCACAAATCTCACTTCCATTATCTCAGATAATCAGAAGGAGCAAGTCTCAGGAGTTCGTTCACGAGGAAAAAGAGAACATCTACTGGGAGATTGAGGACACTCCTCTTAAACCTCCCCAGCAAACTTGCTTGAGGTAGGTTTTGATTCTAGATTAAATATGTTTTAGTACTGGAATCTTTGTACCTAGTCCGTGCTAACTTTATAATTCTAGAATCTTCGAATACATCATTATTTAGATTTCATTTTTGAGTATCCATTTAATATTTAAATCTCTTCAGTTTCTTCTGCACGCCCCGCCGGAAAGAGCAGAGAAACGTATCAGCAGACAGCGTGGGCTCCATTACCCCTTTACTAAAGTGCAAGAAGAGCGGAGGTTTCTTCAAGCTGGGCAGATCATCCAAATCAAAACAGCAAACTTCCTGTCTAAACAGCAGGGTGCTGAGGGGGGTGATGTCGAGGAAAACAGCAGACAACATCACCTCTGTTCAGACGGGGGTGTCACGTGTCAAGATATTCAATGCTAGCAGTGAGCGGTACGAAGCTCCTCAAGGGAGACACACAGTTGCGATACCCTCAACTTCAGATACTAATCAGGTTAGTCTCGGTCGAACTATTGAGACATGACACACAATATGTTAGTTTGCAAACTAAATTTATAATGAAACTCGATCAGCCGGTTCTATTTCTCAAAATTTTGATCCCATTTGACAATTTGCGTAGACTAAGAAATTCTTAGCGCAGCAATATTTCAACATAATCTAACTCTATAATTTTTCAGGCAGCTGGAAGTTCACAGAGGGACACGGAAAAGATCAAACCATCAGGAAAACAGTCTAAATCTTCAGCTTTAGGTAGACTATTCGGCAAGAGGAAATCTGAGGGAGGCGTCCGGTGGAAGGTCAGTACTCACTACTCAGCAGTTTTAAAAACTATTTAAAATTCGTTTAATTTCGTTTTGATTTTTTAAAACCCCTTTACTCAAAATGAGTTGAATATAAATCAGAAACTTATCCCTTTTTTCCTCCAGATCAATCCCGAATACTACATGGTAAGAGACGGATCGGGACCAGTTGACTACGTATTACCTGACGACACATTCGACTCTGTGGAGTTGTAACCCGACGACGAATCGTCAGTCAGCTGACGACAAATGTTGTTTCGTGATATATACATGATATACTTCGGGGATAATCCAAAAATATTGCCATTGGTTGTAATCCAGGCAGAAGATCGTCTAAATCTGAAGTTCTCCCTGTTCATGTGGAATACTTGCTGTAACTTTTAATCATGTTCTACTTTTATTTTGAGTGCTCAAGTTATTGTTGATGAGGGACACTGTCACTATGGCTTAGTGGCTCATAGCCATTTCAGCTTTAATTTTTTCCAGATTTTTATTGATTATATCCGATGATAGCCAACTTTTTTTTAGTTGGCTCAGTATTCACGTTAATTTATTATAACAGTAATACAAAATTATGTGACGATTTCTTGCTATTTCAACAGTGTTAATAAATTAAACTTCAAATTCTTCTTTTTCATTGTTTCTACAAAAAAACAACCCCATCAATTTCCAAGGATTCGTCTTGTAGTACTCGACAATTACCAAAGATTCGTCTTGTAGAACTCGACAATTACCAAAGATTCGTCTTGTAGAACTCGACAATTACCAAAGATTCGTCTTGTAGAACTCGACAATTACCAAGGATTCGTTTTGTAGAACTCGACAGCCATTCCATTCAGTCTGTTGACAACCTCTGCTAGTTGAGGACGGACGTAGTCAGCCATGACGATATTAATTGGACGATGCAGGTGGGTTCCCTTTATAACCTCGTTCCAGACGACTTCCAGACGATCAACAACGTCAATGCAAGAGGCACCCATGGTTTGGATACACCCACTACCATCCAGCCACCAGCGCACAACAAGTCGGATTTGGCGCTTGTTGATCCCATCAATCTTCAGAATCTCCTCAGCAAGTCGGCGAGGGTTGTAGGTTGTACAGTCATAGTAACTGTAGTGACTGTTCTGTGACTCGAACTGAGTCAGAGGGTGAACACGGTAGTCACTCAGCTCGTGACCCCACATGTCTTTGTTCAGGTACAAGACCATCCTCTCGTTGCTTTCAATCATGTACCTGAGTGGTCTCAGAGTTGTGAAGAAGGTCAGCTGCACGCCCTCGGAGCCTTCAGGACCAAACACAGAGTCAAACAGAGGTTTGATTGATCGGAGGAGATGATCTCTGATCTCCCGAGTATGAGGGTAATAGTTAGCAATCTGCATGGATAAGACCTCGTCTCTGTTGCTGTTCATAAAGTCCCTGATCTCAACCAGAGCCATGCGTAGGGATCTCGAGTAAGCCACATGAGAGCTCCCAATACTGGCTAAAACTGGTCCTTCTTCCCAATAAGGCAGAGACTCCTGGCTCTTGTGGATGTAGCTTATATCGAAATCAAAAGCTCGGATCCCCATTTCAAGCTGCTGGGTGATGGTCCTGTCTTGTGTAGCGTAGTGGCACGACGAAACAGCACCTCCACTCCAATAGTACATGGTACTCCAAGCTCCACATCCTGAGAGCCTACTTCCTGCTAGAGTTATCTGGTGCAACTTAAGGTCACATGCTCCCTCAATTCCGTTTACTTTGGTACAATCGTAGGCCAGGGATGCTGGCACTAAACACAGTAGAGCTAAAACGAGCATTTTCTCGCGGATTTAAAATAAAATGATTTGAGAGGGTCTAAAATTTCAAGTGTTGGCAGGTAGACTTCGCGTGATAATCCATTTAGGACCTGTGAATTGTGAACTAGAATTTGATAAATTGATTAACAGCACCAGCTGTGAAAAAACTGAAACTTTTGCGACAGTCAAATAGAATTAGCTGGTCAAGTCTTTGAGGAACACCGACGAAGATCGTTGTTTCGAAATACACATTTACAAAATCATGGTACAAATAAATGGTTTTGATGAGAGCTTTGCTTACCTGCAAGCATAATGAGGCACCTCTCACACTCTGGCAACATGGTCGGCACTGCGATATCCCCGACAAAGACAGAAACACTGGAGTTCTCTGTAGCTGTGTAGTTTAGCACAAGGAAATATATTCCGGGATGAGCAAACTCAATCTCTGTTGCAAACATTACTTGGTCCTGTGTCTGAAATTAAGAGAAGGTGTTTAATTTTGATATTTTAGAACGGTAGAGGCCATTTTACTGTTGGTAATGACAGATGGATGAAGATTAGTGACACCAATATTTAATGATATTATACAGTCCCTACCGTAACTTGCCACATGGTCATTGGTCATTATGTTTTTAGGTTGTATCCAACAAAACTTGAACTCGAGGAGTAAGAGAAATGATGATATTTTAAAAAGTAAGTTATGCTGTGGCAAGGAATATTACTTTAGCTTTTAAAGTGGAATTGATTGAAAGATCGAACCTGACGCTTCATCACGTGATGAGACATTTCCTTTATTATTGGCTCCATTTCAGGGACAGACCTGTAAACATTTAAATGTTGAATTCATGTTCGAGAACTCGATCATAAAACTGTTACGGTTGTACAAATAATCGCTTTCTAAGTTTGAAGTCAATCAAAGTTAACGTAGGAATTGAATTTAGAGCTAGTCCTACAATGTAAGTCTCACTTGTCAGTAGTCACTAACCTGAGTTTACGTTTCTTCCCCATATTCTTTGCTTTTCTTCTCCTTGCCATGTTCTGACTAACACCCTCTAGGAATTAAATTTAACGTTATTTTCTTCAAAAGAGCAGTCAGAGTGAAAAATTGGTTATTATGTAAATGCAACAAAAATTCATATTTTCTAGCACCAACCTATTTCCTCGAAAGAAATGGGAACTGGATATTCATTGAAAAGAAGTTCAAATCTGGGTGGTACATCAGCAATGTTATGAGGTTCAATCACTCCATTTATTTCTGCTGGTCCCTCCTCTGACTCTAGCTGGAACAACGCAATTTTCTGCTCAGTGAAACATGTTTTAATGATAAAGGATACAAAATTCTTGATCTAAAATTTCCTATAAATATTCTATGAAAAAAAGGAGATACTATTATGTCCTGTCACTCCTGTATTATTTTGTACATAGCCTACATTTAGACCGCTGATAGAATCCTCAATGACCAAGTTAGACTTGATATGATAGAGAGCGGGAACGTAGGTTCCAGTATTGGGTCGGTCACAGTCCCTGCCAGTGATTCCCTCCCTACAGCGACACTGTCCAGTCATGTAGTCACACACTGGTGACAAAGATCCTCCTAAGTCACAAGAACACCCTGCAATATTTTGTGAATTATAGAAGGCAGTAATGATCAAAGAACATATGCATTTACTATATGTGACCACAGGGGAAGGATTATTTGTATGGAATGTTTCTGCTATTATTTTATGATATCACTAGATTTATTACTCACGTTGACATCCATAAACATTTATGGATGATAGATTGTAGAACTGTGGATAACACGCATCACAATTTGTTTGTGCTATGACGCTTGGTCTGCAGTTGCATGAAGGAGATCCTCTATTTACCTGCATAAGATGGTTTAAATACTAATAAAATCAAACCTATAACCCATTGGCTTGATTTAGATAATAACTAAGTAGGCATAATTCAAAAGACGATTGATTATTGGTAATGCATTTTTTTGACTTACAGTGTTACATGTGGAGAGGGCACCTATAGTCCCAGACAGTTCACAGTCACAATCATAAGTGGCACCAGTGCTTAGGAAAGCCAGAAGAAATAGAAGAGACCACATTTCTCATCTATAGATTCATAGCTAAAAGCAGATCAATGAATAAATATTAAATAGCTGCTGGATTCCCTATGATCTAACATTAGAGAATACTCAACAAAATGTCTGATGCCTCAAATTGAAGTGCTTCATTCCCTGAGCTTGGTCATAGAAAATTGTTTGATGTCAAACAGGGTGTTAGTGTATTACAGTTCTTTTTTCTTTTTGTCATCAACAGAATATTTTGGCATGGCCAAAAGAATATAGGAGTAGACAAAATTATACATTACTTATCATATATACAGTGTGTGACAAAGGTCAAGAAACTCCAGTGTTCTTTTCTTCCAGAGCGGGTTGTTCCTTATTATTACTTTTAAATTTGATGGAGAAATAGTTACTGTATATTTTTCTATGTAGTGTGATGGTACTTTGAAGACATTAGTGATGATGTTATGTCATAATTTTTACTTTACTTTACTTTACTTTATATGCATAGGATACAAAAAATACTATCTCTTTTGACTTTTCGTCTTTTATGTACAGTCAGTGGCAGCTTAGTGTAAGGGCACTGAGCTTCACCCCAGTTACACTCTGTTCGTTGTATAAAGACGGTTCACTTTGGTGGAGGCTTCAGCATCTTGAATTAGAGGGGCGCCAAATCGTCGTTTGAATGTGGGACAATTTCAAAAACTTAACTAAAGTACTAGTAAAACTGCACATTTTGATCTAGATACACACTTTTTTAGAGATTTTACCGGGGTATCCTCTAAAATCACCTAATTTGTTCAATTTTAGGAAGGGGCACCAAAAGGGGAGCGGGCGCCAACAGGGGGCGCTTTTTCAGCGGGGGGCGCCAACAGGGGGCGCTTTTTCAGCGGGGGGCGCCAACAGGCAACGTTTTGTCCCCCCTGTATCGTCAGGACGATTCACCATAGTGAAACGACCGTGGGGGTCACAACGTGATACAAGCAACGTTAGGCCACTACACTGGGGATCACCCTCAAATATTCAAGTCACCTGATCTTCCGATTTCTGACCCAGTAAAGTGAGAACATTAAGGTACTCTCCAGGCATCCTTATAATAGAAAGCTGCCTTGGCGCTTAGATTTTATTTCGGTAAAGCTAATGAGGTTTTGCTAAATGTTTGACATACCACATTTGTAAAAATGGCCACGGGCCTAAATATTACATATCAATGAATTACAATTCATTTACATTACCAATATTAATATACCATACCAGATACAGTATCGATACTGCAAATATATCTGCTATTTATTATTGATTATATAGCTCTTGATAAAAAGATCCATCCACAAAACTACAAACTGCAAAGCACTCACTATGTCTCTGCAAAGAAACGTGCTGGATAGCTTGACATTCAATATTTCCTTCAACAAACTTTCTGGAAGTGGTAATGACGACGTGCTCTTTTAGTCAGACCTAGGTAACAAAATTAAGCTTGATTGGGGAGCACAATCAACGATGTAAAGCGCTTGCTTCCAAAGCCAACTCAGGCTCCATAAGACTTACATATTAATTGACAATGTTAAGTCTTCACAGCTCGGCGCAGCTCAAAAGTGCATTACACCGATTTAACAAAATGCATTGCGTCGATCTAACGGCAAGAAAAATTGGTTAATGCACGGCGCGGCATAACAGTGCATCGCACTGCCAACAATTGCTCTAACCAGAGCCCTCTCACTTGCAGTAGCGTGCGACCGCCGAAGCGCGCGTCACGCAGTACGCGTATACACATGGCTATGTAAAGCCAACAACATGACAAACGAACATGTAATTTTACTGAGTGCCACTCACTAACAAAGCTTATTTTACCAATAATTGAAAAACCATGCATGATTCATGATCAATGATAGTAATAATATTTTTTGATTTTTTGTAGTGTGATGGGTCGCGCCGCGCATCTGCACTTCGTAATAGGCGCAATTTATATTTCTCCCCAAATTGCGCGCATTGCTTTAACTTCTTTCAAACTTCATGAATCGAGATAAATTATTTTGCAATGTATTCAGAGTTAATATACGCACTTATACAAATCACTTGAAATACTTTTGAAAGAGAAAACGCTACTGAAGTATTTCTACATTAAAAGCACAATAGCGTGAAAAGCTTTTGTCGAGGTGCCTCAAAAATGATCTTAAACGTTTCCCAGTTTTATTTTGGTCGCAGAACGCCAACTTAGTACACAATCAAAGAAGTTATAGACATATTTCATTGTATCACGAGGCCTCGTGACCCCCACTGTCGCTTCACTATAGTGTATTTTCTTCACTATCGTGTATCGTCTTCGACGATATAGGGGGAGCCGCGCACTTCGTGCGCGGCGGGTCATACAACGTGTGACAAATATTTTATACGTATCAAATTTTGTAGGTTTACAACCTACCAGTACGCGCGCCGAGTTGGACTCGGTCAATATATGGAACAGATATTTTACGAGTATCACCCGTTAAATCAAATTGGATGTGCTTTTGGTGGAGATATAACGTGCGCCATTCGTAATATCGTAGCCTATCATAGCTTTACTGGGCCGCGCTCAGCCTGTCATTCCGCCGAATCTCTATTTTATGTTTATGAACATGATAGCCTGAGGTCCGGGTCCCCAGGTAAATCAAAGCTACGTCCTACGAACTGGAATTGAATTGTATTGCACGTCGTGACCCTCACGGTCGTTTCACTGTAAAGTTTCTGCGATATAGGGGAGCCGCGCACTCGTGCGCGGCGGGCCATATAATGTATGACAAGAATTGAAAGGATTAGCATTATCATATGTTAGTCAATATACAATGGCCGGTGCGCGCTTCGTGCGTGGAAAGTGTTATACGTACTATACGGCGGCCTCCGTGTACATGTAGTTACTGGGCGGCGCTGAAGCTCAGCCTGTCTTTCCGACTAATCTCTATTCGGCCGGGCTGAGTGAATTACGAACATTCACATTAAATTAAGCACATTTAACACAAGTGGTTGCAATTCAATAAGCATTATTGGATGCTAGGTGCAACCCAGTTTGCAGTAACGCATTCTCAGATAACCTTACTGCTTACTGGTTGACCATTGTTAATGATCAGGCCCGGCGCGCGCTACTTCGTAGCATTTGCCATCGGGCCATTTCGAGAAGAAAGCGGCGCGCGCTACTTCGAAGAAATTTAGACGAGTAACATCCGTCAACTTATTGGCTGAGCTGGCCGTGTTACTAGAGGTGGTTTAATTTAAACAAATGGCGCGACCTAGCGCGCGACATTAAATGATTTGCACACGTGGCACATTCCAATCTTCGAGCAGCCAGCACGTGACATGACAGAATTCAGCCAATCAGAGGACAGGAATCCGCATAGTTTAAGTTGGAAACTTTTGATCGGCCCAAAATTTACTGAGCCGCGCTCAGCCTGTCATTCCGCCGAATCTTTATTCGGTATGTTCGTTTATTAAAATGATAGCCTGAGGTCGGCCCTAGGTAACCCAAATGCAAATGTGACTTTTCTAGAGATTTTGAGATAATTCAAAATCTATGTTTGATGTTGTCCCGGCCCTAATTTTCCTTTTGGGGAGGAAACATTATTTTTACATTGAACATTTTTGATTTGCAAAAAACCGAAAGTCTCTATCTCTTTTACTTTCTGAGCTAGTTAGGCCCGTGCTTTACGGGTGATACTCGTAAAATATTTTTTCCAATTATTACCGTCGACGAGTCCAACTCGGCGCGCGCGTTTTGGTAGGTTATAAACCTACAAGCCCCAGCCAGTAAGGTTTCGTGGGTTGCGCTACAAAATTAAATTACGCGTACTACGCCAACTTTGTATCACGTCGTGACCCCTACGGTCGTTTAAATTCACGATACAGGGGAGCCGCGCACTTGTGCGCGGCGGGTCATACAACGTATAACAACGCCTTTGCATAGCCATGTGTCTACGCGTACTGCTTGACGCGCGTTATATATACTGCAAGCGAGAGGGCTCTGGTTAAAGCAAAACAACGCCAGCTCAGCTCACGCTTAACGGGTGATACTCGTAAAATATTTGTTTCAAATATTAGTCGACGAGTCTAATATGGCTTTGATTACGCTATACTACTTTAAAGAAATTGAAACGAGTAATCAGATAATTGACGATGTCAATTCATCGCAGCTCGGCGCGGCACAGTAGCGCATTTCGCCTATCTAGCTGTGAGAAGCCTCATTGAGTGTGCGGCGCGCGGCACAATAACGCATCGCGCTACAACTTCAGTATTATCCATTACCAACTACTGCCATATCATCGAATCGGCATAATCAGTGAAAATGAGATACTGCGCGCGAGTGCAGGGTGTTATGGAGTAATTTATCATTTATATCATTTATCCCGGAACCAAACAAATGAATTGCAAATTGGCTTTATCTCAATAAATCATGCAGTTTATTCGTGTTTTGTGTTTGACCTGTTTAAAATAATAATAATATTGATAATTGATGTTACCAAATTGCGATTCAGATGATTGATGATACAAAGTAACAGTAAACTGAAACAAAAGTTATCGCTTGATCTTAACTACTGAAGAAGATTCACTTTTGTACCGACCACTCGTTCGACCAATTGGCACAAACGGAGGTCACATTTTGTTAACAGTTAATCATTCAATGAATACTTTTTTTGGGCCATTCTTGAACTTTACCAGAATGCAGAAATCGAAACGCATTGTTAGAATTGGAATTTAATACTAATAGTGAATAGTGTCCGTGTCCTGGCGATATGCTGACAATTTTAAGTTGCATAATTATACTATTTATATTTTAGAAGCATCACACTTTATAGCTTCAAACAGTAAATAAGTTAGCAAGCAAATAGCGATTTTCCCAATTATTTTATATTCATTTTGTTCCTAGTGCTCTAATTTAACAAGGAGCATTCACGATTAGGAAGAAGACCCACTTAGTAGCTGTAGCAACGCATCGTCCTCTCCTAAATATAACACGTATTTCACTATCTATCCCCCTTTGTAACTTGATATCCGACTGTGTTTCATTACGTTTAGTAGAGCCAGCTTATGGTGCCCTGACCGAACATGTGATTCCTAATCCTAGTATTGTCTCACCTTCTCTTTTTAGTAGGAGCTTGCATCTGTTACACGTTCCCTTCATTAAAATTCAATAACAATGCTGCTGACTTTCAGGTGTAGGTGTGTTGTGGTAGTCATTTAAATTCAGAAAATTACTTATATTGTTGTCTGTTGTCTGTCGCCTCATGATTGATGTCCTGATTTGTATTGACTCAAATTATCGGCAATTCGATCATGGAGCACGCGTTGATAAGATTACTTGCTAATCAATATTCGATTAACAATGGTATAGAATATACAGACCAAATAGAACATTCTAGTCAAACTGCAAACTCATGCGCCATGGTAACTGGACATCACAGTAATTAGGCGGGCTTCTATCTACCCACAATCCACATAGTACCCACATGCAGTCCACAGTCCACACGTTCTATAACCTGTAATAGTTGCCACTAGTACAATCGCGTGTTGCTCATTTGCTTGCAGTTGCATGCAATACTTTTTATTTTACGTATTCTTCGTGCGTGTGCTTAATGCTTATTGAATATTATATCTACTCATGAAGACTCAAACTCAAAGCATTGCAGCTAAAAAATAAAGGGCTTTCCATTGAAAGTAGAGCATGGACCTTGCGTAGTCGACACACTTTTAATATACATCTATAAACATTGCTTATCAGAGAAGCATGTCGAGCGCAAGGGCAGCTTGCCGCTTCACAGCCCTTCTGCCACATATGTTGCTTGAAATCTCTCTCTCTCAATTTTCTGCAATAGCACGATCAGGCAATTAATATTTTAAAGTTCATTGGAAAATATGATGGCGTTGTTCAGATCGCAGTGGATGTTTCATGTTTGGCTTAAAATTGTCGGCTCTCCTTGGAAATTGATTTATTTTAAAGCTTTTAACATTTAGGCTGCTTAATTTTAAGGATTGTCCATGTTCTCTGCAAATATATCTGCTATACATGTTACATCGTTCGACTTAATCGTTAATCTATCAAATTGCCAGGACTAGTACGTTTTGTTACACCAGGCCATGGTTTGTACAGCACAAAGGAAACTTAGTCTTTAAATTAATAACAAATGATTGTTAAATCTCTTTGTTCCCTTTTAAATTTCAAATGATGGCTACACTTCAGCTGTAACGGTGTGATTGCATTTGTAAAATATTAAATCATAATTAGATTTATTCCAGCCTACAAGTACATCGTTTCAGTTTGACATGCTATTCATGCTCATTTTTCTGGAGAGTTTTAAACATTTTCCGGTGCATCTGAACTATATTCGTACTTATCTCTCTTTTCACCGCTCCACGTTTCGTTCGTATTACGGTTAACCCCACATTCTTCCAGAATGTTTTTCAGTACATAGATATTTCTAGATGTACGAGCACCCACCAGTTAATCAGGAACCAACCATGTTCATTAAGGTTCTGTACGGAGGTAAGATATACTCTATCTGTTTGGAATTATCATTATGTATATGGTCAGTTAATAAAATATGATGCTGTATGGGAGATAACTTAATGATCACTTCTGAAATCAATACTAATCTTCAAACAAGTTTGTTTAAATAAGAACCCAGAATATTCGATTTTTCTAACGTAATAGAATACCTTTAATTAAGATTTGAAACTGTAACCAAGGAAACGATATGTTACTTAATAGCATTTCCAATTTAACAGATAACGAAGAGGCCCTGTTCAATCCCAACTGCAGAACTCTATTATTGTTAGAACACATAAAGGAAATAGTCGGCTATCAGCCCGAGAGTAAGTATACTTCATTTCTAGACTGATTCCTTCATGGAGATTCGTTATCTCATTACTCTCCAAAGACCAGCAGGTAAGATTTTTTAACAGGATACATTCCTGGAACGAGTGTACCGTTATAATTACACTGACATCTTTTCATTCTGCAGCTGACATTGACCTATCCGATGAGAACGGGTTTATAGTACACTTACTGAGGAGCCCCCCTCTTCAATATGCTTCAGACGTTTTGGAATCAAGAAGAACGTTCATACTTGTGAAAGTTTCAAGTAAGTTCCTTGCGATAGCATCAAGAAAAGTGCTTTAATGTTTCGACTTTAAACTTTTTTATCGGTTTAGTAACGCACCACCCACTGCTCATGCACCATAATGATTTAACACTTTTGATCGAGAATGATTTGAAGATCTATACGTACAACTTTAATGATGATTTAATCGCTGAGAAAGATGCCAGAATTGACTTCCCAAACAATGTGCTCGCATTGGTCACATTTCCTCCACAAGCCTCAATCATAACCACTTTGTGGTACAATATTTGACCACTCTTTCACGATAAATTTGTGCCAGCTTCAAATGTTTCGGACTTTTCGGCCGCAACAAAACTAATTTACGGTCATTTAACACAAAAACGCCACCTGGACTAGTATTTATTTTCTCATATTTATTCTTGGATAATTGAAGTGGTTCCGAACTTATCAAATGTTTGTGCAAGTGCCGACCATTTTCAAGCCTCAAAAATGAAGGAGCCAACATGTCGATCTTATAGTAAAATTTGTTTTCTTCAAGTGCAAAACTTGGGAAGTTTATTCTCTCGTTTCCTACAGAAAATGAGGACGGTACAGAGTCAGTGGAGCCAATGCTGAAAAATCTCCGAGACAACAGACCTAATGCTTTCGGTACGTAAACTTAAAGATCCCCCAAATCAGTAAATTACTTGTGCGGCTACCATTAAAGATCCCCCAAATCAGTAAATTACTCGTGCGGCTACCATTAACTCGTGTGATTATATGATTTTATTTTTAATGACAGTAGACTGAGGAACTCAATAAGTGACAGGAATGATTTTCTGTCCCAGAACTGTGTGCCCCAGAGCTCTTATTCTAGCCTTTAAACACTATCCCCAACTCTTACCCTGGGGTAGGGTGATGAATCAAGTTTCATATCTGAAGATAATGAACGTTTCTATTCAGAGAGATTGACGAGCACAAACTTCGACAGCAGGGGGCAAGCACTAGACGCCGGGGACAAACGAGTCAACAGGCAGAAGAGCAAGAAGTCAGGGAAACGAAGATAGAGAGAAAAATACTGGATGCTGGATTGCAACTTCTTGTTCTCACTGTAGAGTCTAGATCAGCTATACTGGGTCCACAAATCACGGGATAAAGGCTCAAAACAACCGATCATATTGGAGCGATGAAGGTGATTCGAACCCGTTCAAAAGACTGTGATATCGGCTTACTCCCAATGATTTTACCAGAGTCGAGTGATAGACACAAATCAAGAATTCTTTTGTAAGGGTTAAAACGAAGTATTGTTAATTTAACAAAAAGTTAAATTGATACATGTAACACACATCATTAAAATGGTAAAATTTTAAACAATTATTTTACAAAAAACAGCATTATAAATGTAGATAATAAGGTTGGGGGTATCGCGTGTGTTTATACAAGAAAAATGTACAGACACTCGTGAATCACTGTATTATTATATCAGAAATAAATTCAACCAAACTTTATCTGGTGAAAACCAAAATCATAATCTGAAGAGGAATCAATCAAAACCCTCTGATTGGACCCCATAGATTGAAGTTCCGATTGAAACATGCCATCAAATCCAATCAATTAATTCAATTCAGATGATCAGATAAACAAATTCATACTTATTAATCCCACAAGTCGTATTTGATAAAGATAATTCTTTGCATAGTGCTGGAAAGCTCAAACATGTACAGGGTGCCACAAATTTCCCTCGATTAAGATTCAAGAAGGTTGAAAGAGTAATATTGCAATGGAGGGATTCACGATGGACAGGAAGGGACAAGGAAATACTGGGCTACCCTGTGCACATTATATTGCTATGGTATCCACATTCGATCGTCATAAGTCCAAGCAGCATATTGAAAATTTGATCTCTTTGTCGGCACAAATGACTTCACAATCGCCTCAATAAGCTCAGATTCCCAATAAAAGTTCCAATATTGTTCACTTAAAATACTTCAAGCTCTCAGGTTTCCTTCATTCCACCTGATCCCAAACCCCTTGTTATGTTTACTTGCATTTATTGTAGTATGCAGACTGTGTCTCAGATATTACAGTGGCACCACCACCACTTATTCATAATACATTTAAACATGCAATGTTCGGTCAATCAATAAAACGTAAACCGTGTAGTACAGTGCTGGAGCGAGTTGTACACTAGAGAGAGCGAAGTACTGACGTCATTGAATGCGGGAAGCTAACTGCAATATTATAAAACTGCAGTGCTGTAATATATATTCCATACATATATATACTGTGACGACAGGACGTAGGAAAGTCTTAATTATCCTCGGAGATTTTCATGTTCAGAGGAAGAGAGAATTGCAATAATAAATTACTGAGGAGGTTTTCAGCAAGTTGTGTAAGAGGAAGTGGTTAGGTGTTATCGCTGGCCTTGTTCCCTCCAGTACACTGTATCCAGTGTTCTGAAAACAGTGTGAGCTTATTGTTATGACAAATAAAGGCTATCACTTGCGGCTGTGAAATACCGTTGAATTCCGCGAATGATGTTATGACTACGATGATTTCACCGATTACGTAATCGCTTTGGTAATTTTTCCTGAAATCTGTGGAACCGTAGACGCGCTAGAAGGAAAACGGAGTTTCACCTTACAAATAAGGATTTATTATACCTGTGTTGAATTGTTGATGATATCTGAGCCAGCTGAGGTGGTGAGTTTTGCCACATTTCCCACACATGATGGTCCGCTCGTTGATGCACTCACTGCCTTCGTACAAGGTCTCCACTTCTGCAAATAAAATCCTTTTAACTTTTGCCATGGAGGCAGCGGCCTTTCAGAGCCTCTTGTATGAGATTCACGAATCAATTAAGAATAGATTTCGCTGAGTGGTGTGTGACGTCAAAAACTTTGCGATTCCAAAAAAGGCCTAATAGCCAAGTTTCGTTAACGATTTTCTGACCAGCCCATTCTAAGAGATAGGAATGGTCGCCTAAAATCCACGAGCGCGCGTTAGAGAAAAACATCACGTACGTGGCGAGATTTTGAAAATAAAGAAATGAGCAATTGTTCAAGCGCGTTACGCGAAGTGATAAAAAATGAGTACGGATTTGTATGCCCCACGGCGTTGTTTTGTAACAAAGATTTCCTTATCTTTGATGGAGAAGACCGGTAAATTTGCCGGAAAACATTGTCTAAATAACGTGCAAAACTTTCAGAATGATTAGGATGTAGCACCTAGTATCTTGCAGATACCATCAACATTTCCGGTTGAGATGATCAGGAAAGCACGCCCTCTGCGGAAGTGGCAGTTCAATTAACACAAAAACAACCAACCTTTCTTAAATACATTGAAATCCGACTCTTGTTTTAGGGTCCTGCTGTACTCGAGACCGCTCTTGAGCGCGTGCATTAAATTACTATCATCTATCTTCTTTTGGTTAGGACCATACCATCTTCTACGCTTATTTACCATGCTGTAATCACATAGATCCATTTCTGAAATAAAAAACATTAAACAAGTGAAGCATGATCTAATCTATTTTGAGAAGATTTGCTCTGCAGATCGTGTTAAACGTTTTAACATGGTTTAAGAAACGGAGAAACGAAACTTCTATTTCTAGAATGATCAAGACAGCGTTCCGCCCGAATGTTTAGTCTGTTGTTACGAACAAGAATATATTCTATTGGTTGCCGTAAAACCGCATTAAAAGATAATATAATCGGTAATATAATTAGTGCTACAATCGGACAGGTCCGATAATGGCACAAACTTAATAAAAATGCAGCAGTCAAACCAGCTCAAATAAATCAACCCAAACTCAAACCAGCTCAAATAAATCAACCCAAACTCAAACCAGCTCAAATAAATCAACCCAAACTCAAACCAGCTCAAATAAATCAACCCAAACTCAAGCCAGCTCAAATAAATCAACCCAAACTCAAACCAGCTCAAATAAATCAACCCAAACTCAAACCAGCTCAAATAAATCAACCCAAACTCAAGCCAGCTCAAATAAATCAACCCAAACTCAAACCAGCTCAAATAAATCAACCCAAACTCAAACCAGCTCAAATAAATCAACCCAAACTCAAACCAGCTCAAATAAATCAACCCAAACTCGGTACCTTTCAAAGAATTGTTGAGGTTCTGGTTAGGCTCAGAGTCGTTACTATTCTCATTAACATTCATCACCGCATTGAATTCCTCGTCTATATGGGTACTGGCTTTCAGGGCATCTAGTTTCTTCTGAAGGGGTCCTCGCCGTACATTCATTCTTAACATTCCTCTCAGGTTACTTCCACTAGCGTTACCTGAAGAGAAACCGGTTATAGCTCAACTTTTAACTTTTAAACTACGTCACAGCTTGATACAGTGTCAAAGAGTAGCGGTATATCAATAGAATTCCAGCACAGATATGTGAATAATATCATACACCAGTAAAGACATATTATTGAGTTGAGCACGTCAGCACTCAATAGTAACCTCAATAGAGAGAGAGATAGCTCAGACAGCGCACCGCAGCTATCATATCATCTCCACGACACATCAGTCTTGGACAATAGCGCCGCGGACAATAGCACCGAACAAAGCGCTCACTAATTATACAATTCTTAGCCAGATGTGCAATGCAGATTACAGATATGATGGGTGACGCAATCAGGATACTGTAAAGTAATTGTTTGGTTGAGTAGAAGGTGAGTGCTGTATTATTGTACGGTGAGGGAAGGAGGGTGTTGTCATCAGGAAGTCTCACCACCATCTCATTCTTACTAACACTTTCCCTTTTTTGGGAGAGCTTTGTAATACAGAGATCAGAGATAATGGAGAGAGTTTGTGTGCGTAATAATGTCATGAGTTACAGAGTTAATTAATAACTACTGATTGTGGGGATAACAGATAACTATCGACTGGTTAGTATACAACATAGCTTTGTCAAAGCAGTCTCCAACTGATCCCCCAATTCTTTGCTTTACCTCCGATTCACAATAATACAATTATGAGATATAGATGTTACGTATTGCGTACCTGGTAGGTAATGTACTGACGAGGAAACCTTTAAACCATGACATTAAGTGCTCTGTCTGACTAAATGCACCACCAGGTAACTACTTACCTATAATATGATCTGGTAACACGAACACCTGTTCGGCGAACAGTTGTTCGCGAACAGGGGTCAGGCTATCTAGATACTGCCAAACTACTTACCTATAAAACACCTTTATTAGGAGCCAAAACTCTTTACTTGTTGGCTTTAGCTTAAACGTGCAGAAAGTTCCAGAACTACTATAGAGGGAGGGAGAGAGGGAGGGAGGGAGAGGGTAGGAACAGTTTAATTACCATGAAAGCAGTTTAATACTTGTAACCGTTTAAAATAGATAGAATACCACTAAACAGGTACGATGTGGGCGGAGTTTTAATACGGAACTCACGATTTCATAACCTTAAAAGGTGATTTTCGGGATTTGAATGAACTATTTTTAGAAGTTTAAATACTGATCCAGGCATCTCCTTATTTATAGTATTATTGATTATTTTGCAGTTTATAGAGTTCATATTAATGAGGTAACATTTGGTCATGTCTGTTGGTTGTTCGTGTCAGCACCAACGTCAATATACGTGAAACTATCAAACTATACCGTTACAGGTAATACTGTAATCCCCGGATGAAGACGATTAACGGAAGGTGTTTGGAAGCGCCCGAAATAGCATCTAGTTGTATTATTTTATGTTTTAAGAGTCTAGACCCCATCCAATACTACAAGAGGGGGGGGGGGGTTCCAACCTCATTCTACCTCATCCCAATGTTGCCTTTTTTGGGTGCCCTAAATGAGGCAAAATGAGGCAAAATGAGGCAAATTTTGACAATTTTTGACAATTTTATCTCAGTCCCTAAACGTCCAAGAGACTTGAATTTTAGTTTAAAATAACCGCAAAAGCCACATTAACATACAAGTCATTGTAAAGCAACATAAGGTCTCCAGTGCTTTGTTTAAGGACACGTTCATTTGAGTTTGAGGATATTGGTAAACAAAAATAATAGCGTTTTTGACGATAGTGGCTTAATTTTGACATCTATTAACCTAGCACGTTTAGAAGTTCTGAACATTAGCCACGTAACCCATACTCCCATATGCACTGCTCAGAAAGAAAATCTATTGTTGTTAGGCACTATAATGTTTCAAATGTCACATTTTGTGTGACTTAGTTAACTGCAGTTGTCTAATTATCATTCCTTGGTCTGAAACATAGTAGATTAGGTCAATCTAACAATTATGATACAACATTGGTTAAAGGGCACGGATCGAACGGTTACAAGGCAATATTCAGGTAACTTTGTCACACTCAGAATACCATACCTCTATTCTACTGTGAGGTGTCCTCAAAACCCTTTTTACTCATTATTTGATGGTTGATCTACCAAGTACGGAGTACCAATCATAGCCCTAAAATATTTTGCTTTGAATAGTTAGCTAATACAGGCACTTGGTTATTGGGAAATGAGGTTAATTCTGTCACAATATATGGAATTTAAAATTTTGGGCGAATTATTTATATCTGATTTTGGTTTGAAAGGCGGGAAAACTTTACATGATGACAATGTAGTTGATGCAAGTTAAGATCAGTTGATGTTTACATTGTCACAAAAAATTATACGAAATCGTAAATAGGTTAAAAACAATGATTACATAATGAAATAGTCTCTTATAATAACTCTTATAATAACTGATGTGACAAAGTAAACATGTCTTGCCCCTATTTTGAAGATCTATATATTCTATAACTCTATTAGAATTCAACATTCTTTCAGAAAAAATTGGTAGAATATTGTCCAGAACATCAGAGCTCAAGTTTAACAATTTTAGGTTAAATTTGCCAAAGTCACTAAAAATGTGACAAAATTAACTTTTCCTGCCCAAAGAATTTCAAGATAGTGTGTAAAAATTAGCATAGGCTGCCTTATTACCTAAATAAATCAATCCAAACTACAAAAAAATGTATGTTAATGTGATGACGATTACCTAACTGTAATAATAACTGATGTGACAAAGTAAACATGTCTTGCTCCTATTTTGAAGATCTATAACTCTATTAGAATTCAACATTCTTTCAGAAACGATTGGTAGAATATTGTCCAGAACATCAGAGCTCAAGTTTAACAATTTCAGGTTAAATTTGTCTAAGTCACTAAAAATGTGACAAAATTAACTTTTCCTGCCCCAACAATTTCAAGATAGTGTGTAAAAATTAGCATAGGCTGCTTTATTACCTAAATCCAAACTACAAAAAAATATATTTTAATGTGGTGACGATTACCTAACTCTAATAATAACTGATGTGACAAAGTAAACATGTCTTGCCCCTATTTTGAAGATCTATAACTCTATTAGAATTCAACATTTCACGATTGGTAGAATATTTTCCAGAACATCAGAGCTCAAGTTTAACAATTTTAGATTAATTTGTCAAAGACACTGAAAATGTGACAAAATTAACTTTTCCTGCCCCAACAATATCAAGATAGTGTGTTAAAATTGGCACAGGAATTAGGATGCTTTATTGCCTATATTAATCGATCCATACTTCGAAAAAGATCGGTTAATCTGATGACGATTACCTAACTCTTATAATAACTGATGTGACAAAGTAAACATGTCCTTCCCCTATTTTGAAGAAGTATACCTCTATTAGAATACTATTATGTAACTTTATCATCAACAAAATTTCGATAAACTAGTTATTTTGCCAGCAAGGAGCTGACAGAGTTATAATAATTTTTTGTGACGAAATTACCCTATTTTTGACCATGTTGCGGTAGTTTAATTGTGACACTGTTAACATATTACCACCCGATAATGATTTATGTGACTGGTGCATGGTACTAGCAGTGTTGTTTGATCCATAGTACGTAATACAAAGGGTTTAAGCAGGTATATAATTATTTGTTCAATTTCACACATGTTCAGATATCATCAAGATTATGTGACAAAGTAAACTTGTCTGTGCCTTTGTAATTTAATTCCTTGCGACTATATGATATAATAACAATTCCTAGCACTTCCTGGCCATTAAATAAACCTACACTACTCAGCATTGCTTATCAGGGTTCCCTAAACATTGTTCACATATTTTCTTAAATGTGTGACATAGTAAACCTGAGTGCACCATCTAACGAAAAAAGTCGTAAAATATGTAGGTAATGGTCATATGTACCCATCCAATCAACTGGACACTCAAAATTTTGGTCAAAAACGGCAGCAAGGGGTCCATATTTACTCTGTCACATGTTTATAGTGTGACAATGTAACCATTTCCGTGCCGGCCGTATTTAAGCGATATCTTATCACGTGATTAAGATATCGTTATGTGACAAAGTTAGCCTAGAGGATGAGACGATTATCCTAACCATCAAGGGTTTGTGTAATTTCATAGTGTGACAAAGTCAACTACACTGTGCCTTTTAATAGGGTCACTTATATTTACCAATATCCTCAAACTCAAATGAACGTGTCCTTAAAAGATATCGACAAAAAACTGTTTTTTTGGCTCAGCGAGCTAAAAATAGCACTCGATTTTGGTAACTTGAGCTAGGAAGGTCGTAGAGACTTGAATCTTAGCTTAAAACAACCGCAAAAGTCACAATTATTTACAACTTATGAAGCGATATAAACTCTTTAATGCTTATTTGTAGAGAAATCGACAAATATCAGTCATTTTGGCTGCACGCACAATGAAAGGTACCAAATTAGGCAACTAGTTTCAAGTTTGATCTTTTTTGTGCTCAATATGTGCTTTTCAGTTGTGAATAGGGTGTTCTCTTAATAAGAGAAAAAATAATACCCTCAAATTAAATATGAGTTTCAGCAAAAAAAGCACCGAGGGGTTAAGGTGATGGGGTTAAAAACCCTGAAATGTCAGGCGATGGGTGAGACAATTGTTTGAATTTTGTCATAAGATCACTTTTTACTCTCTTTGCTTTTTCCTGTTCCACTGATCATTCCCCTCTACATCATTCCCTTTTAGATGGATTCTTTCTTAAAGTTACATCCGGCATGGATATCGTCTGACCCCAGAACTTTATAATTGTGCCCCAGCATTATGCCCTATGACGTCGTGCCTAGCGGGCACAGTTTCTTCGGGCATCTGTGATTTCTTGTTATCGGTTCGCACTTTGCATTTGTCATATTCTTGTTATTAACCTTGCTTTCGTTGCTCACCATATCAGTAATTTTACCATTCAATAGATATTTACTCCCCTTTAACATAGTAGTCCCCTTTAATATAAGTAGTTTTCCATATCGTGCTGTTACTGTAACTGTTTCACTACCTTCATTTGATCTTAAACCAGGTTTAAAATATTATTTAAGGATTGTGGCCAGAAATTAGAAGGGTTCCAGTTACTAACGCTGGATATCGCCATATCGGGGTCACTGTGGAAAAAAACTATGGGGCTCTCATACTAAAGTATGAAATCAGTGGAGCTATAAGTCACTATTACAAATTTTGAATTGGTGGATGAAAAAGTTGTATTTTCCCCAATAATTTTGGAGAATAAATAGGTAAAACTGGGATTGCCCCACCCCAGGAACCACATTTTACCCCTAATAAACCATTGAATAGCATGGGAGACAATACACAGCATCGATTTTTAGTGCAATTACTTTTTTCTTACTTGCCTTTTTTGGGTGCCCAAAATGAGGCAAAATGAGGTTGGACCCCCCCCCCCTGTCCCTACAAGGCATTCCCTGTAGAGTGTATAGAGTGTAGACCAGGTTAAGTTAGCTTTAAGTTAACTTTGACACTTATACAATATACAATATAAAAACTTAAGCCGGATCTCCATACCTGCATTTCCAGATCCAGCCAAGAGTCTGGGGTCCTGCTTGAAAGCCAGCACCTGATCAACAATGCTAGGGTAGTAGAGCGCTTCAGGTGCTGAGAGTGAGCGCTCTTTCTTCATGTTGTGACATTCTTTCAACAGGTCTGATGTGTCCATTGGTGGTTGTATCTGAGGGAAAAGAAGGGCTTAATGTGTGTATACTGCATAATCATTTAAAAGTCTCCAACCCCTTCAAGTACATTGTGAATATTTGTGAATGATTTTGAATTACTTAATATAAAGACCATGACAAGTGACCACTGTTCGATACATACAAGAAAGATACATTCCACGTCTAATAACGAAGCGGGGAAAGTGCACGACAATAAACATCAAAAAACCGCACAATTTCTACAAATTTGGATAAAAGCTTCTAACTAACATGGCTGATATTGTTGGAGGTTGGATCGTCAAGACTTCGTCTCCTAGTGAAACCAGTCCCTGCAAATCCTTCGGATCCTGGAACCTGAAATAACATCTATGTAATTATCGTATCTGCTTTTAGAGGGGTAATTCTTTGGATCAACGTTGTTTTTGTAAAAGCGAAAGTGGACTATCAAGCAAGAATGTTTCTGCTGATGTAACCAATAGATGATGTAGCCAATAGTTTTAGCAAAACGTGACGTATTTCCTAACGTTTGGGTTTCTGGTCCGTAGAGCAGTACTAATTTGCATGCTGCAATGAACAATCAGATCTTAAGGCTCTTTGGAAGTTTAGATTTCCAGATATTATTCAGTCTATGTAGGGTACCTCTTCATAACCCTGACCTCCCTATCTATATCTGTGCTTTCTGTCCAAGAGTTTAAGTACACGAAATCATCCACATTTTCTATAGTTTCTTCAGATAAACTTCGGAGGTCACTACATAATCCATATTTAGTGCCATTACCTTGATTTTGCTTACGTTAATGTGTAACCCTACCGCCCTACGCTCGCTGCTGTTGATTTTACTCAGAGCAGGATAAAGCAAATCACTTTTAACCACAATGTAACGAACGGTCCATGATCTCATTTTCAAAATGAACGTAACTAATTATGCCAATCTATAGTTCCTTCACTGTTGGTTGAATGTTGGCTTTACGATCAGGATTCAGGACTTTTACAATGTATTATACAACAGTTTGTACCTTAGAAGATAAATAGGGGTATGTAGGACGAGAACAGGTTAAAAATGCTGAACCTTTCTTTGGATGGAATGTTAAAAGTGTAGGAAGCATAATTCGTCACAGGATATTTGAACTCAGGTTAAAACTTTAAACATTTTCCACTTATTTTCCCATTTTCTGACTGTGGGGTAGGGCAGTGTATGGTGCAAAATGAACTCTTACTAGTTTCCGGAGCTGCTAAATTTATAGTTTTCAGGACATTTTTTGTACTGTAAGGATTTGAAAGATACTAAAGGGTGTAGCTAGAGCGCGTCAATAAAAAGAAAGAGCCGGGATGAGTTATTTGTGACCGATGTCAAAGTATAAAAACATTGGGATGATCCTTTCAAATTTTAAATGGAAGTTTTTGATGCGATGGGCCCGCTAAAGGTATAATATAAGATTAAGCGACACGCTATTTTTAGTTCTCTCTTGTAAAAGTGCTCTTGTAATCATAGGCCCAAGCTTCTAAATGCCTATTTATAGCCGTAATGATACTAATGCTTTTACTGTGAAGATGGAGTGAATGCAGGCTTTTCTAGGAGGACAACTTCGAGTCTAATGCATTTAAATCACTTAAAAACACGTCACGCCCAGCAATTCAATTCAGGATGTAAATTACAACTTCAAAATTAGAATATGAGAGATATTTGTTCCCAATAAAATGTACACCATGACATTTGGAGAGGTACCTGAAGGGAGTCTCTGCGCTGAACGGTGGGTTTGGTGTGTTGGTCTCTTGAGGACACGTTGTTGCTGTCATTAATCATGCCACTCACCATTATCGTGGGTTTGAGTGGATTAAACGCGCTTACGTACTGAAGTTAATTAAACATTACCAGAAATAAAATTGTCGTTAAAGGAGTTGCGTCAAGCAATACCAGAAATAATTCGTGGGAAACTTGATGGGCTGAAAGCAATCAAATTTGGCAGGCAATTTCATTGCCGATATAAGTCAATCATTACCAGAAGTGGAAATGTTAAGAAATTTAGAGAGGCCAGGTTGTCTGTGAAAAGCACTATATTTGATCGAATAACCATCCTACCTGAACCATCTAATAGGATATTAAGCTAAACAATCAGGACAAAATACCTCAAGTCCGTTGTTGTCAGGTGATCCCATACTCTTCATCAACCCCTCGTTTGATGGCGATATGTTGCGTAATCTCTGGACACTTGCCATCTGCAAATAAACGTTTAGCATACTTTATTACTTTAGATTGGGGTTCATCTGTGAAGATACTTTCTTACTGGTTATTATACTAACTGTAGAAATTAAAACTTATTTTTTCTTGAAGATAAATGAGGAGGGGTACCTGTTAAAAGTTCAAGAAACTTCCTAGGATACCCCTTCAGTGCATACTGTAAATATAGTACTATGAACTATTAACTATAGAAATGATGGAATCCAGTTGGGTGTCATTCGGGATGTTTTGGTTCTTGAATACAAAGCAGCACACAATTTCTTCATTCTCAATATACCTATCTAGTGACTGACAGTTTTATCGAGTTTCTATATAAAAAGTGCGCCTGATTGGTGAAAAGAAGACAACATACGATGACGACTTTGTCAGTGCTCGTCATGATAAAAATCACTAGAAGCACCTTTTTAGCACACCTAGACTAGTGAATCCAAAAACGCGGAAAGTTTCAGTGATATTTGATTTTTTTTAAAAGAAATTATAGTGAATAAAGCTACAGCTTGGAGATCGTTCGTACAGGTATTTCACAATGACAGATCAAAGAGTACAGATCTGTCTTCAGAATTAAAATTATCATAATTTATCCATAGACATTATTTAATATTTAACGATCCTGTTTCGTTTGTATTATATAATATATGTTGAAATTAATTAAGAAAATTCATCGCTGTAGCATAGAGCAAGGTGTCCGATGCACTGCAAATATAAATTACTAAATTCTGTGTAAGTATAAATTACTAGGGCGTAACATACTTAAAGAAATGTCTTGCTATACTGGGGAGGGGGATGCCCATGCCCAAATGGGCAACATTTTCATCATTTGTCGGTCAAAATCGAAACTTTAAAAAATAAATATTTTTGATACACGATCGTGAAGTTTATTTTCTTCATTATAATTCAAGTTTTGACTGATTTTAAGGGGCATTGCCTGTGCCCATGTGACCAAAAGTTGAAGAGTAAATGGACCTGGGATTGATCCCACCCAACCCCCCCCCCCCCCCCGGCCCCCCCCCGGCCCCCCCCTCCCCCACTTTATTGACCCAGCAGTGACGTGAATCGGTTGATCGATTGAAGACTCCTCAGTAAGGAATAATCGCGCACAATCGGTTGTAACGAAATATTGAATACTACATTTTTATAAAAATTGATTCTATTTCATAATTTATTGAATGGATCTCTTTGCATCTTGCCTCTTTAAGCACTAAATTCTAGGAATTGCAAAGGGGGAGGCAGCACTATCATTTTCTGTCAATGTTTCACTGACTCAACATAAATGGTTTTTAATATTATAAAGTAGATAGAAAGCCCGTGGTCACAGGGAGGAAGCTAATAGTATTCTTTGGTAGTCAGTTTTTATAGCATCAACAAATATCCGTCACAACCGAAGATACAGCCAATTAAAATGTAGCTCGCACTGAACACAACGTAATTACCACAAAACCGATCAAAATTCGCTCGCAAATCTTTGCACGTGCACTTTTGAACACCGTTACCATGGTTACTATACAGCTTCCTATTTCTCATATAATTTGCACGTGGGCGGTCGTACAGACATACAAAGATAATCTTCCGAATTATAATTAAGATTAGTATTATCTCAAATACGACATATGATTGGTCCTGATCGTTTCAGCTTTTTTTAGCCGGACCGGAACTGAACCGGAGTTTAATTTTTGAACGTAGAATGTACATCATTAAAAAGTGTTATAGCTCGATATTCTGATAAGGAATGGTTATATCATCTGTGAAGAAGGTCCAGACATATCTATAGACAAGATTGAGCGATTTCAAAATAACCTCAAAACAAGACTGGTTTGGATTCCGCACTTTCGCATTTAATACCCTTTTGCCCATTTTATACCTTAACAAACATTAAAAATTTTGTAAATAGGGGTCGTTCACATATTACGTAATCAGCCGAGGGGGGAGGGGGGGTTTCCAAATAATTACGGTTGATTACGGGGGGGGGGGGGGGGGTTTCGGTCGTTGATTACGTAATCAAAATTTTCTTTTTTACCCTCTAGAATAATAGTATAATAACAATTTGACAATATTTAAATTCAAATTACACTCAATTTCACTCTGAAAGTGATAAAATTTAGAAATTGATCGAATATCCGGCTATAATAGTAAGTAGTTTAGAAGGTGCTTGGCCGGATATCATAACAATGATTTCGGCTCATCATGATAGCATGATCAGGGTAGCATGAAACGTAGAGAAAAGTGTTTTCTAGGAAAAAAGTCAAGGGGGGGGGGGGGGGGGGTCAGGCCATGATATTGATTACGTAATATTGCTGTCAGGAGGGGGGGTGGTTGGGTCTTGATTACGGTTGATTACAGAAGGGGGGAGGGGGGGTAAAAATTGTTCAAATATTGATTACGTAATATGTGAACGACCCCATACCTTAAAATTTCATATCCAGTAAGCCACTATCCGGTTTTATGGTAGAAACTGGGACTGGAACGATTATAAATGCTTAATTATCCGGCCGAATGTGGATTCAACCGGTCACATAACGATTTAGCTGGATAATCAGTCTTTTGCCGTTCTGACAAAAGTGCTTAAAGACCACTCAAAAATCCGAGAGTTTCAAGCACTTTTGACACATTTATGACAACTTGTGGCATTTTAAGCGGTTTCAAAAGGGGGTTTCTAAGGGCCAGCGATTGGTTCAAATGGTTTCTGATAATTCGCAGGGATAGTTATTGACCCAAAAGAAAATTTGGGTTAAAGAATCCAGAATTTCAAAAATGGTCTTTAAGCACATTTGTCAGAAAACGGCAGAGATGACAGGTAAACCAATCCAACGAAAAAATGATCTTTTAAGAAATCCACAAAGATGTATTTCAAAAATGTCTACCAAGAGTGGTCAAAAGGTTTAAAGTTTCAACCGTTTAACTTTAACTCAAACAGGTCCTAGACCCGGGCAGAACGCCGTGCTTCAAGGTTAAAGAGAAGAGAGCCAAAAGAGACGCAAGTATATAAGGTGCACCCCAAATAGCAACCTGAAGAGTTTTGAACTCTGGCACAAGCTTTTGAACATTGTTGGTATTGTTTGAACTGCGACAGTGGCATTGGCAGCGGGTATTCATCATCTGAGTTGAACATAAAGCTGAGAATTAGTGCGTCAAGGACTGACCAAACTTTTAGTAATTGATAATTGATTGTTTGATCTGTAACGTACACATGAAGGTTTAGGGTTCTGGGATTTACACTTTACATTGATAGAATAATTGAAAGGTTACAAATTACCCCTCTTATCCCTCATGTAAAACCTACATACTGTAGTTATTGCTCATTGAGAGAAACATTTCAAGAATGAAAAAAACTTCTGGCATAATTGTAACGGTAAGAACAAGTGATAGAACTAGAATACTTAGAACTTATAGGCAAGCTTACTGGCGGATTCAACGGTTACTTAAAAGTAAATTCGAGACAACTGACCCCAGTGCTAACTCCTAAAATATTTGGCATTACACGTGACATAACACGTGACATTACACGTAACCGAATATAAAGAGATCTTCTGACCTGTGGAGAGGCGGGAGTAGAATCAAGAGGACTGTTTGTGTTGTATCTATCACTCTCACTCCTCAGCAGATCAGCCAGCAGGAACCTGATGTCAATGTTCTGCAGTTTGCTAAGTACGGAGGGGTGGCTGAGGAGGGAGCCCAGGGAGAACGCTCCTAGTCCTCCGTGGTCTGTTTCTTCCGCGCCGTGGTTATTGTTACTGCTTGCCTGCTGTGGTTTTTGTTACTGTTTGCCTGCTGTGGTTATGTCGTGAGCGTGTGTGAACTGTGACGTGTGTGTGCGACATATTGTTATATTATTAACAATGATTCATAAACTTTTCCTCGTCTATCGAATATGATCGGAACATTTCAAGAGTGAATATGAATTTCTCATTACTAGAAGTGACTGAGAAATCTCAACAGGATATGATCTTATGATAGAAAACAGATACTTAATATAACCTGAAACATTCTTAAGAATTACAGCCTAATTATTTCCTGTTCACTCTACCTTAGCCGCTGCAAGTTCCTCATGCAGCCGCTTATTTTCTTCTCTCAGCTGGTCTACCGTTGTAGACTCTGTGTTTCGAGCTGAAAAACATTTTATTACAAGGTGCAATGTGAGAAGCTCTGTAATTAAGGCAACAGCATGAGCAGTCGCTTCACACGACAGAAGATTCGTCAGAATCTATTTGACACCGAACATCGGAACATTATCCACAATCTGCGATATAATTAGATGAAGATAAGACGTGCAACATAAAATTGTAATAATATATTCTAGTTTTACCAGGTATGATCTTGATTCGGTTTTGTGCATGCTCCTGCAGGGTTGCGATTAGCTGGGTTCCTCCGATATACCGGTCCGTGCTGACCAAGATCCTCTCAAAGCCGCACTTTATCGCATCGTCCAGCGCTTGGATAGGGTTAGCTATCTCATCAAAGGCCCTACTGAGGGTACAGGGCAGGGGTCGACACAAACCTAATTAAGGTGGGGTTTAAGTTAATAAACGTTATCATAACATTATTATTACATCTATTTTCGGAAAAACTTCTATTTTTGAAAACTTAAAAGATATCTAAATGCAGGATTGGTTAATATAAGTAATAATATAAGAAATAATATAAGTAATAATATAAGTTAACAGAAGTTAATATAAGTTAATATTTAAAGTAATAATATAAGTAATAATATAAGTTAACATAAGTTAATATAAGTTAATATAAGTTAACATAAGTTAATATAAGTTAATATAAGTTAATATAAGTTAATATAAGTTAACATAAGTTAATATAAGTTAATGTAAGTTAATACAAGTTTATATAAGTTAATATAAGTAATAATATAAGTTAATATAAGTTAATATAAGTTAATATACAGTAAGTTAATACAAGTTAATATAAGTTAATATAAGTTATTATAATTAAAGTGCTAGCGATTGTAAGACAAGTGTCCGAGAAATTACTCACTGATAAGAGCACTGCACCGATTTATGTCTAGCTGGTTGTTTCTGAAACAAACGTGTGTTCATTGTAGGGTGTAAATGATACGACAAGATGACGTTATTCGTCTACGATTTGGACAGTTACTTTGAAAATGCATAGTTTGTAAAGTTCTGTAGTATAAGTTACAAACTATTTTACATTGTAACTATATAGCTACATGAAAGACTTCCCTACAACGTCTTGTCAGTGTTAAATTCAGCTCAAGCAGGTTTTATAAGAAGTAACAAAACATTTATCAGAACTAGTAAGGTTTTATGTGCCAAAAATATGGTCAACATGAAGTAACTGAGGCAGAGTTATAACACATGAAATATTACCAATAAAGTTTTTAACCATTATTAATAGAAGGTAAACTCATTTTTTAAAACTCACTGAGAAAGGACACCCAGGACAAATCCATTAGCACCGACATGCTTAGCAATGCTAATCTCCTCCTTCATGATCTCGAATTCTGATTCAGAATAACAGTAATCTGTTCTGTAGGGTCGCACAACGACAAATATGGGAAGGGGAAGGTTATCTTTTACAACTTTTAATAGCCCTGCGAATAAAATTTATTAGTGACAAAGATTACCGATGTAACGAAATGGTGTCAAATGTGATCGAATACTGGTATATATTCTGTTTTATAATTATATAATACAGATGGCATACTGTACCTACTTGTTCGAGGATTCCGTCGCCAAAATTTGAAAAGTTCGAATATTTTAGACCACACCCATTCAATATTAAAACACCTATATTGTTCTCTCTGAACATGCTGGACGCCTAATGTTTTCAGAGACGGTATATTATTAAATGTTGCATCTGATCTGAAAAAATGAGGCAAAACGGATAAGAAATGACGAAGTTATCAAGCATTTTGTGTTTGTGTATCTTGTTAACAAAATTGGGCACTCAGTGACTGGGCTAACGTATGCACACTGACTTATGGCCCCCCTGTATTTGTATTAAAATATTAATTACGAATTAATTAATTAATTACCAATACTAATATTTTTTTAAATTTTTAATTACCAATACTAGGACTATATCCTCCATCGTGAGCACTGAAGCACAGCTCGACACTGCTGGCGCCTGGAAACAGGGTGAACAATTTAACTATACCATCTGCATCACGTTGTTTTCAACTAAGCAATTTATGTGTTAAATTCATAATTTCTGGGAAAGTGCTAGTTGAACCTGTAGTTGAGGCTTGAGAGTGGGTGGCCAGTGTTTTTTGATTCTATGAGTATGGATTTATTTATGATGATACATAGGATTTGAAAGCATAGGATTTGAAAGCATAGGATTTGAAAGCATAGGATTTGAAAGCATAGGATTTGAAAGCATAGGATTTGAAAGCATAGGATTTGAAAGGGACAAGGTTGAAACTGGCTGAAAGGGTTCTTAGTCCCCCAAGCCAGCATAGCTAAACTATGTTTCATTTTTTCATGTTCTAAGAAATCTGATGTCAGCAATATAAAAGGCTTTGGTCATTATTAATGGACATTGTAGAACAAAAATGACGTATGATATAAATATGAATAAGGATTTCATATAAATTCTAAATCATTTAAACAATTATCAATATGAGTGAAGGAGTCTTACCTTTTTGGACGGCTTCTATGGCAGATTCCAAAGAATCCACACAAACTTCTAAATCAATGGGAGATGAAACTGACATAGCCTTGGGAGACAAAATGTTTACAAATGATCCAGTAGAATTGCTCAATTCTACTGATAGTGATTTGAAAATCATAGGCAGAACACTTAAACCAAGTCCAAAAATCATGAAAGTTATTTCAAAAAGTAGGTACACAATGTATATAGATAGAATATCTTGACATACATTGGATTATTTATTTTCCAATGATATTAATCATAGCCGGAGCATAAGATATGGTCCTTTTTAAAAACCGCGAGGAGAGCTTCAGCAGGATTACAAGCATTTTTGGGCATTCCTTAATGTCTTTCTGATGTGCCTACTGCATGCCAGCTTGGAACAGCAATGTTTCTTGCTTAATAATGATCCAGAATAACGCTTAACCAGTGCAGTAATACCTCCTGTTAGCAACAAAACCAGGAGCATGACATGCTTGGTAACAGATGAGAGTACTATTAATATTAAATATTAATGCTAAATTTAATAAAGACAAGATAATTTTAAAGGGGATACAAGCGTGCACAAGTGCTACAGTTACAGAGCACAAATTTATGTTAAATTGGTTAATTAACCTTTTCTCGAGATCAATTCCTAATGCAATGAACCAAAATGAACCAAAATGAACCAAATGAATCACTGTCAAACTCTCCCTGAAACTGGACAAACGACAATAAAACTGGAGGTGACCGGGATTGGCAATTTTGAGCTATCCCGGTTCCGGTCAAGTCACATTTTTCATCCCGGTCCCGGTCAAATGCTGATTTATGATCCCGGTCCCGGTTAATTCAGGATTCTTGGTCCCGGTCCCGGTCAATCACTCAAATTTGCCGGGATTTTGACCGGGATCTTTTACATAATTTCATTCACTGTGATTTTAAGTTTTTACTTTCATTCATTGTGAATTTCATCTTTAAACAACCTCTGAGCCAAATAAAACAATGTTTACTGCACTGCCCTGCTGTGTAGTGTGTACACAGTGTAGATCAAAGCTATTTCTACTCGGTAACTAATACATAACTCATAAGTGCAAAGTAACATCAAGTTTTCAACTTGGGCTACGCTCAATTGTCAATTGGAATTGGAGAATGAAACTGTTGAATAATTTGAGGGATCATTGATTGTCCCGGTCAAGTCAAATTTTGTATCCCGGTCCCGGTCCTGGTCCCGGTCAGGCCTGAAATCATGTCCCGGTCACCTCCTTCAATAAAACAAATGAAATGTTTTCCACTGTTCGGGAACTAAAGGCCAAAGGGTTATATGCTGTTAAGTAATAAGTTTTACCCAAACTAAAGGGTAAATAAAATGAAAAAATTTATATTCACCACAAAACAATCAATACATATTATGTTATATTCATGAATAAATTCAAATTTGAAATTCAGCCACATACACTGCCTGCCGCGCACACTGCCTCACACAATACCTGGAAACATAATGCACACTGAAGTATATACAGTGAAGGTAAAGTTATTTACCTCACACTCTGGTATACACTGTCTTATGATTCATTACTTTAAGGGGGTCTTCATCAAAATTCTCTCGAAATTGACTTTATAGTTGTTTCTGATAGAGGGGAGTGATATCTATCAGCTGTTTTTAGTCCCATGGAAAAATTGTTCCTAGCCGAAATTATTGCCGGTCAAAGGTCAGTGCCTATGTGTAATTGTATTGCGCAAGCGATTTTCAATCGCGCCCTGAAAATCGAGTCCAAAAATCTATCTTCTACTACATTTTTTTGAGAAGATAGATTTGAAAAAATCGTCAAAAAACGAGGTCCAAGATTTTCAAAATCAAATAAAAAATTTTCTAAGGCCTATCTCAAAATTCTGAACATTTTTTGAACATTTAAAATATAATTTGAAACATTACAGTAACGTTATTCAAATCTCAAACAGAAACAGTATATAACAAAGTTTTGTGTTTTGATCATATGATCGTGGATGTATAGTGATTGATTGCATAATTTTGAATTTGATTGATGGTGATTGTGAGTGAGAAGATGTTTGGAGTGCCAGCCAGTAACTCTGTCAAATGAACAGCCCATTGAAGAGCGAATGAGCGCAATTGCGCAGGAACAGCAGAGAGGGTGGCACAAAACGGCACACACGGAAAAGACGAAACAAAAAAGAAAAAACGCCGTGCGCGGTAAGCTTGCCTATGTCTGAGAGCTGGTGTTACCTGGCAAGAGGCCTCGAAGGAGGTGCCGTGGTGGAGTGTGAAGGGAAAGTTCGAGAGCACGGCAGCTCTAACTGATGATGATGATTGAAGAAGGAGGTCGAGCGGGAAGCTCAGAAAAAGCTAAACAGGAAGGATCCAGCTGAGGTCTGACTCATGTCAGGAAGTGATGAAAAACTCACAGACAAAATCATCAGAACTGACAATCATCAGAATTGACAATCTTTTCTAAATGGTCCTTAGAACATATCCTGAAAGTTTTAAGGTGATTGCTCAAAAAATGTAGGAGAAGATAGATTTTTAGACTTGTTTTTCAGGGCGCGCGATTAAAAATCACTCGCGCAATACAATTACACATAGGCGCTGACCTTTGACCGGCAATAATTTCGGCTAGGAACAATATTTTTCCATGGGACTAAAAACAGCTGATAGATATCACTCCCCTCTATCAGAAACAACTATAAAGTCAATTTCGAGAGAATTTTGATGAAGACCCCCCCGGCCCCCTTAACTTCTATGTGTGGTATTATTATGTCATTATTCCTTGCCATTGAGGGAATGATAACAAATCATCATAGAGATTTGATCTAATATGTTGATGGTTACCGTCCCTTTCTTTACCTGGAAATGACAGACAATATGTAGGCATATTCTAATTCTCATGCAAACTAAATCAAGCAATCTTTGCACCTTCTGGTCAACCTTGCACCAATTTATCATACTACCCTAGTAATATACGAAATACACTGCTTTCAGAATTTTGCATGTGATACAATTTTTTCCGTTCACACTCTTTTGTAAAAGGATAATAGTGAAAGGTTACGAATGGACGTTTTTGCAGAAAAACGTGGATTTTGGAGAACGAGGTAGGTGGGTTTAAATATGTCGTCAGTCCTTCCTTCCGTAAGTTACCATGACAACTAGCACACAGTGCAGCGCGCGAGTAATGCTTGCGGAGATGTGATGTATATAGCTAGCATGTCAATAAATGCGCGGCGCGAGTGTATTTTAATGTATACTATGTAATGTATAGTATTAGGTAATAAGCCCAATTTGTACGTGGCATGCGTAGTATAGTGTACTCTGTGTATATTATTATTATGAAGTGAGCTGATTAGAGCTTATATTTATAGATATAGCGAATGGAAATCTAGCGTCCGCCAAAACGAAACAACGGGCGCAATTCTTGTTTAAATGGAAACAAATTCTAAATTCCATTCTTTGTTTACAATCAAACAAATGCAATATAATAAAATTCACAGGCATGAAGTATGCAACTAAATTTCCTCACACATATTAATGTTTTTTAATAGCTATTAGCAGGGTAAAATTTGTTAGGTGTGTTTCTATAAATTTCTCTATTGGAAATTAAAGTTTTTGATCTCTACTATTTATTGTTATTAAAATGCTCATTGTAGCCAGCTGCTAGTATACTTGTATCATTTAATTTTAAATCAAATTTATTCGGATATAATATATTTATTGATTATGTATTGAATTGGTGATAAATAATTTTTTTATAAATTGTCTTTTCTCATCATCATCATAATGTATTACTAATAATGTAACCTATGTCGTTGGATCTGTGCACAGTGCAAATCAAATAAAATCAAGTACAAGATTCCATATTTGCTTAAAATCTCCTCAGTTGACGTAGTAGTCTTATAATCGAATGATTGGGAAGCCGTAATTTTATATCTAAATGCAAAAAATCACATTTCTTTTTAGGGCACCAATCCTAGCAAGAGCATACTAAACCTCTAGACAAACAACATGGTAAATTAGCTCAAGAAAACAACAACTTGAGTTGGTATACTTGCTGTGAGGTGTATCAGCTACTGGGTTGAAGGTCCCCCTTTTTAAAATCTTTTTTAAACATCATCACGCCATAACTAAAGATGTTTGGCTGCGCAATAAGTGTTATATGTGTTAGAATCTTAATTCTATTTGTAGCTTGTTTTTGTACTTCATATTACTAACCCTGTATCTCACTTTAGCAAAGGTTTAGTTCCAGTGATTGTATATACAGTGTTGGGGTAAAGGGACTCCAGAAGGCAGACAAGGCTCGACTCCAGACTCTAGTTGAAGTAACAGAAGAGAGAGGAGTGTCCAGTGTTTAGTTGACTCCAGACTCTAGCGTAGCAGAAGGGAGAGGAGTGACGTTGTCGACTCCAGACTCTAGCGTAGCAGAAGGGAGAGGAGTGACGTTGTTTTAGTGATCCCACAGATTCCAGTCGACAGATACTATCTGTGTTCTGTGACGTGGAAAGAGTGGTAAGTAGTTTATAGTTATAGTTTAGTAGTTTAGTCTAGGAGTTCCCACTTCCTCTTTCACTTTCATTTATAGTTTCACGTGGATTACCTTTCACTTTACTCACGGTAGTTTTCCCCCAGGGTTTTTGTTTTATAGTTATCAGTTCCAGTTTTACTTGAAGTCCTCATCATTCAGAAGTCCCTCATATAGTAAGAAGAACATCATCATCAGGAGTAGTAGTTTTAATTTAATAGTAGTTTAATCTAATAGTAAAAAAGACATTGTTTAGTTTAGTATTGAAATGTGTTTTAACTATTAGTCAGAGCAGAGTAGTGTGAGTTACTGAGTCACACCATATCAATCATTCACTATTTAAGAGAGTACATTGTAGAGTAACAAGGTTACTTTTGACACAAGTTTTGTATAACCTCTTTATTCATCTAATTTGTATTTATAATAATTGAGTATTATTTGTTATTTAATTAACCCAAGAACAGGGTTCCAACAATATGTACTAGAGCTCGACTTATAAAACGGGCTTTACTGATTTATTAGCATGATCATGATCAAAATGTGCTCAACTGGACTAAATGTGAGTGTCGATCATATTTATGTAACTTTACATGTGATTCCTTTCCTTCTCTAATATTTTTGTGACTAATGACAATTCGAATCAATACATAATAATGTAATAAACGAATGCAGAATGATACTCGCCTAAATTTCTTGGAAGTATTTGACAGATGTTACTCGTCTAAATTTCCCCGTATAGTAGCTCAACGGAGGGGGTAATCAGGGCACGTGTTACTGAAAAATGTACGTGTCCTTCCACAATCCCTTCTGTTGGGTCACACGTTATTGGGAGCTGAGATCGCTATCGTGTAACTAGAAGCAGTAAATGCAAAGTAACTTAGGTGATAGGTGATAGGCAATATGAAATTACACATCTTACTTTATCCCGTCACCCATGAAACTTATCAATTAAGGCCTGTTGGTGGTATCATCGTTTTTGGAACTCAAAACGTTTCGCGGTTGCGAATGCCGGCCCATCGAGGAAAATCTTTTTATTTTGTTTTTTAACCATTATAAAGTATGATTAGTCGGATATAATACTGAGTTCAAACAGTTCCCGAAACGAAAAAGCAAACATTTGATTTTTGTTTCGGCGACTGAATCGTCGATGGGCCGGCAAATATTTGTTGTCGAGTAGTGTTAAATACTCATATTAACATGATTATTGATTTAATTTAGGAATTGTATATGAATATCTTTGACCAAGTTTAATTGTCAATGATAATGCACCTCAGCACTCGGCGCGCGCGGCGGCTTTGATGTTAGCGGCTACAAACTAGGTAGCAGCAGAAAAATGCAGCGCGCGTTCAGCATACGGCTTTTCGTATTTGATTTTACAAATGACAAAGCAACTTTTAATGATTATTAATGGAATTATCGGATATTTATAATTCAATATGTATTGATTCTTCTGTGGAAAATAAAAATTGTATTTTACTTTAAAAATGTAGCGCGCACCGCTTTCTTCTCGAAATATTGGCCCGATGACAAGTGTTACGAAGTAGCGCGCGCCGGGCCAGATCATTAACAATGGTCAAGGAAGTAAAAGCGCGTTACCTGGGGACCCCAAGCTATTATGTTCATAAACATTATAATAAAGATTTGGCGGAATGACAGGCTGAGCGCGGCCCAGTAATAAGCGCGCCGATTTCAGTTTTGATCAGTTCAAAAAATATTTGGAGGACTTTGCCGCTTCGACGCGCGAACTAGCATCCTTGCTTCGTCGTCGATCGTTGCTCTGCTACGCAGAGCAACGATCTCGATGGGTTGACATCGTCAATAAAAAAATATGACATATGAAGTGAACAGTAATAAAATTTAACCATTGTTAATGATTTGGCCCGGCGCGCGCTACTTCGAAGAAATTTAGACGAGTAACATCCGTCAATAATAAAATGAAAATTGATAAAATAAAAGGTTATTTGCATTTAAAATATTCATTAAAATGTTGTAGGTTTACAACCTACCAGGACGCGCGCCGAGTTGGACTCGATATTTTACAAGTATCACTCTTTAATTAACATGTCTAAAAATATAAAATTACAAAATCTAATTGTTAAACATTTCAAAAGATTTTATTTCAAAATTTAGTTTGAAAGACTATGCACATGCTTACCTGGGGATCCCAGGTTATTACATTTATGTTTATAATTATATGGATTAGTTGGAATGACAGGCTGAGCGCCGCTCAGTAATGAACATGTTAGCTTTTTTAATTTTGTTGTTGTTGTAAAGACCCGTATAGAGCCACCTCTAAGGGCTTTGAGACAGTTTATTAAATATAATATAATAATCAATAATATCGAAAGTCGTTTCAAAATATTTTCAAACTCAAAGTTGAAATCACACTCACACTAAAAAGATCAATTGTTTTGTCAAATAGTAAAAATTAAAAAAAAAAAAAAAAAAAAAAAAAAAAAACTCTCGACACATTACAGTACGTAAGCATGATTAGCATCAGCATGCCTTTCATTTTATTTGTACCACTTAAGTCCCAGAACCTTTTATCTTTTAATCCTGCTATAGTTTGTTATAATATACGGCTATTCTAATTTCTAGAAATTTTCAAGCGTGACGATGAAAATTTTATCGCGAGAATTATCTTTAAGATTTTGTGCATTAAAAAGCCGCGCGGAGTGGGGTAAGGCTTGCTGTTATCAGCGCTTTGGCAGTGAAAAATATGCTGAAATATGTCAGTCCATTAAGCGAACGTTGTTTATTACTGCTCGTTTATTGTGTGTTTGCTGTCGTCCTATGTTATGTTATGTTATGATATGATGTCATGATTTAGCGATTATTGGTCGCTGTATTACTCAATCATCCCTCATCTATTGGACTTCCTCAAACCAGGTACGTTGTGTAGCAGAAATGCTGGCCAGCTGTCCTCTGAGTTAGCTAGTGTTGACTGTTGCTCAAGAAGCACGCGTTTTACGTTCGATTTGTAAATATTTATTGAAAATAAGCTAGGTAGGGACGTGATGTTCTTGTTGGTGTCTGTTAGAGCTAGTAAAGGTCCTTTAAAAAAGATGGATGCTTTGAAACATCGGTTATTGTACGTATCTAGCCATTCGCTACTGTTCTCATGATTTGAACCATGCGTGGGTATGTTATCTGGAAACAAATTTCTAATTGATACAGGTACTGTGTTGGGAAAGTGCTTCATGCGGTGCATTAATGTAAGCGCATTCTTTACGATGATGCCGTGTATTGTCAAAATCTCAAATTTGCAGAATGTTTCTCTGGTGTGAGCTGGCAATTTGCCGTCTTTGTAAAAGTAATTTACATATCCTGGCATAACCATCCGCATTCCTTGCTTTTGTTTACGGAATAATGTCTCAATGTGACATTTTGCCGCGAATCCCCAGGCTAACGAGCAGTAGTTAACATGTGCCTCAATAAAACTATGGTAGAGTTGTAGTCGCACTTTTAGGGGCAGATGTCGTTTTAATTTGAACATGATGCCTATGTACCTACTCATTTTTAATCTTACCGCTGTGATATGTTTACACCATGTTAGTTTCTCATCAATTATAACACCCAGAAACCGTGCCTCAGTAACCCGTTCAATGTTTGTTCCAGATATGTTGAGACTTATTTTGGAATAATATACTTTACGGTTACTGAAGACCATATAGTGGGTCTTCTTCAGGTTTAAAGAAAGCCCGTTGCTTCTTACCCAATTCACTAGAAGTGTTGCAATCATAGAGAGCTTACTTTGAATTTCTTCCTCGTTATGGCCCGTGACTATAATATTTGCATCATCGGCGTAAAGTATGAACTTGGCCAGGTCTGAGATTCCGGGGAGGTCGTTTATATAGATGACGAAGAGTAGGGGGCCCAGAATAGAGCCTTGAGGAATACCATAATTGATCGTCTTGGGACTGGAATCAACCCCGTTGACTGTGACGAACTGATGACGATCGTGAAGATAGGAGTCGAACCAGCTTAGTGCTATACCTCTAATTCCGTAGTGTTCCAGTTTTTTAAGCAAAATTTTATGTTCAAGTAGGTCGAAAGCTTTGGAGTAGTCTAACAGTAGGAGCACCGCAATTTGTTTCCTGCCAAGGTAATGAAGGATAGAGTTCTGTGCATTAAGAAGAGCATGCTCGCATGACATCCCCGGTCTAAAGCCGTATTGGCTTTCGAACAGAGAGCCGTTTTTATCAAGAAATTCAAGGACTCTAGTGTGCATTAACTTTTCGTAAATTTTTGAGAATGAGCTAAGAAGAGATATGGGTCTATAGTTAGTGACATCTGTCTTACTACCTCCCTTGTGGATAGGGATTACGCGTGCAGTTTTAAGAGCAGTTGGAAATATGCCCTGTGTAAATGATGAGTTTATGATAGTAGAAATCACACCGGTGAACTTGCTATCATGGTTTGCGACTTTCATCGGCCCAATTTTGGTATCCAGTGTTGACTTATTCTTAAATTTTAGAATCACTTCACTCACCTCAGTTGGTGTTACCGGCCTAAGATACATCGAATTCGATGTTGGGTTCCTAAGATATCTACTAAAACCCCCAGGATCAAAAGTTTGTCTAGCACTAATCTGTGCTTTAATGTTTGAAGCTATATTTGAGAAGTAGTTGTTAAATTTTGCTGCAACATCGGTGCCATTGCTGATAATAGATCCGTCGTCGCATTTCAGTTTTATAGAATTTTTTTCTTTCAACTTCCTGTTCAACAGCGTGTTAATCATTTGCCATTGCTTTTTAGAGTTCTCACAATGCTCGTCAAAAAATTTCTTATAATATTTTGCTTTAGCTAAGTCAATGTGCTTGTTGCAGAATTTATCAATTTTTTCATACGCTTCATCATTGGCCTTGGTTGAAGTTGTGATTTTTAGGTGGTGGAGCTTATTCCTTCGCGCACACGCATCCTCTAGCCAGGGAAGAATCCAAGGTTTTGGATCTCTTCGTTCATTTTTACGCCGCGGCCTGGATTTGTTCAAGGGGTATGCCTCAACATAATGTTTGGTGTAAATTTCACAAAATTTTTCGTACTGTACTTCACAATTTTCGTGTAAACTCACTTCACTCCAGTCCTCACTTTCGATCAAACTTTGAAATTTAGCATTGTTAGCTTCGCCAAATCTCCGTGCCTGTTTGATACTTGGTTTTTTACTTGTAACCCTCCCGCATGGCCCCTCTCTGTCCCCAAGTAGAAGCGTAGTAAGGGTGGCTAGGTGGTCTGATACGTGTAGAGTAAGCACCTGACAACTTGCCGTGTTCTTGATGTCATTAGAATACACGTGGTCTATGAGTGTTGCACTGTGGTCTGTAATTCTGGTGGGCCTTGAAATCATTTGAACGAAACCGTAGTTTTCAAAAGTTGCAACAAGGTTCTGACTGTGCACGTCCTTATCGTATTTTATTAGATCAATATTGAAGTCACCCGTGAATAAAATGTGTTTACGTGAGTGCCTGTCTAGGCTTCTAAGTACATTATCTAGCAGTTTCATGAACTTATCAACATTACGCGATGGTGAGCGGTAAACATTGATTAGTAGCTTGGTCTTGTTAAAACCTTTGCAGTTGTGGATTTTTATAAATTGGAATTCACCACTTGTTTCTTCCTCACAGCTGAAGTTTGGCCTGTACTGTTCTATTTGCTCCTCTGTACATACCTGTCTATTTACGTATAACACCAGTCCACCCCCACGGCCAGATGTACGTGCTGGTTCCTGTAATATCGGCTCATGAAATCCCTCTAGAAGTATGTCATTAATACCGTTAGGTAGCTTACTTAGAGCACAGTTTGTTTCATTGAAACTCAGTATATCGTAATTTAGATACGTGTGAATTTCTTCTCGGAAATGAGTTATGTTTTTGTGTAAAGATCGTACGTTTAATGAAAATACTTTTAGTTCATTGGTTTTTGATGGTGAGATATGGACTTGTTGAATGTACTCACATCTTGTTAGCATTTCACTAAGATCTTTCCAATACATGGAGTCGTGCTCAAGTTCCTCTATTTGGTTTCCAATTGAATTTATGAGGCTGGATTTATTGTAAGGGTTGTAAGTGTGCCGGATTGAGGAGGAGTTATAATCATCATTTAGATCTATACTGCTAGTGCTGTAACCAGGTATGTTTTCTACGCAGCATTTGACGCATCCTAGCTCATATCTATAACACTTCTTGTGGACTGCTAGTTCACACCAATCACACTCTCTCACATTTCTTGAAGAGTAAGACCAGCCCAGACAACTGTGACATTGCTGCTTGTATTTTTTTGAAGTATTGTGCGAATCTAAGATACATTCATCGCAGGCTCTTATTGGCAAAATACTACTAAGGCATTCGTAGCAGGTCCAATAAGTTTTAGCTAGTTCATCGGCTTCTAATTTAGTTAACTTTTCACATTTGTAATGTTTCAATCGTTCGCACAGTGCACAGTAAAGATGAGGGTGGTTCTTTGGGATCCGTTTTTCACATTTGTCACAGTGGTTTGGCCTGATCTGGTCTACATAACTCGCACATGGTTTCATAGATGAACAATGAGTAAAAGTAAAAGTAAAAGTAAAAATAAAATGATATGATGTTTAGTATTAATATAGCACGTAATCCTATCAGGACTGTTTAGCGAGGACTGCTCAGCCCTGTTTGTAAATCAGCCCGTGATTTCCTAGTTTCCTGTACCTATACCTTAATACCTCCTGCAGTTAATTACCTCCTGCTGTTCTAACTGTTCTGTTCTTAACTATGAGAAAACTTTACTTTTACTTTGCAATTATGTAAACACTGTACAGGGTGGGGCGACCGCTAATCTAATGTTAGTCTAATGTTAGTCGTCTACTGTCAGTTGTGTAATGTACAATGTGTAGTGTGTAATGTAATGTACAATGTATAAAGAAGAACGCAGCTGTGTGGCGAGGTTTTAAGTTTAATCAAGGACTATATATAACGAAAAATTGAGCTAAGATAAGATATAAGATAAGCGATTTTATCGATGTTTATTTTTCCAAAATGAAGATGAGAATTAGTTGCTTAGATTTGGTAATTCTTTTGTTTCGTTGCGAGATTGTGGCAAGCATAGAATTAAGTTCTGGGACCAAAAGTGGTATGTTGTTCAGAATAAAATTTAGCTCATATCTCATGGTATGTTATTCAGAATAAAATTTAGCTCATATCTCATAGTACATGATAATATCTTGTTACAACACTCATTTGCAGTAAAACTCTTCAACTATACTAATAAATTGACGGCGTAGTGGCAATGGTCCTTGTCTAAAGCCGAGTAAAACGCGCATTTTATCACGCGACTTTATCGCTAAATATTTTTTTTTAAGGGGGAGTAATGTCAAGGGACATATTGTGATTGATTGATCTAATGATATATTTGATAATATTGTGATTGAGTAATCTAATGATATCATTGATAATACATTCTAACAATTAACTTATACAGGATGCTATCTGTATCTGGAATCAGTGTGTATCATTTGTAAAAGACCATTGTAACCAACTGACAGTGGCAAAGAAGGACATCATGAGAAAAAATGCTATGTTAAATTGACCGAAAACAATAGCTCCAATAGCTCTAGCTCCAGCTCCAGAGGATATAATAGCCCCAGCCCCAGCTTGAGAAGGTCGAATAGCTCAAGTTCCAGAAGTTCTAGTAGCCCCAACTACTTCAAGTTGCCAAAGAAGAACAATTTATGACTATATGGCATCATCTCAGTGAACAATGTTGAGAAGGACGTGGACATACTATTTGACAGCGGAGCAGGAATATCAGTGATGAGTAAGGAACTGTTTCCTGAATTAGTATCCACCAAGTCCCATAAGGTTTATGGGATTGGAGGTGTTGAATATGCTGGAGAACCAGTTGAATGCAGGATTCTTATCAGTTCAACTTGGGAGACAAAGCATCTGGTCAAACCTCTGCCAATTCCTGACAGGGAGAATTTGTTGATTTTGGGCAGAGACTTTTTGCAACATTTTGGAACCACTGAATTTGACTGGACAAATCAGAGAGTGAGAATTGGAGAAGACTGGGTTTTCATGGTCTCCGAAGATCATACCAAAGATATCACCAGTATCATCAACAGATGTAAGATTGGTCAAGACCTGGCTGAAAATCAGAAAGAAAGCATCAAATTGTTGTTAGAAGATTTTTGCCAAGTTTTTGTCAAAAACAGCAAAGCTCCAAAGTTGTGCACCACTGAACTTCATCGTATCTTTAGTAGAGACGACCGTGTTAGTAAAGACAAGGTACGTAGAATTCCTGACAAATGGAAAAATGAAGTTAATCAACAAGTGATTGAGATGTTAAATAATGGAATTATCCGCCCTTCTAAATCTCCATACAATAGTAACCCTCTTCTCGTCACTAAACAGGACAATACTAAACGATTTGTCATAGATTTCCGTAATTTGAATAAGAATACGATCCAAGATTCTTATCCCCTGCCTGACGTGAATGATATGATTGATGCTTGTTTGAACTGTAACTACTTTACCCAACTAGACCTCGCTTCAGGTTACTGGTGTTTGGAGGTACATGAAGATGATAAAAAGAAAACTTCATTCAGCGTGCCTAATGGTAAATATGAATTCAATCGTATGCCTTTTGGACTTAAAAATAGCCAAGCAACTTTCCAAAGGAATATGGATAAAATGATCAATGATCTTAAAGAAAGAGATATTGATGGAGTTGGAGCATTTAGTGATAATGTTTTCATATTTTCAGAAACATTCGAAGAACACCTCTATGCGCTAACTGCAGTGTTAGAAGAGGTAGAGAGGTACAACCTGTCATTGAAACCCGAGAAGTGTGAATTTGGATTCAAAGAAATAGACTTCCTAGGATTTCATATCAGACACAATGAAGTGTTACCCAGAAAAGACAATGTTCAAAAGTTGATTGACTTCCCGATCCCTCAAACTAAAAAGCAGGTTCAAAGACTTTTAGGTATTGGTAACTTCAACAGACGTTTTGTCCCCAAATATGCAGAGATAACAAAACCTTTAACCATGATTCTATCAGATAAAGAGAAGTTTGTCTGGGGTAATAAGCAGCAACAAGCTCTAGATCAATTGATAGACAGTCTCACCAAAGCACCAGCACTAGGGTTACCAGATTTCTCAAAATGTTTCTACATTCAATCAGATGCATCAGAAATCTCAGTGGGAGGAGTCTTGTTTCAGAAAGATGATAAAGGCCGGAATATCACGCTAGGATATCATTCCAAAACCCTACAGAAATGTCAGAGAAACTGGAAGGTAACAGAATTGGAGCTATTTGCTATCAAAGAGTGCTCAAGAAAGTGGGATGTGTATTGCTCAGGCAAAGTAATATTTATTACTGACCACGAGCCGTTGAAATTCATCCGTAATCACCAAGACAACAGAGGAAAGATTGTTAGATGGTTGTTAGAGCTTGAATCAATTGATTACACTATTGAGTACATCAAAGGAGAAGATAACGAGATTGCTGATGCCCTAAGTAGAGTAGAAATCAGAGAAAATCCTGTAAGCACAGAAGCGGATGGAGACGAGTATATCTATCATACTGATGATAAAACTGACTCAAAATACTGTGATATTGAAAAGATTAAAAAGTTTCAAAAGGAGGATAAAGCACTGCGATTTGTAGTGAAAAAGCTTGAAGAACAAAAGAAAATAAATAAAGGTCCGTTCAGGAACATCAGGTTTCTCCACATTGAAGATGATGTACTGAAAAGAGGAGAAAGAATTGTCATCCCAGAAAAGCTACAAAGAGAAGTTGTAGATGAACTGCATGGACAATATCACTCAGGAGCAGAAAACACAGTGATTATGGTGAAGTCAAGATTTTGGTGGAGACGGATGACTAGCCAAATCGAAAACTGGGTACGTGACTGCCAATCCTGTGCTGCCTGTAAAAGACAAAAAACTCCTAAAGCGGAACTAATAATTACACCTGCAGTTCCAAATCCAAGAGAATCGATCAGCATAGACGTGGCAAGTATGCCAATATCCCCACGAGGAAAGTGCTGTTTCCTTTTAATTGTAGACTTAGCTACAAGATTCATCTCAGTAGCAGCACTCAGTAATCAGAAAGCTGAAACTCTGAAACAGGCATTGTGGGACAAGTGGCTGTCTATATTTAGCATCCCAATAAAGCTGAGATCAATCAATCACAATATGTCCCTTGACACCACAACGAACACATTTTCTTTTGCTGCATCGGTTGGCATAGTGACCGTTTTCTAGGCATATCCAACATTTTCTGTCTTTGCCATTATATCCATCAGCTTGTGAGTTGGGTTTGTTGTACATAACAATCTGTTCGTCCTCACCATCATTGTTTTGGTCGTCCTCTTCTTGAAACATTCCCAGCATCCCTTGAACATTGTGCAAACCCTCTCTCAGTTCTTCTGCCCATCTTGGCATTTCATCTGCAACAAATACATCAAAATCTTCTTTCTCTTTCTTGATGATTTGAGGTGTACTTGTGCTTTTCTTTAGGGTAGTCAATTTATCTTTCGCAATCTTGAAAATTTCTACCACTGCTGCTGCATCCATGTCCGCTTTGAATTTGTCAGCATTGTCATCATAGATTTGCTCTCCATCTGGTATGACTTTCAAGTACTTCAGCAGTAGCATGTCAGGTGTTATTTTGGCTATATCTGCTTCGCTTTGCAGTAAGAAGAAATAACTGACTATGTCTGTATATGATCTTGATGCTGGCTTCAGGTCCCAAAACTCATTCACACTTGATACTCTTCCCACTGTCCCATCTATCAATTCTTCTAAAAGACTAAGTGCTTTGTCTAGGGTATCTTCTTTGATCGCAGTTTCGGCTAAGAGAACATAGCTGCTGAATACATAAGCCGGTATCATGCTCTTCTTCTGAGCCTCTGTCAGCGTCGCTGTAGCAGCCAGGTATCTCCTCTTCCATTCTCTCACAGACTGTCCCACTGTTAGGTGTGGTATTGGAGTTTGTGCCATCTTTACTTTATAACGAGAGGATGTTAATGTCAGTTGGTTACAATGGTCTTTTACAAATGATACACACTGATTCCAGATACAGATAGCATCCTGTATAAGTTAATTGTTAGAATGTATTATCAATGATATCATTAGATTACTCAATCACAATATTATCAAATATATCATTAGATCAATCAATCACAATATGTCCCTTGACAGTATGCAGTGTACCCAGCAGTCAGTCATTGCTGATTTCCCCGCGTGGTTCAGGTGTAAGCCGTCACGTGACAGGTGAGGAAGTCCGAAACATATGTTCTCAAAGAGTTTGAAATTTGGAGTTCTGAGTGACAGTTTGAGAAGTAATTCATTGAGATAGTTAATGCGTCTGTTCATGTTGTTGTAAGGATCAGCGGACATGGAGAGGTTTGTGATGCAGTCAAAGAGGAATTGTGTTTTGTATTTTTGCACGAAATGTTTCAGGTGGTTGTGCAGTGTTATCGGGTTAGCTGCGGAGACTTTCATCATGTCATTTATGCCTGCTGATATCAAAACCACGTCAGCCTGTTCGATGGATTTGCTGTGCTCATGGAGATCACGCAAAAAGAAGAGGTTCTCTCTAAATGCGATAACAGGCTCACGGAATAAGGAACAGTCAAAGGACGCATTCTTAGAGTCTGATAGTATGAGGACCTTTTTAGGTCGGCTCGCAGTGCTGGCAGGGTTGCGTGGCGGCCTGGTTGATCTAGCAGAGTGATCTAGAAGAACTCGACATGTGATGCTGATTCTAGGCCCAGTAAAATCAGATTCTTGAATGGGTGGAACGCCCCAGTGACATAAATTTAAAAAGGGACTAGGAATCCAGTCTGGAAAGAAAAAACGGCTACCATATATTTTTAAAACGACTACCATAAATTTTTCGGCCGCTCCGCGGCCGGATAACGATTTCATTTTACTTTGCTAGTTATATTACAGAGGTTTAGTTATTCATTAGTATAGTTATTAATTCATTAGTATAGTTATTCATAATTGCCAAAAGATTGTGAAAGAATTCCTTTCCGGGTCTCGAACTCGCGATCTGCTAATGTAGTAACGATGGATTAACCAACTAGGCTACGATTTCATGTACGCTTTCGTAATATTGACATATACGTCTTCGCGCGTTCCTGCAACTACCATACTACCATACTACCAAACAGTCCATACTACCATACTGGTAGTAGGAAAATCTTGGATCCTGACAGAAATATCTTGGATTATTTGGTAACGCGCAAGTTAAGCGCAAGAACTAGGATCCTGACAGGAATCTGGCATTTGCGCTCGATTCGAACATCTTCTCGGATAAATATAGAATTAAAGTACAGTGCGCGGCGTTACAGTGTGTAACAACCGAGAGCGACTATTTTAAAGTTGATTTAATAATTTTTTTGACAAAAATTAGTCGGCGTGGCTATGGAAATTAATATGGCTAGGAATTAGATTCTTAGATTCCTCACTTTATGTCACTGGGTGGAACGCTGTGATCAAACATGTCTTGGCTGGCACGTGACATAGCATACAGAGAGCCGTGGTGTGGTGTAAGTTCTCCCTTGCCATAACCGAAGGCTAGTTTCCTCCGAAAGGTAATTGGGCGGGATGCCCCCAGAGAGATGGTCATAATGAGGCTTTCAGGGTCTATTGAGTCTTCGTTATCACTGTGTGGGGGAATACTGGACGTGTGTTTGTCGTATTTAGTGACCATAAAACTGTTGTAGTGATGAGTTTGGTCGGGGGCAAGTGTTTTAAAGTGTTCAACAATTTGTTTGAGATACGGATTCGTGCTGATGTCCCGTGGACTGTGTGACCCCCCTGCGTACTTGTAGGGTACGTCCCCATAGTAGGCCACTTTCCTATTACTGAATGTGCGGTCATAATCCGTGTCGGCGTCTAACAGGTCAGGTGTGAAGCTTTCAAACGGTGTACCGGGGAAAGTCAAATAGGCAAGGCCAAGGAAAGTACCTGTGTTCTCCTCGTTACCCGTATCAGTGTGTGTTGTCTGCTGGACTTCAGTTATCAGTGTAGTCGCGTGCTGGATGCTTTTCTTAAGCTGTTCCATCTGTGCAGCAGCTTCTTGTTCGTGCCTCGTAAAAATTGATATTAGTTCACTAGTGTTGCGAGTCAAGTCCTTGTTGTAAAACTCAACCTCAGGTGCAATACGCTTTTCTAATGCGTTTTGGAGTTTCCTCTCTGTATTTCGTTCATTCAGAGCTTTCTCGTCAAGAACTAGAGCTAGTTCATTGCGCATTTGTGCAACTGAGAGGTGGCGGTCGCGAATTAACTCAAGGCATAGTCCAGGTGTGAAGGTGTATAGGTTTGTGGTTTGAGTTTCCCGGTTTGTGGTTTGAGTTTCCCGGTCAGTAAATTCGCCTGGAAAATGTTCAACTTGCGTACCTGCTTCGAGAGTGTTTGCTAGGTAGCCCTCTTGAGTACTGGTAGCGGTGGGCGGCCCGCTACCTAGCAGCCCGGGAGTAGTCGTCTTATCTTCCGTCTGAAGTTCTCCATCAGGAAGGTCCGTAGTTGTAGTGTCCGTTTCGGCCATGGTGTGCAGTATAGTTGGTAAAGTATAAGCAGTCGCCCACGATGTACGAGCTTATCAGCTGCTCATTTAAAACGCACACAAATATGATAAGACAATAATAGTTTAATAATAATTTGTTAGTCGGGCGGCATTTGCATTTTTATTTAGGTTGTATACTGGACCTAACAAGTTTATTATCAGATGTCTATTTATATTTATTATGATATCATTATTCATTCTAATGGCAACAGAATTTAAATTTTGTTTTCCTTAAATTTTGTTTTCCTTAAATTTCGTTTTCCTTAAATTGCAAATGTTAAATTTTTGTTTTCCATAAATTTTGTTTTCCTTAAATTTTGTTTTCCTTAAATTTTGTTTTTCTTAAATTTTGTTTTCCTTAATTTCGTATTCCTTAAATTTTGCTTTCCTTAAATTTTGTTTTCTCTAATTATCAGCTTCACTACCAACTGAAACATGTCATTTGTATCGTTAAAATTTTTCAACATGATGTTTGGGCTTGCATGGCATTTGTGGCTTTATACTATATAGTCAACTATAGTACTATTATATTTCACTAATCACTGCATTTTTGTATCTAAATGATATTATTTTATATGAATTTGTTTAAACTGTGATCCCAAATTTGCGATTTAATAGCGATTTCGATTTTTAAATTTTTTAGAAATAAAATTAGTCTGTAACTAGACAATATTTGGTTTTGTCGTGATTTTGTCGTGACTTTAGCTTTGTCCTGAAATATGTCGTGCATACAAATATGCGAAATATGCCATGATACAATTGACCTGGGAGTAGCAGAACGTTATCATTGCCACTACTAAAATTTTCTTTAAAAAGGAAAAAAGTATGATTTTGCCAACCATCCCCCCTACAGCTTTTTGTACCTCAAGTACTTGTTTACGTTAACCAAAGGCGTTAACCCAGTCGAGTTTGTCAGGATATGGTATATATTATACAATAAATTAAATCAAGTGATGCAATTGTCAGAGCACAATCGTAAATCCTGAGCAATAGATACTATCTATCCCTTGTAGCTCTTCTCCTCAGGTATCAGGTTGAAGGAGACATTGGATATAGGGGCGGTCCATGCCTTCTTTGCCTTTCCACGTACACGTCTCTAACTGCTACTAGCACACTCCTCATTATATCCATGCTCAGGTGTGTCCTGATGTTACACATCACCTGGCTGGCTGTAGTCCTCCTTGGTCTTGGTCGCTATCGAGAAAAGACAATTTTTTTGAGAAAAGACAATTTTATTATTTATCACCAATTCAATACATAATCAATAAATATATATCCGAATAAATTTGATTAAAAATTAAATGATACAAGTATGCTAGCAGCTAGCGCGCTTATATTTGATAAATATTCACGCTGTTAAAATGGGTTTTACCACACCGCCACTCACATTAGCACAGTTGGTGAACGGACCCAGGCGCTGTTAAGCTTTTATGAGCCCTGGTTGACTGCTGAGAGTGGCGAAGGGGCTGATATTAATTTTATCTTAGTTTAACCTAGATTCCAATAAAATTTTAGTTTTGTGTTATATTTATATGATTTTTATGCGATATTTAAGTTACAGCTGCTCGCAATACATTATTGCTTAAAAATTGTTAAATATGCTCGCTATACGCTTAATTTTAAATACCGTATGTATATATACATATCAGCTCATAATACCAAATAACAATAATAAATAAATTAAAAGCATTGAAGAGGTCCAAAACCAATTCAAGCATGACACAAAGTTGAATACATTTTCATCGGAAGCTGCAAGCTTATTAACGTTTGATTCCGTACGTTCATGATCCGTTATTATGCATTCACCTTCAGGCGGTGTCGACGGATCATGCGAAAAGGGTTTTTGACAGGCTGAGCCCTTACCATAATTAAACTGAACCATTGCCTGATACGATGTAAACAAGATTGTTGGATAGGTGAGCCGCGCAAGCGCTCGCGCATTTGTGTCGCTCTGACAAATAGCACTTGAATAATTTAGCTACCAAGACGTAAATCGCGCGTTACGTAAAGTATTATTTTTCCCTTCGGATAAAGTGAACGTTACACCCGCGTGTAACCTGCTTTAATGTTTTGTGTGCATGTGTGAGTGTATAATGTAATGATTGAATGAATCTTTTTTCTTTTGTCATTTGTGGTGCATATATGATGTGAGTGACAGGTGTAAAATCTAAAAGATATAAATATAAATGGGGGTCTTTTCATAGGAAAGTGTTGAAGTTTAAGTCCTGCCAGTTAATATTGTCAGGTTGTTGTTGAGCCTTCATGATAGAAAGCTTCAATCAGGATTTAATTGAACCTAGTGAACCTATTTTACCACGTGCATTTGACTGCTCAAGAAACCTATTCCATAAATTTGCCCCTTTACATGCGAAATTGTGAGATGAGTGTGGTGTCACAAATCTGTCATCTCTGAGCTCAGACTTCTTAAAGAGAGAATACATGGATATGGGCTGATGACTCTTCACTATCTTCATTGTTTCAGTAATGCATCTGTATCTATATATGTTATGTACTGTCATTAGTTCCTTAGATTGGAAAATAGGTTTTGTTGATTCTCTAGAGTGGAATTCTGCCCCAAGTATTTGGCAGCGATGTGGCCTTGCTTGTTTATCACCAGTCTTCCTCAAGCTGATACATATAGAACACGGTTTAATGTGAGGTATAGTTGATTCATTGGATATTTGACCTTTCTTGTTTATACTGCACTGGATTGGCCTGCTACGAGAACAAGTTTTAAACTTGTCGCTAAATGCTTCCGAGTCCCCAAATAAGATTCGGACACATTTCTTCTGTGCAAGGAATAGTGGTGAAAGCTTATTAATTGATACACCACCCCATACAGTTATACCGTATCCTAGATGAGATTCAAAAAGAGTGTGGTATATCTGTTTGTACAGCTGGCTGGGGAGGGAGTTTTTTATTCGATAAATACGGCCACATATGCTGTTTAATTTCTTAGTTAGTTTCTCGATATGAGGTGTCCAACTCAGTTTGTCATCAATAATTACACCTAGAAATTTCGTTTCAGTAACCTGTTTGATCGGGATCCCATCAATTTCTAGATTCAAGTCATTTTCAGTATTATCAATGGTCTTACGTTTAGTAGGCGAGAAGTACATGTAACAAGATTTTTTAACATTAATGTGCAGTAGGTTATGGTGCATATATTGGCACACAGAGTCGAGAATTTCATTCGCTATTTTGTATGCTTGTTCCTTAGTTTCAGCAGCTACAAAGATGTTTGTGTCATCTGCAAATAGTACAAATTTTCCTAATGTACTACATCTATAGATGTCATTTATATAGATAAGAAAAAGCAAGGGGCCCAAAACGGATCCTTGGGGTACGCCTAGTTTAACTGGGAGAGGCTCTGATTCTTCACCAAGTACACTAACATACTGGTATCTATTATTTAGATAGATATTTAGATCAACACAGCAAATCTCCTTACGAAACGCTTGGCCTCAGGTGTTACAACCTATTCCTGACCTTAATTGATACACAATAAAATGGAATGTTAATACAAAATAAAACTCGGAATTATAATAAATAAACTGAAATAGAAAGTGTTAATAAATTAACACTAGATATTATAATAATTCACTTACTCACTAACCTCCCTAGACCTGTACCCGATTCACACTATAAACTAACTACTAACTAACTACTAAAATATCACCAAATAATATCCGAACTAAAAGTCTTTACTTCCTACTAAAATATATTACTAAAACTATGTTTATACAAATTACACTTCTTCGTTACTATCTTCTTTCTTCTAGTTGACTACTACTTACACTCCTAGCTACTGTTTACTATATCTTCTTATCTTCGTTCCACACTCCACTACAATACTACACACACACACTAAAAACACCTGAAATATGATTCATAAGTAATACAATAAATATGAATCATTTACAACATAAGAAATATATAAACCTACAACTATCATCAATCAATATAAAAGAATAAACCTAAACTATAGGAAAGAAAAATTTTTAGGAAAGAAAAATTTTTATTTACCACAAAACAATCAATACATAATGTTATATTCATAAATAAATTCAAATTTCAATTTCAAACACATAATATACAGTACGCCGCGCACACAGCCACAATTTAAAATTGATCAGAAATTCGTAGGTCAGCTGTAGGCGCCGCGCACATGATCTATTTAATTGTTATCTTACAATACATGTCAATACATATCTTACAATTACATGTCACATTTCTTAATTTCTAGAGCCAAAATTTCAGAAGCAAAATAATTTAAAAGATATTTCTGTCGTTCACGCAGTACAGGCCGTGAACACTGCGACCTACACAGTGGGCCGCGAAGGGGGGTCATGATAGTTTAGGCATGAAGGAATGGTCTGATTGGTCATATATACTGTTCTTAAGAGTTGTTTGGCCCAAAAAGTCGTTTAAAGACATTTTCAGAGCTCCAGTGTCATCACAAACAAAGTTATTTCGATATTTTGAATTTTCCAAATTTTCAACATTTTCATACGCAGACCCTTTATATCCCTATAATTGATGTTTAATGCGGAATTCTGTGCAGAATGATCATTTCTAGTGGTAATACGATCAGAGAAGGGTGTTTTTTGATCAACTTTATGTAAAAGGAAGCCAATTCAATGCTCCCCAACCCGTGAACACGCGCACATAACGCGCGCGCTTTCAGGAGTTTAATCCACTATTTACATGGTTTGAAGTAACCACAGAGATGGTTATAAGTATACATTTGGGGATAAGATAAGATAGCTGGAAGGAGCTTCTGAAACTGAATTGTGTCTCTCCATAAGTTGTAGACACCAAACTGCAAACTCAATTTTAATTAGCTTCTAGAGTAGATTTTTTTCACTCTCGCCCCAGTGAAAATCAGTTTTTCTGGATTTTTTCCAAAAGTAAGCATTTTGGGCCTTCATGACCTTTATAGTGTCAATATAAACATGTGCATTGCGGTCATTTTAAGCCAAAGTTTGAGTCTCTAAGACCTTCAGAAGCTGAGATACAGATTTCCCATATATGCGAGTAATGAAAAAAATGGGCGTGGCCCCCACAGGGTTGGGAATAGCGACACAACATGTGCTGTTCGGTGATTTGAGTTACAAATGACCTATTTAACCCGATTCAGCATCAAAAAACTCCATACATCGTAGTGCACACTCAACCCCACCCTTTTACTAGAATATTGCTTATTTAGCGCCAGGAAAATACACCAAAATGAGAGCAAATGGGGATTTTAAAAAATTCATAAAATGGAAAGCCAGATCCAGCCAGAACCATTCTTGGTTGCATTTGTTAGGAAATTGTCGGTACTTAAAGATAAAAGTGGTTTTTAGTGGGCACTAGAAGGCCCTAACAACTATTCCTGGTCTTGAAGACTTGAAAAAAGGTGAAAAAGAGGGTCAAAATTTGCCTCCGCGCGTAAATTTTTCCTAATCAATTGGCATGATAAGGCCTATTTCACCAGAAAGATCATTCAAAACTGTTCTAGGAGGCATCAAAATAATCATTAAACCTTATTAGGCCTTTTTTCTGAGCCACAGGGATTTAGTGGCCATTTTCACTGCTTAAATTGATTTTTTTGGCAGGAGAAAAAATGTCTATATTTGGCGCGCTGCCTAAATTCAGCATTTAAATATTTTCCAATTTGGTTTTTTGCACTTCATGTGTATATCTATTTACTAAGAGATGAGATAAAGAAAATGGGATTTAAGGAAAGTCGATTTATGGCCTAAACTATCATGGTGGCCCACTGTGACCTAATTAATATAATAATGGAGAGATTCCAAAAAACCGCGCGCTCGTTATTTGTGATTAAATTGAGTGCGCGCCACTGTCAACCGCAGTACCGCTCAAGCATGAAGTACTAAGCGGTACGCAGTTCTGCGTGAGGCGTAGACATTTGTAGCACACGTTTCATTCAACTAATCAATTATGTGACATGTAATCTTACTATATATAAAGCGAGACGATATATATGGTTCCGTGCCATTTTACTGACACCACGGCATCAACTTTAACGCGAATTTCCGCAAAAACCGTAAAAGATATATAACTGAAACTTTTTTGACTGGGCCAAATGCTTTAATGGCCTTCAATTCAGCATGAAAAAATAAAAAATTGGCCAAGGAATAGGAGTTTTAGTGCCCAAAATTTGGACCCCCAAGTGGTGTCAAAAACGCGAATTAAATAGGTAATAATTATTTTAGTCTCTTGAGACTTGACACCATTTTAGGGTTATACGGGTTCCTGCTAGTTATATTAAAGCAAAAAGAATATTAATTTTAGTAATAATTGACGTAAACATATGTGTTTAAATAACATCTATAATCTAGCGAGTTACTAATACCATTTGTTTGTATTATTGATTATATATGTTTACACTAGCCTATATTATGATGGAGATATACATTGCATTATAATATAATTGCTCCAATATTCAACACTGCTAAACAACAAATACCTACTCGCCCATCGATGAAGCAGTCGCCAAAACAAAGCTCAAAGTTAATATATCCTCGTACTTCGTTTTGGAAACTGTAGAATTCCAATGAATACTTAGTGTTTCAATTGTGTATTCGATGGGCAAGCACTCGCCACTCGAGGCCAAGACAAACGGCACCAGCTCCGCCCTGCAACCATGAAGTAATGTAAGTTACCTGAGGACCCCAGGCTATTATGTTCACTAACATATAGATTGAATATAGATTTGGCGGAATGACAGGCTGAGCGCGGCCCAGTAAAATGTAAGCAGTAAGGCGGGGCGGTGGTGTGCGCCGTTTATACGGCCCACAGCACGAGACATTTTGAGCTCCAAGACTTTAGACTATAAAAGTCCCGAATTAAACATAGCGACTTACCATCGTCAGCCGTCAAAAATTTAGAATTTGTATGTTATAAACTCTACACCTGCTATCAGTATAACATGTAATTTAGTTTGTTATTGGCTAAATTTTCAACTCGATTAAGCGATGCAGACGGATGAACTAGGCTTCTCCTCCGTCAAAAACACAATGAGAGGGGGTTGTGGAAGGACACGAACACTATTCGTTAACTCGTACCCCGGGTACCCCCTAGAACCGTGTCCCATCAGAGAGAGCCCATCACCCGTCAGATCGAAAACAGTGTTTTAGTTTTGATATATGCTGTACCAATTACAATAAATGGTAAGCCAAGGCTGACGTTGGTAGCAAAATATAAAGTGACACGTCACAACAAAATAACCACTACACACCACACACTATATATACGCTATAACTATTGTACACAGTACACAGTATAACTTAAATATAAAATATAAACAAGTTACAAGAGACAAAAGAGTTTACAGAAGAGTTTTTTCTATAACCTACACTAGAACCTACCGGTGTTCTACTACACTATCCACGAAGGACTTCGCAGGCTGGTACACCTTCTACACAGCACTGTTACTCTAACACACCTTCTGTTACTCCTTTCTCGTTGGATCTCTTCTTTACCTCTTCTTCACCGTGACACCTTCTCACATTAGCTATAATATATATTTATAATACAAAGAATAATCTTAGAACTCATATATTATAACATCAGGTGCCATTCCTCCTGTAGTGGTAAATACAAGGGGGACGAATGACCCTTTCTCCAATTGTAGCACTCGGTTCATGTACTGGTTCTTTTTCTCATTCTCGTGCAGAGTGTAGAGCTGTGGCATGGTCTTTCCTTGATATGTAGGTGATTTAGGATTGAAAATGCGCACATCAAAGAAAGTCCTCTCAAATGTGCTCCACACTCCTCTTGCTGATATATCAAGCCTAACCTTATTAGCATTGTTGCCCTTTTGTTGGAAGTTGGCCGATTATATAGGTGTTAAAAGGGGCTCAATCCTCACATCCTTGGTCACCAGCCTAAGGTATTCAGCAACGGAGTCTCTCACGTTGTTATGACAGTAGTTCACATACCCCCCTCTCTTACAGTTGAGGATATGATTGTGCTCATTCTTGGCTCCACAATCGCAGAATCTTGGGGTGTTAGGGATGTCCCAACCATACCGGAGATAACAGCATCTCTGAAATCTTACTGTAAGCATACCCTAGCTGTTGAATGGGGAGACATGTTAGCCAAGCTCCTGACCCATGCTCTTGTACCAGCTGCAATGACTCCCTGGTATTCTCATCCACTTCACTCATTATCTCAGCAAGCTCCTTCTTCAAACGTAATTCTTAAACAAACTTGAGGCTGTCTACTCTGCCCTTTATCTTAATTTTATCCAACTTCATCAGGGATGTCTCCTGGTGATAGATAAGGTCAACCAGCTCCTCTGTTTTCTTGACTGACGTCTGGTATTCCTTCTCTGCGATCTCTACTGGATTAACAATACCAAGCCCCCCTAATCTTACAGGTAGCGCAAACATTCTCCTGTGCAGATCAGACACATTCCTACCAATAATTGCAGGGATGAACTTTTCTCTAGGGACTACGGGTGGAAGATGAATAATTGATATTCCAACAGCATCTTGTTCCCTGCATTGTGCTGATTCCGGGAAGCATTTTGTTTACGCTCTCATCATTCTGTAGGATGAGATATCGTTCATTTAAAATTGGGTAATTACAGGCCTGTCAAGGATTTCAGCCTAATTAAGAGCTGATCAATTGCAGCTAGTTGTGCCATATAAGGGATAACTGAGGTCACGTGACATTCAGTCCTATCACGTGACCGCTAATCCTATCACGTGACCTTGATTCGTAAAGCCTCGGGCACGTGATCACATTCGTAACGTGTCGTATGCCGACTAGGAGATTTTGTGACGTCACCAGAGCTGAAGCTACTTGATCAGGCCTTATATGGAATAATATCGTGTATCGGGTGTAATTGGACCCAATTAGAGCAGCTGAGCGCTCAATTATAGCAGCATCTGGTACCACCTTCTGAAACCCAGCAGACAGCTGGCCCAGAGAATCGAAATTAGAAGGATTTTTTATTGATGGAAATCGAAGCGGAAACCTTGTAACCCTATGTTTTCGATGACGCCGAACAAGATTAAACAGGTTATAATTGTCCTACTCTCGTGTAAATTGCTCTAAAACGTGATTGAAATTGTAATGATGCTATCAATTGTAATACAGTTTACAGGTAACGACTGGAACCACTATATCTGCCTAATCTCAGTTATTGTCAATAACGAAGCCTGTGATCCGCACATCAGTCATTGAATGGGCTTGAATTGAACGTATCTTATCTTCTTATCTTATGAGGATTCGTTGCGACGCAACAAGGCCATCGAATGAGTCGACCACCTTTTGTTATTTTACTTCGGCATTACCTGCATTACAATGTAAACCAGCACTTTCAAGGAAGAGCTTTACAAGAAGCCGAAGGATCGTTCCTAACGTCGTGTTATTACTATAAAAAATATCATAGTATCGGGTAAATTTTTTCAAAATGCACTTGAATGTCATCAATTTGATTAGGTTATCATAAGTTGAATAGCTGGCGCATTTACAGTGCTACGTTTTCAATTATTCTACGAACAAGGTCGTAATAATTCATTCCATGCAAATTTGGACTACAGAAAGTTTGTTGGTCATTGGTTTGGTTTCAAACATCTGTAGATTAATTTATGAAAGATCGATCGGCTATATTTCTCTTATTTTCCCCCAGCAGAAAATATATGTTTGAAACCGGACTGATGTATCGTGAACAACCTGTGCTGTAGGGTAAATACCTAAAAAACACTAGCACTCACTTGACAATATTGCAAGGCTGAAAGAAGTCCGTTTGCCTGTACATTTCGATGGTACTGTAATGACTTAATATCAAACTTGAAACCTCGGCCAGCATTAAATCGACATGAGTCGCATGGTTTTCCTTGTGGCTCAAAAGAAAACGAAGGATGTCCTTGTTTGACGGAGGACTGTGACATGAAAGGCTGTCACACGTTCCATCAATAAAATCGGACAACTTCATTGCAATATTGAGAAAACTATTTGAGAAATGATCACTATTCATATAGCGGTGTTACATTGATTTTAGTTACGTTGCAATTTTACTCGACTCTTATCAGTTCACTTCTTATCAGCGCGATCGCAGTAAGTTTTACTGTGTGCAACAGTTACATAACTGTAACTGTATAATACACATAACATTAACTCTGTAATGCACTTCAAACTGCAGTATAAAGAGTACGCACTTCGCACAAATGACAAGAAGGTAATCTAGTAATACGATTTTTGGTATTAATATCTTTAATATTAATAACACGGCTTGTTCGATTCAAGCCCGTTCAATGTGGTCAATACCTGATGTGCGGATCACAGGCTTCGTTATTTACAATAGCTGAGATTAGGCAGATATAGCGGTTCCAGTCGTTACCTGGGGACCCCAGGCTGTAATATCCAGATAAATTGAAGCTGCGGCGGAATGACAATCTGGGATGAGTGCGGCCCAGGAATGCCAGCCGTTACGCCGCTCAGCTTAATGTAAAAACTGTATTACAATTGATAGCATCATTACAATTTCAATCACGTTTTAGAGCAATTTACACGAGAGTAGGACAATTATAACCTGTTTAATCTTGTTCGGCGTCATCGAAAACATAGGGTTACAAGGTTTCCGCTTCGATTTCCATCAATAAAAAATCCTTCTAATTTCGATTCTCTGGGCCAGCTGTCTGCTGGGTTTCAGAAGGTGGTACCAGATGCTGCTATAATTGAGCGCTCAGCTGCTCTAATTGGGTCCAATTACACCCGATACACGATATTATTCCATATAAGGCCTGATCAAGTAGCTTCAGCTCTGGTGACGTCACAAAATCTCCTAGTCGGCATACGACACGTTACGAATGTGATCACGTGCCCGAGGCTTTACGAATCAAGGTCACGTGATAGGATTAGCGGTCACGTGATAGGACTGAATGTCACGTGACCTCAGTTATCCCTTATATGGCACAACTAGCTGCAATTGATCAGCTCTTAATTAGGCTGAAATCCTTGACAGGCCTATAATTACCCAATTTTAAATGAACGATATCTCATCCTACAGAATGATGAGAGCGTAAACAAAATGCTTCCCGGAATCAGCACAATGCAGGGAACAAGATGCTGTTGGAATATCAATTATTCATCTTCCACCCGTAGTCCCTAACTTTTCTCTTATACACTTCTCCAATGGGATGGAGAGGTCTTGGATGGTACGCATCACAAAGGTCCACCGATGACACCGATGGCTTTAGTATACCCTGATAGGGCTGCCTGAGGTTCATCAAGGGCAATATCTGACAACTCTTCTACATCCTTCACCCATTTCTCTACTTTCTTTTTTACATATGTCTCTCTAGCCTCCTCTCCACCTATCACTGCTCCCAGATGACGCTCCCCATCACATGTGATCTCTATACCAGTCTCTCCAGGATATGGTCAGGATTATGGTACCTTTTGCTACTTCAGATGATTTTTTAAAAGACCTACATTACCGTATTTGAAGGTAACCTACATTAGAGTTATAGAAATTTCTGAAACTTCGTTTTCCAATGCACCCATACCTTACTAGCAGTTGAGGAGGTACGGGTCTGCATTGAATGACTCCAGCGGTATGTAACGAAGGGCCCTGCTGACCCTGCTGTGCAGGGGGGGGGCGCCAAATCGTCGTTCAAATGTGGGACGATTTTGTAAAACTTAACTGCAGGACTAGCAAAACTGCGCGTCTTGCTCGATAGAAACTTTTTTTTTGAGATTTTGTCCGCGTTTCCTCTAAAATCAACTAATTTATCTAATTTCAGGAAGGGGCGCTAAAAGGGGAGGAGGGCCAATTATTAGGGGGCACTTTTTCGGAGGGGCGGGGGGCCAACATGCAACGTCTGGGTTCCAGACGGAGGAGCTTGTCTATAAATCTATGTGACTGAACTATCTGAAGTCAGCTATAGGTGGAGATAAAATAAAGAGAATTCACTTTAACTTAACATCACAGAGATTCAGAAATAAAGATTATTAGTTACTTATTATTTAACATATATTATAATAATCAGAATCTTTACACCACAATTGCTAAGTGCTCCACACAATGTTTATTTCACTTGCTGGAAGATGTCACTTATCAAATATTGTCAGTTCTGAGAAAGCTCAGCATATGGCTGACTGCATTTAGCCTCACTCACAATCAAAGTTTTAGTTTTTGTCCTTCAAGACAACACATAATAGTTTATTTAATTTGTCATTATTAAATTTCACTTTGAAATTTAATGTTTTCATTTCATTAAAAATCTCTTTATAACTTAAATCTTGATGGTATTATTCCTTACCATTATACACACTGTAAGTATTGGTCAGCGTTTTATTCGGACAGTTAAGATCAAAGAATCAAACATTGTAAATCTTACATTATTTATAGCAATATTTTGTTTCAGCGAAGGATCAAATTATTACGATTTTTCAGTCCCATCCAAGTTTGCACTGTAGGTAGTAATGCCAGATTAATTAAGTCACACGAGGAGCCAATTTGATGCCTTGCTTACTTTTCACATCATTAGCATCACTTCTTATGTCTTTGATATTCTAGGCATTGTTTCCAAAAAAACATTATCTCTAAATTACATATCCTGAATCTTCTTTTAATCTATTCAGATTCAAGTGGAACGTACATTTATCAATGATGTTAACTAATTTCGTGTAGTGTTACTAATCTACAAAGAGTCACCAATTAGGGAAAGCATAACCTCAAATGTTTCGAAAAACAACAATTTGTAAATATTTCGGCAGTTTCACCTTGGGACACCCTGTACTTTCAATGGTATATAACTACTGTAATAGCAGGCTGCTTAATCAAACCCAGATTGAATCTTTAAATTCATAATAAATGACCCTAACATCTTTCCATAATTTTAGGTGACCAGTTATAGTATGGCACCTCTACATCCTTAAAGTTAAAACATGAATGGTGTTGAAGACAACAACAACACTCCTATTCTAGAGGTAATAACACTGGTTAGCATGAATGTTTAATTGTTCTACCTTCTTCAGTCTCTTACAGAGTAAAATACTTTGATTGACCTACAACTTCATCATATAAGGCTGGATACAATGTACATAGTACCTATTTGTATAAACACAATTTGTTCTATTGTATTACATTCCTCTAACACAACTGTTTCCCCATCAGGTTGATATAGAAGAGGTGAGAAGTACAAGTATAAGCGAGTCATCCTCCAGCAATGAACCTCGTATACGGCACGACAGTACCGTAAGATCTAGACATGACAGTAACCAAGAGCAGAGCACGTCAAGTAGTGTTCACAGCTTTGAGCACCCTGAACCAGAAGCACTCTCTCCTATATCTATAACTAATGGCAGGAAACATCACAGGCGCAATCTCTCCAATCTAACAACTGGTAAGTAACTTCAATTTAAGATAAACTGTTCTTCAAATCATTTCATCATCAGTTCATCAAATACTTGCCCTTCTGATTTTAAGAGAATTATGTAATTTCTAGAGGTCATGCTTTATCGTCAAAGACTTCATGAGCTGCCAAGAATGATTTCAGTTATTACCGTACTCCTGGCCCTGTACTGTACCACATCATGGGTATGGCTTGTCTTGAGGTTCCCACTGAAATTAGATGGTTCCAAAATATCATGTTATATCTAATTTCGTTTGGGTCACCCAGACCTCCTGTAATTCTGAGCCTGTATGTTACACATGTGGTACCATGTGTTGTATGTTTCTTGTTTACGACACATGTATCTAATGTGGTTATTGGTTGGGGAGTTTCTTGCTTTTAACTTTATATGATATATGGTCATCATGGGATTGAACATAACATCTTGTATTTATCAGTCGTTTTTGCTAAGAATGGGAATAAATGATTCATTGCTTTATTAGTGCAATTAGTGAATTAGAAGATCCCAACCAATCTTGTTGCTGACAGTATATCTCGTGTCACAGGATCAGGAAGAAGTGGTTCAATGGACTCGGTCTCACTGGGCAACTCTAGTCTCGACTATAACACCCACTTCACAGGTCAGTTTTCAAGACATTCCACACTTTTATAACATTTTAAAATAACAACAATTGTTTATTTTTACAACACAATCAAACAAAACCAATTATGCTTTATTTTGTTCCATACTTCAATTGATTCTGTTTTGATTGGTGGATTATTGTTTAGAAGTCAAAATTAAAATCAAGCGAGGACAGTTATATGCACCAATTAAATCGGAAGTTGAAATTGAAAACAAGATGTTGGATTTTACAGCAGTGACATTTGCACACATACATCATCTTTTACATTAACTAATCATACAGCATGGAGTAACCCGGATAACCCACTAACCCATTTCTTTTACAGAGCTTCCAAGTCCGATAGACACTTCAACCCTGGAAGATATTTCACTCCATGACGAAGATGACTCAGAAGACACGGACCCAAAGAAAAAACAAAACTCCACAACCAGCAAAATGTCATTGCTTGCCAGGTGCGGTTCGTGTTAAAAAAAATAGAAATTATTGTTATTTAAATTGATATTGGAGTTGATCTTTCTTTTGGACACGCGCCAAGATCTCAAAGCATATTAAGCACTTTGAGAGTTGGGACAGGTTTTTTTTATCAAAAGATTGAAATTCAATCATCTACAGTAGGTCAGTGTCGGACAGTGTAACAATTTAATATCCTGATTGCTTAAAATTGGATACGCAGAATACTGAATTTCTGTGGAAATGCATGGCATTATTCGTTCCAAGGAATTAGTGTAACGTGGGGTTAAGTTATATTATGTATTATATTAGGTTACTTTATGTATTGTACCGTATCCCGGTATCCAGATCGTGCATTATGTTAATTCTTTGCATTACCTCGTACTACGATTTGAGGTTTTAAGGTCTTGCTCATAAAATGGGATGGGAAATTGTCTCAGCATTTAGAAAACAGGTTTCGTGATCTGTTTATAGATCACGTGACTCGAGCGTGATCAAACCTTTTTTAAAGTGCGTTTATGCATGAACATTTGAGATCAGATCAACTATGCAAACATTTTCAGGAAGCTGTTCAAGCGCTCAGAGCCAGTAGTGTTGACCACCAATCTCATCTTTGAAAACAGACCTAGGTAAGAATCAACTTCATAAGATTTATTGTACTAAATTTAAACTAGCGATATTGGTCACCCCCATCGTTCAACCATGTTTGTTGGGTACTAAATACCGAACGGGAGACATGGTTAGCTTATTTATAAGATTAGCTGAACACAATAAAACACATACATAGTATTAGTGTACATACCACAATAGTTTACATACCAGACTGTTCCAACGTTCCGGTAATTGCCCGCCAAGTGGATTCCATGTGACTGTTAGGCTGTCACGTGACATATCTCAAAGGTGTAGAGATGTCCATGTTCAGTACAATGACACAGATGGTCATCCTACTGTATCGCTGTGACGTCACGGATAATAATGTGGAAATTATGCGGTATATCGGCATCAGCAGATGTTTAACTTTAGTATCTACGATTTTACAATTTAAGCTCGAATAGCAGTGTAAACTGTAGCTTAGCGCGAACAATAGTATTTGATACAATTGTCAAATTAACAACAGCTGATAGTTTGACACATGCCCATGTAATGTAAAAGTAGGTGAACATTGTATTAATATTTATAATAATAATAATAATAACGCTTTATTTGTATACCGCTTAGGCCGTATAAGCGACCAAAGTCCAAAAAATGGAGTTGATACTGGCCAACAAAGCGGTGCAGATAAATTTACCTTAGTAGTCCCTTTTCTAATCAAAAATTCAAATTTATAAATTGTAGATTGATCTTAAAGTCCTGCGTCCATGACTACTGAATCACCAAAAATACTGTTCGCACATACAGGATAGGCTTGATGAAATAGATGGGTCTTGAGAGCCTTCTTGAAAACATCCAGTCGAGAGATGGAGCGTAGTGAGTAGGGAAGTGTATTCCAGATTTTAGGAGCAGTGTGAGAGAAAGCACCAGCTGTAGCCCTCAGCCGTGATAAAGGAGGGCGTTCCAGTAGGAAGAAGTCATGGTCCATTCTGACATGATGTTTACTAGTGTCCCTAATTTTGACCATTGTCCTTAGATATTCAGGAGCACAATCGTTTAGGCACTTGAAAACCAGTAACGCTATCTTGAATTTGATTCGCATTGCTACAGGTAAGAAGTGTAATTCAATCATATAGGGTGTGATGGGCTCCTGTCTCAACTTCCCATGAAGTCCGAATATGAATCTCACAGCAGTATTCTGCACTTTTTGAAGTTTCTGGAGAAGTCTTTCAGAAAGGGCACCATAAGTAGCATTTCCATTGTCCAGAATGGAATGAATTGAAGCGTGTACCATTTGGATTTTGAGCTCCTTACTCAGTTTGGAACCTATTCTGCCAAGATTTCGCTGATTTACATAGCAAACTCTGACAACGTTGTTGATCTGTGCCTCTAAATTGAGATGGTTGTCAAAAATAAATCCCAGATTCTTTGCTGACTTGGTAGGTTTAATGGAGCATATAATGCTGTCAAGATTGAATTCAACTTGTTTTGGAGCTTTGGAGTTTGTAGAGATCTCGATTATCTCACTTTTATTGTCGTTGAGTTTCAGGTAGTTCTCACTCATCCATGATTTGATGTGCTCGAAACATTCTTTCAATTTGCTCTTCATAGATTCAATGTCCATGTCGTTCTTAGGATCAAATGAGAAGTATATCTGAGTATCATCAGCATATAGATGGATTTGGAGACCATGCATACTTGCAATATCTTGTAGCTGTTTAGTGTAAAGGATGAAAAATATAGGACCAAGAATTGAGCCCTGAGGAACTCCAATCTCGAGGTCACAGAGAGAGGAATATTCACCCTTAACACCAACGATAAAGGATCGATTTGACAGGTAGCTTGCAACCCATTGAAGAATAATACCACTAAATCCATAGCTATGTTCGAGTCGTCTCAAAAGTCTTTTGTGATTGATGGTATCAAATGCAGCTGACAAGTCAAGAAGAAGAAGAACAGTATGACTCTTCTTGTCAACTTGGAGGAGTATATCATTATGTACCTTGAGCACTGCAGTTTCACAGCTCATGTTTTTCCGGTAACCTGATTGATTTGCTGCGAAAAGATTGTTCTTATTTAGGTACTCGGAAAACTGTGAGTGGGCACACTTTTCTATAACCTTGGAAATAAAACTGAGGTTACTCACAGGTCTATAGCTTTTCAAGTCGTCTGCATCTAGAGAGGCTTTCTTTAGGACTGGTCGTACTATAGCAGACTTCAGAGCATGTGGAAAATAGCCCTCTTGGAGGGATAGGTTAACTATGAGGGTGATATGAGGGAGCAATTCATCGAGGCAGTGCTTGAGGAGCCATGTTGGAAGAGGATCGAGTTCACACGACTTATTATTCATCGTCTTAGTAATCAGGGAAAGAACCTCTGATCGAGTAACTAATCTGAAAGCTGTAGCAGAGCATGGTAGAGAACTATGTGTATCATTAGGCATCTCTAACTCTTTTACACAAGGTTTGTCTTCAGATTGACTATCAGCACTGGACAGGTTTTCCTCTGAGATAGACCCATAAATCTTCTTTACTTTATCGTCAAAGTAGTTTTTGAGACTTTCTGCAACTGCTTGATGCGTGGGCCCAGAAGGGGACTTCTGAGAAAGATCTTTATCCAGAAGGTTATTTATAATTCTGTATGTAGCTTTTGGATCTCCTTTAGCATCTGTAAGTCGTTTCTCATAATAGCGATTCCGTTCTCTAGAGATGATTAAGGTAGTATCTACACAAGCTTCCCTGTAGATTTCTCTATAATCTTGAGCATCAGCCATACCTTTATGCTTCTTCCAGAGTCTTTCAGCAGCTCTGCGCTTTTTACGGGCATCATTGCAGTTTTCATTCCACCAGTCACTACGACCAGGTATACAATAGATGTTCTTAGCTGGTGCATGCTTATTAAGAACTGAGGATATAACAGAATCGTATTTGTCGACTGCGTCATCTAAACTAGTTAGCTGGGATGGAGATGGCATGTGGAGTACAATGTCAGCTTTGAAAGCATCAATATCAATTTTTCTAAACTCACGAACTGTTTTTTGTTCCTTACTTGGCTGCTTTGATGACACATCAATCTCGGGTGCACTAAACTTAACCAGGAAGTGATCTGACGTTGTGCCCGTGTCTTCCACAATTTCAAGCTCTGTGATGTTTAAGTTGTCAGCCGGTGATTCCAATGTTAGCACTAGGTCCAGTGTGCCGCCAGAGATGTGTGTTGGTGAGGAAACATGCTGCTTCAAGCCTTTTGAATGACAGAGTGCCATGAATTGTTTAGCCCAATAGTCTGGATCCTCTACATGAAAGTTGAAATCCCCTGCTAATATAGGAATACCAGATTTAGTTATCAAGGTATCCATGTAATCAGAAAACTGTTCAAGAAACAATTTCTTTCGGGTTTCTTGATATTTCTTATGAGAAGAAACTTGAGTTGATCGATAAAGGACACAAAATCTGATCAAGTGAGATTTTGCTCTGAAGACAGTTTCCAAAACCTCAAAGGAACTAAACTTCATACTGTTTCTTGTTAGGGAGACAACCTTTGGGTCATAGATGAAGGCAACACCGCCACCCCTCCCACGTCTTGGAGCACTAATAATATCATATTTGTGGTCTTTCACCTCAGCGATTTTGGCCTTATCATCAACTCTCAGCCAAGTCTCTGTCAGGAAGCATATATCCACGTTCTCTTCTCTCAGTAGCTCTAGTACAGATACCGTTTTGTTGCAAATGGATCTTGCATTAAAGGTTGCCATTTTCAGAGCATGGGGTGGACTGTGATGGTGTCCTGGTGTCACATCATGTTTTTTGAGTCATATTCTGTATTCATCATTAGCCTCTGTATCTCTCTGGCAATGATTGGACACTCCATTGATGCTGCATTGTGGGACTTGTGCTGTGCTTTATCACTGGGATTCTTCGAGTCTTTGCACCTGGCACAGCACTTTGCTTCACTTTTGGACTTGTTACTGCAATCTTTAGACAGGTGGTTTCCTGAGCAGCGGAAGCAAGTTGGGTCATCAACCTTGGTAGGACAGTTTGTAGAAGTGTGACCAATTCCTTGACAATGGTAACAAAAAACAACATGAACTCGATCGGACACAGGATGGCAGGTATTTCCAAAATAAAGAGCTCTTCCTTGGTCATTCATGATGCAAGATCGGATAGCAGGAGAGACTTTAAGTGCAAATGTGAAATACTTGCTATTTTCAGTAAAACGTGACATGTACACAACCTCCAATTTGTGACCAGCATCCACAAGCTTGCGTACTCCGTCATTTTTGGCCAAGATGGACGGTTTCAGTAGCGATCTGCACTTATCTCTTAGTTTATCATCATCGTCTGCTGTAAGTCTGCGGAAGGCATCGTCCCTATGGACGTTCTCTATTGTTAACTTTGGATACATCTTCTTTGCTTCACGCAAAGTATATCCCTTTGAAGAATCTTCATCAATCAACTGAGTAGCATTTTGCCTTGCCTCTGAATCAGGAAAACCAATAGCGATAGAGTTATTGGATTTGTTAACCTTTACAAAGTCCGTTTGTACTGATGACAATTTCTCACATACATTATTGCAAACGGACTCAGCGGACTCAGCTGTGACATCTTCAGGGGGAGATAATATAAGCACTGAACTCTTGGACTGGATCCTAGAACGAGGTGCCAATTGCTGCATCTGTGGAGGACTGCCCATGGTAGATGCCTGGAATACCTCCTGCTGTCTTTCCTGCGACTTGTTAGTAAATAGATCGGACATAAGGAATTTTTGAGAGTTAGAACTTCGGGGCCCTGATGGACCAAGCTTAGCATCAATAGCATCATGAACACTTTTAAGGATATCAACTTTGAAATCTTTCATTTCACTTCTGAACTGATCACTGTCCATACCACCCGACACAACCTGTTCAGAGTCTGCGTCATTACCCGTCTCGAAGGAGATTTTCTTGTTGTCGGTCAGATTACCTGTAGTTATGCAGTTGGGACAGAACCACCAGGTACAGGGGTTCTTCTCCATAGCTGCAAGGACGTCACTGGAGAGGGGAATTGTTAAACAGAGGTTGTGGTACTTGGATTTACATTTCATGCATTCCAAAAGCTGGTCACCCGGCTGAGCATTGCAGGATTTGCAAGTGCCACTTGAAGCAATATGACCTAATCCAGGGTCAAAATCTTGGGTTTTGGACCACGTGATTAGAAGCTTCCCTCGTGGAGTTCGCCCGTCAATCTTTAACTTTAAGCAATCAGTCATTGTAGTACTTGTATAGTACTTGTATAGTACTTGTATAGAGGTATAGTACCGTTAAAGGCACAGCACCAACAATGTGCAGTAGCAGGGGCAACTGGCAGTTAAAAATTGCCGATATAACAGAGATAAGGGAGCTCTGTTTTCAACACGTAACAAAACTGCAAAACTACATCGTTTATGTCACAACTATGTTAAGAATGTAAGTATAACAACTAACGGTATAACAAATCCTCGTGGGGATTAAGTCCTGGAAACTTTGTATCCTGCTAATTATAATTCTAAACTGATTCGATGTAATCAGAACAAGAATTGCGCCCGTTGTTTCGTTTTGGCGGACGCTAGATTTCCATTTCACATTTACTATAAATTTAAGTATAAGCTCCAATCAGCTCACTTCAATCTTCATGATAATAATATTGATAAAGTATGCATCAAATACGGGAAACACTTGAAATTCAGTTCAATTGCCGTAGAACTTAACTTGCAGTATCTTTAATTCAAGAAATTATCAGCAAAGGTAAACTATACTCGTGTACACATGAATTTACTATGCGTGCCACGTACAAATTGGGCGTATTACCTAATAGTAATTTTATACATTACATGCATCATATACATTAAAACACAGTAGCGCCGCGCATTTATAGATCACAGGCTATCTATACATCACATCTCCGCAAGCAATCCTCGCGCGCGCCCAACTTTTTCGTTGCATGGTAACGAACGGAAGGAAGGACACACGACATATTTAAACCCACCTATCTCGTTCTCCAAATCCACGTTTTTCTGCAAAAACCTCCATTCGTAACCTTTCACTATTGCCTTTTTTCAAAAGGGTGAAAAGGAAAAAATTCTGAGAATTTCAAATCAACTTGCTTCGATACTATTAATAGCCCTGGTAATGAGCTGTATTTAAAAAGAATGATGAATTTAATCGTGGTTTTAATGGTATTTCATTGATACCGTCTTATATAAAGAGATATTTTACAGTTTGAGGAAGTCTACGATATTATGTTATAGGATCTTTAACGTCGGCCATATTATTATTGAATAGGCCATGTAGATATTGACTAGGCCATGTAGATATTGACTAGACCATGTAGATATTTACTAGGCCATGTAGATATTGACTAGGCCATGTAGAATGTAGATATTGACTAGGCCATGAAGATATTGACTAGGCCATGTAGATATTGACTAGGCCATATTAATATTGACTAGGCCATATTAATATTGACTAGGCCATATATAATATATTGACTAGGCCATATTAATATTGACTAGGCCATATATATATATTGACTAGGCCATATTAATATTGACTAGGCCATATATATATTGACTAGGGCATATTAATATTGACTAGGCCATGTAGATATTGACTAGGCCATGTAGATATTGACTAGGCCATGTAGATATTGACTAGGCCATGTAGATATTGACTAGGCCATGTATATATTGACTAGGCCATGTAGATATTGACTAGGCCATGTAGATATTGACTAGGCCATATTAATATTGACTAGGCCATATATAATATATTGACTAGGCCATATTAATATTGACTAGGCCATGTAGATATTGACTAGGCCATGTAGATATTGACTAGGCCATGTAGATATTGACTAGGCCATGTAGATATTGACCATATTATAGATATTGACTAAACCACTGTTACATTAATTGCTCTATATTAGTATCTAGCCCACATAATGATTATCAAACTGTATTTACATCAGTCATGACACCTTAATCGCTATTACACTGAAAGATTCACTATTTCATGGGATTGTTGACATGGTTTGTCGAACTTTAAGATAAGCTAATTTTATTAATACCACATTGGTTCTCCAAGAGCATGGTACCACGTCTGTAAAGTTTTGATGTGACCCCAGAAAATCAGTTTGTCTATTAATTAGCGAACATTATACGACTCGTGCATGTAATAACAACACTAGAATCATGAGAAGCACTATTATAATTGTGCTGTCACCGTAAAGTGCAACTTTGGCACAGATATCTGTATACCTACAGTGCCAAAATTGCACTTTAGGGTGACAGCACTATTATACAAACTTTGTAGCTCAGATCTCAAGGTTAAAGGGCAGCCTTCGCCCTTCATTCACCAAATCATGGGAGAATGGTACAAGCTCTCATTCTAGAGCTTTGAAATTAACCATGGCCGTAATACAAAGAAAAAAGGAAATTGGCACCTGGACAGATAGCTTGATAAGGATTCACCTATATTCTTCCAGCATTACCTAGCAGACACCCTGCTTACCACAATGCCCTGTACGCTACTTTATAATGAAGTAGAATAACCGAAATAAAATATGGTTAAGAGTCATGTACGTGTCATTAAACCGTACTATCAGTATTCTACGGTGCAGCTGACGCACTCTGTAGTGACATATCTCGACTGTCTCTTGAGTATGCTTTTAATGATATCTCTAGTAAATAGTGTGATAATAACTGCACTACTGTAGATATGATAATAAGCTTCGGTAACATTTAACTGAAGCTTCTAACTTAAATTTGAGCTTTAAGAGTTTTGTGATCAAAATATCTTAAGTTATTTATGAGTATTTATGATTTAAATGGTTTATCATCTGAAAGTTCATTTTAATATTTAACGTTGATTTTCGCTAAATATCCCGTTAACCACGAACCTTCGCCTCTCAACGGTGACAAATTGGTTGTTTGAAGAACAATATCCCTATAACATTCGGTTATTAGGGCGCAATTCCTGCATTTTCCTCAGAATCCAGAATATAATCACACCATTTGGAGGATAATATTGACATAGATTATTCCCGAGGCCCTTCTTCTGTCATTTATTACAGTATTGACATATCGATATATTTTGTAAAGATATTGATCGCATTGCAGTGGCATTCTAAAAATAGCTCAGCGGCGCTATCACGCTCCGTGTTGCAACTGCTCAACTGCAATTTCATTTATTGTACCAACTCCTTGATTAAACGTTTTAAGATCAATCAAATCAATCACATATTGCCTTTAATGTAGTGCTGATGATGTCGCAAGTGTTAATATTAAGAATTAAGTTGTAGTCAAAACCACGTGCTAAACTTTACCCAAAACACGTGCTTTGCCCTCAAGTACCTATTGCGTGTTGAATTATCGTGAACGTTAAATCATGTTTAATCACGTCACGCTTTTTGGATTATCTTAAATTAATCTAACACTATATTCAATGTGCATGTTAATATGTAACTTTACACCAACTCTAATCCTCATTACTTCAGCAACCTGCCCGCCAAGAATCCGGAAGAGGAACAAGCTCAGAGGAAAGCGTACGAGGAAATGGTAGCTTGTGCTAAACGCAAAGGTGGGATCATCATGTCTGATATACTATTGTGCAGAGCTGATAGATCTGGTTAACTAGATAATCGGTTTGAGTGTAGGAAATGTGCCACCTAGATATATCTTAGTCCAATGATAACTGTGGGGGGGGGGCATCACTACTGGTGCAGACTGATGCGCTATTAGCACTTTTAGCACTATTAGCACTACTGGTGCAGACTGCAGTGTGCTATTAGCGCTACCAGTGCAGACTGCAATGATGACTTACCAAAAGTCACACGCTGTCACTGTTTTACAATCACGAGCTTTATTAGAAAATCAGCACAACCACTACTTGTTCACTTTGCACTACTCCACCTGTCAAGAAAATTGAGAAGAAAGTCGAGAAACTGCTTCAAGTTTTATAATATAAGAGCCATCAACTACTTTAGTAGCTCACCTCCCTGCACCACCCCATCATTCCCTGCAACTCTCTTTTTTAATTTAATGTGCATTCCTTGACAGTGAACCCTCCTTGAACAACCACCAGTCTTGTCACTACTGTCTCTAAATACCTTTACTTTGATCAGCAACTGTAAACTACCTTAATACCAGTGTATTTAGATACACAGTCATAATTACACTACTGCTAGTACAGAATGATGATTACAGAGAAACGGATTACACACATATACACCATGTGCCTACTCGTCTGTGCAAATCATCTTGACACACAACCCAGCAGCAGCAATAATATGTTGTAATCCCAAATATGTTGTAATCCCAAATATGTGTGTGTACTGTATTATTGTGATTATTGTGTTACACAGGTAAGCAGGTATGATAGTTATGATAAGGTCATCTTCAGGACCTGCAATCCCGTGCTTATAAACTACGTGTTGGATTGTAGGAGCAACATTCCACTTCCTACACTGCAGGTTTAAGGGCGCGTCATAGTCTAACTAGATATTAATTATTAGGGGTATAACTGTCTTACTGTGACCTGTGTTCTCCATAAAGTAAAGCAAAGTAAAGTAAAATGTATGACATCACATCATCACACATGTCTACAAAATATCATCGCACTAGGCACTAATGCACTATAGGCAAATAAGTAATAAATTAACTTACTTTACCTGGTAAGATACATGTATCTTGTTTGAGCTAGTGCCTGGAAATACACCCTGGAAATACACTACACATTGTATTATCTGGGTTGATTGTTGTTTTTTAATCTAGGAAGTAGATTTATAGTATTTATAAGTATAACTTTCAGCTACCCACGTACGATTATGTACCCCAAATTTAGTAGTTTATCCCTAGATGTCGTCCCCAAGTCACCCGGCCCAAACTTACATACATTTTAATAGTAGAATATTATGCCGACCAACTCAAAGTATCGAACCTGCATTATTGCTTGTTGTATATTTATATGTGGTTACTTACCTGCATGTTGAAGAGCCATAATGCATTAATGCTGTAATGCAACGAACACGAAAATCCCCTACAATTGTTGTAGACGTAGTACACATTCCCGTCTACAATCTAACATGATGTATGTATACAGTGATACAGCATTACAGCTACATATTATCCTATACAATGAATAATTCAACAGTACCACATATATAATGAATAATCACTGAACTTACACACAATCTGTAATTTACTCCTGCGCATAATTTAGTCCTTATCTGTGAGCACTGAGATAATCTGCATACAATTACCAATCTGTCTGCTGGGACTTCCGGTCTTACGCTAAATTTAACTTAGTTGTAAAAGTAAATGTTCCTGATGTTGTATCAGTATCTGATATTACAGTGTAATAATAACAGTGAAAATGTGCTGTTGGAATGTCATGAGATACAGCATTGGCAGTGAGGAGTGTTGTTAATGAATCAAGAGGCTTACACGTTGGCAGCCTACAACATATTATATAATAATGAGTTGTGCAATCAATTTAACACTAATCGTTCCTAAACGGCTTTCTTGCTGGTAAATCACACTCTGTACCTTCAACCTTTACTTGGTGCTCATTTCCATGTTATTATCAGGTTGAATAGTTGAGGTCTTTTCGCAACTTCATCTTTCTTTAGTTAAAGTGCTTGGCTTTGATCCGCTGATAGGGAGGTCTACATAAACCTGAGTTTGGAACACGCGAAAAAGTTTACGGTCAACTTAAAATGACGCCGCTATTCGTCTTTGTGTACGGCGCGCACGTGCGTACGTGCGGTCGCGTGTGCACGATTACGATATATTAATTTGATTCTGAGGAACTAAGTTTTCGTTGTCATATGCACGATAATTCGAGAGTGAGTATTTCACGTTAATTGTATGTTTATCCGAATAAATATGAACAAAAGACCACTGCTATGCTTGCAGGGGACCGTCAATAGTTCGCCGAAATGATACTATCTTTTCTCACAGTTTGAAAACACATAACGGCGAGAACGATTGTGATCCCAAACTAAATTAACAGTTGATCTAATTTCAGAGGTTGCAGAACTAAAGAAGAAACAAAGAGCTGCAGAGGAACGTAAGAAATACGAAGAATCCGTCGCATCGTGCACTAATGTATGGCTGAAGGAGATCTTACCCGAGTGGCATCTTGTAAACCACACTAAACGTGTCCACAACCTCTGGTGGCGAGGCCTGCCTCCCAAAGTTAGGGGCACTATTTGGAAACTAGCCGTCGGGAACGAACTCCAACTCACTAAAAGTCTGTATTACATCATGGTCGACAGAGCACAGGACACATTAAAGTGTTGTAAAGATAGTACTCGTATCCAAGATGAAACAATGGAAAACGTCAGAGATATCAGACTTGACGTGTTGCGAACATTTCCAAGTCTTTGTATATTTCAAGAGAATGGCCCATACCATGAACAGTTGCTCAATGTACTGGGCGCGTACGCGAGTTATCGACCTGACGTGGGGTATGTTCAGGGGATGTCATTCCTTACAGCGGTATTGCTGCTGAACATGGACCCTGCTGACGCTTTTATTTTACTTAGTAACCTCCTCCATCAGCCTTGTCAGCGAGCCTTCTTCCGTATGGATGCTGATATGGTAAGTTAATGTTGTGTTAAAGTTAATTTGGTTGACCTTCCCACCAGTATGTTGTGAACGAGCTATCAGTCAAATTGGATAGGTAGGAAATTGTAGATACTTTCCTGGCACTTATTCATGATTATAACAATTTAACACACTCCTCACTTTCAGATGTTCGTTTATTTTGATGTGTTTAATCTGTTCTTCGAGGAAGCTCTGCCTCCCCTCTTCAATTTCTTCACCCACCTCCAACTTACTCCCGACCTTTATCTTATCGGATGGTAGGTTTATTAAAAAACAAATTCTAACCCCAATTTATGGTTTCTCTTGGATGTGTGAGAAATGGATATATCATAGATTTCATCCCATTAAATATTTGTTGTTTAATTTTGTTATTAGATATTTCCACTCGTGATTCCTCTACCAGGGTTTTCACACTGTTCAGTAAATCCTTGCCTCTTGATGTTGTTTCTCGTATATGGGATGTCTACTTCAGAGACGGCGATTCCTTCCTCTTCGCTGCTGCATTAGGTAATCAGACTAAGAGTTTAAATAGTTAATCATTTGGATCTGACCATGTGATCGTTAAACGTTTTGAGGTCACTCGATTTGATAACTGTTTATTTATGGTCTTTAAACTTGATTGGGAACATATCATAAACTTACATCACCCGCAGGTATCTTACGGATGTACATGCCGCAACTACTCCATATGGAATTTGAAGTAATACTACAGTTCCTACGCAAATTACCAGGTTAGTGCTCTGCCTCAAGAATTGACTCCAATTTTTGTGGTAACCTTGTAACCGAGTGTTTATGATTAATCATCTTGTCTGAAGACTGAAATATTGTGTTAATGGTATTAAGATGAGTTTTCTTTTTCGAAATTGTCGCTAAAAAGGGGTAACTTAGCGGAACCGTTCTGTAATGCTCTCACCCTTACCCCGCTATAATTACAGAGGATATGAACGCAGACGTCCTGTTCGAGCACATCAAAGCTGTGGGACTGACACCTCGCAAGTTCCAACATACCATGGTTGAGCTTGTAGATATGAACAATGTGGAGAGGAGAAAGAAGAACGCGGCTATTCCCGCCACGAACTGAACTTTAGGTATGAGCCGCTACAAGGCGAGCTGTTCAACATGAGAAGTTTGAGTCTAGGATGATTAGTTTGATATGAAGATAGAAGAAAATATGTTCTCTCCACGCTCAAATCCGTTGATTCTGTGTTTGTGGGCAGCCATTTTCTGGTAGTTTACAAGAATATTGCCAGCCATTGGGACCGGATTTGTTGATGACCGTTTCACCCTTTTGTAAATATTAAAATATAGATTATGCCGACCCGCATTATAATACACAGTTTCAACTCTCAAGATCTTAAAACCGCTCATACTACACTGTAATATGGTTCGGTTATTATTAGATTTATCCACACTTCTTGCAACAACTGAGTGACTTGATCTTTCTTTATGTTTTACGTATCGGCCATCATTGTTCTGTGTTTAAAACCCATACCATTAAAAAAACCATATATTATCAACTCTTGTTAAATAAATAAAGTATAAGATTGATTCAGAGAATTATGTTTTGTGAAATGACAGAAAACTTTTATGGGTACGGTTTGATATTTGCATGAAACGATCCAATAAATGTTTGAATTTCTAATTAGAATCCAGATTTAGGGAGGGTTTCCATTTTATGTCAGCACCTTAGGTAGGAGCGAGGGAGGGTGGTTTCGACGCGAATGTTCTTTTCGCACGATAGCCATAGTAAAATAGGAGGGAAAGGGAGGGTGTGAAAATGGCCAAATATTGCTGACCTAAAATGTGAAACGTCTCTTAGTGTTTTGGTAACATTTTTCAAATTTGCATCAGCTATTCAATATTCATAAGTTATAATCATCAATTTGAAATCATTACATTGAAGCCACGTATTACGACTGTTATGAGAATAGTCGTTTCCAGAATATTTTAAAACTTTGATTGTGATTAATGTTAAATATATTTCGACAGACTTAGCTCAATACTTTAGGTTTTAATGATATGGGCTTGACTTCTGCTAAAAACGTAAACAGCATTAGGTTTGACACGTGACAGCAATTTGACCAGCCAGCCTAAACAGCTGTAATATTTGAGTTGATGTAACGGGTCAAAGCTATTGTGCTTCGCCTACCCAGCAGTAGTCCAGTTCATTATAGTTGCAATGGTTTATGCATTATGCGTACATTATTAATTGTTCATGTGTTGTAGAATTCGTTCATTTTAAACTAAAAGTCAGATTTAACAGCCCTATAATCTCGATATGATTATGTAAATATGATTACACTGTTACTAATTTTATTTATTTTTGTATACAACCAAAGATATCTGTTTACTTTTGTTTTGAACAGATGAGAATTTGCTCCAATGTCCCACCACCAAATTCAGAAGCTCAGAATTAAAGCCTCAACACGACATCATGATCCATGATATTGACAAGTTATGAATACTTAATCCTACTTTCTGATTACAAGATTACGTAGCCTCGACGTGTGCTACTGCGGATTTAAACTGTTTGAAAAATACACTCAATACATATTATCCTCGAGAGGTGTCTAGTCGTTGTTTACTGATCACTGATGGAAGGTATAGTTTTAAAAGATAATTTGTACACCATGAGCTCACAATGACGTCAATGACAATATTCAACTATACAATAATTTCAGCAATCTATAAGAGTATATGACAACGTTTACTCGGATTGATACATGCTTTCTTATACTCATACTAAATAATATATGCATCATATTCTCAGCGGATAGGTACTGGCTAGGAAAAGCAATTAGTCAGATCAACAGCTCGCCAAGACACCAAAGTCTTAGCGGGGGCAAAACAATCTCGAAGATTGCTTCACACATCGGCTAGGTATCAGTTGACATCATCGTTAGTTGGTACATCCAGTTAGAAGAATGTGTCTCAGAGAGCTACAGTTTCGTACATCGCATGGTTGTATCGGAGCTGCACGTTTTTTATACCGTGCTTTAAAACACTATTCCCATGGGAAAGTGAGGCCCACATTGTACATGGTTATGAAGGTGCTTCTACTTCTAGAACTAGAAGCAAAGTTTTATAGTTTCACAAGATTTCATTAAGAAGCATTTATACTAATATACTAATAGTTACACTTAATCTCTGCAACTGATAGTAAATGTAATGCATAATTTCGATCGCGTTGTACGAAATCTTATTCTAAATTTAACTCAAATCGTTCGATGAAAATATGTAAAAGATTCCGTGAAATAACTATAAGCGAAGCGCGGTTACAAGATCATGATATGTATGAGTAAGACTAAGCACTAAGCACTAAGCAAGGTTATTGTTTGTTATTATAAACATTATAAACAAGTGCTTGATCAGACGGCTCAGTTAGCCAATCTCAACAGATTTGGGTTTTTATCCAAGTTCGTTATAATATTTCGTTATAAAGTTATGTATATAAAGTTTCGTTATAATATTCGGATTCCTAATATGGCAAAAAATTACAATTTATGTAAATTTAGATTGTGTAAATTTCTATTGTACGCAGTAGTAAGTATGCACGATATTATTCACATGATGAAAGCACACTAAACCGAATTTTTTAAATTCCAATACGGCGCCGTGACACTGACATTTTGATTGTTTGCTCTGCCCTTGAGTTTGAATGGTGGTTTTTAATAATTAATTTTACGAACTTGCCAGAGCTTTGCCGCTTTATCCTTTCAATTATAATATTCTATTTCTACGAATTTAGTTGAACGTGAGGTTTTTAAGATGGGATGGTCACGTTATATCAACCGTATGCATATTGCACATGGTAATACGACTCCTGTCCGACAGCGACTCCTGTGACCTGTCCGACATGAGCACTATTTTCTTGTGTTTGAAGTGATATCTCAAATTTGGCACATACAAATTCACCCAAACTTGCACAAATTATTTGTCTTAAACTATACTATCTTACTATCTAGAAAGTTTCAAGAAAATCGTATCGTTGGATCTCCAGATATATGCCTTGGTACCACTGCAAACCACCGAATTGGAGATATTTTTTGTGTTTAAGGTGATATCTCAAATTTGGCACATAGAAACTCGCTCAAACTTACACAGATTATTCGTCATGTAACCACCATACTTTATGGAAAGTTTCAAGAAAATTGAATGGTAGGATCCGAAATAAACTATTGTCCGAATAACCTATTTTCTGAGTCGGACAGGAGTCGCTGTCGGACAGGAGTCGCCCAATCATTGCACATTGACATCCGTTAAAATGTACCGGCCGAATTATTGGTCAAATCGGGTGTAACCTTTGTATGTATACTGTTGGTTTGAAGGTTATTCAATGTCAAACTTAGTACACTTGACATGAACAAATCACTACATCTTATTGAATTTAATGGCAAAGTTTTTCTATTTAAATTGATTTAAACATAGTAAAGCATAAAGAGGACACTAGATTCGACCGATTGTTTTACCGATCATTATAAATACCGGTGCACACAATGACATACGAGTAACCATAAGTTGCCACGAAAAGCTGCAGTCCGTTTTCAGTTTTACTTTTACACGGATCACATGAGACAATCACAACTTACATTTTAATAAAACTGATGTCTAATACATAATAGGCTAAAAATACCACAGTTTTAACCTAGCATGCACATGCGATCCGACAGATTTGACTGCCAAACCGACCAATAAACCACTTTCAGTTTTAACACTTTCAACACTATTAATATTATATAACAAATATTTTGAGAATATGAGTTTGACGTAGAAATGTCGATACGTGATTTATCTATTTACCTTCATTAGAACATTGTCATCACTGACTCTGAGTCTCTGTCTAACCAGGAACAAATCTTGAAAGAATCGTCAAATGAGACTCAATAACACTACACGACTGAATCACTCTTTCAGGCCGATATTAGACATGATACATAGTCGTATTATATAACATATAAGAGAAATTATTCCTACAGTACAAAACTATGAATTAGAAAAACGAATGATCATGCAAAGCTGACGTTTAAAAATGGAAGTCAGGTTTTGTAAAAATGAAATTTCCATTGTGCCACGTGTATAGAACTATTAATGATAGTGATTAATCGTAAATTCTAACTGAACATCAGGAAATATTGTTAATGCTGAGTCAGTGAGTGGGTAGTACGGGGACAAGCACATCGTATGATACAAAACTATTTCTGTCACGTGACATTTATCTGTATTCTGATTGGCTCGCCACACCCAATCAGCTATATTGATATTAACGATTAAAGTGAACAATGTTGCATTGTAAATTGTAATTGTTATTATTAGATTGTAAGTTTTAAGTTTATTCGGAAAGTTTAAGCACACAGTTTTTGTCAAAATCTGTGCTCACATTTTAATTTACTCTCTACTTCTTGTTACCAGTCTTACTCGTGTTACTACACTAGCAATCGTTAGCAGAATCAATATACAGCTCAGATCAATCTTGTCAGAACTGAGAAACATGTCATTCGATGAGATCTGTCACAAACACCTATACCTCGGTAAGCTTTCTAATCAAATAACATTAAACTTAAATAATTGATTGGGTCTTCTACATTCTAGAACTATCTCAACTAGATGAGATCACATTTTTGGGCATTTTCTTATCGTCTATAAAACCATCTCAACTATTTGAAATTAAAAATTATAAAATATTTTTCCAAAATCCATCCTGCCTCACAATCGAGACCAAACCCATTAGTTTAATTTATTTCTAGAGGTCATTGCCATCATTCGTCGTAACACTATTTAGCCATAATTATATTCACAATAGGAATGATTTTGAATGATCTAGCTGCTAGCACAAAATAAATGCTAAGATGTTGACAAAAATCATGTTCTGTTGTTGTAAAATAACATATTATATTGCTCTATATATATATCCTATATAATAATAATATTATTGTTAAAGATGATCTTATTATTTATTAAATAAGGACCATCGCAAAGAAAATCGCACACAGCGACCATCTATTCCTTTCTAAAACTTTAAGCACTATCCTGGTGCAGGTAACTACGGCTCTATAAAGAAGGAGCCCTGCAAAACGTTCGGAATTAGTCACGTGGTCAACTGTACACGTGACCTGCCTCCTCCAAACGTCAAGACTGTTCAGTTCCTCAGGTAGTAATCAGATTGAGATAAATTGTTTTTAATTTGTGGCAAACTGCCTGCAATTGTGTGTAATATCATGTTACAAATGACCATTTAGTGAGTTTATATTAGTAAATAGTACATTACATGATATAATGCTTGATGTGGACTAAAATGGCCAAATAATAATTTCTTCACGGACGTGATGATTTCCTCACGTTTTCGCTCCACTATCTGCACCCGTCATTTCATTTTCAGGGTACCAATTGACGACAGCCCGAATGACAAAATTGGGAAGCACTTTGAGAAAATGACGAGGAAAATATTTGACATTATTAAGACAGGAGGAAAGGTTTTGGTGACATGCAGAGCAGGTGATTAGAATATCAGACATATTCTGATGACAGACTGACTGTGATTATACAGCACATATTTTGTTACATATTATGTTGTTGCAGTAGTTCAATGCCTGAATCTTTGTGTAGATAAAGAATTTAATGTTTCAACTCTATTATTTCAACTCTATTATATGCTATTTCTGTTCTCTGTCGTCACTGTTATAGACGTAAGTTGTGTACAAGAGGCTCAAGTTCGTTGAGACACATAACACTGTGACAGCCGTTAACCAATCAGCTCTTAGGATCAACAGGTCAAATCGCAGGATTGATGTCACATCATGCCAAAACTAACTGACGCCACTTCCCTACCAGTGGTGCAGGATCAAATTATTTGTTTAAATAATATTTTTTCAGGTATCAGCCGATCCACTACAATGGTTATAGCATTCCTGATGAGGTACCACAACATGTCGCTAACAGACGCCCACAGACTCGTTAGAACACAGCGACCCAAGGTAAACCCTTGTAACAATACCAGCACTAGTTTTAAGCTCAATAATATTTACTACCACTGATAGCACGATCCCTGCTTCGGAAGTCTAGCCTGTATGTTTACGTCATGTAACATACATTTTTGAAACACCCTGTATTCATCCTTTCCTGTAACATTTACACCGTGTCGTTGACGGTGCATTGTTTACTAGTACAAAACTTTACAGGTTCGGCCGAACGATGGTTTCTGGAAACAACTGGTTGAGTACGAGAGAACGTTGTTCAACAATTCAACAGTACATTTCATCAGAACCAAGGCTGGGGTTATACCCAGCGTTTATCTTGTGGATACAGCCGTACAGATGGCTACTGAAAAACAAGAAGCTACTTGAACAATGTGATACTACCTGAACAACTTTGTCAAATCTTCTTTAACAACACTCTTCAACAACATTATCTAACAATGTTTTCTAAACGTTAACGGTATTAAGAATGAAAATGTAAAATCATCTGGCTGGCTAGGTGACGCTACAATTATTCTACAAAACGGAACATGCACATCCGATGACAAATTGCTGACTTATTTAGCGAGGTTTACGGGCTAGTTAATGGCTTTGTAAACTTAAAATGTATTTAAAGTTAATGTACAAAAGCAAATTTTTGTGTATTCTGATTCAGTTCTTGCGTCAAATGTAAACAATCAGTTTTAGAAAGTTTGGCTTTAGAGGATTTAAAAAATAATTCAAAAATATAACTTTAGTTAAAATCAGATCATGATAGAAACCCAAATATCGAGAATTAAAGTCCGTACTGGCAAGGTAACAGTACAAGTGGCGCTGCGAAAAACTGTCCCTCGTGTCTATCATCACCAAGCTCAGGCGGAATAATAAGGTCAAATCTTCTAAGTGGTCAGGGCGGGGAGTTGGAGATTGATTTGTTGCTGTTTTAGGATACTCAGAGCCGCTTCCGTATTCCCTGTAAAAATTAATTAATCTAGAAAGAGGCCAAAAACTTAAAAGTTCTTCAAAGCGGCATATGAACTGCTCTGAGAGCTCTGTACAACCATTAGAAAAGTAGCTTATCTTACCCTGTCGGAGCTCGATGTAAACAAGTAACATGGTCGCTTGGGCGGGAATCTCGCCATCATTCAGGGTGGAGAGATGCTGCGCCAGGATCCGTTTCGCTCGGTTAAGATCTCGCTTCATACAGTACAACGCTACGCTGTTCAGAATGATTATGTTGTGGACGTCTTGGACCAAGGTTTCTTGAGTTGCTGGCACCTTGCCCGGTATAGGACTACTACCTGTGCTACTTGCGTCATCTTCATTGGCTGCAACACAGACAAGTCAGAAATTCATAACATGTGGGGGCTACAAATTAATCTAGAACAAAATTTAAGTTGTAATAACAGCACATAAAATAATAATTGTGGTCCTACTCACTCTTAGTTTGACAATTGGCGGAGTTGATGATAGCCCCAACAAACTCTGGTGCTAAACAGTTTGTTGCCTCGTTACTACGATTCAGTAAAATGAGCGCTTCTGCAGCGTACACACTTCCCAACAACCTGTAATTAAGAGAGTTTTCAGCTAGTACACAAATAAACTCAGTGCATCCTATCATTTAATGATCATTTATCATAACATGATAATGAATATATTATGGATAACATCCCTCCAAATGACGCCAAGCAACTGCAATAATTCATCTCAACACATACAATCTCCAACAATACTAACCTCAAATTAACAGGAGCAGCTGTAAGACTGAACAATTCCTGGGCTGGTTTCAGGGCCTGTAGAGGGTCTCCCAGTCCTAACCAAACATATGCAAGGTTACAGAGAATGGAGGCTCGCAGCTTCGAAACGTCCTTTAAAGGGGCAGCTGGGAGCGCACTCACATTCACCGGGCCTCTGAGGAGAAAATTAGAGAATGTCATAAAATATTAGAAAATATTGCTTTTGATTTTGGCCTTTGATGATATTGATTGAATTTTCGGGTTTATTGATTAGCATCGAAAGTGTTAAAATAAATCAATGTTTAAAATAAATCTAACAATAATTATCTGATTTCCAGATTTATAACTAAGAACAAACCCGCTGTTAGAAGGCGGAAGGAGCTCCAGGGCATTGTTGAGACAAAGTGCAGCGTAGGTGAGGGAGGGTGTAGGTTCCTCGCTCAACAGTCCTGCGCTGAAGAGTTGTACTTTTTATTGATAACTGCTTTAATTGTTATTTCCTTCTCTTAAGGTTAGAATGAAGATCACATTGGGAATTACGTATTTCAAAACCATAAAAGTGATCTGATTTATAAGTCCTGTGATCCACTAGTTTAAATAACTGACATAATGATACACAATACTTAAGTACACATTATGATCCTTTTATGGACTAAAATTATCATGAAATCAAATTACCAGTTAAAGAGTTAAGTTATTAATATATTGTGATTTCACATCGAACCTCTATTACGACACCTGGCCTGATAATCTGCGGAATACTCCCACAGGACGCAAGCCTACCAGCTCCTCTGTAAGAGCGTCAGGTCACTCATATTACTCCCAACTCAAAAGTCGAAATACGAACTCAAAGTAAGATTACGTGATTGCATTTTGCTATATATATCACTTCAGCCTATGCTGTAACCGCCTTCAATTCCCACAGCTTCTCTCGATCGTATTTTACAACTTGTATTTTTTCTTTGTGCACCAGACTTATGGCATAGGAAGACATGATGAACTACGAATTCGATGCTAAATTAAGTGCAGCTCTGAATGTTTTGGTGCCTGTATTGAGTGCCCTAGTCCTCCTGCTAAGCCTCCTTAACACGTACATTATCGGGAGGCAAAATATCAGCCAGAAGCCTTCACTCCGAATCTACCTCAACTTGCTGACGATTGACTTTGTCACAGTTCTAGGAGGACTATGTCTGATAATACACCTGAAGTACGAGTGGAGCCTGGCGTCGGCGCTGTTTCGAACCTCAAACTGGATGACATTCTACAACAGCCTGTTTCTATTCTTCTCCCTGGCTGTGGTTCGTATTCTCATTGCGAAAGGTAAAATTCAAACAAATGGGACTAGAGTAGCAGTGATTATGATAGCAGGATCTTGGATCACCACCATCTTCATCGTCACGGTACATCACATGGCAAGTTTTCCGGACTACGAAAAGTACCCAATCCCCTCTGCAATCCAATCCATCCTCATCCTCCTAATAGGAATCTCCACTTTGGTAATGAACTTCTACATGATAATCCTAACGCTACGTACGAGCACCCTCCACCCTTCCCGAGCCTCTGCTAACATCACGGCAATCCTCCTCTTCTCAAACTGCTTCCTCTGCATCCTCTTCCCCCTCATAGTTAACGGTTACTTCCTCAAGTTGTACTTCTCAGGAGAAACCTGTCCAGATCCTGATGCTATCCTGAGTTGGTTTAACTTCTTCGTGTGTACCAGGGAAGGGAGACACTACCTTGAGCTTGTATTTCTCTTGGTGCAGTCGGTGGGGAACAATGTTATAATGCTGCTCCAAAAAAACAGTAGAGATGAACTGAGGGTCTTGTGGCAAAGTTCAAGATGTCCTATATTTGGGACGAACGAAGATTACATATAAAACTGCCCGTATTATTTGAGAACTTGATTTTTGTTATTCATAATTAATTTGAATATACTGAAGGATAAAAGAAGAAGTTAGTAAAATGAGATCTTCGTGATTTACAGATCCTTGACCAACCTGCATTTCTTGGGATGATTTTGGAAGTTAGTATTGAGAATGGTTTTTCTGTAAATTCCACTTCCCACAATTGCTTTGACTGTGCTACTCTTACAGTTTTGAATTTGTTCGTTTTCTTGAGATTGCTTTACCACGCCAATAGCACACTCAGCTATCCGTAGCCAAAGTCTTGGATTCCGAGAGTAAACAGTTGCGGCTTGAGATAGACAGTTGAATGCAGCTTTCGGTTGTCCTGAATTAGTTATCACAATTAAAAAAGGAACCGAAATACAAACCACTGGTTCTAAATTAGCCTAATACTTACGACATCGGCTGTAGGACTATTGAGCGGAGGACTGTTGAGCGTAGGACTGTAGGTCGGTGAAGGTCGGAAGTAGGACTGTAGAGCGGTGTCAAATCGCCAGGGTAGGACTCTAGAATGTCATGACCATAATCAATAACGAGTTACAATGTATAACTTAGCTTCGTTGAATCTTCAAATTTTCAACCGCTATAGAGTCCTCATGTTATAGGAGGGTACCGCTCTACCGTCCTCATGTTATGGGATCTAGAAGGGAGGGCCGCTCTACAGTCCTTCTTCCGACCTTCACCGGCCTACAGTCCACCGCTCAACAGTCCACCGCTCAATAGTCCTGCTCCCGACTCTATCTACTGAAGCAGTTAGAGACTCCGACATCGATGATCAATTGTAGACTACGTGCTGATGTGAAGTTCTAGATCATTAATATGAGATCACCTGCGTGAAGAAGCACGATCCCGTAGTTGTAGAGTATTTGATAGTGATGATTGATGCTATACATCGTACTGTTACAACCTGAAACACAAAATATTGTTGATTGGGACTCGCAACCAAAACTCAAAATTATATTTCGGTTGTCGCATTGTTATCACGACATCCAGAAGGCAGGAACAAAGGCGTAACTTGTGATACAATTAGCTAATTCGATATAGCACATTTCTGATTTCTGACCGTCTTAGCTGTACGTAAGTGCATGTTGCTACAAAATGGCTGAGCGCGGCTCTTATGTTATGTCGCGTCGTGCGTGGCAGGCTAGGCGCGCGCGCTGACGCCGCGCAATAATCATGCTGACTAACAGAAAATTTTCTAACGCGTGTTCCTTGAAATAATGTCCCGAACGCACCAGTAATGTTATAGACAAGAATTTTAAGGAAATGTCGGCCCAACTTCAGATTGAAAATGGTTCAAAAGTCAGTTCCTTTCATTCGAGTTAGTACCTAATCTGGCTTCATGGTACACCGTAATTGGTTGCAGTGTGATGAGATTTTGCTGAAAAACAATTTTATTATTTTACGGCAACAAAATGTTGTGCAGATAAATGTTCATAGTCCAGGCGAGAAATGCACCTCCTCGTACGCACAGTAGATGTTCTAGTCAGGAATTGTAAGAGAATGCCACACTATTTCAGAATTCAGATGCTATAATATACCAGTAAGTTCCTTTTATTCAACGAATAAGAAGTTTAGTGACCCAATATGTCACATGGTATTACATTTGTACACGAAGATATGTCACACGGTATACGAAGAAATCAGGAATTGGAAAAATATGTGTTGTTACTTTTTCAAATGATAATTTTGATTAACAGTTTACCTTAAGATGCTGGTGCATTGACATTGATACATCGTAGTTAGTTTTAGACTTTAGTTTGGTAAAAGTTTGCCGATGAACAATTTTCCAGGTAACAAACTTTGTGCAGTTTAATTTTTAGTCCAGGTGAGGACAGTTCACCACCATCCACCATGGATCAAATTAGTGTAATTAGATTTCTACAGTAGGAACACACACACCTACTCGTGCGATATGCAGAAATGATATTTAAATGATATTTCAAAGTGTGGCATTCTTACAATTAAGTGTGGCTTTCTTACAATTTTATTAATTTTGCACCTCCTCCGCCGCAGTCACATGTCTACTCTCTCATTTTCATTCAGAAGAAAGCGCCAATGATGACATGGCGCCGGTCTAGCCAAAACAGCAACCTGACTAGTGAATTTAACAAAAAGAAGAGTCGGCAATTAAGTGGTGACTAGTTGAACGAGAGAGCAGGAAACAGCATGACGATGGAATTTTTTAGAGGATTAATTTAACTCCTAATTAATTTGACTCCTCTTTAAATAAAATTATTAAATGTGTTCTTTGATCTGCAAGATTTGAATGCATAATTTTAAAAATTCGAATACTTTTAATTGCGTCTATTGTCAGTCAGACGAATCAGGACAATTTCGAAACATAATTTCTAATTTGCCGCTGTAAATGCGATCATACTTTCACCGGCGGATATTTAGAAAGACAGATAGGTTGGAACTTATGTAATGTTATACGTACACCGACACTGGTTGTGGCAGGTCATTTTCTCGCCATTAAGCGAATCTCCTTTTTTTACAAATTACACCGATATCTAGTACGTATTTTATAACCATCACAAGTACTTGGCTGTCTACACTAAGGACAGGGAGGCAGTTTGTTTTGACACGTGACATAAACTTCCGTTTTATATAGATCCCGGCTGATCGGTATGAATAAGGCAAGTATCAACAAGCTGGTATAGCCTCCCCACCCTAGAAGGTACGTGACACTAGGTACAGTCTTTGATTATAGGATATCAGATAACAACAAACCAATAATATCTGCCCTTTTAGTCGCTGTACTCTTTGTTCCCACAGTAGCGGGAATTTTTGAACTCTTAAATTCCGAACTTATCTTATAAGATAGAAAATACCTTGAGGGGCGGCTTTTACTGCTTTAGTGTTTGCCTCCAATGCTTGACTGAGATACAGAACTCCCAAATTGTACTTCTTCATCTGTTAGAAATGTTATGGTTTAACATTTAATATACAATACATATTATATGGTCAAAGGTACGAAAAAATTAACGAGATTTAGAAAACATTCCGCAAATAGATTGCACGAATATTTTGCATTTCTGTGTCGGCCTCAGTCAGTGCACTCAACCTATCAACAGTTAAAACTAGAAGCATAACATAACAGTATCTTACAGAACGAATATAACCGTATCACGACCTGAACAACAGGATGAATTACAAAACGAAAAGAATTTCAAAAATAACATCTAATTATAAAAGTAACAAATTTAAGAGATCTAACAAACCTTGAAATGCATACACCCAAAGTTGTTGTAGTAGAGTGTGGGTATGTGTTCTTTGCTGGGACACGATTTGGGAGCCGAGTTCAGCAGCTTGCAACTCTTCTTGAAGTTATTCCTCAGGTACTCGAACTCAGACTTCAAAAACAGAGACGATGCCGTCTGAAATTGTTTTTACTAATTACCTTATTTTCAGTAACCTTTTTGATTCAATTCTGCTGATGGCGAATTGAAAAAATCTACAGCTCTTAAAATGTGTTTTATTATGATTTTTGGTTGTTATCTTACGGTTCTTCTCCACTCTACAGTTGAACAAGTAACACATATGGTAAGCGGGAGGACATTATGCTGACTCGTAAATAAATTACCCTAACTATAGTGCTTCATTACAATTGTAATGAAACCGCATTATCAAAGTCATATTAGGCGACACATTGTAAACTTAGGGAATTCTGAAGCTGCCTTTATATAGAAATGTATTAATAAGTTATTTATAAACTATTTATAAAGAAACATTATATCGACTCATTCACACATTATATGTCGATAGTTCACCATAGATCCCAGAAGACCTATAGCATATACATTATATTATATACCTATAATGTGTAAACCTCGCAATATGTCTTATGCTGCTAATAAATAATCTTGTCGTGAGAATAGAATTAACCTGAAATTTCTATTTAATGGGGGCAATATTTTGAACGATTCTATTTTATATTCATTTATTGCTATACTCTGTACTAAAATTTGAAAAGTATTTAATTTAAAAAATGTATAGAAGTTAATCTACAACAAAATTGTACTTTTCTTACATTAATACTAGAAAACTAACCGTTCCAGAAACACTGAGAACGTTCTTAATTTCTCTTTTGCACGCCTTAAGACACTTCTGTTGGGCAAATAACCTTGTCTTGTACTGGTGCATTCGAGCTTTGTGCATATCACCCTGAAAAAAATATCTTTTGTTTAAATGCAATTAAAAAGTTAGTTGTTTTATTTAAAGTTGGCTGCGGTAAATGTTTCCATGTGCACATCATAATCGGTGTCTGGCCAACACAAATATAACGAACAAAAGCTGCTAAATTAACAAAAGCACCGACGAAATAGTTTTCACAAAACTAACATCAGCGGTTTTGGTGGCCATCTGTTTGTCAAGATAGTACACGACAATAGCAGCTCCCTCGGTCTGATATGTAGATAGATAACACTCCACCAACAAGAAGCAGATCTTGTATACTAGACCCTCCTCCAGTGGCTCTATTAACTTGAACAGCTTCTCTAGGATCACCACTGCTTTGTCAAAGTTCTTCGTTTGGAAGTGCACTAGGGCTATGTTGTAGAGGAGGACTGCTTTTTCTACTTCGTCTATTTCCTCCTCCTCAGACTCCTTGTTCATCTGAAGGAAGGGGGTCAGGGGGTAGGCTCGGTAAGTTGGGAATTTGGGGGTTGTTAGGTAATGTTTATCTAATGTAGTAGCAGCTGCTTTGTTTCAAAAATAATGATAAATTGTGGCCTGTACTTTAGCAAACAAGATGTTGATCAATGATCATATTCGTGAAGTACCATTACAGAGATGAAAAGAGGGAAACGTTTCAAAATCAGAAATGACTTTTACAAGTACGAGTCACCAGCCACGTACTGTTTAGTTTTGGTGTCTGTGGTGAGACAGTGAAGTATGAATGAAGTTAAGATAAGAGGTCGGAACGGAGGAGCGATAAAAGGTTGCCGTGGTTACTGGTACTGGTACTGGTACTGGTACTGGTACTGATACTGGTACTGGTACTGGTACTGGTTACTGGTACTGGTACTGGTACTGGTACTGGTACTGGTACTGGTACTGGTACTGGTACTGGTACTGAAATACTAATTACAGGTAGTCAGCCCGGTTAAACGACCAATTATCCGGAGTTTCTCCAGAAAAACCACTTCATTTCTACTTCAGTTCTAATTTGCAGGAGTGCCATTTAATTGTGATGACGTTGTAGGGCTGCCGTTTTGTTTCAATAAATTATGTATCTGATTACTGTGCTGGTTATTAAACCTTTCCTGACATGTGACAACCATTCAGTATCTACCGGTTGGCTCCCAGTATTAACCAATCAAAACCTGGAATCACTGTCACGTGTCAATATAAATATGGTTCACTTCCCCACAACTTACTAGTATCCTAACATATATAGTTTGAGGAAGCCTGTTGAAATTGGCAGAGTAAGATAGAGAATGATGGTGATCTGTGTAAGTTTATTATTTGCCACCAGCCACAAGTGTTACTTCGTTAGCGTAAATGGATCATTACAGGCATTACAAGTTCATTACAGATGTTCATCTTGTCGTAAAGTTGTGTAAAAAATGTAACGGACAGTGATTCTAAACTTACGAACTTTACAATTTAAAGATATTTAGATAGGATTTTCAGCTTGATCTTGATGTAAAGTATCCTTTCAAGATATTATTTTTATGCACGTTACGGTTTTTGGTACCAACACACAAAGATGCATAATACATATGTTTATTCGGTCATACATCTGGATCCCGACGGCACTGTCGCAGCACTCTCGTAGCACTGTCAAGGCACTCTGGCGGCACTATGGCGGCACTATATGCCGCGACAGTGCCACGACAGTGCCATCGCGATCGGGATACGATATACCGTAATATGTCATAATATTTTATAACGTCATATTATCATTATGTTGATTAGTCAATCAGCTAATTAATTAATTGACTGATTAATTCTAACCTTGCCCTCAATGGTGTAGAGATTATCCAGAAGCCACTCCAGATCATGTTCGGAACCTTTCTTAAGATAGCTGCACAGAATCATGTTCAGCTGGATCTGCTAGTACAGTTCGGATTATGAAATAAAACTATCGTATATTAATATTAATATTAATATACGGTAATTGTTTAATGGTAATTGTTTAACAAACATAACATAACCGTGCACGACAGGGCGGTGAAAGCAACAAAATACTACCAAAATATTATTAAAATATTACCAAAATATTACCAAAATATTACCAAAATATTACCAAAATATTACCTTGATGTTAAGAGCTGAGGTAGAGTTCATGGTGGTAAGGGTCGTTAAGCAACCTGAATATCTGCCCTCGTCAAATTGAGTCTTGGCTACCTCAACCGTGTTGATTGTTTCTTCTCCAGTCATTTTCAAAATCGCTTGATGCTAGAGTTATCAGGGTTACATTTTAAATCATGATAAAATAGCAGTAAATTCTTTTTATTTATTTATTGATGATGGAATGAAATTTGAGACTAATCAGAAAACTAGAGTTTCAGATTTTAAGCTAAATTCGGTGTAGTCCAAGAATTTAGTCCGTCTCATGTCAACAGCAAGGCTTTAAAAACTAAAAGTTTAAAATGGAATTCATTAAACTGTGATAAATTTATCAAAAAGCCATCTGCTCTGAAATATGTTCTGTCACATTGTATGATATGTCATATTGTATGCTAACATAAGTTAATGCTAAAAGATTATCGTATTATATCTATCAAATATATAGCCTTCCGTGCAGACTCTAAAACACCAGCTATAAAATACATCCACTGTCACAATAATAATATAACGCACAAAAAATTACTACGGACTTATATTTGAAAAAGATATATCATATAGAATATGGATTCGCTTATCCAGTTAAAAATAAATTTCTAGAACAGAATTCATTCAAACTTTAGGGGAGAGACTTTTAACTTGAACTATCGCTGATGCAAGTTAATGTCATTTACCGATTGTAGGTCAACAATAAATCGATAAAAATATTGTCACATAAAAACAAAACACAAAATTCTGTACACACTAGAGATAAAGATAAATGTCAGTGCTGAAATGATGATAACTATATGTATCCTCCCCACTCCCCCAAGTCCCCATACTACTGTCTCTTTATTCCACCACTCTATAATTAATACTATACTTCTTAGTCCAGTCCATTACCATTTGGTAACGTTAGAAGTAATTTATCTGATTCACTGCTAGGAGGTAATCTTCGAAACACCAAAGTCTTGTTATTAGAGGGCATATCTACCACCATTTCCAGTTTTAAGCCGTTCTCTTTGCTGATTTTCTGAGGAAAATAAACATTATTATATGTATGGTATATATAATATAATACCCTTAAAATATAAATTAAATTATTGACACAGACAGTTAAAATTTCTACTGATAATGTTATATGATATTCGTACAGGTAAACTTCATATATGCAACGACAAATTAGTTAGGGTCACTTTTCAATAATTTTCGAGAAAATTCACGAAATATTTTGCGATAATTTTTATAAAAATTCATGATATTTTGCTTTAAAAACTTACTTTCAGAAATCTGATATCCCGTAAACCCCATTTTGGATTCCGTGATTTGAGGGAATTATGAAAATCGACATTGCTCTGAGGACTGATAACACCATCAACAGCGTATGGTCCATATGTGAACAATAGTCCACCAAATGCTAACAGCTGACAGAATGTGATGAAACTATGAATAATGTTTATCGATCGAATATTAATTAAGCATACCATCCAGGCTATTCTTTCACTCGATTGTTCTAGCTCGATTGATCTAGATATAATATGATGATCGATATACCTTTTGTTCAGATCATGTTTTTATTAGCAAGGTTTGGACTAAAAATACTTATATTGTGTATATTATATAATAGCATATACTTTATCTACAATATTACACTAATGATATTACCTTGGACATGTTCTTGAAGAGACCGTGTGTACATTCTATTGGAGAGATATGTATCATGTTGACACACAGTCCAACATCATATTTTGCAAGATATTGTGGAGTAAATTCCCAGTCTTCCAAATTCTTACTGATGTCAACTTTCTGAAGAACATGCATTTACTAATTTCATGTGACGCTTCATCTCAGAAGAAAAATAAAAGCAATAATAATATCAACGTAACGATACAACTATTATTATATAAGTTACATTGGAGTGTACTGAAAAATCTATTGTATCATAAATTATGAATTATATCAGGAAAATTAAACAGCTCTCATCTAAAGTAAGCATAAAATCTCCACTTTGATTTCAGATTGCTACTATAGTTATCGATATGATGAACAGTCTGCAAATGAGAATAAAATAAGAGCAAAGTTATTAGTCCATACTGCTTACCTGAGGTGTCTTCACGTTTTTCATGCTTTTGCAATGAAGCTTGATATCGTTTAATAAGGATCCATCAAATTCAGTTGGCTCCCAGGAGGCACTGGAAAAGTGGGAAGCAAATGCTTTGGCATGCTGACCAGTTCCTAGATTGAGGAAAAAAGTGGTGTTTATTTTTTTTAATGTTTATCACAATTTTTAACAATGAGTTTTGTGATATTACCCACATTCCACAACCCCAGCTGAATAAATAAAATACCTGCTGCAACTTCAAAGACTTTGATCTTGTCTGAACGGCCCAAGAATTGCTTGAGAACTTCGAGGATATCTTTCTCATTCCTTGAAGCCGATGGATAGCATTTAGCCTTAGGTTCAGTCATCTTTTTAATATATCTGATGAGTCGTATAATAAAAACAAAACATTCATATAATACAGTTCACATTCCTGGTGTAACACTTAGTCAAATAAGTTTATTATTATCATAATTTAATGATGCTTCAAAAGTGCAGGGGAATATGTTGGATACAATGAGAATAGATTCAAAGAAGACATCTAATCTAATAATAATCTTGTTCGTCTTTAAAAAATGAATGTTCTTTTTTCACATTTTTATTCATATTTTGAATTCTTGGATCGATTCAAATTGTAGTACATTGTGTTTGGCCTTAACTTGTATCCTTTTAAAAAGGGTGCTCTAGCTACTCAGATGACCGAGATATAAGGCCAGATACGTTTGTTCATTACATGTGATCAGGTAATTACATCTGATGTGTTGTATCATGCGATCTGATACATTAAATGATAAAGAGAAACATAATAAATATCTTAGGTTTAATCTTCATGTTGCTAAAAACGTTTTATTAACTTATAAGGTAGTGGAAAGCATACACTAATCAAGTGATGCTATTGGCAAAGATAAATACACAGGTAACGGAGGTTACCAGGTCGGAGATGTCCATTGCTACCAATATTGTAAGTGATTTTAAATGGTTCCCATTCGATTTTGGTCGGAACACATCAACATAGTACAAAATCAAGCAAATTATTGTCAATTGTAGCACTATGCACTATATCATAAATACTGGGCCGCACCACGCATCCAATAATGCTTCTCGCAACCACAACTTCGTTAGATCAGCGAGATGCACCACTGGGCCATGCCGAGCTGCAAAGGATTGACATTGTCAATTCTTCAAGTTATAGACATAACTTGAATATTATAGCGGGTTAATAATAACAATAATAATAAAATTTGGTAGCTTAAACACAAACTCTAAGCCCAGTGGATAAACCACAAAACTTATGCTCTATTGTGTGAAACAAAGATACTAGATCAAGATAACTATCAAGGAGTGTATGCATAGGACATAAAAAGTTTTGGAACGAAGATGACATGCTTGTGAAGCGAGCTAACAGTCTAATTGCTAATAAGTTCAAAAAGATCATGACATTAGGTTGCATCCTAAACAGTTTAAGCAAATAACATAAAGTTATTATATTTATGACTGGGAAAATTAATGACCGGCGGAATTTTCCAAAACCCACCACTTTATCCCAGTCATAATATATAATAATAATAAATACAACTTTTATAAACCGCCTTATAGCTAAATCATATAACTCGATATAATTTAATCCTGGAGATAAACTCCAGTGCTTTCTAAAGCGGCTCTTACATTAACTGAGCTTAGTTTAATTGAAAATTAGACATGACAAGTTCATTTTACCTATGTAAATGCAAAATCAATCAAATGCTAGAGAAAAGAAGTATGTTTTAAGTTTGGTCTTGAAAGATGTAACTGACTCAGCTGATCTTATGTCGTATGGCAAGGAATTAAATACTTTAACTGCACAGTGACTAAAAGCTTTCTCTGTGTTTACATAGTTATATTCCCGAGTAAGGTATGTATCAAATTGAATGTGCCTTTGGTGGAGATATAGCATGCCTTTTTAATGTCAAATATGTTTTTTATTTGAAGGTTAATCATTGCAGGTTTATAACCTACCAAGACACGCGCCAAGTTAGACTCGTTGGAACAAATATTTTACGAGTATCACCCGTTAAGTTAATCATTTTACTATGTATAGAGCGAGACGATATATACATACATATATATATTTTTAACTAATTACTAATTTTAAACTAATTACAACACTACAAATCTATTACATTTATTGAGGATGACTGTAAAGGTACATTTTACCGACATTTGAAGTCAAGGCGTTGTTTTACTGATAGTTGTGGCTGACTAATAATATATATATATATATATATATATACATGTTTATTGTGGGTGGCGTCGTCTGCTGACAGTGCTCAATCGGCAAGCCGAGAGATTGAAACGACCTGTTGAGTCAGAAAAATATTTCAATCATGATACAAAACCATGATATCATCAGTGACAACCATTTTACTGACACGACAGCATCAATTTTAGCACAACTTTCCGCAAGATATATACAACTTAAACATTTTTGACTGGTTCAAATGATTTGATGCCTTCTAATCAGCACGAAAAAAATAGAAATTGGCCACGGAATAAAAATTTTAGTGCCCAAAATTTGGACCCCCAAGTGGTGTAAAAAATGCTAAATTTATAAATAGTTCATTAATAGATCGACTTTCACATAGCCATGTGTCTACGCGTACTGCGTGACGCGCTTGTTCGGTCGCGCGCTATTGCAAGCTCTGGTTAGAGCAAAGATATAGCATATGCCCTTCTGCTATTTTGCACGTGCAATGGGCGTATTTTCTTACTGGGCCGCGCTCAGCCTGTCATTCCGCCTAATCTCTATTATATTAATGAACATAATAGCCTGGGGTCCTCAGGTAAGTATTTTCACGTAGAAACGTGTACTGTTTTTTGATAATATCTTGATTCACGATGTCAATCCTTCGCAGCTCGGTGAGGCACAGTGGTGCATTTCGCCGATCTACCGAAGTGGTTGTGAGAAGCATTATTTGATGCGCGCGGGACCTTCACATAGCCATGTGTCTACGCGTACTGCGTGACGCGCTTGTTTCACAAGTAGATAGATATGCAGATAGATATGCCTCTTTGCCGCCTCCGGCGGTCGCGCGCTACTGCAAGCGAGAGGGCTCTGGTTAGAGCAACGCGGGACCCAGTAGTGCATCGCGCTACAAGATAATATCTAAACACATGTTGTATCACGTCGTGACCCCAACGTTCTTTTCACTGTAGTGAGTTTCAATGCGATACAGGGGGCCGCGCACTTGTGTGCGGCGGGTCATACAACGTATGACAAAACACATGACAGTTTAAATAATTTAATTTTAGTTGTAATTGTTTATTATTCCACTGGCCTTTCCATGTTCCATTGATGTATATGACATGACACAATAATGAATATAAATTCATCACAAAAGAATCATTACTGGACGGCGCTCAGTAATTCTGCCTAATCTTTATGATTATGAACATAAATATCGTAGCCTGAGCACTGAGGTCCCCAGGTAAAAGAATTACAATTTTGAATTGAGTTCATAGAAATCTTAACAGGTGATACTCGTAAAATATCTGTTCCATAAATTGGACCGTCGACGAGTCCAACTCGGCGCGCGTCCTGGTAGGTTGTTCAAACCTACAAGGCTCATAATGCAAATGATCAGGGTAGCATGAAACGTAGATGGTAGTGGGTAGAGAAAAGTGTTTTCTAAGGGAAAAAAGTCAAAGCACAAAGGGGGGGGGGTCAGGCCAGGCCATGATTACGTAATATTGCTGTCAGGATTGACCATTGTTAATGATCTGGCCCGGCGCGCGCTACTTCGTAGCACTTGCCATCGGGCCATTAACATTTCGAGAAGAAAGCGGCGCGCGCTACTTCGAAGAAATTTAGACGAGTAACATCCGTCAATGTCAGGAGGGAAGGGTTGGGTCTTGATTAAGACCATTGTTAATCATTAATGATCCGGCCCGGCGCGCGCTACTTCGTTGTAGGTTTACAACCTACCAGGACGCGCGCCGAGTTGGACTCGTCGACAGGAACAAATATTTTACGAGTATCACCCGTTAATTTCTTGTCATACGTTGTCAGTTGTATCATGACCCGCAGCGCACGAAGTGCGCGGCTCCCCCTGTATCGTCAGGAAACGACCGTGGGTGTCACAACGTGATACAATTAACTTCCATCTGTTTATGATTAGAAAAAGCATGGGGTCTGCATATTAACGGGTGATACTCGTAAAATATTCGTCGATCTCGAATATTTAACTCGGCGCGCGTCTTGGTAGGTTATAAACCTTTAAGTGTCCTTTGATTTTATTTGTGGAATACAATAGTAGGTGGGGCACGATAAAAATAAACTTGTTCGGATTTAAAAATTTTTGTACCACTGTTTTCTAGATAAGAGACTGTGAGAATTGTCACAATACCAAATTTGTCATACCTTTTTGGAAAGATCAGTGAGTTTCGCCTAGGTGCCATATTTGATGGTGCGCGGCCTTTTGAGCAAAAGTAGCCGTAAAAGTCGCGTTATTTGACCAAATTCATCCAAATTTGACCATTTTTGTCGTATTATTCGGATATATCTTCAGTTCCTTAAATGAGATCATTCTGGAAATTGGCGACGACCTTCCAATAGGGCTTTCACAACTGTCCGAAAAATTTGGTGGATATCGGAGTTGATATAGTGATCAAAATACGCTTCTTTTTTTAGCTGTAACATAATGTCTGATGGTTGGATATGCTTTACATTTTTCGGACCCTTTCCTTGTAAGTCTATGAGTAAGCTTACCAATTTTTGTTGCAATTGGAGGTCGGGAAGGATACTCAATATCTATTTGTTTGAAGAAAATTGTGCTGGCCGAAATTGGCGCTAAAAAACCATCCTACAGTAGGCACGCGCGGCTCACTGTTGATGGCGCACTACATAACAATAGCGATGTCGATCCTATCTGGCACAATCCAGATCAAGTGAGCATAGTAACTTCAGACTGGATATTTTTGAGTTTTAGATTTAGATATTCTGGAGAGATTGCCTGAATGACCAAGAACTTTCCTCTTAATAACACATAACAGTAATAGTATACAGTAAAACCGCTGCGCTCTGTACTGTGAATAGCAAATCTCCTATTCATTTCCTTTGACCGTGTTTGGTCACTGCGTGCGGAGACTTGATATACAATTGGATTATGTTGCATTTGGTGGTGATCAGGTGATGTGAGTACATACCCTATCGCAATACCGCACAGAGCGGGTTTACGGTATATATTTCGGTTATTCTCGAATTTGCATTGCAGGATTATTGTCACTACGCCACATTTCACCATTGTGACAATGCAACTTTCCTTGGTTAATGAAATTCTCGAATATTGTAAATCAATTTATTTTGATAATCAAAGTGAACAATAACAAAATATAACACTAATTTGAGGGACAGCATTCATCAAGACCAAATCATGGATGCCTATTGTATATTATATTCATATTTATATCGAGATAAAAGTTAACTGCACACCAACCAAGTAGCCCAAAAGTAACCCACATTTATTATAATCCTTTCGCATAGGCCAAGTAAGGTATACGAAAATAACCACTGAAACTACGAAAATTCATCATCAATTTGTCCGTTTTTGAAGTTAGCGAAGCTAAAGTGCTCTCACAAGAAAATAAGCCAAAAGTCAAAATCCGGATTTGGTGTGGTAATTCCCACGATTAAAATCGTACACAAAACTCGGCCTGGGCCGAAAGCTATCTACAAAAGGGGTCCACTTTACTCGATGTGTAAAGCTTTTCAAGAAAACACCCGTTGCCAAGCAACCTAGGAAGAGTCCATACAATTTGTATTAGGGAGGAGTCCAAGCACAGCACAGAAAAGTAAAAAACGCAAGAGTATATGTAGTAAGATCCATAGACAACATCGAGTAACAGCGATCTCACGTCTTTAACTGAAATAGTATAGGTGTTAGGATGAAGGGTTATTCATAAACTTACCAGTTATCACCCAAAAAGGAAAACAAGTCGGTAACACCATAATATGAAGTCCCCTCAGCTTTATCAAAACCCCTTCGGACGCGATGCGTGAAGTATCCAGAATTTGACTTGTAACTTAAAAAGCCTTTTTTCCCCTTTCAACTTTTAGTTCACAAGATAGGTAAACTTACTACTGATTGGAAAATCACTCGAAATGATCGATCATTTTCATATTTATGGGAATGTACGATAGTATAAGTGACGTACATCAATCTTTTGTATTGTATGTTCAAATTAGAGGGGAATTTTCACGAGATTTTTAAAAATTGCAAAATTGTGCTGACGTAATTTTATGTAAATGTTCTATCTAAATGCGAGCTGAGGACCTTAATAGAGAATACCACAGAGGTACTTAGTCGACATTTTATAAGACCAACTTGCTGTACAATTATATATTATGACATGTTTAAATCTTGTACAGTAAATCCTGTCATTTAACAATTATTATAAAGGTTTCAAAACATTACTTACCCCGACCAAGATAAAGAAGGAGTGTGGTCGGTCACGTTGCGTACTTTTTGGTCCATTCCCGGGCGACTTCCTTGTACTTCTTTAGGTCTGTTTTGTACATCCTTGCAATGTCTGGGACCAGTGGATCATCGGGGTTTGGATCAGTGAGGAGAGAACAAATCGACAGTAGAACTAGGGGTAAACAGGGTATATTATTGATCACCCGTTTGGAATTCATGATCTGCTTGGAGTCCGGGTATTTAACACTGTAACAGGAATTTATCACATAAAAACTAGCAAGCAATATTGGCATACGGATTTATCGACATCATACACTCTTATAGCATGCACTTTCTAACTTGATAAAATATAACTTTACAGGGTGATATCTCACCTTTGGAGATGGTTAAGGCTGGACTCCATTGCGAACGAAGAATGTCTAAACATATACTTCCATTACTATTGATGTTAGGATGATATATCTTCGTTGTAAAGCTCACCTAAACAGGATGTAGTGTGTTGAATAATATGACCGATATAGTAACAAAACGATACTATCTGACAATGCTTGGTGGTGACAGCCTGTACAGTACGAAGTTACGCTATATTATGTAGAGTTTCAACAGTAAACAGTGTTAACAGTTGTACCTTTGGAGGCTTGAAGGGGTAGTCTGTTGGGAAGTGAATTGTAAGAAAGAATACGCCAGACTGATATGCGCTCTCTTGCTGAAAATAAGTTAAGGTAAATAAGTGAGTCTAATTGAGGGGGTTATAAGGGATAACGGCGAGAGGGCTGGATGGAGTGAGTGGTTTTCAAACTCATTAAATAGCAAGATTTCTGTAGAAATGGGCGGAGATGATTTTATACTTCCTGTCACTCCAACCTGACGTAAGATGGACCCTTACAAATCCGGTAAGTTAAGGGAGAGGAGTCGGGTTACAAGATATAGTGATTCAGTAAATAATCGCTAATCAATATCGAATATATTGATGGAATACTCGTCAAAATTTGAGAGTAAATGGACATCCAATTATATGATATTGATATCATTGTCTAACACAATTAAAGTTAATGAAGGAATCACTTCTAGGGATAAGAATTTAAGAGGATTATGATAACAGGATTGCTGGGCTGTTGTAAATCAGAATAGCCAAGCCTTAGCGAAAGCTTATATTGTATGTGTAAGTTTGCAGTAAGTTTAAACGTGAATAATCAGATAATTATTTCAGCGTCCTCCCTTATGATAGGAGAGTTCGTAAATACTCACCGGGCCCATAATGGTTGCTTGCCAATGAAACACTGAAAATATGGAACTTGTTAATGCACAAATATACATTATCGATTTAAATCAGTGGTACAATTGGTTTTGAAGCCCGAACTTAAGCTTTCGGCTAAGTAATATTGTTGAATGATGTGACCTGAAGAACGTATAATGTACATCCGGCATGACCAAAGATCTATTTATATCGAATATATGAGGATTCAGAAAGATAACTAACATTTAAAGAACGTACGTGAACAATAACGCCGCGCATGGCAAGTATTCAAATCAAACTTTACATGAGACACGCCACATAATTAAAGCCCTAAATGGCCAGCATTCATATTTGCGCGCCGCTACGCGCGCCATTGGTAACCGAAAGCAGAATGTGTAACCACACAGGTTACTGTAACATCATGATGTAATCATGAGAAACGGGAATTTTGAAAGCTACACATAATTAAATAAAGAGATAACCACACTGTCGTACTACATTCTTAGCTACACTGTAGCAACCTAAGCATAGAAATACTTTTGGTGCAATTATCGCTGTCACAGTGTTGAAATTTTAAATATCTTGTACAAATTATGCGGTTTCAGTACATTTCAGGTCAATTCTGTGTACTTTCCTGATAACAATATGTCTGGAGAAAGTGTGACAGTTCAGGAAAATAGCCTCAAAATCCGTGTAAATGTGATATCAGAGCAAGGAGTGTATTCTTAGAAGAAGAGGCCAGGTATGGTGGACTGTTGCAAATATGTACTGTCCATCTGTTCAACAGGGCCCATAATCTAGGCCATCGAAACTTTTAGCTCACCAAAGTGTAAAAGTGTGGTAAAATTCCTTAAATGATCTCGACAAAAGAGAAAGTTTCCCATTATTAGACGTCTAGCCATCAGTTAGGGGAAAACCAGCCCTAGTTATCTCTATTATCTCAAGAACATCGAGATTAATAGAGTTTAATTTCATTAATTTACTTCAAAATCCCCTTCCTTTATCATAAAGTAAACGATGTTTGAAAACAACCTTTAAAATAACGGGTTTTAAAGCGTCAAAAACAGGTTTTGAATCTTTTTATTTCCATACAGACTAGTAAAGTTATGGCCTGTTGCAGAATGTAGATATCATTGAAAAACACATGATGCCAATTACCATGACCCCTGCAGCACACGTTTTGCTAGAATGAAATTCCTTCGCTACCTCTGATAACAGGTAAATATCCGGCCTAATTTAATTTATCAACCAAATATCTCAGCGGATTTAGTCCCGGTGTTGGCTGCAAGGTACTACACCGGTCACCCAGATCAATTTACTCTGTAAATTTAAATACAGCTGTAACCTACCAAACTGCATAAACTGCTCATGCTATTTAGCATTAATATGATTACATAAGTAACTTGAATTTAAAAGGAAGAATGTAAGAGGATCACATTATATAAATATCGTAGTCACCTCAATACCGTTGAAATGTAAAGTAACCAAAGTGTGTCTGAACAGCATCTTTCTAATTAAGCTATGTCTACGATTTATGATATAACAGTGGCAATCTGGTAAAACATCATATCCGCAAGATCACTTTTAAAGGTAAGCTAATGACAATCACCACAAGTATGAACTGCTTAAAAGGTCACCCTCAATTTGCTATTAAATTAGCGATCATGTAATACCTTCATTTTGGAGAGACAGTTTGGATTGTACTTTTTAACACTGTTTAAACCAGTCAGGTAACAGGTAATTATCTTTAAACTCAACTTTAATCTCTCGAGAAGGATCGAGCAAAATTATATTCAATATGCAGTATGCACGACTAGCAATTGTTAGCACACCATAAAATCGATAATGTGTGACCAACTTTGATGTTAAATACAATAGGAGTGTATTGAAATGATATGCAGTATTGTAGGTAGTGGTATTAATAAAGTAAATGTGAAAATAAAACTTACAGTCATCGCCGACGGGACCTGCACTACAAAGGGCTGGAGGGTCTTTACCCAAATCAGTAAGCTCCTGTGAATAAGAAAGTTTAGAATGAAAGTCTGGCTTATTGCCAATCATGTAATGATATGATTAAATTTAAGTCGTACGTCAACTACTTAACGATCATATTATGATAAGATCTGTTCTCCCTCCGCCTTCATCTTAATTAAATCAAACGATCAATTTCATGGAAAGTTCGATAAAATAAATATCAGTCAGAAGCTAGAAGCTGTTTTGCATTGACGTAATTGTATTGCTGCATTTTCGTAAATCAGCGAGCAGCGTCATCATACATTGCATATTATCCTTCATATCTTTCATGCAAAAACTCATTATAAATAAAACTCTCTACACCGACATTTATCGCACTTTTTGCTGGACAAATTTAGTCAGTTTATTCAAGACAATACTAGAGGCCACATCAATGAAGACTTCACCAACTTAGAAACTAGTGTATTTAATATAAGCACCAATTATCTACATTATCTACATCGACTCAATGTGGTATTCGACGCCAACATACACTAAGTTAATGTACTGTTCAATGCAGTTTTCTAAGCAATAAGAATATCATCAATATTATGTATGTCGTGTATTTCAATCGCTATTCAGAGGCAATATTTAAGTGAGATGGGTGTGGAATCGCACTTTTAGCAGTTTTCCGCACACATTCGCCCTAACAGCCGTTCTCCGCACAATTTTTCACAATTTTAGGTTTAAAAACCAACTTAAGAAAGTGGAGGAAAACTGTTCTGCAAACCGTACAATGTTGTAATCGACCATCATCACAAGTTCGTGATCAAACTACGAAGGAAAGTTGACCACTTTTAGGGCCTAGCATGTGATGGATCATATCATTCACGAGCTTACGGGGCCGGGGGTGGCTTCCAGACTTTGGGGCCGGAGTGATATGATCCACCATATACGTCATCAAGTAATTAACATGTAAGTTTGAAGCTTGTGGCGTATAATTAGTGATGTGATCCATGGATTGAATATAATTGACCTAGAAAATATGGGCTAGATCTGGCGTAGAGTTCATATGACAACTCTGTACATAGAAGCTACAAATTAAGAAGTGAACATGTTTTAAATTGAGACAATGTATTGGCTGGTTATAAAATGTTAAATCGATTAATAATATAATACTTCAGAATACAACAAATTACTCAATATTATTACCAAAGTATTTCGCAACAGCACACAAGTACTCAATCTTTGTTGGGTATGTCGTGTAGAAGGAACAAAGGTCGTACAGAATACTGCTGGAAATCCTCTTCTTTTTGGAAGGAGTCTTTCCAACAGCAAGCCGATCCAGATGATAATTTTTTGCTGATGTTCTTCTGAACAGACTGACAGAGATGGAAGTAACAATTGGCAACTTCCCATCCTGGCAGAATGTCCCGAAATGAGTTCATAACAGCTTTCTCAAAATCAATAAGAACAGTACCAGTGTCAGTTGGACAATTCTGGTCAAGCATCAGCAAGGACTTCTGATATCAGGTTCTGAGTCGCCGACAGGGGTTGTTCTGCAGCCTTCCTCTTGAGCGTTGTAAGGAGTTCGAGTCTCTGTGGGGTAGCCAATCCGAATCGTGGTTGTGTTGTTTAATTCCAAGGGAAAGAGTGTTGTCTGTGAGAGCAAGGTAGCACATGGCAGGACATTTAAGGGATTTGTTCTTCTGCTGTAGATTATCCGTCAGAATCAAGCACCTGTTGACATCCTCTGAAACCGTTGAGGAACTTGGAGAAGGTAGGCATGACTGTTGATAGAATGCGATACTACTACCTTCTATCACCCAATATTTATACCTAGAACACTAGATCGGCACACTCCCCTTGCATGCCTTTGACACGTACGTCTCACATCCTTGATACGAGAATCCCCCTTTAGCAAGAGCTCCCGTCCCTTATGTGATCTACGAGTCGAGCAGTCAGATCATGTTTACTTCTTAATGTACAGCTATGATTTACAGAATTGACATGTGAACTCTACCCCAGATCTAGCCCATTTCTATGTCAATTAAATTCAATCCATGGATCACATCACTAATTATACCTTTATACGTCACTAATTGGTGACGTGATCTGACCCCTCTTTGGGGGCCGGATCAGTTTCCGGTCCCAAAGTCTCCCAGTGCCGGGGGTAGGGGATCTGGCCTAGGTCACATCACCAATTATTGAAATAATTACTCATTCGTTCATAGACAAAATTATTAACCTAACCCCATGTTATAATGCTTGGGCAGCTTCCAACACACCTAGAAAGATCTACATAATCTAAGAAAATTCGCCGCATATTTCCGCATTATTTGCAAAATTTGCCGCACTTATAACCGTATCAATTGGCTAATTCACAAATTTAGAATAATCAATAGGATGGGAAATGTAGTGGTAGCCCAAACATTGAAATTTGAGAATTACGATCGTAATATCCCTGATAAATTGTTTAATTTAAAAGAGAAATATAGCTATGATAACAATGTTCTAATCATGGTATGGAATTTACTACAGACTGGGAGATGATAATATACATTTGATTTGACATGTGACAACGATTATTTAACATTGTTTGTTTACGTCTTGCACTGTTGCAAGAGAGCAGTAGTAGTGAGGAGGAGATTAGAAAACGTCGTAACATTTCGTTTTAGCCATGTATAAGATTTTGAATTTAAAATAAATCAGACATCAACATTATTTAGAGTGAAATGCGAAACATTACCTTTTGTATTCTTTTCAGAGCCATGGGTGCTGCCCTAAGAGGAGTAAAACATTGAGCGTTGGATAATATTATAAAAATCGTTCAACAAATCAATCACATTGTACGATAGGTCTAGGTTGCACGAAAAATAAACGGTCATCCTAAATCTGAACAATAGATTACAATCACAAGTTGAATAGGAGCAGACACGCTTCCTTCTCACTAAATTCTTAGAAATTTTCCAGCTTTCCAGTATAAATGTAGCATTAATCTTTTTCCAGTATGATGAGTTAAAAGAATTTTTCTCAGAAATTAGGCAGGTTGAAAGGAATATTATAATTACTGAACATATTAGTACTGATATTATTTAAACTTGAATGATGTCTCAATAGATAAAGCAATGAAACTCCACTGTCCATAGTCAAGTTTACAATTTAGTAAACGTATATATTCATAATAAAACACAAAATTGGAACATCTAATAACTGTTAAAATTGATTAAAATTTATCAAAAAGTAAATACTGTAAGTAAAAATGTACTTGAATTTAAATCATAGACCTGTCAATAGGACGTTTGACAGAATATATTATACGGAAATTTCAAAATGTTAAAAATGTTGTTAAGAGCCAAGAGGATATCCAATGATCATTGGAACTCAAAGCAATCCAAAAATTATTGTTTTAAAACAATATATTAATACAAAAGGGTCGGTAAAATACAATTTTAAACAATGCAATATAATAACTAACACCATTATTCTTTGGTAGCAAATTTCATTCTTCGGTAATAAAGTTCGTTCGTTCCTAATAAGGCCTCATTTTCTGAAATAAGATCGTCAATATAGCCCATGCTCATTTTCTGATGTAAGTCATTCACACTTAAATTCTGCTTTTTATGAACATTACTGCTCGAATTCATTTGTTTCTCCATCCCATACGTAGAAGTATAATTTGCAGATTTGTGGGTAGCGGTGTTGGAAGGTGGAACTACAATTCGAGGAGGAGACAAACTTCCGACAATCGCCTCATTTTCAGAAATAATCTCATCTATATTTCTCACATTTGAGCTCACTCTACATACTTCAAGGTTCCTATTTGACACTTCAGAAAGTTCATTGCTTTTGTTGTCTTGACTTGATACCAATAGTTCTTTTTTTGAATGGTCAGACTGACTTGGATTTTCATTAGAAAACTTGTCAGAAGAATTTGGCCTAGGAAAGGCCATTGTTTGACCTACTATAGCTTCATTCTCTGATATAATTTCATCAATGTTTCTCAAACCAAACTGTCTAACTTTGTGAGGATGAATTGACTCAAGTTGTTCATTTTGTACACGAATGGAAGCATCAACATTTTCAGGAGGAAGCATTAAATGAGGCATTGAACTACCTACAAGGGCCTCATTTTTAGCAATTATGTCATCAATATTCTTTAAGCTGATATTTCCGCTTCCCATTGAATGACCCAAATCCACTAGTTCTTCTTGCTTTAAAATTGCTGTTTCTAAGGTTGTTTTATTTAAATTTAAAGAAGATTCACATTCTGAAAGTGGAGATGATGAAGCTCCAGTTGGATCATGCTGAAAATCAAAATATAACTCTTCATTATTATCAGGGAGTTTTCCAATGATAGCTTCATTTTCCGATATCAATTTGTTGATATTTTCAATAAAGTTAAGATTTTTAGCATCATTGCTGGGATCGTTTGATTGAGGAGCATAATGAATCACTGTATCATGGTCAGTTAATTGAGTGCCAGATACCGGGCGTAAAGAAACCATAGCTGAACTTGTAGAATGTTTATCTCCTATCACAGCTTTATTGCTTGATATCAATTCTTCTATTTTCTTTAAGTTCAAATTGCGCTGATCACTTGAAAGCGAGTAGTCCAATGTCTCTTCTTTTACCCTGATGGATGTATTTAAGGAACTTACTGTGTGAGAGTCAGATGCTGATAATAAAGATGTTCCCCCCTTGCTTGTAAAAGTTGTTGATGACAAATTTCCTATCATGGACTCAAACTGTGACATAATTTGAGAAATACTTTTCACACTCAAGTTCGGTCTCTTTTCAATATCTAATGATTCCACTAGCTCATCTTTAACATTAGGAGATCGAGATTCACTATTTGCTTCGTCAGAGAGTGGGGTTGCTATTGAGGCTTTGTCATCTTTAGGGCATTGATATGATTTCGATATTTCTTTTGTATTGGCAGTTTCAATGATGGTTTCACCAGTGCTACCAGAGTCAAGTCCAGATACTTGAAGTGAGTATCTTGCAGATTTAGTCATAGATTGCAAGTCTCCAATTATAGCGTCATTTTCTGATATAATATCATCAATGTTTGTGAAGCTAAATTTTCGTGAATTCGTTCCAGTTGATGGTATTGGTCCTGTTTTAGACTCGTTCTCTGATATCAGTTCATTTATTTTTTTAAGTTTGATATTTTGTTGAACTGCACTCATGGATGGCAATCCACCTATTATGGTTTCATTTTCCCATATAAGTTCATCAACGTTTTTCAAGCTCAGCTTCTCACATCTTACCCTTTTTCTTGACAGAGAAATTGTATTCTCAATGCCATCTATCAAATCTTGGCTACGCTTTAATGCTCTTTCTGCTTTTGGAGGCTCCAAGCGCAAACATCCAGTCTTTCTATCAGTGTTTGGTACAGCATCTTCCTTCAATTTTATATGATGTCCAGCAAGTGCATTACTGCTCAATAGTTCTGCCTGAAGCAAGTTTCTGTACACAAAATCATCATCTTCAAAATGGTCACTGCAAACATACATCGAAGTAACCTGCACATCTGCATCACTAGGTTGCAGGTTGACCCTACTGATCCACTTCTTTAACAGAGATTGGTTTTTAGGAAATTTATACCACCGAAGGAAACATCTAAAGTCACTTTCATCTGAAGATCTTCCCGCTTTTATCTTAGAGCATCCATCCACACAACAAATGTGACTCATTTCGTCCTAATAAAGCATAATGTAGTAAATTCATGTCATCAAAACCTCATATAAATCTGACTGTAATATATATGATTTAGCTGATAAATCTTCAAAAAATATTCAGTTAACCCCAAATTACATCCCTTTGAAATAGCGGATGTTGCAGCAAAAAATACTGACTTCATTAAGTAGCAAGAATATTACAGCCAGAAAAATCAATTTGATAGATTTAACATATATGTGAAAGATCTGCTGGAGATGGAAAAGTAAGAAAAACCTGCATAAAAATCTGACCTTGCATTACTGAGACATTGCGCGCCAAAGTGTGCAGTTTACCTGCAATTACATTTAAAACTTTAAGTTCAACTCAAAAAAGGTAAACCTCAACTCTTGGAAAAGACTGGCCACACCCAGGACTTGATACTTGGCACAGGTGTTCCTTGGGCTGTACAGAATTATGATATTTTTCTACTTGTTCAGGCCCTTAAAACATAGACTTAAAACATAATATGTGTTTATCTTCAAAAGGATGTGAGTGACATGAGACAGTACATGAACCGAGTGCTACAAATCGAGAAAGGGTCATTTGTCCCCCTTGTATTTACCACTACAGGAGGAATGGCACCTGAGGCCAAGCGTTTCATAAGGAGACTTGCTGTGTTGATAGCCACCAAGACCAAGGAGGACTACAGCCAGGTGATGTGTAACATCAGGACATGCCGGGCCTGAGCATGGATATAATGAGGAGTGTGCTAGTAGCAGTTAGAGGTGTACGTGGAAAGGCAAAGAAGGCATGGACCGCCCCTATATCCAATGTCTCCTTCAACCTGATACCTGAGGAGAAGAGCTACGAGGGCCATAGATGATATCTATTGCTCAGGATTTACGATTGTGCTCTGCCAATTGCATCACTTGATTTAATTTATTGTATATATGAACCTGCACATGCAAGAATGGGCTAAGTAGTTTTTGGTAGTTTTGAGATAAACGAAAAAAACTATCCCATTTCTTCAGGAATTTTTTGGTCTACGTTACCTATCCCACAGAATGTTCTATAAATGGGTGGGCCAAGTTACGTAGACCAAATCAGTTTATTGGAAATAAGTTGGGAAGTAACTTGGCCCATATCACCCTGCTTTTAAAAAAGAGTGAAGACCAAAAAAGTGTAATTACTTCGTGGGCTATGTTAGCTAGCCCATTCTTGACCTGTATATCTTAGGTGGAAGTCGAGATCCATGTTATATAGCCCGTTATTGCATTCTACAAAAAAACTGATTTTACAAAAACATGCTTTTACTTCAAATTTCACATGTAGATGCGTCATGGATCCTAATTTGACTTCTAGCCACAGAAAGAAAAAATGAGCCAAGTTACTTGGCCCCCCAGGTTCATATATATTAAATTATTAACCATTCATTAAAAACGTGTAAAAACTGTAAAATATAACATGACTAAATAAATAAGGCAGATGCACCTAACAAGCAGATATCCAAGAAGGGTTAGCAGGTTTTCTTACAGAGGACTAGATAAAAATGAAATTCCCTGATACATTAAAAAATCTATGAAAACTCTATAAAAATTCTTTTAAAAATCCATAAAAATTCTATAGACTCCAAATATACAAACAATCTGAAGTTTCCAATATACAATAAAAATGATTGAAAAAGTTTACTGCAGAACAGTAACTGATGATAAAGATTAACGAGTGAAGTGGATGAGTCATGAGACTACCAGGGAGTCACTGCAGCTGGTACAAGAGCATGGGTCAGGAGCTTGGCTAACATGTCTCCCCATTCAACAGCTAGGGTATGTTTACAGCAAGCAAGACTTCCGAGATGCTGTTCATCTCCGGTATCATGGTTGGGACATCCCTAGCACTCCAAGATTCTGTGATTGTGGAGCCAAAAATGTTCAAAATCATATTCTCAACTGTAAGAGATGGGGTATGTGAACTACCGTCACAATAACGTGAGAGACAAGGTTGCTGAATACTTTATGCTGGTGACCAAGGATGTGACGATTGAGCCCCTGTTAACACCTGTAGAATCAACTTCCAACAAATGGGAAACAATGCCGATAAGGCCAGGCTCGACATATCAGCAAGAGGAGTGTGGAGCACATTTGAGAGGACTTTCTTCGACATGCGCATTTTCAATCCCAAATCACCTACACATCAAGGAAACACCATATCACAGCTTTACACTCTGGATGGGGATATGTATTTACCACTTCAGGAGGAATGGCACCTTAGGCAAAGGTGAGTACTTAAACCAGAAGCAGTTGGAAAATTGATTGAAATAAATTTTCGTGCACATACAGAATGAATGGTTAATAATTTAATATATATGTAGACCAAGCTCTGTGCACGGGATGCTTCCTGGAAGAATCCAGTTCTTTTAGCGGGGCACCCTACCTAAAGCCAAATTGAGATATAATAATCATATTCCTAGGGAAATAATCAGAAATCGAATACCAATCAAATAATATGATATATAGGAGTAGTAACCATATTTACTATGCAAAATGCCCCAACCACAGAGTGTAAATTTATATAAAATTCAAATTCCATATCATCATTAAACCTCAATAGTCAATATAATAGCCCAAGCAAAATTAAATAACTTCTTATATACCTTACTGTCATACTACAAATTAATTAAACATTTGAAATCTGTTAACCAGAGAATAAATTTCTAAACCTAATGCAAGTGAAATAATTTAGATGCAATAATGAATGCCTAATGTGATTATCATCTGTCAATGTCCTTGTAAAACAGTCTGTACAAGAGATATGAGTAACTAATACAGAAGAAAAAAACATAGCAACCAACATTGCTATTATAACCAACATTGCTTATCCTCTGCCTTGTTAACAAAGAGCAAATTTTCTTAATGCCTTCTCCCTGTCCTAAAACCAAAACTTCATCCTATTAAAGTAAAGGCCTGTTGTTACCACAAGCTATTATACAGTCCCTCTCAAAAACATGCCTCAACCTCCATCAAAAACAATTTTAGTTTTCAGTCCTTCTAGTTTCCAAAAATGTACCGAGCTAGTGTTCTGGTGTGCACAAAAGCCCCTAAGCCCGTGCATTCCTTGCCCCGCTAGCTGCCAGTCCTTGGCAAACTTCCTATAGCAAAGATCAACTAGTCATTTACAAATTGAGCACTATACAATTTTAATTGTTTTAAATATTTGACTTTGTAAAATGAGCTAAAACATTGATTTTATTAGTTTCATTGAGGAAGTTGTCGTCTGTTGAAAAATAAATAAAATATCTAGAATATAGATTAGAATATAAAATAACATTCAGTCAATGTGTCGTCAATAAACTGTACAATTATCAAATGTTAAAACTGGGTGATACAGTCACCAAAAATAAATACTAAGTATAATAAGTTAATATGCTAGTAAAGCTCTTGCAGGCAACTGGCTCCTTTTGCCAACTGCTTTTGGTTTAAGCGCTGACTCACATTTGGAACTGGCACTGGTATAATTGTAATATCCTACGAAGTCAGCATGCTATATTATTTTGCAAAACTCGTTTAATATCTTGACAATATTTAAAGTTTATGGATTTAGGTTTAGGCGCGGCGCACCGCTTATATGTTATAGCTCATTCAGCTTCTGTTTTCAGCGATGTGTTGCTACACACTGTATAGCATGTGGATTGAGCGCGGTGCCGCGCCTAAGCAGCAAAAGAGTTATTTATTTTAAAATTTATTTTTGTATCTCAAAAATGATGTAAAGTTTTTAATATGACGTAGAATTAAAGCTATTTCCGTACAGCCTAAGTGCTAAGCATGCTCGTTAGAAAAACTATGAACAATGAACATAACATGCTAGCTTTCTTTATTTTTGTAAGTCGCGTCGGCTGACATCTTGGGTTGTACTGGATGTAACAAGTTTATTATCGGATGTCTACTTATATTTATTATGATATCATTATTCATTGTAATGGCAATAAAATTTAAATTTTGTTTTAAATTTTGTTTTACTTAATAAATTAAATGTGGTCTATAAAACTACCACTAGGTATAATAGGTCAATAAATTAAAAGTGGTTTATAAAACTACCACTGTGCGAACCCATTATAAAACTACCACTGTGCGAACCCATTCTCCAGTTAAAACATGTCAGTCATGTGAAAAATCAATCAGAATGGTAAGGTGGTAAAAAAGGGAATATCCTTCCGATACATCAATTATATATATGCCTCAGATTTAAAAGAATTAGAAGATACTTAGTTATCGTAGACTATGATTGCAGTGTAAAATTTGTCATATGAATTGTCGACGGTATAATTAGGGTCTGTTGTTATAGATGAGAGTAGCTGTTTCTTATACGAATCACTAAAGCTTTTAACATCGGGCAGATTTCGTAGATCTGTTGGAACATTATTCCAACATTTTGCCCCCAAGTATTGAAAGTTTTTATGTGATGTTGATCTATTAACATATAGGTTGCAGCTTTCGCCGCTCCCACTACCTCCTGATATGTAACTAAATTTGTTCATAAAGTTTGTAGGACAATTGTCATGGATGATTCTAAACATATAATTTGACAGATGGAGTCGTCGTCTAAGATGGAGTGGTAACCATTTCATGTCTCTATAAACATTAAGGCTGCTCTCTGTTTGTGGAACGTTGAGAGCTATTTTGGCTACCTTTTTGTACAGAGTGTCAAGTTCAGCAAGTTTTGTCTTGCCAGCTCTACAATAGATCGTGTCTAAATAATCGAATTGTGGCAAAAGGAGCCAGTTGCTTGTAAGAGCTTTACTAGCACCCGATTTACCACCTTAAGGGCACACACCCAGGCCTAAAACCAACCGAACACAATAATACATTATCATCTATTGCACCCATTGCATATGGATTGTTTGACCTTAACACGATCGAGGGCTACGTCCTGGAGTCTGTTCGAGAAAAACATATTCCTCTCTGCATTGCGCTTTCAAAAGGAGTCACTATTTGAAGATCTTATCCCGGCCTAAAGAATTACTCAGCGGAAATCGTCCATTTAGCAATTCACCATTGCTAGCAAAATTATTTTAAATGTCAATAAGTTCAATTATGTCACATTGTACTTAACATAACACTTTGCCCTTACCTGAATATCAAAGCAATTGTGTAGGTTTGGTACCATTACACATTAACAAATATGAAACCATCACACCTTAGAAGTTATACTTTAAAGAATCGGAAAATTATTCAAACAATATACACATAATATAGCAATGACCCTATAAAAATTTTTTTAAAAAATGATACAAATTTTAAAAACTGAGGTAAAAATAAAAACCCTTTGCAATAATATACAACAAATTCACATCACAACAAAAAGCAGTTTCCAACAAGCACTCCATAACATTTTAGGGTTTAGGAGTGTTGATCAGGTTAAGGTCCAAAGTTATACTTTAAAGATGTTTACTCCTTCTGGGGTTACTAATTCAAAAATTCCATTCAGCACAATATATTCATAATTTATAATCCAATATATTTTTGAGTACACTCCAATTTGTCATACGTTGTATGACCCGCCGCGCACGAGTGCGCGGCTCCCCGGCCCCCTGTATCGTAGAAACTCTACAGTTTTCACCAAAGGTGTCACGACGTGATACAACACTCCAATATAATTTATAAAATAAATGTTTAACTAATTACAAAAATTGTACTAAAGGATGCTCTAAAAAAAATCGTAATTTTGTCATAAAGCTCCCTACTCACTATTGACAAATGATACTCATCTAAATTTCTTCGAAGTAGGGCGCACTGCATTATTCTCGAGGTTATTCTACCCAAAGCCCTTGCTCTTGCAGTAGTGCGCCCCCGCTTTCTTTGTTATGAAACAAGCGCGCCCGCAGTGGCTCGATTGACTATTGTTAATGGTCTGGCCCGGTGCGCGCTACTTCGTAGCACGGGCCAAAATTTCGAGAAGAAAGCGGCGCGCACTACTTCGAAGAAATTTAGACGAGTAACATCCGTCAATAGCTCGAAAGCACATGGTTGGGTGAAGCCCGAGGCAAGTGCTAAGAAAAAGTGCGCACAGGCTTAATCCATTAAATACACACACACACACACACACACACACACACACACACACACACACACACACACACACACACACACACACACACACACACACGCACACACACACACACACACACACACACACACACACACACACACACACACACACACACACACACACACACACACACACACACACACACACACACACACACAGTGAGCCGCGCGTGCCGACTGTAGGATGGTTTTTAGCGCTAATTTCGGCCAGCACAATTTTCTTCAAACAAACAGATATTGAGTATCCTTCCCGACCTCCGATTGCAACAAAAATTGGTAAACTTACTCATAGACTTACAAGGAAAGTGTCCGAAAAATTTAAAGCATATCCAACTATCAAACATTATGTTACAGCTAAAAGTAGCTTATTTTGCCCCATTTTGATCACTATATCAACTCCGATATCCACCAAATTTTTCGGACAGTTGTGAAATCCCTATTGGAAGGTCGTCGCCAATTTTCAGAATGATCGTCGCCAATTTTCAGAATTGAATTGGCTACTTTTATTAGTTAATAAAGGGTTTTTATAAAGGGTTTTTATAAAATTTACTAACATTTTTATTGAATTTTTATATAGGGTCATTGCTATAAAATATTATGTGTCATTGCTATATAATATTATGTGTATACTGTATTTACACGATCTCATTGCATGGGAGCTATTCACTAGCGGGGGAAAATGAGCATCATTAGGCGGTACCGAGCATGATGACGATCTGATCACTTTAAGTGAATACAAAAAAAAAAGAAAAAAAAAGGAAGCAACTCACGGTATCACTCTCATAAGAGACATGTTTCATCATTTACCGGAGTTGCAACCAAATATACACAATAAGGTTTGGTACTTTATCTGTACCTCCCCTTTCATAGAAATAATAGCAAAAATATACACATATCTTTAAGAAATCAACATCTGATATAAAACATTTGATCAACCAAAATTAAGACAATTTTCCTGTTAATAATTTAACGGCTCTCATAAGAGGTCATACTAGGTATAAGTCCAAATGCTGTGTCAGCAACCGTTTTTGTTACTAAAAAAAAAAAAAAAAAAAAAATGTAGTTGATAACATCTGTGTAGCTCTCCTTTCTCTTCTTTGATATCAATCTAGCAAGACGTTTGTGAAATCTGTCACATTCTGGTGCTGTAGTCCCTGCTGTAGAAAACACTAGAGGAATGAAAGACGCTCTTTCTAAAAAGCTTTTTTTAAACTAATTACAACACTACAAATCTATTACATTTATTGAGGGATAGCATGTATTAAGGCCCCCCAAGGGGAGACGTAAGTTTTCGTTGTTTTGTTGGCTGTGAAAGCTCTTACTGCATTACCGCTGCACACTTGTGTTTATTTTAGATCATAGATATAGCTGATTTCTACTATGTCTGGTATTGCTAAGAGGCAAGGGAGAAACAAAGCCCTCTCCGCCAGTTCCAGTTCCAGTTCTACACCAGCTCAACATAAAACAAAAACTGCTAAGAAGCACACATCATCATCCCTATCAGAGTTAGATGCTTCTTCAATAGCGCCCCAGCTGGACCTTACACCACACATTGCAATGCCAGCCATCCAGCACTCCCACAGAGATAAGAGGAAATGTCCCTGCGACCAGTCACTGGAATCGTCGTGGAAACTAGACTGTGCCAAGTGTGGACAGTATTGGCATGCGAACTGCGTAGGCCTTAATGGACTAAATAGTAAGATGCTCAATGATCTCACACAATGGCCCTGTCCCTTTTGTTTTGTATCACCTATTGCTACTATATCCACCCAAGTTGACGTCTGTCACGTCTGCAGAAACACTTTATCACTGCAGCAGTCAAACCTGGAAGCAGAAACAGCACTCATTTCATCACAACTAGAACCCTTAGCCAATTGTTGCAAGCTCATTAAGGATATTGACTTTGTTCAATTCAGTAACAGAATTGACACACTTGGCCAATTTGACCAACGCCTTAAGCACCTCCTCCTAAAAGACCAGCCCTGGAAATCCTTAGACTCAGATATAAAGCTCCTTTCAGACCAGTTGGCCACTACCCTGGATAAATCACCCACACCACCACTCAACACCACAATTGAAAACCTCACAACTGCCTTACAAACTCATGACAAGACTTTCCACTCACTCACCAACCAACTAAATGAACTCAAACAGCAAGTCACATCCCTATCATCAGACATGACCACCTCACCAACATCAGATCAATCTGACAAGCTCCTTGAACGGGTGTCACAAGAGCTCAGAGAGGTATGCAAGCAGGAGCTGAAGCAATCAACAGCAAATCTGCAGCATTCCTCAGAGCATCCACTGACCATCCCTGGATTACAAGAGCTCAACAAGAAAACAACAATTTCAAGAAAACAACAATTTTATTTAGTATCAATTAAAGCAAACATAAATATATTTTATATATAACTAGCAGGACCTTTTTACCAGATATCTTAGGGGACTTGGAGTAGCAAGAGAATGGGTAAAGGTATATACCTATTACAAAAATACGTCAAAAAGAATCCAGGGTGATACAGGATCGGAGAGTGCAGACCGTAAAGTTTACGCACCCACCCTTGCCTCCTAAATTCTTGGTTGGGTAGGCATTTATGCGAACTTGGTCGTTTATACTCCAAGTCCCTTTGTTAAAAATTAATAAAATTTATCTCAGGAGTTAACTTCACTCAACAATAATAATATCAATATCAATTTATCGCATAAATTTAACTATCGAATATAGGTTCGATTATCAAATATAGGTTCGATCTGATATAAATTTGTAAAATAAAATATTTAATTATTAAAAAAATTACATCAAGTGGTTAAAAATGGATCTGAAAGCTTAACAGCTTATAGTTCAATCATGATAGTAATATTAGGTGTGTGCCGCTGCATGTGCAATTTAATTACTGCAATTTAAAATTGGTTGGAGTCCAGGTATCTTTTAAGTCGGCTGCCTGTGATTGTACTAATAGTGCTTTGGTTCTCAATTTTATCAAGTTAATGGAAGTTTCTAGGCAATTGCTTGAAGTTAAAATTTTTTTATGAACACCCAGGTTGTAACCCAGCTGCCCCCACACAGTCGCCCGCCTGTCTCTAAACACACTCTCGATTTTATTGATGAGGAGATAGGATCTCATAGAACTGCTTGATTCTCGCACATCTGAGTTCAAGAATGAGAATGGACGATCTGTTCTGGCTTTTGGAGAAAGATATCACTACACTGGCACAAAATCATCACCCTCATCCGACCAACTCCCAGACCAACTCCAATCACTCATAACACAACTGAACAATGATCATCCAAACTCTCCACCTGTCAACAGCATTCTCATCAATCGGTATGATGGTCACTTAAGCTTCCTTCCACAACACTCAGACAACGAACCCCTCATTCACCCTGACTCATCAGTACACACACTTTCACTAGGTCACCATTGCACAGTCACTTTCAGCAAGACTGGCACCACAGAACCCTATCACAACCAGTCTTGTCCACCACGATCACTATACACTATGACCAGGGCAAGTCAGGATTTGTACGAACACAGAATTGAATCAGGATCTGTCGACTCTGGTGTCCGATACTCTGTGACCCTCAGATCTGTTAGTGCTCTAAACCGTGCTTCTACATGCATCATGGGAGATTCGAACACTGGTGGACTTAAATTTGGACTTGATCCTAAGAGATCCTTTGGAAAGTTCCTTCCTGGAAAACAAGTCTTCGCACCTACTGTAGACCACATTGACCCATACGAATCCTGCGGCTACAAGAACACTGTCATTCTCTGCGGACTCAATGATATTAGGCAGGATAATGTCAAAACTCCATCTGACATCAAACAAGTGTTCAATAAATTTACTAGTAAAATTGCTGAAATTCAAGCTGTCAATAAAAAAACTAATGTTTATATATGTCCGCTGCTGCCAACTAAATGTATTGATTTAAATAGAAGAGTCAATTTCTTTAACTATCTGATTCAAACCCAGCTTCTCCCTTTCAACTTTGGTGTGAGACTGGTAGAAGGGTTTCCAAGCTTTGCTGATGAGAACGGGCTATTAAGCCAACACTTGTCAAAAAGGTTGACGAAGTTCCAGAAACCTGATTACTTACACCTCAATTGGAGGGGGGTTGCAAAGTTAGCAGCAATCATTAAAAATACTATTCTTCTTAGAGTTAATGGTGGTCGAGACAGACGCAGAGCTGGACGAGGGGGGAATCAGGTGGACTCCACATCATTTCGTGACATAACTGCACGCTCTCTTCCTGCTGATAAACGAGTATCTGGTGCTCCTGACGGCTACCAACCGTCATGACTACTCTAACTAAAGAGGTATGTAAACACTGCTGCAAGGGTATCTATGTGGGCCAAGCCATAGTCGAGTGTTCCGAATGTAACCATGCAACTCATCATAAATGCTACAATATTGTCAATACCGATTTATGCGGTAACTTTCTCTGCAATACATGTGTAAATCTTGCTGTTAAACGATACAACCCGTTCAAATATGATATCTCCGACGAAGAAATCGATCTAGACGATACGATAACTAAGCTCTCGCAAATTTTAAACTGTTGTTCTCAGCTTAACAGAAGTCAAATTAATCAAACTCTAGAAACTTTAACCGAAGGTCAAATGTCAATGATGTTTCAAAACATAGACGGTAACAAAAGTAACTTTGATACTATGTGTATAGATCTTCGCCGATATAACAAAAAGTTTTCCATAATTGCACTTGCTGAAACAAATGTAGGACCTGAATTAAGTAGTTTGTATCAATTAACCGAATACAATAGTTTTTACCAAGCAACCTTTCGAGAGAAAAAGAAGGGCACCGGAGTTGCAATTTATATCCACCAGTCACTAAATGCAACAATCGATAATACCCTCTCCTATGTAAGTGAAAACCTAGAAATCCTATTTTTAAGATTCAACAATGGTAACTCAAGCACCTTTGTTGGAGTTTTATACCGCCCTCCGAGTGGCAATTTTGACTTAGCGCTAAGTGAACTAGCCGACACTCTGGACAAAGTCCCCAGACACTCGTATATAGCTGGTGACTTTAACATCAATCTTCACGGCGACAGCAACAAGGTTGCTAAATATGAACACGTTCTTTACAGTCGAGGCTTCTATCCTCTCATATCTGTAATGACCCATGAAAAACCCGGCTGTATTCCTTCATGCATCGATAACATCATTACCAATGATTTAGACAACATTATAACATCTGGCACATTCAAAGACAAAATCACACATCATCACCCCATATTCTTAGCACTCAACACACACCTTGACCAGAACGATTGCAAGATTAAGTATGAACAGTTTTATGACTACTGTAACTCTAACGTAGATAAGTTCACCGACAAACTATCCAATAGTCTTGATAACACTGTAATAAATTGTTTTGATACCTTTGCTGACACATTTAACGTTGCTTTTGACGAATGTTTCAAGCTAGAAACCCCGAAATGTACAAAACGCACTATGCAAAACAATCCATGGATTACACCAGCAATTATAACATCAATAAATCACTGTCACGAACTATACGAAAACTGGGTCAAAGCTCGCAAAGTCAAGTGCAATCTAGGAGATACTGACACAAAAGGTGGATTCTGTCACTGCGCAGTATGTAACAAAAAGCGCAGTGAGTACTTAACTTATAAATATTATAGAAAAGAACTCAAAGTTATACGTGAAAAGGCTCAAACTTCGTACAATATGGGTAAATTTAATGAAGTTCAAGGTGACAGTAAGAAAACATGGCAACCAATCAATAAGATACGCGGCAAAGGGAAACGAGAAATTAAACCCCCGTTTGTTATTAATAATGAGAAAATAATGAACCGTAGAATTATAGCTAACGAATTTAACAATTACTTTGTATCTCTTGCCCCTAAGTTGAATGAATCATACAGTACAACCGGTCAAATTAGACTAAGTCCAATTCAATGCTTTACGGACTACTTACCAAGGCCAAATACCTCAAGTATATTTCTCAGCGATTGTACACCAGAAGAAATAGAGAAAATCATTAGCGAACTCAAGAATGGAAAAGCTAGTGACATCCCTATTCACGTCATCAAACGAACGTCTAAGATTATAAGCCCACTCCTGTCAGTATTATTTAATGAACACATGAGAAATGGAACTTTTCCAGACCGACTGAAAATTGGTAAAATTAGCCCTATATACAAAAAAGACGGTACAGAATATCTCGAAAACTATAGGCCAGTATCTACCCTAGCTGTGTTCGGAAAGTTATTTGAGAAAGTAATCTACTCCCGTTTGTACAGTTTTCTTGTGTCGCAGAACGTTTTGTTTGAGAACCAGTTTGGTTTTAGGAAGAGTCACTCAACTAACCACGCCCTTAATTACTCAGTTGACTATGTAAACTCCCATATAAAGGAAAAGCAACATGTATTAGGTATCTTTATCGACTTATCAAAGGCATTTGACACTATCAGTCACGATAAACTTCTCATAAAACTTGACAAATATGGTATAAGAGGTAACGCAAACGAGCTTATTGGAAGTTACCTATCTAACAGACAGCAGTACGTTTCAGTTTTAGGTGAGGAATCTGATAAACTCCCTGTTATTTGTGGAGTACCACAAGGTAGTGTTTTAGGACCGCTACTGTTTATAATTTACATAAACGATATCTATAACTCATCAGACCTAGGAAAATTTATACTTTTCGCTGATGACACCAATATATTTGTAGTCGACAAATCTGTCCAGAATCTCTACCAAAAAGCTAATACTATAATGAATTCTGTTTACAATTATATGAAATGCAATCTTCTCCACATTAACATCAAGAAATGCTGTTACATTCACTTTACACCAGGAAAGAAGGATGTAACTAGTAGTAGTAGTGATAGTAATGATCTTATTTTAACGTTGAATAACACAGTCATTAAACGTGTTGATGAAACTAAATTCCTCGGCGTTATTATAGATAAAAACCTTAACTGGAAACCTCATACTGCATATCTTAGTTCTAAATTAAAGTGTGAAGTCGGTAAACTCTGCCGTATGAGAAGATGTATACCTAAAGAGCTGTATAATGACCTCTACCACACCCTCTTCGAATCTCATCTAGGATATGGGATCTCAGTGTGGGGAGGCATATCGAACAATAGGCTTGAACCAATATTTAAAATTCAAAAAAAGTGCACTCGTATTCTATTTGGTGATCAAGAGGCATACAGTAATAAGTTCAAAACATGTGCTAGAACCCGCCCAATTGGATCCCAAAAACTCGGAGCCGACTTCTATAAACGAGAATCAAGTAAACCCCTTCTCAGCAGAAACAAAATACTCTGCGTGCATAATTTGTATAAGTACCACTGTCTACTTGAAATGTTTAAAATAATCAAACTTCACACTCCAATACCGATGTACAATTTATTTCAAAAGTCACCCCGACGTGATAACTACTTTATTAACCCCGCTGCAACCAATTTGTTTGTATATAAAACCTCGAATATGTGGAATAAATTCCTTAAACCTTCTAGTAAGATTGACTTCTCGTCCCCAATTGCACTTGTTAAAGGTCGCATTAAAACTATGCTACTCAATGCTCAAAAAGCTGGAAACACTGATGAATGGTCAGAACTCAACTTTGATGGAAATGACATGTGCCTATAATTAAGAACACACAAACTAGTCCATATAGATTTCATACTACACACACAAAATAACACACACAATACACACCACAGTCAAACATAGAAACTATATATTCACGCATATAACACAAAACACTGATCAGCTCATCCGCTTTACACTAGTGTCTGGACTTGTCTGGAGTGTTCGTCTGGAACGTGGGACGGACTCACAAATATATTGTGTGAACGTAGCGCGCGAAACTTAAATATTGTATAACTCTATCATTTCATTACCCAGCGTGATTTACCGCGCCAGGCCAGAATAATGAAATGAAGCCGCGCTATATCCGTGAACCTACAGTGACTTATATTTTATATTTTGTATCTCTTACTACGTAACGCGAAATTAAGTTGTATCACACTCCCGGTTTTGGACCCCAATGTTAACCTTGCAGCAACTGTGTCAGCCCAATATACTCTAGAAGTATGATCACACTTATTTTAATGAACAAAAGACCCATAATTAATATAATCAGATACTCGTCAACAGCAGCAGTTTCCTTACGTGTGATGTGTTGTCCTTCTCCTTTCTGTGTCCCCGTCGTTTTGTTTTGTGAAATGTACTGTAGTAGTGTTTTAATATTTAAATCGAACGCAACTCAATAGTCAATAGTTAATAATAACAAACACAAATACTATTTTAAATAATTGATTAATATCGATTTATATACGAACCAAACATTAATTAATCTTTAATAACCTTTTATATATGTGTTAAACGATCCAGGGCATATCTAAAATTCGATAATGAACTTCATATATTATTAGTTCCGCGTGCTGATAAATATTCTGGGAATCAATCCACCCAATCGTGGCGATAATGGATAACATATTTTTGTGCTTGGCCGGTTTTAGGTTTGAGTTTGTGCTCCAAAAGTGGTAAATCGGGTGCTAGTAAAGCTCTTGCAGGCAACTGGCTCCTTTTGCCAACTGCTTTTGGTTTAAGCGCTGACTCACATTTGGAACTGGCACTGGTATAATTGTAATATCCTACGAAGTCAGCATGCTATATTATTTTGCAAAACTCGTTTAATATCTTGACAATATTTAAAGTTTATGGTTTTAGGTTTAGACGCGGCGCACGCACCGCTTATATGTTATAGCTCATTCATGATTCAGCTTCTGCTTTCAGCGCTGTGTTGCTACACACTGTATAGCATGTGGGTCAAGCGCGGTGCCGCGCCTAAACAGCAAAAGAGTTATTTATTTTAAAATTTATTTTTGTATCTCAAAAATGATGTAAAGTTTTTAATATGACGAAGAATTAAAGCTATTTCCGTACAGCCTAAGTGCTAAGCATGCTCGTTAGAAAAACTATGAACAATGAACATAACATGCTAGCTTTCTTTATTTTGTAAGTCGCGTCGGCTGACATCTTGGGTTGTACTGGATGTAACAAGTTTATTATCGGATGTCTATTTATATTTATTATGATATCATTATTCATTGTAATGGCAATAAAATTTAAATTTTGTTTTACTTAAAATTTTGTTTTACTTTTCAGTGTTGATGACTCGTGAGTTATACTTAGTTTTTTTTTCTTCCTCATTTCTCTTGTACAACTTGTCCAGGGGAACATTAAGGTTTGATGGTGCATTTGGGTGTGTTATTCTTACATCCATGAAAGTCCTGGCATTCCTGCCATATAATCCAGTTGCAACAATATCTAGCCTTGCTCCGCTGTCAGTAGTAGTTCCTTTGGGATGAAGTTCTGGAGACGTTGGTAGGAGAGCTGGCTCAGTATAAACGTTTCTACATTTAGCCTCACGTAGTAGATCTGCTTCGGTTTCTACAAGCACTGTATGTCTAAAGGAAACATACCCTCCTTTTTTACAAGAAAGGGCATGATCGACGGAGTTTCTTTCTCCACACGCACAGTGTTTAGCAATATCTTGTATAGGCCAGCCATATCGCCAGTGGCGTAACGAAGGGCCCTGCTGACCCTGCTGTGCAGGGGGGCGCCGTCTTAGGGGGGCGCCAAATCGTCGTTTGAATGTGGGACAATTTCGAAAACTTAACTAAAGTACTAGCAAAACTGCGCGTTTTGCTCTAGATACACACTTTTTTAGAGATTTTACCGGCGTATCCTCTTAAATCGCCTAATTTTTTCAATTTTAGGGAGGGGCACCAAAAGGAGAGGGGGCGCCAACAGGGGGGCGCCTTTTCGGCAGGGGGGCGCCAACAGGCAACGTTACGCCACTGCATATCGCAAACATATACCATCTCTAAAGTCCTTCTTGTTCAAGCAGTAACCATAAGACTGCATTGGGAGGGCTGACAGCCAGGATGAGCTGCCTTAAGTGAATACTGATTGTGACTTTGCCCCACGAAAACCTCACTGAACCTCTACGCGGTGTGGGGTGGGTGGCTCGAACGGATGGTGCATTGGTGTTTCTAACCTATGCAAAGGATGGGACTAGCCATCTCTACAACAAAGGAAAGGCTTTAATAGCCTCTACTAACCTTAGAACCGCAGCATAACCGCTTTTCCCACCGGCAAATAACACCTTCCACAGGAAACTAACGCTCTCACAGGCCTCCACGTCTTGTGTACCCTAGGATTTGGGTTTGGCTCGGACACTTAAAACAACGATAGAGGAGCGGTCTACACGCTCACAGGCTACCACGTCTCGTGTAACCCCAGGATTTAACACGCTCACAGGCTACCACTTCTCGTGTAACCCTAGGACTCTAACACTTAACAGACTCTAACACGCTCACAGGCTTCCACGTCTCGTGTACCCTAGGATTTTGTTTTTGGATCAGACACTCAAAATAACAATAGAGGAGTGGTCTACACGCTCATAGGCTACAATGTCTCGTGTAACCCCAGGATTTGACACGTTCACAGGCTACCACGTCTTGTGTAACCCCAGGATTTAACACGCTCATAGGCTACCACGTCTCGTGAAACCCTAGGACTCTTACACTTAACAGACTCTTACACTTAACAGACTCTGACATGCTCACAGGCTTCCACATCTCGTGTACCCTAGGATTTAGTTTGGATCGGACACTCAAATCAACAATAGAGGAGTGGTATACACGCTCACAGGCTTCCATGTCTCGTGTAACTCCAGGATTTGATTTTGGATTGGCCACTCAACAAAAAAATGGTAGAGGAGCAGTCTACAGTGACGTTACAGGAACATTGCATACTCATACCAGTTGCACGTAGCAGGCCATGACTTCTCTGGAAGTCCCTGTCTCTCCATCGTTAACCTGGCGCGGTTGCAGTAGGGGCGGTGGTAACAGAACTGTAAGACTCTCAGTCCTCAGAGTCTGTTGTCGATATCTATGTTTAATATATTTATGGTATATAATTTGGGAGTCTCTCTCTCCAGCAGCAGGAGTTGGGGAAATGGGGACGCGTTGTGAAAGCCACCTTAATGAAGGCTTACTGTCGACGCCGACCAATCAAAAGAAAGATTGTGACTTTCCTTAAAATCAAAGAAATTTGCGTTATAGCGCTTCGGTTGCTGTCCTATGAGCAGGTTCCAACCAATCAGGCCATTGATTGAGTGAATAAATCACAGATTAAGTGCCGGGATCATGTGTCCGCCAGATCTTAAAATGGTCACAACTCGGCTTGGTTGTAAACAACCAATTTGAAATTTTGGGAAACCACATGTGTTATCAAACCAAATGTGTCTGGAAATTTTGGAGTTCATAACTCAAAACATTCTCACTATGGTGACAATAGAGAAAAAGAGGGAGTGGCATGCCACACCCTCTGTAATTGATAAAATTATACGAAATTTTCAGGAAATCTAAGTTGGACCCATATCTGTATTCTCTGAAATTTGTGCGCAATTCTGACACGAATTACGTGAGTTATTAAAGGGTTGCGTGTGGGTAGTTACTTCTGGGCCACCCTGTATGCTGTATGTTTGACCTTTTGAATACCCTTTGAATGACAAATTATGAACAGTACGGCTCATGGAACTGTTCAATGGTGCTCCATATATCCCCTTTCCTCACATAAAGTTGTTGAATACGGACGAGGAAATTGTCATAAACTGACGCAAAAACTTCTTTGTTGCTGTTCAATTTCTTAATTTCTCTTTAAATACTTTCTCTTTTAATACTTTCAACACTACTATATAACAAATAATTTGAGGTATGATCCCGAGCCTCAAAGCTATGAAAAATGACAAGGCTGCAGGCCAAACGCCCAGCAGTGAAGAAGCAGAGAAAAAGATAAAGAAGCCCTCAGAAAAAGGTACTGTTAAAATAAAAAAACCTATACTAAAGATTAAAGATGTTTCTAAAGATGTTTCTAAAGATGTTTCTAAAGATGTTTCTAAAGATTTTTCTAAAGATTTTTCTAAAGATTCTAAAGCCCCCCTAAAGAAAAGTGCCATTAACCCAAAAACAGTCCCCAAGTTTAATCTCAAAGGGCTGTGTTGTCGGTGTAAAAGTGATAACATGGCCTATGAGTCCATTTCTTGTCAGATATGTAAAGACGTTTTCCACGCATGTTGTAAGGATAAGGCTGGCACACTTATGCCCACGTCTATTTGTTCACGGACTTTCCTGACGAATATTTTGCCAGTAATTCACAAACACGGTAATACATATTCTCAAAGATATGGTGACTTTGGCTGAAAAATGACAAGGCTGCAGGCCAAACGCCCAGCAGTGAAGAAGCAGAGAAAAAGATAAAGAAGCCCTCAGAAAAAGGTACTGTTAAAATAAAAAAACCTATACTAAAGATTAAAGATGTTTCTAAAGATGTTTCTAAAGATGTTTCTAAAGATGTTTCTAAAGATTTTTCTAAAGATTTTTCTAAAGATTCTAAAGCCCCCCTAAAGAAAAGTGCCATTAACCCAAAAACAGTCCCCAAGTTTAATCTCAAAGGGCTGTGTTGTCGGTGTAAAAGTGATAACATGGCCTATGAGTCCATTTCTTGTCAGATATGTAAAGACGTTTTCCACGCATGTTGTAAGGATAAGGCTGGCACACTTATGCCCACGTCTATTTGTTCACGGACTTTCCTGACGAATATTTTGCCAGTAATTCACAAACACGGTAATACATATTCTCAAAGATATGGTGACTTTGGCTGGACATGTCCTAACTGTAAGAAAGCTCTCCTTGCAAAAACTGCTGTTAAAACTGCGGACTCAACTTGCAATACAAGCATGGACAGCACCAAGAGTGTGGCTAGCACCAAGAGTGTGGCTAGCACTGAAAGTGTGGCTAGCACTGAAAGTGAGACTACTACCACTACTGATACAACTTCAAGCAATGGAGATGAGAAGGCATTGATTGAAACTTTGAGCAATTTTAAAGTAAGTTTACTGTCAAGTGTAGAAGAACTTATTTCCATCAAACTTAAATCACACATAGATTCTTTGCTCACAGAAGTACCAAATCTTACACGAAGATCCAGCACCCCTAGTAGTGCATCATCTATCCCTAGTAGTGCATCAGCCCTAGCCCTGCAAACACCTAGTTCTTTAATTGCTTCCCCAATGAAGACTACCAGTTCACTTTCATCTTCAAAGAGCTACAGTGCTGCGTTGTCTCCTGAATCGGCTATAGATAGCTCCACTAGTACTGCTACTGAGAACTACATAGAACTAACCAAGAAGGAAACTCCTATGCAAAAACTTCCCTCTGGCAATATCCATAATAATTCTCCTGATAATCATGTTATCGTCCTCAATGTAGAAGCTAGTAATACTAATCTTGAGGAAGCAGGGAAGCTAGCTAGTAAAGCCCTTGGTACAATACCCATGATCTTCTTGACCCCTAAACCAAAGACAGGCAAAATTGTTATCTCCTTCCCTTCAGAAAAAGATAGAGAGGATGGGAAAATAGCCCTCGCAAACTCATCAGCTGTAACTTCGTCCAAAATCACTGTTAATGATGCAAAGAAAATGTTCCCGAAAGTCACAGTTACGAATATCCCAAACAACTTAATCTCCCACATTGTCTCTGAAAATCTATCAGTTCCTGAATTTCGAGAAAAGGTTAAAACCTTTATGGAATTGAAGCTTCTGGAAAAGAATCAATATGTTAAAGATTTGGTGACTAAGCATGATAGAACATTTAAAGTTGTGTACCCCTATCAAGATTCTAAAAAAAGTGCGATGAGATTGGATTTTGACACTAGAAGTGCGATTTTCACGTGTCACGTGCAGTGGCGAAATGTACTCCCCACCCCCCCCCCCCCTCCAGCCTGCAAGATTTCTTGCCCCACAAATTATTTTCTATTTAAAAAGATTTCGCGAGTCCCTTTGTAAGCGAAAAGTATGTCACTGTTATTGGATCCATAAATAACGAAAAATTTACGTGCGTATTTTGATGAATTATATTAGGTTACATATTGTAATTATGGTAACCTCACGTAGCCCGATGGTTTAGGGCGCGCTCGTCAAGCAGATGACTCGGGTTCGAGTCTCGTCAGTGGTCATTCTTTTGGCAATTATTAATTATTTTACTAAAATTATCATCAGAGCACCTTGTAATATACGTTATCCGATAGATTATACTGTTCGTACTTCATCTAGAGAACTAAGAGAAGACTGGCATTTAAGGATTTGTCCGGGGAAGGCCTCGTTCACACTGGAACATGTCAAATTATTGTAAACGGAGTTATCTGGTAATGTTTGTTTTGTTTATGGCTAGAATTTAGAATGGAATCAATGTGATGAGGATCCAGAGTTAATTACCTGCTAGGATTAATAAGTCAGTTCTCCAGACTCCCAGTTGAAGAGACCCTTTCTCAAACTTTTAATGAAGAAATATTCACTATGCTTATGGCAGTATCAAGTATATTCTGAGAAAGATGTAATGGAGTAGACTGTAGCCAGGAATAGTACCTTCTTTAATGGTAACCATGGTAACTATAGTAACCACTGTGAATCTTGATCTTATAACAACTAGTATCCTTTAAGACTTAGACAGTACAGTGAATAAACACGCTGAAAATGCAAGCGCGCGACCGAATATGTAGTGCTGAAAGAGGGTGCCGAAATCTCGCGGAGAATCTCGCGATATCGTGAGCCTAGCTATGAGATTTAAACGAAACTCGCAAAAATCTGGCAAAAATCTCGCGCGCGTTACGTCGAAGTTTTCACGCTATAAACAAGTGATAAAATACACGTTAAGAGTATAAAATACATGTTAAGTTCCTAATTCCCTCAACTTTTAAGTTAAACTTTTTCTGTTTCCTCATTTATTTACAAATTTTGTGCGATGAGTCCGGCTCGCAATCTCGCATAAATCTTGAGCTGGGGTTGTGTATGTCAATTATGGAAGAGACTACACTACTGTTGGGATTAAAGTGTCTCCTGACATAAGGCATTTCCTGTTAAACAATCAGTCCATTTACATAGGAAATTCCAGATGTAAAGTAGTTGATAGATTTGATCTTAAGCAGTGCTTCCGATGTCAGAAACTGGGACACATTTCATCTCAGTGCAACGAAACTGATGTTATTTGCATGTATTGTAGTGCATCACACATAACACGGGCTTGTCCCTACAAAGAGGTCAGAAGAAGTCACAGATGCACCAACTGCTCACACTCCACCTATGAATCATACAGAGAATCTTGTAACACCCATCACTCTGGTGCTGAAAACTGTCCCATAATAATGCTGGAGAAAGAGAGTCTTAGACAAAGAACAGAGTACTCAAAAAACATGTGAAGACTACGCTTCTCAACCTAAATGTCGGACTGTTTAACACGAGGTCACTATGTAATAAAACTGCACAAGTATTTGAGCAACTGTCTGACTCCAATATCAATGCCTGTTTCCTGACAGAAACTTGGCTACGTAAGGGAGATACGTCAAAAATAGCGGAAATTAAAGACCTAGGCTATAATATTGTTCACCAATCTAGAGCTGGTAGAGGAGGTGGTGTCGCTATTGCCTTTAAGAAAGATCTTAGCTTCAATAAACGCCCTACAAAGACCCATAAATCCTTTGAACATGTTGAGAGTGTGCTGAAGTCAAGTTCCAATGACCTTCTTCGTTTCTGCTGTGTCTATCGATCTTGTACGGCTAAAATGTCCAAAATGACAGACTTTTTACGGGAATTTGATGAATATCTTGACAGTCTAACTCACCTTCCAGGTAGACTGATCATTGCTGGAGACTTCAATATCCATGTCGAAGACCTCACTGATCCTGATACGATAAATTTTATCCATCTCATATCAAACTATGGCCTCATCCAGCATATTTCCAGTTCAACACACATTGGGGGTGGAATCTTATACCTTGTTCTTACTAGAAGCAATGCGTGTGATATGTTGAACATAAAAGATATAGATGTAGCTAAAACAGTAACAACATCAGATCACTACTTCGTAAATTTCTCTATTGCCTTTCCTCACCACAAAGGAAGCAACAAAGAAGATATGGTGGGCAGAAAGATATCAGATATAGACATAAATCTTTTTAAGGAGGATCTGTTGCTATCTGACATAAATGACCCCAACAAGTTTATTGACTGCAACTCTGCCACGGAACTCTATAACAGAGAACTTCGCAGAATTCTTGATAAACATGCTCCCCTTATCTGTTTTAGCATTAATCCTGATCAAAGCAAGTGGGTGGACACAAAATGTCAAACTGCCAGAAGGAAACGAAGAAAAGCTGAACGTGACAACAGGAGACTTAAAACTGCAGATTCAAAATTAGACTATAAAAAAGCTGTTAAGCATGCCGAGGCAGTTATAAACACCACTAGACAGCTATACTATGAAAATCGTCTGCAAAGCTGTGAGGACAATAAAAAAGATACCTACAAAATAGTCAATCAGCTGATGGATCGGGACATATCTAAAAACTTGAAGCCTAATAACAAACCTGCTGAAACTCTATGTGAGGAGATGAAAGAGTTTTTCAATGATAAAGTGGAAAAGATTTACTCTGCCATTAACAATGATACTGCAGCTGACATTCTTCTTGACCACTCTGAACCATTTCAAGGTGAAGCCTGGAGCCAATTTGAAACCATAAGCGACAATGATCTCAAAAAGATTCTTTCTGACCTTAACAAAAAAGAATGTGAAGAGGATCCCATCCCTCTAAAACTTCTAATGCAGTGTTTTAATGAAGTTAAACCAATTGTGTCATTTATTATCAATGACTCACTTGTCACTGGAAAATTTCCGTCAGTCCTAAAGAGTGCTCTTGTCAGACCAGCCATCAAAGATGATAAAGGAGATGTCAATAGCTTCAACAACTATAGACCGATTAGTAACTTACCTTTCCTCTCGAAACTCATTGAAAAGAGCGTCCAGAAACAGATGACCAAACATCTTGACTATCACAATCTTCATGCTGAGCATCAAAGTGGTTATAGGTCAAATCATAGCTGCGAAACTGCGACCCTTACCATCTACAATGATCTTCTTTGTATCAGTGACATGAAAAGTAAGGTTATCCTCCTCCTTTTGGACCTCAGTGCTGCTTTTGATACTGTAAATCATCACTTGCTCCTAAAAAAACTAAAAAAGGACTTTGGTTTTGAAGGTACTGTTCTCGAATGGTTTACATCATACCTTAATAACAGATCCTTCACAGTAACTATTGATAAATCAAGATCAAAGAGATGCTTCCTTAGAATTGGAGTCCCGCAAGGTTCAATTCTAGGTCCAATTCTGTTTATACTTTACACAAAGGAGCTCAATCAGATCGCAAAGAGACATGGATTTAACATCCACATGTACGCAGATGACACTCAACTGTACATTGAGTTTAACCCACTATTTCGAGATCTCTCAACAATCGAAGAGAGAATAACAAATTGTTTTGAAGATATTAAGACCTGGATGACCCAAAATAAACTCAAACTGAACCAAAACAAAACAGAAGCTCTTGTAGTACAGACCAAGAACAGTTACTCTTCATGTCCAGTCGATTCAATACAACTTGACAATGCAGCTGACCCTGTGGATGCATCCCGCACAGTGAAAAGTTTAGGTGTCCTATTTGATCAATTCCTAACATTTGAAGACCAAATAAATTCAATTATCAGTTGCTGCAACATCCATCTGAGAAACCTTCGAGTTATAGGCTCAAAGCTTAACTATGATCTAAAAAGACAGCTCATTCACTGCTTGATCTTTTCAAAACTAGACTACTGCAATGGACTCTTATACGGTTTACCTGATCTTCTAATAAAGAAACTCCAGAAGGTACAAAATTCCTGTGTTCGATTCTTGTTTGGTTGGAAAGCTATCAAAAAATGGGACAGTGTCACTCCATTCCTGAAAAAAGCCCATTTTCTTCCGATACGACAACGAATAGAGTATAAGATTGCTCTAACCGTGTTCAAATGCGTTAACAACATAGCGCCAGAGTATATCATCAAATGTATTGACATCAAAAGTCAACCTGTACGTGTACTAAGAACTGAAGAAGACTATTTCCTCCTAAATGTTCCTCCTATTTCAAACTATAGTAAAACCGAGAGAAGTTTCAGCTACTGCGGACCCTCTGTTTGGAATAAGCTTCCTTATCAATTGAGAACACTAACCGATATCGTCTTATTTAAAAAGAAACTAAAAACTCATCTCTTTGAAAACGTATTTGTATAAGTATCATGTATTACCTTTCTCATAAAATCCATACTTCATAAAAATAAGTTCTTATGTACATGTTACTCATGAGTCGCTTTAGATGGTTTGAACTGAATCTTTGGGTTTTGAGTTCTTTATGGCTATAAAGCGATGTATAAATTCCTACTTATTATTATTATTATTATTAAATTGCATTTTTCAGATCTTCCACACTTTTGGGCACAGGATCTCTGTAAACGTAAAAACTTGAGAAGTCACCATTAAACCTTAGAACTACCAATAACTTTTTACAGAATGAAGTTTAGACAAATAGATTAACAAGAAATAGGCCGCTTTTCTTTTGTGGATGGCCACTCAATTTCCCGATCCGTGATGGCGTATTTTATCATATTCCATACAACCTGGGGACCCCAGTTTTTACTGTTTATAAGCATGCAGATATGGCGGAGTGCAGACAGGCCGAGCGCCACCCAGTTAATATAATTCCATAAATTGAATTTGAAAATCGTGTATATTTCTATGTAACCATATGTTTATTGTTTGTGAAATCTGACACGGATCTGTGCAAAATAGTAATACTAACTCAAAATAATAATAATATGCTATCAATTAGTAATAAAAAACCTCGTTCGCCAACCCTTGTCCTTGACTCTTTTGTGCCTTCGCACTTAGAGTCATGGATCGGGAAAAAATTATCCAAAAAGAACATCCTCACAAGACTTTTGAAACACCTTGTATTTTTGACCTTTTGAATACCCTGCAGAATGGCAAATTATGAACAGTACGGCTCAATGGTACCGTTCAATGGTGGTGCCAAACGGAAAAGAAAAAAGCAATTAATAAATGAAATAAAGAAACAGGTTTGAAACTTAATTACCTCCACATTTTCAGAATACCCTTGCTTACCAAAACTAAGGATGCTGAAAATTTTTTCCCCATTGTATTTCAATCATATCATATTTAAAGCTTAATGTACATTGCATTTCAGCTGGGGTTTTATTTTAGTGATTCGAATCTCGCAAAGGACAAATATCTTCGAGAACTCATTGAACAAGATCCAGATGGGTGTAAGTTTTTACTTTTTTATTTTAAAACATTGACAATTGAAACTCTTTCATCGCTTAATAGCTGACAACTTACTGACATACATTTCTCGACTTATTTAATACCAATTTAATCAATACTTGATCCTGATTCCTGGTATGTAACCTGGATATAATGTACTCATGATTACATGGTTTTATCATGACCTTATATCATTACATTTCAGATGTTCAACTGGAAAAAATAGAAAGCTTTGGTCGCATCGCAGAGATGAATTGTCCAAAATCACTCCTGATAAAAAGCATTACATTCCTTTCTGATTTGGAGCTAAATTCTGATCGAACTCGTGTGAGACGCAAAACACCCTTAAACTACGATTACTCTGCAGATGACAGGACCATTTACATTGTTAGTATTGTTGAGAAAATAATTCCAGTTTTGTGATGTTATTAACATTCAGTTCAAACACGCTTCTATAAGCTAATTTAAGATTAATTAATTATGAATCATAACCTGAGAATATTTTCTCTGTTTTTGTATTTTACTCATATTTTCACTAACTATCCAGGAGAACCTCCCAGTAAAGATGGATCACAAGAGACTGGAACAGGCCCTTAGTAAATATGGTACTATCATGCACATTTCACTGCCTCGATTCAAAAATAACAATGAATTCAAAGGGTTTGGATTCATAGAGTTTCAAAAAGTGGAAGAGGCTGAAAAAGCCCTACAGGTAGTTATATTTTCATAGTACTAGCTGTTGATTGAAAACGTTTAACCTCGTATTATCTTTTTTGTCGTGAATTTAGAATGCCTTGAAAATCACACTAACTGTTTTCACCAGGGATTAGGTTGGGAGTGTGACAGTAAAGAAACTGCCGAAGAAGAGCTGAAGGCGGAGATAAAACCTGAACATTTAGCGAATTTAGTGCCCCTAAAATATCCGTTTGACGATTCAGAAGTACAGTCCGACATCATGAACCCTCCAGCTTGCTTGAGAACAAACGGTAAAGCCGAAAATATGCAGCATTTTGTGCCGCTACAATACCCTTTTGAAGAGTCAGAAGCTCACTCAGAGTTCATGAATCCCCCAACTAGTCTGTGGCTGAGGTCTGAACCAGTGACCCCAAGCACCAGCACACCTGATCTCAGCAGTGCTAGTGTTGGAACACCAGGTAAAACATTTGCTTACATTTTTAAACTTGTTAAATTCCACTGAGTAGTACTGAGTTGTATAGTGTGCAAAGGCCAGTACAACCAAGATTCCTTAACGTTATTTTAACGCTGTTTATTTTAGATGCCCATTCTGAGACTGAGCTAGGTAAAGACGAGCATCCCAAGAAGAAACGGAGAAGAAGGCGCTCTTCTATTTGCTTGTCTGAACTGAAGACTCCAGACACTGTTAATAAAAGGAGGTTAATAATATGCTTTAAATAGTACAGTTTTATTTCATTATATATAAGTAATTAAATGGAAACATTTTATACTAAATTAATGTGGGCGTTCAAGTCACAAAAGAGTTTCTAAATTTAATGCCTTACTTCTTAGTCGTTCCTAACTGAAATATTTTCCCAGAGATCCGTTGCTGTTAGTGAACACGCATCAAAGTACGGGTCAGACACCGCTCACAAACTCTGCCCGGAAACGAAAGAGAACAAGTTTGGAAGCAAGCTCTCCAGTCGGGAACAACAAGGTTAATGATTTACTGCAAAAACCTTTCAATATAAGACCTATTTTTTCACCATTTACATTCTTCCAACTATTGGTCGAACCTAATAGTATCTTGTATAGTTAGTGCTTACGTTAAATCTTGTTTCGGTTCTTTTGCGATAGTCAAAACGCGACAACTAGCGCTGGATGGCGACAACTAGCGCTATCCAGCGCTAGTTGTCGCCATCCAGCGCTAGTTGTCGCGTTTTGACTATCGCAAAAGAACCCTTGTTTTTATATTTAAAGCTAAATTTGCTGTATTTTCTCCTCCTAACCAACTATTTTCTTGTCAGGTCAGGAGAGTGCTGAATGTTTCCTCCGCCTCGGTAATATCGTGCTCCGATAGTGATAACCCAAAGCTGGAGACATCTGATGCTGAGCTGAAGAAACAGCTGAAGATTGTCAAAGCCAAGAGACGAAAGAAGAAGAAGCAGAAACTGAAGAAGAAATCTGAATTGCAAGATATTAGAGTTTTCCCGAAGTTAAAATGGATGGAATTGAAAGTAATGTACAAGAATTTGCAGAAGCAGCAAATATCGGAAATTAAAAATGATCTTGGAATGAAGGTATGCGGAGTTTGAGGTCTACAAAATTGAAAATCACTTCAAATAACTTTGACTGCTTCAAATATGTTGAAGCTACCTATTATTTTGGAAATTTCTGAATTTTCCCGTTCTACTTTCTGCCATTTTACTTATAATTACAAAGTTACAAACTATCCTTCCAGTGTCGAGGATCCGATAAACAGACGATCAGACTGCAGGGAGTAGAGCATGAATCAGATGAAAGGGTCAGATCTCTGTTCAGCGAGTCTGTAGTGTCAGTGATTAGACACAGTAACGCAGTTTACATAAGGTAGGCACTGGGTAGATCTGGAGTAGTTAGATGTATCATAACATGGACTCTTGTTGTTAGGCTCGTCATACTGGTATTTTGTTTTTAACATATGGTAATTACTGTGTAGTATCCTTTCTTCGTCTCGTTTAAGAGGTGAGGGCAGTAATATATATAATATATATAAACAAGAACCACAGCTGATACAGGAATGTTTTGATTCTATGATCACTCCTTTTTCTCAACTTATTTTGTTTGTGTTACTCTTCAGACTGTTCCTTTCTTCAGGTTTACAACAAATCCTGACAGTTATAAAAGGGCTAAATTACCTTCACACGTATCAGTAGATCAGATTACCGGTCAGGAGAGTGATATGATAGCGAAACTAATAGCCAACAGTGCTGCCAAAAGGTAACGACCCCGCCATTTATCTACTTGTGCAGCCTGCCTCATTTTGTGTGATGGTCAAATTCTAACCGAACGTAGTGTTGTAAAATTTGCTGTAAAATTTGCTATATTTAAGACATTGCATGATTTGTAGTCTTGTTGAACCAGTTATTGGGTAATAATTTATCATGCGAACATACATTAGGTATCAGGAAGCGGCCAAGAGACGGAAGCTACGAGGCTACACGAAAGTTATAAAGAAGTGTTCAGCTAAAGACCAGACCTCTCAAGATGTTTCTTGACGTTTCTACACTGGGGGGGGGGGGGGGGGGGGGTCCACTTCAACTCTGTTCTCTGTTTCTACACTTCAACTCTGTTCTCTGAAAATTCCGACCTGACTTACGACTCCCACCCCCTGTTCCTTTCACATTAGTTCCCGCTAATACCATATTACACTTCTGTCAAGGTTGTGAATGAATTCCATTTAACATGGATTTGTGTTAAATCTTTAAATGCATAATTTTCAGACGAATTATCTGAAATCTTGTTGTGATTACTCCCCCGTTGAGCAGTTTATCGCATATTTCGAAGTAAGGAATAATTTAACCCAATCAGTTTAAATTAGGATCAATCATTAACGAGTTTCTGTAACCGAATATCCGTTAATCAACAACTTTAACTGTTTTGTTTTGGTGAATACATTAAGTGGGGTATTGTTTGGGCGTGCCATTTTCTTTGTAATTTTTATAATGAAAGGTTTATATTATTTAAAATCTAGTACGATCGGATTTAATTTTAACTTATTAAAATCGTTTTAACCTCCTTATATTTGTCTAAATTGTTTGACATAAAATGATGCCATTCTTGTCTCAATTTCATAACTCCATTTTGTTAATTACAAACTGATTGAGAGAGTCCAAGGAAAGTTTCTAACCTGGGAGAACACCATGCAGCTAGACACTGGCTGGCAAAGCCTGCTGTATACCTTGAGCCCCGAGCTGACAAAGTTCCACCTAAATGCCATCCACGACGTTGCAAGTACACCTAGCAACCTCCAGCTTTGGAACTACAGCTCCACGAACAACTGTCCCCTTTGTGGGCGTCAGCAGTGCAACCTAAAGCACATTCTAACGTGTTGCCCAGTGTCGCCGTTAACAAGGAAGGTATAATTGGAGACATGATCAGGTGCTCAGGGTAATCGTGCAACCAATTGCAGAGAAGCTGAGGGAGATAAACAGTGCTACCCCAAAGACAGAAGTAAAGAGAGAGTGGAGGAAGTTCGTATCCGGAAAAGGAACCTACAGGAAACCCGAAGTACGGCTTACAGAAGAACCTCATCTTCTAGAGGAAGGTAACGACTGGAAACTAGTGTTTGATGAGGACGAAAGGACAAGACAATTCCCCCAACATATTGTCAACACAGCTCTCAGACCTGATGTGGTAATATACTCTAACACACTCAGGAAAGTCATCCTGATAGAGCTGACCTGTGGAAACGAGGAGAACTTTGAGGACCAGAGATCCCGGAAAGAGAAGAGATACGAAGAGCTAATGGTGGAGATCGAGACCGCAGGCTGGGAAGGATATCTCTTTACAGTAGAAGTTGGATGTCGTGGATTCTACCACCACACATTACCCCGAATTTTCAACTTCCTTAACATCACCCGGGCAAAGAAGAAGAGGGCACTTAACACAACAGCGGTGGTGTCCCTGAAAGGTTCCTACACTATCTGGCTTAGTCGCTACAACAAGACCTGGAGTGACAACTGGCAGCTGGCTGAAAGACCCTGCCCAGTTTAACCCTGATGAACAGCTGAACGTTGGGCCCTTAAAACGTCGTTGAAAGCTACATCTGGGGTCGTAAGTCCCAGACATCAGAAGAAGTCAGAGAGTGTAGAAGATTCTGCGTCTGAAAAGACTAGAGAATTGAGGTAAATATAGTTGGTTTGGTCTCAATAGCCATGTAATAATTAGTATATCCGGTCACTACAAATTTTAGAACGTCAGCTGTTAATATATCCGGTGCTGAGAAATATGATAAAATATATACTGTTCAACTAATCATTACAATAAAATAAATATTAATTTAAACATGCGATTAATTACGTCTCACAACTCGCGCTCACCCAACCCTTCAATTACAGTACCATGACGTTGGATAGTGCTGGAAGTTTGTTAAAAGAGTATAAAGTGTACGTAAAGTACCTGATCCTATTTTCACTTGCATATCTCGTGAAATGCGTGTTTGAGTATCTGTACAACCGGTCTAGTATACTGAACAATGTCGCTGACTCCTCGGCTCCGAATGTAAGCAAACTATGTGTGAGGTCTTGTGGAATTCATTTTATGTGCTTGTTTTTATTATGTAATGTATAGCACGATGTCCTGACTTTGGCAGACAATTTTTAACGTCAGTGTTAACTGTTAAGATAACGTGAAAGTGTTTGAGTCAGAATTTTGATTTTCATCCTGTAAATTATTTAGTTATATGTTATACAATATTTTGTCTGCATAGTAGCGGGGTAGAAAATACTGTGTTTCGTTTCGTTTCGATTCGTTGCTTTTTAACAGATTATCTTAACCATATTTTAGGTGATAGAAAGTGGCGATAAAGCAGACAGTCCGTTATTTGACAATTCAGATAAAACAGTGGTAGAAGAAAGCCAGGGAGATTACTTCTACAACAAGTATTTGACTGATGTAAGTCAATACTCTGACTAATATTTCCCTGTTTTGTTTGAACTTTTCTTTTCCTCAATCTTTTTTCTTATTTGGGTTACATATATTTCATCATGGCCCTTCTTTTAAAATCCAGAACTTGTAACCAAATACCTACATCACAACACCCTAAGACTGAATCAGAGAAGAACATACACATTCCATTCTCGCTACCTCGATTTGAAGTGGACGAGATGAAGACGCGTGCGCGCCAGTTCTACGAGGTGGTCAACACGCGGCGCTCCTGCAGGTTCTTCTCCCCAGATCCAGTGCCTCGTGATGTGTTGGAACACTGTATTCTAGCTGCCGGCACTTCTCCTAGCGGAGCTCATACAGGTACAGGGAGTGTCAAAAGTCTTGTTAGGACATGTACTTTTTGAATAACTTTTTATTCATTTATCTAAACTTCATTCTGTAAAAAGTTATTGGTAGTTCTAAGGTGTAATGGTGACTTCTGAATGTTGTACGTTACCATGACCACCATAGCAACCGCAATCGGTCCCCTAGCAACCTAAGTAAATTTGGGTGACCTTACAAATCCATGTGCATGGTACTGTTTCACAATTTGACTTTCCATCATCGTCAATTTACTTGTAAGATATTTAATTCAAAAGCTGTGTTTATGAAGGAGCTTTTACTTACTTACAGCAATGTTTTATTTGATGGTACTTCCTTACTGCCGGCTATTTTATTCCTAGTTTCTAATTTTAGTACAAGTAAGAAAGAAGTATTTCTTCAACATATTCAAAATTTTTATACAGTTTAAAATCATCAATCAGTGGTTATTTACACGTCGTGTATTCAATGCATTGTAACTGTTGAGTTACTGTCTAAGTAAAATCGTTAACACTAAACGAGCTTTTTCTCAAACAGCTTTGCAAATTCAATAGCTTTCTTTTGATCAAATTTCTTCTGTTCCTCGCACTGCTTCAAGTTGCCTTTGCACTGTAGGTCGAGTCTGAGTGCCGTCTCGTGTATCTTGCAGTGGTTGTTATAGTCACGTGTCATGCGCCAGTGGCCTCCCTCTATGCCCCAGTCTTTACCCCAACTGTTCCTGAGCAGCCAGTACTTCTCACCTCCCTTCTCTCCGTATCCGACTAGGTTAACAGCGTGGTTAGGATATGCGGTGGCCCTACACAGGTATTTGTCGTAATAAATCCCTGAATCGTAGGCTAGAAGGGACCGTCCGCCCTTGATTCCCACACCGACTACCCCCTCGACCACTGCTTCCATCAAATCTTTTTCAGTTTTAGGGACGCGATACAATCGTTTCAGGCCTGCATTTGTATAACTGTTCGAATAACTGTTTTTTTTACATTCACCGTCTTTAGCCACATATTTGTAGTCCTCACGTGAAGCTAGACGCTTCTCCCTGGTCACCCAGAGGAACCCCGTGTTGATGGAAGCCCCCTTACAGCCATTACCCCATTGTTTTTCCTCGAACACGCAGTCCAATAGTTCTTGGAAGCTGAACTTCTTCCTCAGTCCTGTTGCTCTGTAGTACGCTGACTCGACGGAAGAGATCGCGCAGAAGGCCCAACAGGAGCCACAATTTCTCTGATGTGCAACCTCTGACATGGTGTAACGCCAGTCAATACTCTCCGGTAATTCCACTGCTTCTCTTTTCTCGAGAATTTTTTCTTCAATTAGCACCTCTGAGTCCATGTCGTCAAACATTTCGTCGTCAAAGCTTGCACTCATGTTCATCCCGAAGTGGGTATTGAAGTCACTCTCTGGCTCTATGCTAAACTTGTTGATTTTTGCAGTGAAGGTGGACGTATCGTCGTGGTTTATCTCGTATACTTTTTCAGCGAACTTCTTGAAGTTCATGTAGCTAGATCGACGAGCAGCTTTATCGTCACTAGAGACACCAGTTAAAGTACCCTGTAGGTTCCGTTCTTCGGACTGAGATTATATCTTGTTTAGAATGACCAATTTCCAAATAAGTGGTTTTCATGAAAATAAATGTGATGAAAGTAAAAAGCAATAATATTTCGGGATCTAAAAGTGGTAATGCATGCGAAAATTCGAAGACTTACAGACCGTTGCCGAAACTGTAAGTTTAGAAACTGAGTTTATGATATGTATAAGTTACGAAGTTTTGACTTACATTTTGAGGGGCTGTGGCAAACTTTTTTAAAGCCTCTCGATACTCCTTTGCAATCTCTCTGTTACTCAGCTTAAATGTAGAAACAGCGACATCGGACAGCATCAAGAACACAAGAATAGATAGACTCCGCATTGTTAATTTTGGAAACGAAACCAAGAAAGATTTGAAAGAACTGTCGTTAATATGCCCGAACGTGCAAATTGGTTGAGAAATAGGAAGTTGCTTAGTAACGGTGTAGTAAGGCGCACGTGCAACATCGGGCACGGGCAACAACGCGATTTCTACGAGCTGGTTGAGAAGTGCGCTGCTGCAGGTTCTTCTCCCCATATCCGATACCTTATATGAACTGTTAGAAGTGTTTTCTAGTTGCCGGTATTTTTCAGCAGGGCTCATACTAGTACTTCCTAACTACCCGGGTATTTCATTCCCGGTTTCTAATTTTAGTACAAGTAAGAAAGCAGTATTTCATTAACATATTCAAAATGTTTATACAGTTAAAAATCATTAATCAGCAGTAATTGACACGTATATTCAATGCTTTATAACTGTTGAGCTAAGACTAAAGACCACCGTGATTCAAACTATATCCATTTATAAAACACGTAATCACAGTAAATAAAAAGGATTTAAAGAAAAACTGATCTCTCAATATCCGACAGACCCTTACTAAGTAAAAATGTCTAACATTAAACGAGCTCTGTCTCGATCTGCTTCTCAAGTTCATTAACTTTCTTCTGTTCCTCGCACTGCTTCCTGTTGTAGCACTGTAGGTCGAGTCTGAGTGCCGTCTCTTGTATCTTGCAGTGGTTTTTATGGTCACGTGTCATGCGATAGTAGCCTCCCTCGCCCCAGTCTTTACCCCAACTGTTCCTGAGCAGCCAGTACTTCTTACCTCCCTCCTCTCCGTATCCGACTAGGTTAACAGCGTGGTTAGGATATGCGGTGGCCCTACACAGGTAGCGGTCGTAATAAATCCCTGATTTGTAAGCTAGAAGGGACCGTCCGCCCTTGACTCCCACACTGACTACTCCCTCGACCACTGCTTGCAGCAAAGCTGATTCAGTTTTAGGGACGCGATACAATCGTCTTAGGCCTGCATTTGTATAGCTGTTCAAAGTCGTGTTTTTTCTACATTCACCGTCTTTAGCCACATATTTGTAGTCCTCACGTGACGCTAGACGCTTCTGCCTGGTCACCCAGAGGAACCCCGTGTTGATGGAAGCCCCCTTACAGCCATTACCCCATCTTTTTTCCTCGAACACGCAGTCCACTAGTTCTTGGTAGCTGAACTTCTTCCTCAGTCCTGTTGCTCTGTAGTACGCTGACTCGACGGAAGAGATCGCGCAGAAGGCCCAACAGGAGCCACAATTTCTCTGATGTGCAACCTCTGACATGGTGTAACGCCAGTCAATACTCTCCGGTAATTCCACTGCTTCTCTTTTCTCGAGAATTTTTTCTTCAATTAGCACCTCTGAGTCCATGTCGTCAAACATTTCGTCGTCAAAGCTTGCACTCATGTTCATCCCGAAGTGGGTATTGAAGTCACTCTCTGGCTCTATGCTAAACTTGTTGATTTCTGCAGTGAAGGTGAACGTATCGTCGTGGTTTATCTCGTTTACTTGTTCAGCGAACTTCTTGAAGTTCTTGTAGCTAGATCGACGAGCAGCTTTGTCAAGGCCAATAGTTGTATCGGGCAGATTAATTCTCTGGAACTGTGGAACCTGTGGTCGGTTTGGTGGTTAGAGTAACAAGCTTCCACTGCAGTTTTAAATTTGCGGTTATCATAACAACAAATCTGATGTAAGGCATAAGCATACTAAATTATGGCATCAAAAAGTCGTGATCCACAAAATAAAATTCAAAGACTCAACATTTATTGCCAAGACTGTACAAATTAAAGTATGTATAAATTACGAAGTATTTACTTACATTTTGAGGGTCTGTGTTGAACTTTTTAAAAGCCTCTCGATACTCCTTTGCAATCTCTCTGTTACTCAGCTTAAATGTAGAAACAGCGACATTGCACAACATCAAGAACACAAGAATAGATAGACTCCGCATTGTTAACTTTGAAAAAGAAACGAAGGAATATTTGAAAGAACTGACGTTGATCGCAAGCTGAACGCAGTATTTATGTCATAGAGAAGCTTGTTAATTAATAATAGCCTGGTCCTGAGGGTCCTCTGAAACAATACAATCAGGTAATGATAATGGACCATGTTAAAGTGGTAGTGATAATAGGATGACATCTGAGCCTATTTAGCATTTCCCCGATCGTTTAGCTAGTTTGATGTAGTCTATTTATTCTGGATAAAAGACGTTCCACCTCATTAACAACTAAACACTATGTAGTCGTGAGCTGTTGTTAGCTCAAATTTCAAAATATTGAGTTTGAAAAGAATCGAAAAAATTTGTGATCGAAATAGTAAAGTTAATTGGATCAACTTTTAAAACTAGTCTTCATCTTCTCTTATTTATCTGAACCATATTATACAGACTCCTCTTGACTTTCAGAACCGTGGCAGTTTGTAGTGGTGTACAACAAAGAAGATAGGGAAATTATCAGGGAGATCGTGGAGGACGAGGAAAAGGTGAGATATCCTGTTTCTGGTATTTTATATTTTATATAGATCAGCTTCTAGATTTTAACCTGTTTATCAATTATTCCTGATTAATTACAACTTTTCCATCCTGTGAGATTTGCAAATTTATTAAGCTGTGCAATAAAAGATTACTTGTACTTGATTACAAAAGATTACCAAAATAAAATTGATAAATGCGGCCTAAAATAAACGAAATGACATCGAATAAAATTCGAAGTATATCACGGAGTCTAGCAATATCATGTGAACAAAAACCAAGCACAATGGCACCCGTGCAGTGCATAATATATATACCTCACTCTAATGCCTCCATGCCATAAGCGTTTGCTCCTTTGTAAATTTATTAAGCTGTGCAATAGAAGATTACCAAAATAAAATAGATAAATGCGGCCTAAAATAAACGAATTCAGGATGAAATTATTTTAGAGGGTGAGATGTTCTTTTAAAAGATAGACCGATTAAATGAGGTTCTAAAGTTGGCCAAAATACTCTGGGAAAGTGGGAAATGACAAGAGACGGAATAAAAGTCGAAGTATATGATAAACTGAGACCAAATGTGTGATTCACGGACTCTAGCAATATCCTGTGAACAAAAAACCTAACTGGAAATGTGTGCTTCTCCGAGCCTTTGTTCTTTAGGATGCAGAGTATTGCTCCTTTATCAAATTTTTCAGATGTAGATAACTTCTGCTAGTGTGTAAGTCTGCATGACATTTGCAGTAATCGTGTCGATAAAACCGAACTTTCTATCATGTTATGATCTTGGCGTCAATCCAACCCAAAAAGGAATTTGATCGGAAATTACTAGGACGTTCATTCCAGCTCTCATCTAAATACTGAACCGAGTTTGTTCCATTTACACGTCGTAATCTTAGATATAAAAACATAACATCTGCAAGGTAACATGTTTCATCAAATTGCAGGTGAATTACGAACGAAGAATGGGAAAGAAATGGTTACAAGATTTGGCAAAAATCAAGACGACATTTGTTAAAGAGTACATATCCGAGGCAGACTGTATAATCCTTGTTTTCAAGGAGCCGTTTCATTACAAAGATAACGTTAAGCACAATAATTGGTATTACGAGGTACGGTATACACGTTCCTTATCATTTTGATCTTATTTCTAATCTTTCACGGAGTTTTATCCGAAGAAAATTGGCCCAACTTACTTGTTTGATCGTCTCGTATTTAAAATAGGAGCTAATTATTTGGCCATTATGATGGGAGGATTATAATGACGCTGTGCAGGCGTCAGTTTCTATCTCTGTCGGTATCCTGCTGTGTGCTCTGAACAATGTCGGACTTGTTACTGTTACTTCTACTCCAATGAACTGCGGACCAGCTATCAGAAGGTAACTAACCACACATTTATACTTATTCTTCTCTTCTGTATAGGTTACCAGTAGTGTAACTTAATGATTGGAAACTGAAGCCAGCTACATGCCTTCTTCATCTCCAAAAATACCAAAAAGCCAAAAGTGGCCTTTCCCTAAATAAGCATGCAAGATCGGTTGTTCATAATTATAAATATTATAAATATCTGGCAGTGAAAGAGATCTGTTGGTCGTACAAGCCTTGTCAGTGTGTGTATGTGATAACTTTACAAACTTAATAATCATACGCGCCACGCCCCATGCGGCCAAATCGTTAGTAATCGTTTGTGTATTATAATGTCTCATCTTAATACGAGCGGCTTATTTTGACAGCTTTACTAACTAAACATAACTGCTTACCGTTCGCGTTATTCGTTTGTGTGATCTTACCTTTGTAACACTAATGTAACACTAATTGTAACACCTTTGTAACACTAATTTGCTCTCCATCAGGTTGCTAGGAAGGCCTGATCATGAGAAGCTTGCGTTCCTGCTGCCTGTAGGTTACCCCGCCACTTCCGCTACTGTTCCCGCTCTGAAGAGGAAGACCATCGATCAGATCTGTACGTTTATATAACGAACTAGCAGGTATAGTAGTATAGTGATATATAGTAGCTACTTCTCGTTACAGGGACCTTACAGCCGATATTTTGTCGATTTTGCATTTGATTCATATCTTTATTTATCGATTGATTATGTTTGATCTGTTTTGTGTGATTTTTTTAATGTAGAAATGTGATTTGCAATTTTCAGTAAAAATTGATTTTCAAAAAGATTTATCACAAGTTTATGTAAATTTATATTATAGTGAGCACCGATTTAGAACTTTTGGTTTTTTAGAGATTCTCAGTAAGGTCAACCAATATAAATACACATAAATTCAATCCAATTATTAACGGGACGCTTTTAATCAATTCTACGATCAAGAAACCACTAATTCTCAATCGGTGCATTATAGTTTCATGGTTTTAATTAGTTATAACTAACTACTTTTACTAATTATACTCGGTTTTTTAAGTTATAATACGATTTTTAGTTATTTTGTCAATTTGTTTAAATTATTATCAATCAAACCTATCCCAATGGCTAGATATGGGTTTATGCACTGCAACAGTGGCTCTAAAGTGGCTCTAAAGACGTTCACGTTTTCGTGTATTTATCAGATAATTTATTTATTTATCTGATAAACACGTTTATGAAGTTAGTCTTATTAGTAGCTGTTCAGACCCTTAAATCTGATATGAAAGTTCGATTTAATACTTAAATCATTTCAAATCACTATTCATACAGTATTTAAACACTTATGATTGTCTTGTTTACAGCATTAAATATAATGGATCATAAGACTGCTAAAATTGATTCAGAATTTAGATATAATAACGAACTGATCTACTTAAATATTTTATCTTTATTAAGCGCAATCCTTTCATAAATTAAGAGCCCATCAAATCTAAACGAATAGAAGAAATCGACTGTACATAATAAAGACATAACAGTACTATATATTGAGTACTATATTGAGTACAATATATTGAGTACTATATATTGAGTAATGTTTGAATGTTAACAGTGTTCTATTGCGTAGCACTGATGAGTAGCGATGAGGAAAGCAAGCTTATATCTCAGTTAACTAAAGAATACGGTCGTGTCCACACTATCTCAACCCGCCAGCTCAAAGAAGAACTCTCCAACTTCGGCCTTGACACTCGGTACTGAATCTTAAATTGACTCTTGAGGTCATTTTAATCTTGATGATTCGATTCGCTATTTTCCAACACAGTCTTGCGAATTTTTGGGATTATAATCGCCGAGTTTAAAGCTACCATTAAGATCGCTTGTTAATGATACTTGTGCTTTAGTTAACCAACTAATTAGTAAACTAATTAGTTAACCAACTGATTCATTCAGTGGGACAGTGTTAGTGCTACAGAAGAGGCTGAAAGAACATTACAGACGTGTTCAGTCATCAGTTCACCCTCAAATAGCAATATGGCACAGGAAAAATCCTCATTCTCACTACGCTATTATTGACTTTGAGGCCACCTGCGATGAAAAGTAAGTTACCAAACTTTTAATAACATATTTAATGAATGTATCTGATGTTGTCCTGTTATGTAGCATATATAGACTGCTATCATTTAATATGGTGTCAATTTCCTATCCCTATCTTTATTTTCAGTTTACCGGAGACGGATTTCATGCATGAAATTATTGAAGTTCCAGTGGTTCTAGTCTCAGCAGCGACTGCAGAAATTGTTAGTAGCGCATGATTTATTACTGATTACTTTGCAAAAGTGGCGTAACGTTACCATTGGCCTCGCTAATCGTCGAGAAAAAAAATTTGTCGATCAAATTTGGTTTTAACTCCCAAGGCCCTTTTGGAAAATTCTTTACATTCGAATGTACAGAGAATTAGCACACTCGACTGCTCAGAGGATAACAAAATGAACTGAAGAGGTGAGGAAACAATCTCAGAGGGTCTGCACTCATCAGTAATTCCAACGCTGTGTTGCCTCTTGAAAGGGTCTACCTTGTGCAAGAAATGTTACGCACGATTGCATCATTTGTTATTAGTGATGCGCTCCTAGTGTAATTATATATTTCCGATCCCGCGCGCACAATACGAATTGGCCGCGCGCGCACTCGCCACTCGATCGTGTCGATCAGGTAAATTTAATTGAGTTCCGATTAAGGTGACCACTGACCAGTGACCACGACCACTGATCCGAGCTAACCGACCCCTATTTACCGAAGCCCTACCAATAATTGTTGGTGTGCAACATATTATTCAAAAACAAGAAATAATTCGCAGCTCCAGTCCTGAATTGTACAAATTAAATGACTGTTCAAAGTTCAGACTGCTTAGAAGTCACTCTATACATATAACATATTACATATTACATATATACTAGAGAAACCCGATGTAATAAAGCGATTTAATCAACAAAATACTCAGTGTGATGTACTTTCAGATAGACATATTTCATGAATATGTTAAACCCAAGATGTGTCCAGTTTTGTCGCCCTTTTGTAAGAAACTCACAGGCATCAACCAGGTAAACTTTATAAAACGAATTACAACACTACAAATCTATTACATTTATTGAGGATATTACAGAATAAATTTATTTAATGTAACTGAGTGGAGTTGGGTTAAAAACATATAAGAGATACGATGATTTAACTTGTAGAAGCTTTCAATAAACATGTGTTAATCGTCGTCAGCTGAATGTGATGTGGTGGACAATGCTTATATGTGATTGAGTGGTGTCAGGGATGGAGGGTGGGGGAGGTGTGGGTGGGAAAGTGAAAATTACAGTACAATGTCAATAAAAATTTAGTCTTCTGTTGAGGTTGAGAAGGAAATGCCAGATGGTCTGGACTTTAAGGATTTGGCAATTTTAGGAAGAATGGGGTCCCAGAGGGAACTACATTTGGGTGCGCGGTCTGTTCTGTTCATAGCTGGTTGTCGTATTTGTATAGCTGCGTGTTCTGTGAGGTCAAGTTGGGAGCGTGAGGTGAGGGATTTGAGGACTTCGATGTTGTTCCAGGAGATGGTGTGGCCGGTGGTCAGGGCATGATGTGCAGGGGCTGATTTGATTCTGTCTGTGGATTCGTCGATGGCGTTGTTGAGTCTGTAACATCGTTCGTGTTCTTTCATACGGTGGACCAAGGGTCTGTAGGTCTGTCCGGCGTATTTGGAGGGGCACTGTGAGCAGGAAATTTCGTAGATGGTGTTGGGAGTGAGGTGAGTAGGGGGTGTGGTCTTCGTTTTGGTGAGGAGGTTGCGGAGGGAGGTAGCAGAGGAGTGGGTGACTTTGATGTCGTGTTGTCCGAGTATCTTGGAGATGGGTTTGGATAGGGAGGGATGGAAAGGAAGAGAAACACTAAGAGCATGTTCACGGGTCTGTCGGTTGAATGAGGCTAGGGATTGGTGGCGAGAGGGGTTGGTGAATTTCCGTTGTACTTCGTCCATGATGGTGGTGATGCGGTGAGGAGGGAAGCCGTTCTGGAGGCAAACGTGTCGTACTGTCTGGAGTTCGTCGTCAAGGTGTTGGGGTGAGCAGATGTTGTGGGCTCTTCTGGTCAGTGATCGGATGACTGCGTTCTTAGATGAGTTGGTGGTGCAGGAGGAGTACTTGGTGTAGAGGTTGGTGTGGGTGGGTTTTCTGTAGACTGATGTGGATTTGTCAGGGTGGATGAGAACGTCAAGGAAGGGTATAGTTCCGTCTGTAGAGGGATGTTCTTGGGTAAAGTTGAGGTCTTCAGTAAGGGAGTTAAGGAATGTAAGGAAGGATTCTGCGTGGTTTCTGTCTCTGAAAGATCCAAGGCCGTCGTCAACGAAATGGGAGTAAGTGTTCGGAGGGTCAGGACATGAGGATAAAGCTAAGGTCTCGATTTCAGCAAGGCGGATTTCAGCTAGTTCAACAATGAGGGGGGATCCCATTGTACCACCTTCGTCTTGGGAGTAGAAGGAGCCGTTGAATTCAAGGTATGAGTTGTCAAGGCAAAAGTTGATAAGGGAGCCTATGGTGGTGGTGGTGACATTGGAGGGAAGACGAGAGGGGTTCTGTTCAAAGGAGGAGATGACAGTTTTGAGGGCTAGGCGCATGTCACAGGAGGTGTACAAGGATTGGACGTCTAAGGAGGCGTGGTAGTGGAAGGAGGGATTGAGAGAGGAGTCGAAGCGATGTTTGAAGTCGGAAGAGTCTTTGAGGCGTAAGGGGTTCTGGGCTAGGGGTTTGAGGAAAGATGCGAGGACTTTGTGGAGGGCTTGGAGGGGGGTGTTGTAGAAGCTGACTACGGGACGGATAGGTGCGCCGGGTTTGTGTATCTTAGGTTGTCCGTAAAGTTGAGGCCATCTAGGATGTAGGTTGCGCATCTTGTGGTATAGGTCGGTCGTGATCTTCTTGTCGGTGTGTAGTTTCTTGAGGACTTTCTGTAGTTTAGTGGTAACGGATTGAGTGGGGTCTTTCGTTAAGAGGGTGTAACTACCTGAGGATAAGTGGTCGGTAACTTTGGTTATGTATTGATCGTGAGTCAGTACAACAGTGGCGTTGCCCTTATCAGCAGGAAGAAATTTCAATTCAGATTTCTTAGATTTTAAAGATTTAAGAGCGGTACGTTGTTGTGGAGTCAAATTGTCGGTGGTCATGTCACGTTTATTGTCAAATTTAGATAATACAGAGGTGACCTGATATGTGGCTGAGGCTTCCATGCCTTCTCCTAGTTGTTTAGTGATATTCTGTATGAGGGGAGCCAGGTCGGGGGTAGGATCTGAGGTGGGTGTCGGGACGAACTTCAGTCCAAGGGAGAGGACGTCAGTTTCAGCTGTGGAGAGGGTCTGTCCAGAGAGGTTGATCACTGTTTTGGCTGTGGTGTCTTTCTTGGGGGTAGGTGAGGTCTTGAGGAGGGGACCATGAAATGTGGGAGAGGGTATGTCGAGCGTTTTAAGAGTGTCGTAGGGTGAGAGGAACGGGGTGTCGTATTCTGAGAGTAGTACCGCGAACTTCTTTTGGTGAGTAAGGAGTTGTTTTCTGTGGGTGTATGAGGATTTTTTGGTGTTGAGGTGTCCTAGTTTCTGAAAATATTGAGGGGTTATGAGTGATTCTATGTGTCTGAGGTTGTGCTCATAAGTGCGTTTGTGTTGTGCATATTTGAGGCGATAGTGGTTGAGTCTTTCAGTGATGAGGAGGTTAGATGCGTGAGTGAGGACTTCAGTTGAGCGTTTGGTGGATAGTGGGTTGGTGAGTCTGAGTCCCTTAGGGATGAGTGAGTGATCACGGCAGGCTTTCAGGAATGATATGTGACATGAGTTAATGGCCATGTGTTCTATGCTGTGAGAGGTGGTTTTGGCCAGTGTGGATGCATGCTGTCCAAATAGTGATATGAGTGAGTCATTAAATGAAAGTTGGGTGGTAGGGTTGATGTGTTGATTAGGTGTTTGTGTTGTAAGGTTGGTGTGTTGATTAGGTGTTTCTGTGGATTCTGCACTGTTTGCTGTCTGATCCATAGGGGTGGTGTTGCGTATCAAAATAAAACTGAGTGGAGTTGGGTTAAAAACATATAAGAGATACATATAAGAGATACGATATTTAATGTAGTTTGAGGAGTCCTAACTCTCCTCACGTCCGACAATGGCGTTTCTCTTGTCGGTAATATGTACTCTTCTCTAAATCTAGACGAACGCCACTTTGTAATAATCATTAATTGTAAATGGATAAACAGAAAACAGGATTCATTTTTTAAGAGCCAATTTTCCAGACTGTTATAAATCAGAGTAGATCATTCGTGGAAGTCTGGAAAGATCTTGAGACATGGATCGAGGAGAAGCGGAATCTCTCTGAAACCGGAATAAATAGTGAAAACGAAGTCATCAAAAGTTTGTGCTTTGTTACCGACGGGTAAGTTTTTAGTGTCAAATTCTGTTTATCTTATTATAAGTGGGTAAGGATTATATTTGCAGCTTTGTTATTACCCATGAGGTTATAAGGTTATAAACCACATTCCTAAATCCTTAATTAACAGGCCGTGGGATTTCAAGAAATTTCTTGCTAAAGAAAGCAGATACAATAATATGGACTTTCCCTCAATGTGTGTTCAATTCTGCAACTTACGACGGAGGTTCTGCAATTTCTACGGGGTCAAGAGAGTTAATATTCAAGGAATGCTAAAGAATTTAGGACAAGAGTTCGATGGGTAAGTTTGTGAAATCAAGATTATCAAATTTAGTTTAAACTTGAAATTTCAACCGTTTTTTCCACTTTACAAAGGTATTTTAAGACTAAATTGTTGAACTTAATAGAACATCTCATCCAGGACGCCACACAGCGGGATATCAGACAGCAGGAATATAGCGAACATAGTCTGCACCATGGTCAGGGATGGAGCTGTGCTCGATAATAACGAGGTCGTCGACATAAACTCCATTTACACTGCTTGAACAATCAAGTTGAATCGAGAGGAAATGTTTAAGTTCCGTTTTTAAAAGTTATCTAGGTGTTTTGAACTTTGTTTGTACATTGTTTGGCATCCTATATCCAGATATTGGTGGCCCAATTTGCAGTCGTTTACTTGATTTATTGGAATTTTTGTACGGGCTTGTTATGACTAACATCTTGGAGTTGGTCCCTTTGATTTTTGATAAAACGTTTTTAAAGCATGTCGAGTTTTTGTATATTGGTAATTGATTAATGATGTGCTACCCCAGCTAGCCCAGAGAGTCATTTAAAGTTCCATATCGACTGTCGAAATGAAAGCTTGGTCATGATCATAGCTTAATATGTATTTATTCCTCGTATCGTGTTTGAGATGAGATTACTCGTATTTGAGATGTCTAAGATTTATGATAACTTGCTTATTGAGTGATATATTTAAGAGATACTCGTATGATTTAAAGCTAATTAATTAGAATCATGCCATGTGGTAATGAACCCCCCCCCCCCCCCCCCCAACTATTGTTTCTATATTTTCAATGCTGGTACTGCCAATCCAATCAGTAGAAAGTTGCCTTAAGTTCAGTAGTCTTGGCAAGGCTAGGGCCATATTATTCAGTTCCCTCATTATACCAGTTAATACCTGGCTGGTATTAACATATTATCATATACCATCCCTCAAACTTTCGGGGTCCTAATCCGGGAATTTCTATCCGATATCTGGTTATAAAGTTCAGTAAATTGTTTTTTGTTTGACAACAAGATTTAATTGAATGTTTGTACCGTATACACTTCTTTCCCGCTCCAGTAAACTAGAAATTTTAATATTTCATAAGTTTGTGCAACAGAAAAAGTCTAATTTAGCCTCAATTATACTTGATTTAACCTAAACGTGACTGAGCCTAATTTTAGATACGCATTTAAATAATAGTATGGAATTTGCGGCTAAGATTTGTATCGTTTTATCAGTAAAACACGCCCTTTAAATACAGTCTTATGAAAATGATATCTTCGCCAAGTTCAAAGTTACTGTTACTTAGAGTAATTTTCTTAGAGTAAGCTTCTTACCTTCCACCATTACATAAATAGAGTTAATTTTGTTTCGTGAAATTATCCAAGCGTATCATTTTTCAAGAATTGAAATTTCTGGAATCACCCTGGTATTGGTAATAGGAGAAAAGGAGAGAACAAATGAAATAAGAGTATTTATAATTACGTCAAAGTGTTATAGAACTCTATCTCACTGCAAGATATGTGATTTGTGCATTCTGCAATTAATCTAAATTAAAATAAGGACATACAGGGGAAATTATACAATCAGACCGCTGTATAATCGGCTTGTTTCTCTCACGCACTTTCAGTGCTTTCCGAGGTATGATTCACGATACAGTAGGTTTCAAATATACAACTACAAGTCATATACAATGTATATTATACATACAGTAAGGAACATCTGACGAAATAATGAATGAATAGTTTAGTTAAAGTAAAAGTAATATGTGAGAACAATCGAGACCAGCGCCGATAATACCAACTCTAAATGACACAGCTAACTCAATAATAGAGTTATGACAAAGGAAAGTTAATCTTATTAGTCTTACCAATACCATAAACAATTTTTTTCAATTTTCTTATGTACTGTTAGTGTTATGTTACTTTACAAACGCTCGCTTCAGGATTGAAGATTGCTCAGGCGTAAACACTAATGCTTGACGGATGATACACCATAATGCATAAAAATTTCTTAAAAATTTCTGTGAAATCTGCCGATTGAAGATAATGAGCATGCCCCACTCCATAGTTTATACTTATAGTACTAGTAGGTTAAATTACACAATAATACCTTGGCTGTTGTGATAATGTGTGTGATCGTGTTGAGTGCTACAGGCGATAATGCCCGTCGGCTTTAGCGGATGGTGAGTCTGGCACGATAACTACAAACTACAAACTACGCCTTGTTAACCAATACCAATACCATAAACCCCCTTACCAATACCATAAACAATTTTTTTTTCAATTTTCTTATGTACTGTTAGTGTTATGTTACTTTACAAACGCTCGCTTCAGGATTGAAGATTGCTCAGGAGTAAACACTAATGCTTGACGGATGATACACCATAATGCATAAAAATTTTTTAAAAATTTCTGTGAAATCTGCCGATTGAAGATAATGAGCATGCCCCACTCCATAGTTTATACTTATAGTACTAGTAGGTTAAATTACACAATAATACCTTGGCTGTTGTGATAATGTGTGTGATCGTGTTGAGTGCTACAGGCGATAATGCCCGTCGGCTTTGCCTTTAGCGGATGGTGAGTCTGGCACGATAACTACAAACTACAAACTACGCCTTGTAGGTTTATAATCTACCAGTACCAAGACGCGCGCCGATATGGACTCGTCGCGGACGGTTTTGAAATTTGAAACAAATATTGTACGAGTATCACACGTTATTAAACTACGCCAAGGTATCAATATTCGTTATAATTTTTCCAGTTCTGGATGAAACAATGTGTAATGACAATGTGCACAATGTGATACGTGCGCTGATAGTGATAGTGATACAATATTTATATAGTGTGTAACATATACTTATAGTGCGCAACTGTTATTTGTTTTGAAACTTCCCGCCGTCGCGCCAGCCAGTCTGAGGTGACTCGCAATCTGTCCTCATAATACTTTGGTAACCCTTGCGGGAAATTATCGGTTACCACTACCATGAGTGTCCACGACTTTTCGGGGAAATAATTTCCGGAAAATATTATAAACCCACAAACGTTAAATTCCAGCCTCGGTAGATTTTCGGGATGGTGGTTTTATTTTTAAATCACTCGTCAGTTACAGTTACGCCGAACTGACTTAAACACGTTTTAGATGGCCCTGAGGGACTACTTTATCGGACGGTATTTGACCGGATCGACATTATTACGTGAACGGAAATAATTTAATTTTGAATAGACATTAAAATTAACACTCGAAAGCATTTATAATTAATAACCTAATTATAATATCTAGATCTATTCTCCCCGGAATTTATTTGAACGGAGATAAATTAAACCGAAACGATCACCAAGGCCTCCAGCGTCTGCAATTTCGATTAATATCCGTTCAAATAAAGTCCGATTAGGTATTCTTTGTAATACTGAATACTGGGCCGCGCATCTAATATAATTTATACATTATATTTATATAATAATAATGAACTTCTCCGTCTCGCATTTTCGTTAGATAAAGATTTAACGGGTGATACGCGTAAAATATCTGTTCCATTTATTGACGGATGTTACTCGTCTAAATTTCTTCGAAGTAGCGCGCGCCGCTTTCTTCCCGACGGCAAGTGCTACGAAGTAGCGCGCGCCGGGCCAGACCATTAACAATGGTCAATTCCATTTATTGGACCGTCGACGAGTCCAACTCAGCGCGCGTCCTGGTAGGTTGTAAACCTACAAGATAAAGATTGGCGAAATGCACCACTGGGCCACGCCGAGCTGCAAAGGATTGACATCATCAATCAAGGTATTCTGTATTCAAAACACAGAAATGGCAGAAACAGAAACCCTAACCCTCTACTCTGACCCCAATTCTTACACTAACCCCATCTCTAACTCTAAGACAGCATATGATACATATTAAATTTAAAACCCTTAAACCTTGTAGCGCGATGCGTTACTGTGCCGCGCCGAGCTGCCATGAATTGACATCGTCAATTAACCTTAAACCCTAACTAATGACGAGAAAATATACCAACTTCCTTATGATCTGGTTATACTTATGACTATGTCACGTGATCAAAACAGTTTTTCGCCAGGGGAGCATTTTAATACTATGTCTTATTTGACCAAAACCCATAATCATGGGTAGAGTGGACCGCTGCCAGTGTCTCTCTTTCCCAAACAAAAGGAAATGATATTAATTTGATTGACCGTTCTCAAATGCAAAATGATACCGAAAATGAAATCGGTCGCTCGCTTTTCCCATTCATTCACGGCTTACGAATTGTAATAAGTTTCGATTGATTAGGTACATCAATCAGATGCTGTAAAAATCTCTTTGGGTTGCGTTCGGGTCGATACCTAGTATTTCGGGGTAAGGGTGGTATTTATTACTTATTGAATTAGCTGAAGTTTATTGAATCTTTATTGCCGAGTACAGCTGCCTTTGGGTAGTTCTTCTTAATCTATTACAATTGTAAATGAATGGGAAAAGCGAGCGACCGATTTCATTTTCGGTATCATTTTGCATTTGAGAACGGTCAATCAAATTAATATCATTTCCTTTTGTTTGGGAAAGAGAGACACTGGCAGCGGTCCACTCTACCCATGATTATGGGTTTTGGTCAAATATCATCTCTTTTTGATTATAAATATAATGTCAGGGTACTTTATTTATAAAGTCGAAATATAAACTGATATCTTCATTAATAAGGAGGAAGTTTCAACAATTTCGAAATTTTTCCTTTAAAAACATTTCCTTGTGTTTAGGTAAGCATATCGGTCGATCACTGACTGAATATGCCACTTAATACTCATTCAAGTTGGCATTAAATTCATTTAAAATGACATTAAACTGTCGTGGCAAAGCAGAATTTGTTGGAAATCACGAATGAGCAAAATTCTCACCTTTCGCACGTGCAAACTTTGAGCGGACGTTTCGTGCGCATCCAATATTGAATCGCCGTAACTTTCTGCATGTAATTGTTTTATATATAGCTTGATAAGCATGCAAAGTTTCAAAGTATTTCAAGAAGAACTGTAATCACAACGGCACTCTAAAGTTGACAGAAAATGACGAAAACAGCAATTTTCAGTGATTTTAGCAATTTTCTATCAATTTGAGCGTGTCCCCACGTGTGCAACTTTTCGATTTTCAACTTTAAAACTAGCCTAATGCACAATTTATACCTATAGGAAGCAGAACTGAGCTCCACAACCCAAGGCATGGCCCAACACCAGAGAATACTAAATCGCAAAATTGACGTTTTTATAAAATAATTCTTCAAAAAAGCACAAACTTCAATCACGAATATCTTTATGAAGGAGCAAGCTAGAAAAACTTTCCGGTAGATTTTCAGAATGCTTGAACAATTATCTAAGATGAAAATTTCCTCAGATTTTGAATACAATTACTTTTTAATGGTGTAAAATCATTTTTAAAAGTTATTACTTTGTCAAAAATCAAGTTTTAAAAACGGTTAACTTGATGACGTCATCAAGGGGTGTTCATGACGTCAAATAATTTGTTTATACAATGTAAACTAAAGTGTAAACAATTATTTTCAAGACCTGTGGTCGGAAATGGCTGTATCTTTTATACTTTTGAATCTATGGACAATTAAATACAGGCTACAATTGACTGGCAAAGCGTCTATCCCTGAATATATATATATATCACAGTGCTGGCAAGCACGACCGGTGCATTTATTGTGGGTATACTATGTACCCCCTTTACTATTATACCCCCTTTACTATTATACCCCCTTTGGTACACGTTACAAGCCTCTTTCGTGCACGCGAAGCGTGCACTCCGGCCGGAGGAGGCGGCCGAAGGCCGCCGCCTCCGGCAGGAGTTTTTCAGGCATTAAGACTCATCGGAAGTCGTTCAGCAGATTTAATTTTAGTTCAAAACATTCTAATTTGATGTCAAAGATGACAGGAATAAAAAATAGTTATGTTGAGATTTTTAAGAAATTTGCATAAAATACTCGCCAGCACTGTTATACGAAATTCGGTAAAAAACCCAAAATCGCCATATTCAGGAGCCTTAATAACCATGTTAAAATCGAGTTAGAGATCTGAAATTTTTTAGACCGTCTAGACGTTGACCAAATCGACTGCAAAAAAAGTTTCAGGTCTCAGGATCATCGGGAAGTGGGTTTTCTAGAACCCCTGTTTTACGATAGATTGTCGTGATACATACATACCTATATACATATATTCAGGGATAGACGCTTTGCCAGTCAAATGTAGCCTGTTTTTAATTGTCCATAGATTCAAAAGTATAAAAGATACAGCAATTTCCGACCACAGGTCTTGAAAATAATTGTTTACACTTTAGTTTGCATTGTATAAACAAATTATTTGACGTCATGAACACCCCTTGATGACGTCATCAAGTTAACCGTTTTTAAAACTTGATTTTTGACAAAGTAATAACTTTTTAAAATGATTTTACACCATTAAAAAGTAATTGAATTCAAAATCTGAGGAATTTTTTATCTTAGATAATTGTTCAAGCATTCTGAAAATCTACCGGAAAGTTTTTCTAGCTTGCTCCTTCATAAAGATATTCGTGATTGAAGTTTGTGCTTTTTTGAAGAATTATTTTATAAAAACGTCAATTTTGCGATTTAGTATTCTCTGGTGTTGGGCCATGCCTTGGGTTGTGGAGCTCAGTTCTGCTTCCTATAGGTATAAATTGTGCATTAGGCTAGTTTTAAAGTTGAAAATCGAAAAGTTGCACACGTGGGGACACGCTCAAATTGATAGAAAATTGCTAAAATCACTGAAAATTGCTGTTTTCGTCATTTTCTGTCAACTTTAGAGTGCCGTTGTGATTACAGTTCTTCTTGAAATACTTTGAAACTTTGCATGCTTATCAAGCTATATATAAAACAATTACACGCAAAAATTTACGGCGATTCAATATTGGATGCGCACGCAACGTCCGCTCAAAGTTTGCACGTGCGAAAAGTGAGAATTTTGCTCATTTGTGATTTCCAACAAATTCTGCTTTTTAATGTCATTATATATGAATTTAATGCCAACTTGAATGAGTATAAAGTGGCATATTCAGTCAGTGATCGACCGATATGCTTACCTAAACACAAGGAAATGTTTTTAAAGGAAAAATTTCTAAATCGTGGAAACTTCCTCCTTATTAATATTAATGAAGATATCAGTTTATATTTCGACGTTATAAAGTACCCTGACATTATAATCAAAAAGAGATGATATTTTACCAAAACCCATAATCATGGGTAGAGTGGACCGCTGCCAGTGTCTCTCTTTCCCAAACAAAAGGAAATGATATTAATTTGATTGACCGTTCTCAAATGCAAAATGATACCGAGAATGAAATCGGTCCCTCGCTTTTCCCATTCATTTACAATTGTAATAGATTAAGAAGAACTACCCAAAGGCATCTGTGGGGGAAAGCGAGGGACCGATTTCATTCTCGGTATCATTTTGCATTTGAGAACGGTCAATCAAATTAATATCATTTCCTTTTGTTTGGGAAAGAGAGACACTGGCAGCGGTCCACTCTACCCATGATTATGGGTTTTGGTAAAATGTATATATATAGATATCACGACAATCTGTCGTAAAACAGGGGTTCTAGAAAACCCACTTCCCGATGTTCCTGAAACCTCAAACTTTTTTTTCAGTCGATTTGGTCAACGTCTAGACGCCTTGAAAAATTTCAGATCTCTAACTCGATTTTAACATGGTTTTTAAGGCACCTGAATATGGCGATTTTGGGTTTTTTACCGAATTTCGTATAACAGTGCTGGCGAGTATTTTATGCAAATTTCTTAAAAATCTCAACATAACTATTTTTTATTCCTGTCATCTTTGACATCAAATTAGAATGTTTTGAACTAAAAATAAATCTGCTGAACGACTTCCGATGAGTCTTAATGCCTGAAAAACTTCTGCCGGAGGCGGCGGCCTTCGGCCGCCGCCTCCGGCCGGAGTGCACGCTTCGCGTGCACGAAAGAGGCTTGTAACGTGTACCAAAGGGGGTATAATAGTAAAACTAAAGGGGGTATAATAGTAAAGGGGGTACATAGTATACCCACAATAAATGCACCGGTCGTGCTTGCCAGCACTGTGATGTTTTATGGGATCAAATTCGAAATCAGCGTTAAAAAACACCGGTTCAAGTTAGTTTCAATTATTGTGCCGTACTGGCATGGAGCCGACGCCCTTTTTGGAAAATCTCGAATCGAAGTCCGACTGTTGAGCGATTTAGCACGAGATTTTCGATTGCTTTTTCTCAGCTCGATCAATTCAATCACAATCAAGATAATTACAAAGATTTTCAAGCACTTGTGATCTTCAACACATCACTACTAGCTGTACTATAGTACTGATTGTGATGACTTGATATTGACTTGAGTTTTCAGAATCAACATGGGTTATTGATTGGCAGATCATGTCGCATATAAATATACAATCGTCGCTGATTTCTCGACAGTACGCGTCTATGATCTATCCCGTGGCCGTTTTGGTAAACAGAAACAACTACGCATATTTTGGTTTCAATCTAGGATCAAATACTCAGGCGCAAACTAAATATTGAATATGAATTCGATTCCGACCGCGGATATCCGGTTCCGGTTATATTATAAAGCTGACAATAGCCGGATCGGATATCATTATCATGCAGAAATTTCAAAACTTTTCATAAAAATTAATATTATCCGTCGTATAACCAGAGCTCGGAAATTTCAATGCAATTTTAGGTCATTGCCGCCTCCTAAATATGTTTATTAGGGTAAATATTGCTACCATTATAATTATATCTAACTTTCGTCACACGAATCAGTCCTCTCCATTGACTTTGATAGCACCAGTTGTTCAGAACTCAAAATTTACGATACTGTTTTGTGCTTGATTTAAAAGCTTAGGATCATGATATCGGCCTACATAATTTAAACATTACGTATGTACTTGCAGTACAACTAGTACATAACCATAATATTAATGCCAATGGATCTTGAATATCATTACTGGAGCGCGTAAATTGGGGTATGTACTAATACTATATATCAATAATAATATCGATGCCAATATTAATATGATTAATTTCATTAACTTCAAATACTTTCTGCAGAACTTTAAATGGACTGAGTCTGACTCTGAGGTCTTCATAACCAATATCCAAATTACTTAAACTTTCTTGCGACTCTGCATCATCGTTTCAATTACTAATAGTAATACAATTTTCTAAATCGTGAATCGGCTATAATTCCGCCATGGTAACGTATCAAGAAGCAGTTGACCCCATTTTTCTTCTCAACGACCCCATTCCTTTCCTATTCCTATTGTTCTTATTGTCCAAATTAAAGGCATCCAGAAGATGCTTATCTTTTGCAACCAGTCTCTTTAACCTCTGAACGAAATGTTCGCAGCTAGGATGCTGGTTTTGTTCCATAACTTGAATCCACTCCCTGGCCTGGAGAGGTTGTTTCATTTTCATTAGAGTGTCCGCTAGTTTCACAACCAAGTTCACGTAGTCCTCCTCCGTTTCTCCTCCGTTGTCACGATACAATCGGAGGTAGTTGGCTCCCTGTTCCGCGTTCTTCTGGTCGATGTAACACACTGCCAACCGGAAGTAGGTCATCACTTTCTCTCCTCCTGCAGATGCTGGGGTGTTATTTGTTAGAATCTCAATTATCAATATCATGACATCAATTTGGTGCCCGATATGAGTACCGGAGCATTTAATTGAAAGTCTGATAACATCCTCGCAATTCAAGAAGGAGCTTAGCAACCACCATTTTATAATTTCTAATCCTAAAACTAACCAGAACATCTGCGGAGAGCCTCGTGTAGGTAGACAATAGCTAGATCTATCTTATGACAGAGCACCAGAACCTCCGTCAACAACATCAGCTGGGAAACGTCAAACGGGTCCAAAATACAAGCACACCTGAAAGTAAGAGTTGAAGTCAAACTACATTATATTATGTACTATGAATTAACTAAACTGTGCTAATTATAGGATATAATCATCAACTTTACTCCTACTGGAGCGCATCACAACCTTTAAAAGCTTAACTCTCAAGCTACTTTCTGCTACGATCTATTTAAGGTCTGTTCTAGGTCTTCTTCTGACTTCAAATTTGTTACGAAGGAATGAAATTGGAATTTCAGATTGTAATGTGTATCTGAGAAACTTTATTCACGGTGGAATTCTATGGAGCTGTGTCGGCCTTCTTGGATGGTGCCGCATTGGCAAGCCGCTTTAGGCAAACCATTTGCATACAATATCTTTTCCGCAGAATCGAAGTACAACATCTCACTATACTCTTTCATAATACTCAAGTCACAAGTGTACACATGCATGGCTCGAATTTAAGAGCAGGATACTTTAGCTTGGCCACTCCCTCTTTCAAAATGGAATGAGACATCAGAATTAAACAATCTGATACTCATGAACTGGTCACTGTTATAGCTGATTCGCAGAATTTAAAAATTTACAGTCCAAATAATCATAATGGTAGTAACCGTTTGATTATACTCGATGGGACTGGGAGCCTGTCACGATATTGTGCAATTTAAAGCTGTCATAATTTACTGGTTTACAGTCAGCTGAGCTTACAATGTTTCTACAACTTTTAAGAAATAGATTCCACCAAGTTCAAAACTGTTCATACACGGAAAACTACGTAAATCTATCATATTTTTCAATCTTATGAACAATTTAAGACAAATTATAACTTTTGTTCAGTCGAATTCTAGTCTCGAACGTAATTTCACTTAGATTTGATAGCGAAACTAGCGACGAGCCGGAAACTATAAACCGTCCGAACAGGACAGGTGTCAGACAAGGATCAGTCATGGAATGATTTGAGACAAGGGAGACCCACCAACCAGGACTAATAACTGGATTATACACGTGAATGAAGTAACCATGAAACTGGAATCAGTGCGATGTGCATTATTACCTCACGTTCTCGAACATTTCCATGATTTTTGGATCTATAGCTCCGTCCTCCTCGTTTAGATCTGACCCGTAGTCCGTGAAAACCTCGGATTCTTTGGGGGAACCTTTCCTCATTGCGGACATTTTCGATCGACCTAAAATATCGTTGTTATTGTTATGCATTTTCGCTTCTATATTCTATGCTATTTTGCAGAATTAGTTGAGTTCTAAGGTATCACAGAGCATTAATATCGTGGTTTAACTTTAATTGCTTACTGGCGTCATCACTTATTATAAATATTCTCGGTCACTAACTAATGTGGGTTTTGTGCGTGGTTGGTAGTCAACAATAACATTAATTACGATCTAGATCTCTCGAGTTCATGCAATGTTCATTAACAATAACTAACATCAGACAACAACAACACAGCTCCCTTCAAGGAAAAGGCTGTGTCACGTCTGTGTCAGGTCATTTGCTGACAGACAAAGGTAATTTAACGAGTCACCACTATAACCCACAAAAATAGTGCGGTATAATTAATGGATATAATATTTACGGATGTTTGTGCTGCGATAAAGGCTTCTAATATAGTTGTTGACTGGAAGGCATACTATTCAAGTATTCACTAGCTATTCTGGCGGGTGGGTCGTCCAGATAAATGTTTCGCCTTAATTGTAATATAGACCGTTGCACTTTGAAGATACCGAAAGTTAAACCGAAAATTTTAATGCACAGGGTAATTATTTGACCGTTATTTTATCATTTGCTGCATTATATTAACCTCTCATCGAATTAATACAATTTTTTAATACTAAAGGTGTATCACCAAACAAGTTTTTAAACTTGCGGTGCAGACATTTGTTTACAAAGGGTAATTCGTTCCATTATCCCCATTACTTATTTATTATCCCGAATATCGATAATTTCTCAATATCATCGAATAAATAAGTATTATTTTCAATTGTTTAGATGGAGGTGGTGTTAGTGAGTCTGGGAGTAGAACTATTACTTGTAATACGTATACCCCCAGAACTTGTACCACTTAACCATGCTTTTAGTATTTATACAATATGGACTACAACTTTTACCCTACAAATGCCTCATGATAATAATGTCGTATATTTTTAATTCTCTTTGCTGTATTGTATAATGTACTATTTGTAAAAGTTTCAAATCAAATCAAATCATTACCGAAGGTGTACTGACCAAAACAATTTCTAAAACTTAATGGGGAAATTTAGGTATTATCAGTTTGCACTTTGCAGTATCGTTTCATTCATTTACTGTTTTTGTTAGTTTGATCTTCGTCCGAATATTCCCGAAAAAACCCATCTCGAGATTTTGGGTTTTTTTGTATCCTTCAATATATTTATTTTTACTGTCACAACACTCTCACATCGAGTTCAAGACACCAACCTGTCCCACTGAGTGCAGGATCCTCTCACTCATTATTATAAATATTTCGTTCGTATTAATTGATGGTTTAGCACAGTCGGACAAGGTACCAACCTGAGTAGCAACTAGCTTGGTCTATACTCCGTACTGGAAGCAAAAGAGCTGAACTCTGGTGTTTCGACTCGTGTCTCGTCTCTTCTAAGATTATCTGAGCAAGATAAAGGTTCGCTTTGACATTAGATTGTTATATTCTCAAATGTTAATGATTTGTTTGTTTATATATAAGGTATATATAGTGAATATACCTTTCAAGCAATTACAGTAATTATCTGGTTTTTCAAGACATGCATTTATCACAAACAGGCAAATAAAATTCATCATATCTTACAATAAACGAACATTTAATTAATAATTCTGAAGCGAATCGTAACTACTACTGTAATGCCTGGACGTATATAAAGGCACATAGGTATTGAAAACCAATTTTTGGGGCACAAAAACAAAATTTAAGGATCATAACACGTACAACCTAGCTAATAAGATGAGGTCCTTATTAAACTAATACTTAATAAGGTAGGTTACCTGAGGACCGTTAGGAGAGAGCTGAGTATCGTCTCCAGCGGAGGAAACAGCCTGGTTATCTAACAGACTCTGCTCCACCTCCCTCTCGTATATCTTCTTCTGGCACAGGGCCATCAGGTGGTGAGCTGCTGCTGACACGTGTCTCTGTAGGCTCCTGAGCAGGGGTCACGTGTCATGTGGTGGTCACGTGTGTAATTAATGATCATTGAGGACTGCTAAACCACGTGGTCCCTATTCCCCTAATGAGCCAGTAACGCTAGAGAAACTACAAACCTCTTAGCAATATCCATAGCGGCTTGATAAAACTGCAGGTTGTACAGTTCTTTTGCAATAAACAGACGAATTAGCGGACAACTTGACCCCTTATCAAAACTCTGCAGCTTGTCCTCCAGAACTGCTGTCTTTTCTCGGGGTAGAAAAGCTGACTTGGTTTCAATGATCCAGATAAGGTATTCTACAACTGGAATGCTGGGTTTTGACTCTGATACGAAGTTTAGGGAGGAACTGTGGAAGTTGACATCTTTTGGGAAATGATAGGTTATCCTGAGAGGATATTTTGTGTGAAGGTTTTTAGAGCATCTCAAAATTTACATCGTGAAATATAATCTGTACTTAGATGTGCCCAAGAATAATTTAATAACTTAAAATCAGTTACAGCCATCCGAGGGTATATTAAGTTAATTTAAAATGAAATATACCTATTAATAACTAGTTACCCGTCTGCGAGATAAGAGAAGAGACTGTAGTAAAACCGAGATAAGACACACCCAGGGTAGATAGAAAGAGCTGTAGTCAGGTGATACATTGTCGCTTGACGGAGCCCTGGGGAGGGGTTATTCGGTAAATTGGACAAGGATTGTCGCTGTTTTGGTCAATAATTGCATATGGTGGTGTGTTATATCATAAAAAGCTGCTCTTACAAAAAGTGTCTACGAAAAGATGAAGGAAGTCTTGAAGATGTCCATAAATTGAGGCTCATACCCGAGTAGAAGTAGAAGAAAGCTATGTCAAGATGCGCCAGTGCGATGTATTTTCTCTTTACAATGTGATGCTTCTTCAACCAGATATTAATACGATTTTCCAAATCATTTTTCTCTTCTCTCCTCCCCTAAGAAATGAAGAATCTAGTCTAGTTTTACTCTTACAGTCATACATGTCACATCCGGATATAAACAAATTCTTACACGTTTTAATACATTTAAATAAGTTTAAATACCACTTAGTTTAAAACATTTGTCACCTTCCTCCATGTCATTGACATGGCCCGACAATAAATTTTGTCCTTAAAAGTGTCTGATATTCTCACGGTAGCACACAAATGTTAAAACACTGACCGCTTGTTCTGCCTGGTGCGCTAAGTCGGATGTAGCGACTATGTTAAACGGATCCAGTCGGAGCACCGTCCTGTAGTATTCAGTAGATTCTGCTTCCGATCCTTTTAAGTGAGCTATGTAACCTGGGGAAAATCTTTGATAGACCAGGGTGCAAAACAAGCTACGCAAGAACCAATGAATTTCTAACAAACTCTTTCGATAGGATTAAATTCTAATTTCTAATCACCAAGTAAATTCCAAACGGGAGATTGAAACTCAGCAGGGAGGGCGGGTAACAAGAAGTTTACTCTGTGAACTATTGATGTGATCTGCTCGTCAGAGAGCCTCAAGTTTATCCCAAAGTGGGAGGGGTACCCATGTAACCCGGGAAACTTGTCCACTTTGGCGCTGTCAGTGTCCTTCGAAAAGAGTAAATCAAGCGAGCGGCTGCTGTCCACTTTGAACATATTATCAAACCAATGGTAGCTACTAATGGAGTTTGTTGTTATGTTGGTTTGAGAAGAGGGACTCACGGTTCCACTCAAAATGCAATCATCGATAATGGTTCGAGGATTTTAAGCTTTTAAGTAGGGACCGAAATGTATTCCATGCGAATTGCGAGGTTCATCAATTCGAGCCAGTGCCACAAAAGTAGGCCCAAAGTAAATTGGATAAGCAGATTGAAAGTAACTATAATTATATGCATGCTTCATCAAGCAATTCAAAGAGCAACAGCATGATTACGACAACAAAATTACTCCTAATTTATAATTTTAAAGCATAACAAGCTCAATTGTTGCCAGCCTACATTTAATAATATCCACACCTGCACAGTTGCAGATATTGCCAACATATTATAATCGATAGAACAATTACGCAAGATCCGTATCGTAACATCAGCAGAGCATTAATGAGCAACAAACTTATTAAAAAGCAATCGAAAACATTTCAAGCTGCCAAACAGGATTCCAGCCTGGTCACATGGTCGTACTTGCGAACAGTCGGAGAATGCTTCACATGTTAACAGGTGTACGAGCTGAACTGCTGAAGAGTGCGGTAAAGCTTGTTATCGAGAGTTGCGTTCTTATCAGGTGCTCCAATACAAGGAGGATGTCTCCAGAGAGTTCCGCGTGTAGTTGACTAAGGAAATGCGACCACAGTTCGTTTAGCGAGCCGTGTCACTAGCAGCGACAACGTTTTAATTTTAAACACTAAACCGAGAGTGCTTGCTGGATCTTTTCGATTTTCGACGTATATGTCAAGTGGCATTCAATAAACATTTGTTCTGATTGAGCGCTGTATTTCTTTTTAAAAGATCAAAGTTTTATGCACATTTTATATATTTTATACTCAGCATGAGTTAAACTTTGCACTACAAATTTAATAATACAACAGAGAGTAACACAAGATAAAACGACGATTTGAGGTTGGTAAAGTATAAACAAGAGAAGAGAAGCGTGATCATGATGGAACAACTCAGCTAGAAGACAAGATTAGGTCTGACATGAATGATACCCCCGTTACCATGGCTACAAATTAAGCAACACTTCGTTAAAATTATGAGCAGAGCCTTGATCTTAGAATGACAAATGAAAATTCATTTAACTCATGAACATGTACGGATTTTCATTTCATTCATGCGAAAGATAATCCGTTGAAGCAGGGCCAGAGGAATTCAGCAGGGCCGAAGGAATTCAATCTAATTGATAAATTATCAAAAGGAGATTATATGAATTGGAACGGCTGACGTCAAGACGAAACAGGGATCCAATAAAAAGAGACAATTGGCGACAAACAATTTGATCAATTGATATAAAAGTAGAGGACCGTACCATTACTGAGTTGATATCACATTACTGCCAGGGACCAGGGGGAGAGTTAACCAACTTTACTAGAATTAGTGAACAGTTGGACTACCATTTTGGAGACCATGGTGATTGGTGATTGGGGGTGTACCATGTGACTTGGGGGAATTGGTTGAAATTGAATTGTTTTGGGGTGTAAATTTTACAAAAATGTTGAACTGTGCCGTGGTCGAGTGGTCCCGTTGAGGTGCAAAAGAATGCTGGTAAAACACATAAAAGTTCCTTTTCGAGAAAATTCTTATGATAATAGAATTCATTCTGGAACATTCGTACTTTCAAGTTTCAACCAGAATTGTAATTCTTGGTGCGAGGTAGACACTCGATTTCCATTGTTCGTCAAATTTGACTACGGCAAGTATGCACGTATGGGAAATTTGGTAAACTGTCGACAAACAATTAATTTTGCTTTTGGTGTATATTGCTGAAGTAAAAGCTAGCAGAAAGATGATTAAGTAAAAGTAAAGGTTAAATCAATTTCAAAATTTCATTATCATGGTTATTTTATCTTTTTTCATTAAGAAATTGGTTCATTTGATTCAATTTGACATCTTGTGATCTTGTGACCTGTGAGACCTGTGAGAATAATTTCACCTGGTCACTACTCACTATTAGTATTCTAAATTAATCATCTTACCTCTCAAATAATATCTCCAGAAATCGTGATCAACATAATATTCATATTATTGTGGGATATCGCGTCTCCTTGTCTCGTTGTTTCTGGACAGCTCCTTTTGTCCCAGGCACTGGTCGTTTTTGTTTTCCTCCATTACTCTATATCTAGCATGTATCTGGTATCTAGCGTGTATCTGAAAATGGAGAGTCGTTGTATAAAGGCTAGAATAGGATAATACAATTGTTGCATATTCGAGCATATTATCGTTTGTACAATATGTTATAGTATATCTTGTCTATGCATCTTCATTTGATATTTAATTCATGCCTCATGATCCTGTAACAAACTCGGTGAACTTAAATTATACAGACTAGTCGTATACAGGCAAAAAGCACCTAATTAATAATTGATTATGTACTAAAATACTGTTATTTATTACTAATTATTACTAATTAGTTACATTACTTAGGTATACTATTGTCACATGAACAGTGTGGGGGCCAAATTCTAAATATTTTTTTGGCACTTCGCGCCAAAGCCTGAATTTCGCGATTTTTCACGTTTGCTGCGACAAATCGCGATTTTGTCAGATCCTTGCCTCGCGATTTTTTCAGTTCTCCGTGTCAAATTGCGCATTTTCCTTTTAATCTGAGAACGAAATTCGCGCATTTTCATTCAAGTTCAAATCTGTGAGCCAAATATCACGTTTTCTATAATTAGTGTATGAAACCAATCACATCCACAACCTTGCAAATGTCGGTGACGGTACGGACTTCGAAAACCGAAAAAAAAACTTTGAAAAATTTTGACTTAGAAAATTTTCGGTCCGAGTCATTCTCGATACGTACCTAGCTCTGAAAGCAGAGCTCCCGCTTCTGAGCTCGTATTATGAAGGGGAGGCCTGCCTTCCGAGATCGCATTACAAAGGGGAACCCTCGAGTCCAAAATCGTATTTCGAAGGGTAGGTGCGGACTTCGAAAACCGAAAAACATATTTTCGGCTCATAATGATCAGGGTAGCATAAAAAATGAACAATAGTAGTTACCAGAAAAACTTAGAAAAATGTTGACTTACAAATTTTCGGTTAAAAAAACCGAAAAAATATATTTTTCCCAAAAATGTTTAGAAACCTAAATAAAAAAGTTGGCCCTTCTTGGCCCCTTGCCCAGATTTTATGGGGGGGGGGGGGGGGGGGGGGGGGGGGTTTGATGCTAATTGCTAGTCTGAAAACATTTTTGCACTTGGTGGGTAGGAACACCGGAGCATGGCTTTCGACAGAAGTACTTAATGTAGACAATGAAAAAAGACAAACATTATGTATGAACGTGTATAAAAAGAGTAATATCGACGTATCGGCATTTTTGGCCCTTTTCTAAGATTTCATTTTGTCCACCTTAACTAGATCTGTCGAAAGCAGTGATGCTCCTTACCGAATATAGCAATATTACAGCAACTCACGCTCGACCTTTGTTTTCTGAGAAAACAGTTTTCAATGTTGCTCATTTGATTCATTTCATTAATTTTGAACTACGATGTTAACAAATTCAACATAACACTATTTTAGCAAATCCTGTTGCTTTTGTAAACTTTACGTCGGCGGTTGCCTGTAATGATTTACGACCAACATAGATATCAAGCACGCATTTAATGTGATGTATCGATTTTTAAACCAATGTTATTCTAATATCAGCTTTAAATATACTTCTGTTGCATTTTCTAGCTTCTAGTCGCTGCTCATGACCGATGGTTACACATCTATGATCTAGACTCTAGAGCTTGGTCAGAATCACGTTAAGATTTTAGTTAAAAGGTCATATTCTTATCAGAGCCGAGTACAATAGGTCGGACTGGTGGTTAAGGAGGACTGAGGAGGGGTAACAATCGTGTGAATTCTCCTTATATGTTTATGGATATCAGCAGGTAGCAAAACTAATTGTATCATTTGATTTGATTAATACGGCGGAGTAATAATCAGAATTCCTATAGACCACTTATCATGGTGCCGTGATATAACCGAAGGAGCACCAATCTTAGAATCATGGGGGAGTGCGTGACGTCATAAGGTGGAGCACCACTCTGAGGTGGAAGAGTGATCATAATCACGAGTAAGTTGGGTGGAGGTAGAGTTATAGTTCATAATAATCCTCTGCCTCATATTACAGAGTTGTCTGAAGATTATTAGCTAAGTTGTAGTGAACGGTACATCAAATATTGTGAGGCTACCCTCCAGGGGTGCTCGCATGTTCAAGAGCAATTTTAACTCAAACTTTGTGAGAGGTACTAAATACATTTCGCGTTTTTTTTCGATTACAAGCATAATTAACTTGTCCACTATGTGGACCGTCAATTGTGGCAGTCGGTTCTAATAAAACGTGAAAACCCAGAAATAAATACTCAATTGTCTGAGTCCGTAAATGAAGGTGATTGGATAAAATATACTTGGAAGTTAATGTAATATTGAATTTGAACTTATTAACCTAGATAATTTTTGATTACTCAGTTTTATGAAGGAGCTTAGGAGCTATCTTGGTAAAATGTTTGTAGTACTATGAGGAATTGTTCACGGCTTGTTGCGGTGTGGTTTCTTTTAGCTGTTATATTTTATGTTTCTTTTGGAAAACATTTGTGATCGTTGTTGGGTTTCAAGATGTTATAATTTTTTTATTTTATTTTATTTTATTTTTTATTTTATTTTTTTATTTTTATTTTTTTTGTTGTTGTTATATTTCGTAGTATTAATAGATTATTTTAAAATTGTATCTTTGCAGCTATGTAAGTTTTCAGTACGTCCTGTTTATGACAAAGGCATGTAGCCGAAACGTCGACAAAGAATTATGTTTTAACACACTGAGTGGAGACTCTCATTTCGTCAACTACAATTAAAAATAAATAATTAACTATGGTTAAAAGAAGATTATGTGCTTATTTTTATATGGCAAGATATTGTTGGGCCAATTATTCAACTACCACCTGAACTTCTCATAATTGAAACATACAAACTTACAAAGTTATAAGGATGAATAAAATACGTAGTAAATTTATTGTAGGTTTACAACCTACCGAGCTGTGTCTCGTTTCCACTTTGCCAGGTCTAATATCTGAAACAAAATATTTATCAGTATCATCCGTAGATAAGTTGGTGTTGTTTTAAATTTGGATAGATGAGTTTCGGTGCGTTCAACGGTTCAACATGGTGTTGCGAAGGAAAGTCCCGTGTTATTATAATGATGTCATAGTTGTGCAATGCGAATTATTGTGATTTATTATTGATTATTTTTAATCAGTTTATTCACCATTCTATAACATATCAGTAGCAGAACTCGGCGGGATTTTAATTGTAATAAGCGTTGCTTCTATGGGGCAAGTTACCACAAATGGGATTTTCTGACCGATCAATTAGCGATTTTAAGCGACAATCAGACAATCCCATTTGTGGTAACTTTTATGGTACTAAAGACCACCAGCGCCCAGTATTTGGATCGTGGGTGTCACAATTATAGTTAGTTGCGGCTAAAAATTTGAATTCAGCATCTCTGAAGATTTCCGTGGCCAGATTGAGATATTATTTAAAGCACTGCAAACACTGGTAAACACTGGTAAACACTGGTAAACACTGGTAAACACTGGTAAACACTGGTAAACACTGGTAAACACTGGTAAACACTGGTAAACACTGGTAAACACTGGTAAACACTGGTAAACACTGGTAAACACTGGTAAACACTGGTAAACACTGGTAAACACTGGTAATTACTAAACATAAGCATTATTTATTATTAAGGTACGATGTCACTACGCTTGGATAAGTTGTAGCAAAAATATGATTGTCAGAACTCTAGAATTTAGGTAGGCAGGTAAATATCAGGAATTAGTGCTACATTCAGTACTATAAGTATATTTAGTACTAATTTTAGTACTAAGTGTTTGCTACTATAGTATTTAGTGCTTTATACCCAGATTCTAGGTATCAGTCCAAACGTAACTATAAATAGCTGTTCTAAAGATCACAATTTGGTCGATTATAAAACATAACTCCCAAAGTAACGGCTTATTGGACACTGGTAATTGGTTAAAGTACGTTCTCATGGAAAACTTTCATTATTGTGTTAAATAATAAATATAATAAATAAACCATTGAAGATTAATTTCCCTGGACCTGGTTGATAATTTAAACTCGACCATATAATATGGTCGAGTTTAAATTATCAACACAGTCCAGGGAAATAAATTTTAAATGCGTTATATATATATATATTATATATATCATAAAGCGTTTATTGTTTGACTTTGTCCATCACATCTGGAGGGGGTTCCTGAAACCTATAAATGACACGATAGTTTGAAGTAACAGAAGCTTTCGAAAACATGTGTTAATAGTCTTCAGCTTAATATGATTTCCGAACACTACTAACTACAAAAGTACAGTGAAATTTAGCGAACATTTCAGTGGTTTCCGCCCGTTTCACATTTTTTCACTCCTATGGAATTTACACTTCCTGCATACTTCCAGAATTATTTTTAGTCTTGGCTTTTTAGTTCTGCGAAATTCAATAATTATTCTCTGATTTAAGCCCTGGCAGTTTTAATACTTTCAACACTACTATATAACAAATAATTTGAGTTCAGGGATGGCAAGTAACAATGTACCCGAGAGGGTGTCGATACGAAAAAAACGTGGAGTCAAGACGAGTCCCCCTAAGGATTCATCTTCTGATAATGTCCCAGTGCCAGAGGAAAAATACTGCCAATGTGATGTTTACATGTCAGAAGAACTATCAGTTGAATGTGAAGCTTGCCAATTATTTTGGCACCTGAGTTGTGTTGGTTTATCTGGCCTTAAAAACGAGATGTTACTGAATCTTACAAACTGGAAGTGCCCATACTGTTTTGTGGCGCCTCATACCTCAGCTGACACTAAGGAAAACGGGGCTGTCAGGGCTATTATTAAAGAGGAACTCCAACATTTGACCCCAGCCCTGACTAACTCTATTAAGGGGGCCGGGGGGGGGGGGGGGGGGGGGTCTTCATCAAAATTCTCTCGAAATTGACTTTGTAGTTGTTTCTGATGGAGGGGAGTGATATCTATCAGCTGTTTTTGGTCCCATGGAAAAATATTGTTTCTAGCCGAAATTATTGCCGGTCAAAGGTCAGCGCTTATGTGTAATTGTATTGCGCGAGCGATTTTCAATCGCGCGCCCTGAAAATCGAGTCTATAAATCTATCTTCTCCTACATTTTTTGAGCAATCACCCTGAAACTTTCAGGATATGTTCTAAGGACCATTTAGAAGAGATTGTCGGGCCAGAATTTTGAGATAGGCCTTAGAAATTTTTTTATTCAATTTTGAAAATCTTGGACCTGAAAAAATCGTCAAAATACGAGGTCCAAGATTTTCAAAATCGAATAAAAAATTTTCTAAAGCCTATCTCAAAATTCTGGCCCGACAATCTCTTCTAAATGGTCCTTAGAACATATCCTGAAAGTTTCAGGGTGATTGCTCAAAAAATGTAGGAGAAGATAGATTTTTAGACTCGATTTTCAGGGCGCGCGATTGAAAATTGCTCGCGCAATACAATTACACATAAGCGCTGACCTTTGACCGGCAATAATTTCGGCTAGAAACAATATTTTTCCATGGGACCAAAAACAGCTGATAGATATCACTCCCCTCCATCAGAAACAACTACAAAGTCAATTTCGAGAGAATTTTGATGAAGACCCCCCCGGCCCCCTTAAGGAAGCTATTAAAGGAAGTGCAGAGAAAACAGTTGATAAAGCTGTTCGTCTCTATTCTGAGGTAACAGCACAAACCCAGAAGAAGGTTCTCGATGACATGAGTCGTGAACAAGCTTCTGAAACTGTTATTTCGGAAGTGCAAATGAAGATGCACACTGATACATTTGAGCGAAACAAACGAAAACTCAATCTGTGTGTGCTCAAGGTTCCAGAGAGCAAAAAGACTACCTCTAAGCAACGCCAGGAGGACGACTCCAAGTTCTGCAGGGAGACCCTAAAGATTAAGAAGGACGACATGATAAGTTGCCATCGCTCTGGCAAGCTTGATGCTGACAAGCCAGATCACCGTCGCCCGCTCATCATCCAGACACGAGATGAAGAGTCAGTAAATTTCTACGCTGACCATGGTAAGGGCTGGAAAGAGTCAACTTATTGGATCAACTTGGACCTCTGCAAGGCAGACAGAGATATTCGTTTTTTAGCCAGAAAGGAGAGGAAGAAGAGGCAGGAGGAAGCGAAGAAAAGAGAGACAGAGAAGACGAAGGAGGAAGCAAAGAAAAGAGAGCCAGAGAAGACAGAGGACAAAGCGGAGGCCGCAGTGCCCAGCCGTTAAATATTTTTTATACCAATGCTAACGGCCTATTTAATAAAATTGATGAACTAAAATGTATTTTATCAATGTATAAATCTATTGAGGTAATTTGTGTAACAGAAACTCATTTTAGTAGTGATATATTAGATGCCGAAATTTATATTGAAGGATTTAGTATGTTTAGAAAAGATAGAGATTTTAGAATTGACAATTCCACTGGCAGTATAAGTGGTGGAGGAGGCTCTATAATTTACGTTAAAAACTGTTGTAATGCTTCACTAGTGAACTCTTTTTTAAAGGCACCGGATTCTTTAGCTGTTAATATCAACACATCAGGTGGACTGATTAGTATTTGTTGTATTTACAGATCCACTTCATTGAATTTAGAACAGAATAATGCGTTAATATCTTGTATCAAGAGCATCTGTAGTGAAAGGAATGATTTTGAAACACTCCTTTTAGGAGATTTTAATTTACCAAATGTTTTATGGGAAACTGGTAGCATAAATAGTAATATTGCTAGCAAGAACCAGTTTTTAGTTACTCAACAGAAATTCATGGATGTTTTCAATGACAGTGGTTTAACTTGGTATTTCACCAACGAGACAACTAGAAGACGGCTTGTGAAGGATACTCTCCAGGAGAGTCTTCTTGATCAGGTCCTGTATACAAATGATGCTCTTGTCAACGGTTGTAAGATCGTTTCTCCGCTTGGTAAGAGTGATCATGTTGGGATACTTGTCGAACTAGTTGTTTCGCCGGATACTAGCAAATGTTTAAAAGAGAAGATTATCAAACCTATATGGGGTAAGATTTCCTCTGAAGAGTTATTAAATTTTAGTTTGAAAAATATCGACTGGGATTATAGTTCTACCAATGATGTTCAAGATATGTGGGCTGAATTACATGGTAAACTGGAGACTGTTGCTGCAGCTGTTCCGACTGCTTCGGTTTATCTCGACAACAGACCTGTCAAGTTGCCATGGAGTACATCTGCACTTAAACGAATGAGAAAGAATAAAGATAAAGCATGGGCTGAGTTTGATATTAATCCATCTGATGTTAATTTTAGTTATGCAAGTAGCAAACAACATACTTATGAATTAGCAGAAATTAAAGCTAAAGTTAATTATGAAAAGAAAATTACATCTAATCTGAAGCAGAATTGTAAGTCTTTTTACTCTTATTTACGAAATAAACGTCAAGTTAAGTCTAGTGTGGTTTCTTTAGATAGAGGAGATGGTACACGCACAGATAGTTCGACTGAGTCAGCTGAGGTACTCGCAAGTGCCTTTAGCTCTGTTTTTGTGCGTGAACCACCTGGCCCTCTCCCTAAAACTGAGAATTTAAGACCTGACAATGAGAGTATTGATGATATTGATGATATGGAAGTCAACAGTTCTGATATAAAAAAGCAACTTTTAAAGCTTAACATTTTTAAGAGTTCTGGTCCGGATGGTGTTCATCCGAAGTTGTTGAAATCGCTAGCTTATGACAACAATTTTGTTGAAGCAATAACTAAATTATTTCAAAAGTGTTCAGATACAGGATCTTTACCTGCAGTGTGGAAATCTGCATCTGTTGTAGCATTGTTTAAAAAGGGTATGAAATCGGACCCCTTAAATTATAGACCAGTTTCATTAACTTGTATTTTGTGCAAAGTGTATGAAAAGTTGGTGAGAGCACATGTTTTAAATTTTCTAGAACATCGAATTTCGAAGCATCAGCATGGATTTGTTAAGGGTAAATCGTGTTTATCTAATCTTTTAGAGACATTTGATGACATTCTTGACATTTTAGATGAAGGTGCCCCGGTTGATCTTCTATACTTTGATTTTAGTAAGGCGTTCGACACAGTCCCCCACTTTAGACTTCTGTCTAAATTGGAAGGCTTTGGTGTCAAAGGAAAGGTTTTAGATGTTATTAAAGATTTTCTGACAGACAGGACTATGAGGGTTTCTGTAGAAGGACAATGGTCCGAGGTTAAACATGTTTTATCTGGTGTTCCTCAGGGGTCAGTTCTAGGCCCTCTCCTATTCATTCTGTATATTAATGATTTGCCTGACATTGTAAAAAATAAGATAAAGTTATTTGCTGATGATCTTAAATTAATTGGTAATGCAGCTAACCACGGTAGTGTTGCTGAAGATATCGAAGAATTAGAAGTTTGGGAAAGTATTTGGCTTTTACAATTTAATCCTGCCAAGTGCAAAGTAGTGCACATTAATTTTAACAACAATCCTAATTTAAATTATAAGGTAAATGGTATAGAACTTGAAGTATCTGATCAGGAAAAAGATTTGGGGGTTATTACCCATAGCTCCCTGCTTTGGAACGAACAGATCAAAGCATGTATCGCTAAGGCAAATCGTATGATTTGTTGGATTGTAAGGAATTTAGTTATTAGAGAAAAGGTTGTTATGATTGCTATATATAAAGCTTTAATAAGACCTCATCTTGAGTATTGTGTCCAATTGTGGAATCCACCTGCGGCTCATGGAAGTTGGGGGACTGTTTTGGAGCTGGAGAGCGTCCAGAGGCGGTTTACCCGTCTGATTGATGAGGTGGGTACTCTTCCTTACAGCCGTAGACTGGAAATCCTCAATTTGACAACGCTGGCAGAGCGGCGAATACGTGGGGACCTTATTGAAGCTTTTAAGGTTATTAATGCTATGACTGATTATGGTTCAGACTTGTTCAGACCAAGCAGATCAGGTCTTAATCTGGTTTCATCCAATAGATGTAGTAAAAGTGTGACAAAGGTCAAGAATATCCAGAAGTCTTTTCTCCCGGAGCGAGTTATTCCATATTGGAACAAACTCCCTCCGGACGTCAAGAACTCTGTGACAGTTTTAGGTTTTAAAATTAAATTAGAAGGATATAAGATAGATATGATTTCTAAAAGTATTACAAATGATTGCTTTTTTTGGAATGTTTCTAATGAAGTTTTAGTAAGAATTGAGGGAGCCAGTTATGTCAGTAATAAAGAGAAACATAACAATTATCTTTGGTTCCATCCTTATGTGGCAAAGAAGCGTTTTATAAATCTTTATTCCACTGGGAAGTTTTTAAAATAGGATAATGTTTTTGATGAAATTGTTTTTAAATATTGTATTTGATAATTAATTAATGTTAGTGGGGAAATATTTATTATATATTTTTTCACACAGTGCGATGATAGTTTGTAGACATGTGTGATGATGTGATGTCATAAATTTTACTTTACTTTACTTTACTAGTGTCAATAAGGGTACCTTAAGATATATCCTCGAATTAGTCTGATTAAATTAAGGTATAGTTTGTCCCATTTAACGAGCTAAAATAACGATTCTACACTTCTTTTGTTCGAAATTACTAATTTTCTTTGTTTTCCGAGTAAGGCCGAGACTATGTGACTGGGTAAAAAGGTCACATTACAGGGTAAAACGTGACAATCATACTCAATTTTTTGTTCATAACTGCTTCAGATTTTATAGCAGTCCCAAATACCGATATCTGGTATATTCTTATATTGCTGCATTCCAGATTCCTCATCGCAGCCAGAGCCAATTCTGGAAGCACTATAATAAGGCTACATGACATTGACTCGTAAACGATACTTTCATAGGAATACATCATTTTTGACGTATTCGTGTGTACCAACAATTTTAGGTTAAGCTGAATATGTCGTATTCGGGATTTGTGAAAACCTGAAAAATTTCAAATTTGACGAATAGAGTATTTAAATTCTGATTACGTCATCATGAAAGGAATTAGGTCAATTAATTGGAAAACTTTATAAATCGGTTGAATTATATTTATTGAATGGTGCTCACGTTTCCAGAGCAGTATGTTTACTAAGAACTATCCTAATTCTAAACTATTCACATATTAACTACTAGGTTTGAATATTATATTACGTGAATATTTCTTTTTGTGAATTGTTCATTATAGAACCGCCGGCACCTTCCAGAATCCGGATCAACAACAACATTCCACCCGATAATTAGCGATACTATGAATGTTGAAAATTTAGACTGTCATATACTAATTATGCAATAGTATTAGTAACTTATGTTTTATCTGAGGATCTAAGGCTTACGTGTCCATAAACACGATCGAAGATAATATGGCGAAGTGACAGGCTGAGCGCCGCCCAGTAAATTATATTTAAGCTTAAAAGAATAAACTATAATAAATTATTCCATATACTTGGTTATTTACGGTTGATGAACAGTTGGAATTCGTTCTTTCGCAATAGCTTTCTAATCGCATAGTCGTTGCCTAACCGTGAGCGGACTATTTTAAGCAGAGTTCAAATTAAATGAATGGATTCTTTAGCAATTCTCTTTAAGACATCAACCATCTTTTGTCCACTAATCACAATCTTTAGAGTGCCCAACTTTCACAAACGTTCTGAAATATTCAGAAACGAGCCAATCACTCAAATTGAAGCTTTCTACCCCTCGACTGCAAGTCAAAGCTTTTGTTTATAATATCATAACAATACTTATACAGTTAATTCAAATGTGTTTGACTAAGGATTTGGTAAATTTCGTTTTATACTCTGAAGAAAGATCAGTTTAATGAACTCCTAATTTCCATGATGTCGATTGGGCGGGTCAGGTTTTAGTATGTAGTATCTACTCGTACTATTAATATTCAATTTAAATTTCTTACTAGAAGATATTACTTATTAAAGCCTAATGGGGACTAATCAGGAACTCTTAACCTAAGATTTTAATTCATCTTTATAAGCAAGTTAGAGAAGGTTTGTGCCTGGTATAACTCAAAACCTGACTGTCCAAAATATAAAATGTCAGATTACACTTATCAATTAAAGTAATCCACAACTTTCCAGCTATGCAATTGTATATCATAGACATTTGATAAAGTAAAGTCAAAATAATTAAAATTTTGTTAAATTTAATTCAAGTAAAGTCAATATATTCAAGAATATGAAATGTCTTACTTTTTGTAATCTCACTTTTTGTAATCCTACTTTTTATAACTAAAATTTGATCATATTCTTTGAGCATCTCAGGTAAACTTTAAGTTTTTACAGGACGATAAACTCTAGACCATAGACACCAACTAACTATAACTACTTTTGTTTTTCGTACTGTTGATTTGACATGCACCAACCATTCTCAATTTTAAAGTAATATTGATATATGTATTACAGTTATATCCGCGATAAAAAAACATAATACGACGATTCAATTTCAATAATATAATATAACACGACGAATTAAATGAAATTAAATTTGATCCGCAGCTTCTAGCTTCTACTTTGCAGAATTTAATCGCAGATTGCGCACTCTTCCATAATCACAAGTTCTCCCCTGGATATGTGACACTATGCAGCAGCCTTACTTATAGTATCCTACTTAACAAGATGATATTTAACAGTTTAACTGAATGATAAGTATTTTTGGAAAAGAATTGTTGTGTTGGTGGCGTATTATATACTTTAAAACAATACCCATTCAGCTGTGCATAGTCGTGTTACAGGTTACAAATGACTCTAGTACACACTCCTTTCATACTAGTCTTCAGTTAAAAAAGAAGCTCGTAACTAATGAGCTGTATGTGACTCCAGGGAGCCGTGGTGAATACAGTCCTTATATGGGTATACGAGGAAAGTCTAACATTTAGCACGTGCACCAGCAGGACAATGAGATTTTGACCAGCACAATTATACTCACATTGAACGATATTGATCTACACTTGACAATACAAATACCAAGAATTGTGATATGCAGTCAGTTCCGTCGTAAAATAATAGTAAGCCATGCATATGCATGTTGGAATTTACCCGAATTTCTCAATAATGGATGTTGCCTGCTTTTGTATCGGTGGGGTTGTGGACCGGATGTGACCAGGATATGCCACGTTGGATTGTTGACTACATAGTTTGTTCCATAGCCCTTCATTTTTACTTTCCGTTGATTATTTGATTTTTCGATCATAACACAAGAGTAACTCTATTAAACAGATACACAAGTGAGATGATATTTAAATTTCTGAAGTGTTATCCTATAACTTCTGTAGCTGATAATATCTGTTTTCATCCTGTTGACAAATCTCACATGGTTGGTCTAAGACTAGAAACTAGTGATTATCATTCATTGCAAAAGCGGAGAGTGATAAAAGCTGTGCTTACCCGCCTATGTTTATTCCATTATTTACACGAATTGTGCAACATTTGGAAGAATTTTTTCAACCACGTACCGGCATACAGGTACAAGTCACATGACTGACTCGAGGCTCATTATGTAGTAGTAGAGTAAATTCCAATGTTATTATGTGATCCTAATTAAATTATCGCCAGGAAAAAGGCAGTTTAGAAGATAATGAGCATCACAATACCTTAATTCCTACACAATGCACATGTTGCTACCTTAAAGTTAAGAACGACAAATTTAGTCTACCATAAATTCAGTCAAACTTTTTACAAAAATTGTTGTAAACCAAATTTCATGTGACTAAATTTTTCGGCGACTAATTTTGAAGTACGACCAAAATTTTAGTAGAGCATTATTATTATTATAAAACAGGATCTTACCGACAAAAATGATTCTTAAAAATACCTTAATGCGGTAAACTGTACCCTTGAAAAAGATTTTCCCAACATCTGTTGCATGCAGCTATATCTCTAATTTCGTTCAATTCATGCAAGTTGTCCATTTGCAAATTTCTACTACTTAAATCACTTCTTAAAACCGATAACAAGTTCATTCTAGGTCTCCCCAATCTACCAATGAATAAATTATCTGATTCAATTGCAAAAGAGAGAGCCGTTTGGGCTGGGGTGTTCTCCATACTCCTGAGAATGTGTCCAAACATCTTCCACCGCTGGTGTTCAATACGCTTGGATAACTTTTCAACTTTGCACCGTTCATACAATGCTTTGTTGCTTATCATACCTTTAGGCCATTTGATGTTTAAAATGGACCTGAGGTGTCTACGATGGAGTGTGTCCATTTTCTCCATGGTTGCTTTCTTAGGACTCCAACTATTTGAGTTGTAAATCAATACAGATACAACTTGAGCATCATATAACCTCAGCTTTCTTTCAAGGGAAATTTTCTTACCGGACAACCATACTTTTCCAAAGTCCTTAAAAGCAATCTCAGCTAGGATTCTCCTTCTTTGAATGTCCTTCTCAGTGCAGAGTAAGGAACCTAGTGACTTGTTACTTCGCCATGGTTCGTTATTAGCTAATGGCTGACCGTTTGTGTCTTTATCAGATTTTTTCGCCAGGTAGAAGGTACTGAATTCAGTTTTACTTTCATTTACTTGGAGGTTCCAGCCTTTGAGAATCTCCTTCACTGTAGGAAGGAAAATTTTCAGTTTCTCGATGTCCTCGTCAGCAAAGTCACAATCGTCTGAATATTCCCACTCAGTTGGAAAACCTAGTTCTGATACTGGTGGGTTTGGTCTCCCGGATACAGCTCTGAGGTGGTGTAGGGCTGCTGCAAGAATAAGTGTGAATAGCTTTCCAGATAAACTGTCACCTTGAAAGGCTCCGAGTAAACTTTCAAACTCTTCCGATAGTGAGGAGTTAACACGAACTCTAAGGAGAGTATTCGATAGAAGGTATTGAACTAAGCGAATGTCGTCCTCCGAACAACAAGCATTTTGCTAAATGTCCATTTCTTCCTCATCACAACAGATATGAGCATTCTCTGAGCCCACACAATGTCAGAGCAGCTCCTACCTCTCTTGTAAGCACTCTACCATGGCATGGTGTAGTTGTCAATTCTACTCTCAACCCGTTTTAAGGCAATTTGAGTGAGCATCTTCCTCGATCCGTTTAACAGTGTAAGTGGTCTAAGGCTTGTGAGGGGACCTTAAGGTTTACCGGGCTTCTGTAGAGGAGTCACAATACCTTGTCCTATTGAACTTATGTATTTGTTCCCACTAAATGACTCATTAATTGCCTCAGCATACTTCTCAAAAGTGATTGGATGGGCGTACTTTATCAACTCATTCTGGAGATTATCTGGACCACTGGCACGGTTTGATTTGAGTTTACTTGCAGCAAGTTTAACTTCAACTGGTGTAATGGGGTTATCAAGTGGTTTTGGATCGCAGGTAAAAGGTTGCAGGCCAGCTTCAACTCCTTCTGTTAGTTGTTTTTCGAAGAAAGATTTCGCTGTGTTTGCTTTCCCTAAATCAGTACCAATAGTTGTTGTTGATATCATTGACCACTATGTTACCCGACTTTTTTATTCCAGCTAAAGATCTTGAAGCTTCAAACATCTTTCTAGCGTCGTCAGTGTTATTTATTTCTTCTGCTAGAGCGTCAGCCTTCATGTTATTTATTTGCACAAGTCTCTTAGAAATGCTATTCTGAATCATTCTAACTTCTCTCCTATCTCCACTAACATCACTACCACTTGGGGCTGATTTGATCTTTAGAGTCTGATCACGCTTTTTAGCAACTAATAAAGCTACTGTTAGATCACTGGAGAAATTTTGTTTAGAGGATTTCCCTTTCAGTGGTATAGTTTCTTCAGCACACGCACGTATGTCACTAAATAGTTCATTCATTTTCTCATTTGGGTCATCTGGATAAGTTTTACCCGATAACCTTTCAGCAATCGCACTTTGATATTTCTGTCTGAGTTCTTTATCCCTGTAGAGAGTTGAACAGTCAAACTGAGTGCTATCTGATTTTTTGGTTTTGTGAATGAGAACATGATTTTTCAGCATTAATCGAGTTACAACAGGTTTGTGATCAGATCGTAACTCAGCGCCTCCGTATGATCTGCTGTCCTTTATTAAAACCGTAGACCTCCTCCTGCAAAGCACATAGTCAAGTTGAGCGTATATAGGAGTATTTCTCTTAGTCCTGTGTTCACCAGTCCAAGTTAGTTTGTGCCTACTTGGATGATCAAACAAAGTATTGCATGCTGTTAGGTCTTCTTTAACCATAAATTCAAGCAAATGCTCCCCATTTTCATTTCTAGTCCCAATACCATGTCTACCTATCAAACCTTCCAGACCTAATTGTTCATCAACCCTAGTTCGTTTACCCAGCTTTGAGTTAAAATCTCCGCAGTGGAACATTTCCCATTTTGATGGAGTAGATGATACATTGTGTAAATCTCTATAGAACTGAGACAGTTTGTCAGGGTGTTGTTGAGCACGAAGAGATGTGAGACCATAACTGTTGATGATTCTGAAATTCTTATTACTACCACCCTTGAGAGGAAAACAAAAATCAATATACCCAACTCTATCAGAGATCTGTTTGAAAGTTGTGATGAAAGGTTGCAGTTTAGGGCTAATAACAAATCCAATACCCCCATGAAATTGTTCTTTCTGATCAAAAATTAACAGTCTGTAGTTGTTGTGAAGAATGATATCCACCTGATTAGTGCACTTAGTTTCTTGTAGTCCCACAATGTCCATACTGTACCTTTTGCAGTCATTACCCAGTAACTCCCTCTTCAAAAGTCGTTCAGACCGAGTGTCTGGACTACCCAAGCCCCTAACATTCCAAGAACAAACAGCGAAAACAAATAGCACAGCACACAGTGTTGATCCCATCTTGATTTTGGGCGTAGACTCTCCAGCCATAGCTGTATGTGGGTCGTCACTCCTACATTCTACCTAGTAGAGCATATATGAATTAAATTTTATTGAGCTTACATTCTTTATCATATGTTTATGATAAACAGTTAAATATTGCTAACTGTACACAGGTCCCTACTGCGTGTAATTTTAGGGTGTTTAATTTTTGTAAATTTTATGCTATGATATGTAACTAATGTATGTAATGTTGGCTCGCCGTTGGAATGTTCCCAGATCGAGAATATTCCTCCTTACCTAAATACGCGCGTATGGTGTAAGTTACAGGATCACGAGGTTGATAATTTTTCCACGTGACCGTTTGGCGCGCGGTTTGCACGTGGGCCCATGGGAAATTTCTGATACTGCATGTGTTCCGTTGTCTGTACTTAGTTCACTCCCCGTCTTTTTATTTGTTACTTCATACGTTTCTATACAGATTTGTACCTTGAGTTGTGCAGAGTCGTTACAATTTCCGATTTCATCATGAACTTCGACATACATTCTGCGAAATTGAAAAAAAACTAGCCTAATAATGGAAAAATCAAATAAATGGAATGGAAAATGGTCTCAAAAAGTCAAAAAATGCGACTAAAATTGTTGTAGACTAAAAATTTGCGAAATTTGTGCCCAAAATTTTGAACCAAATTGATTGGCCTTAAGGTATATATAAAGCGAGAATATATATCTATCTTATTATATATAAAGCGAGACGATATATATATATATATCTGTGCCATTTTACTGACACCACGGCATCAACTTTAACGCGACTTTCCGCAAAAACCGTAAAAGATATACAACTGGAACTTTTTTGGCTGGGTCAAATGCTTTAATGGCCTTCAAATCAGCATGAAAAAATAAAAAATTGGCCAAGGAATAATGATTTTAGAGCCGAAAATTTGGACCCCCAAGTGGTGTCAAAAACGCCAATTAAATAGGTAATAATTATTTTAGTATTTTGAGTCTTGACACCGTTTAGGGTTATATTATACGGGTTCCTGCTAGTTATATATAAAGCGAGACTATATATATCTGTGCCATTTTACTGACACCACGGCATAAACTTTAACGCGACTTTCCGCAAAAGCCAAAAACAGTAAAAGATATACAACTGAAACTTTTATGGCTGGGTCTAATGCTTTAATGGCCTCCAAATCAGCATGAAAAAATAAAATATAGGCCAAGGAATAATGATTTTAGATCCGAAAATTTGGACCCCCAAGAGGTGTCAAAAACGCCAATTAAATAGGTAATAATTATTTTAGTATCTTGAGTCTTGACACCGTTTAGGGTTATATTATACGGGTTCCTGCTAGTATATATAATATATATATATATACAAATTGAAACGACCGGTTGAGTCAGACAAATGTTTCAATCATGATACAAAACCATGGGCTAAACCATTTAGCTAAAATAAAAACTACAAAGCTAAAAGTTTGTTTCACGAGTGAATATTTATGTAAACGTTTAGCTTTGTAATTTTAATTTTAGTTCCTACCTCAGTAACAGTTGTCACTTATGATATCATGGTTTTGTACATGATTGAAACATTTGTCTGACTCAACCGCCCAACGTCAGTCGTTTCAATTTGTATCTAGCTCTCGGCTTGCCGATTGAGCACTGTCAGCAGACGACGCCACCCACAATTATATATATATATATAATTGTGGGTGGCGTCGTCTGCCACCCACATATATATGTTGCACATATATATGTTGCCATTTTACTGACACCGCGTCATCAACTTTCCGCGAAAACCGTGAGAGATATACCAATACCATTGAAACCTTTTTTACTAGGTCAGATGCTTTTATTGCTTTTTGACCAGTATGAAGAAATTAAAAATTGGCCAAGGAATAAAAACCTTAGGTCCCAAAATGTGGACCCCAAGTGGTATCAAAATCACTAAATAAATAAATAAATATTGCTGTTTCTTGACACCACTTTAGGGTTAGACGGGTTCCTGCTAGTTATGCCTAACCGGCGTGCTTGCATCTTATCTTTTAAAACTTATTTTACTTTATGATAGATTTTGAGACAACACGTGCTTTGCACGCTTTTTAAGAAATACTTTAGATCTAATCCAGAGTCCAGACACAATACCTTGTAATATTATGTTCATTTGGAATAACCTGCCCTACTTTATTGATGGAGGATTTTCAAGCGTTACATTGAATCTAATTCCGATTTAATATGTTCAATGTTCATTTAGGTTAATGTGTCGTACTTTATTGTTTGACGCTTTTCAAAAGATACAATAGATCTAACCCAGATATAATTTGTTCATCCTACCCAGATATAATATGGTTACTTAGAAATAGAATTCTTTGCTTTATTTTATTGATGATCTGTCTATTCAAACCGTCAGATAGATGTGTACGGATAGTTCTCATACTTGAGATAATTTAGTGCATTTTCCAGCTCTGTCCGCATTGTAAGCGCTCTATTCTAGACCTAAGTTATAAACTCTAAACTCTAAATAGTTATCATGGAAACATCTGCTGTGAATCTATCTAGTTTCTGTGATAAGGGGGTCTTACTACCAAGTTAAACCTCTAAAGGAGACATTAAAAACCATGAACTTGCAGTTTTATTGCACTTGGTAATTTCTCGTCGTCTGCTGGAGTACAACATACCACCTGTTTGATGTAGTGGAAAGTATGGCGGACAGTAACCATGGTCCAGAGGAGACATGTGTATTGTCGGAGGGAGTTACCAATCTAATGACTAAAAAGACACTTACCTACAGTTCGAACAGCTCAATTTTCATTTCCGTCCAACTTTACCAGCTGTTTGAATCTCTTGGTAAACTGATTCTTTGACCAATTCTTCATGAGGATCCTTTTAGAATCTCAACTTTTAATGTTTTTAGGATTGAATTCTTGGTGGTTTTCTACTCTGTTTCTTCCAATTCAACAAACTATCGACTAACGAACCATGGGCATATCATAAAGCAGGTACCTAACCGTTTATGCAAGTCATCAATCATCATGTGACAATATAGTAATGACTAGAGACTCCTTTGATCGAGTTATCAGACCAATAAAGCACAGGTAATTAGCTTGACTGACATTGTCAATCGTTTGCAGCTCATAGTTCTTCTCATGATCTCACAATGGAGTTTGAATTCCTGCGCAGCTAAGGCGGTGTCTTACATGGAGATCTAGCATGCATCCTAATTCCCATGAAATATTAGTCGAAACGGGTGACCGAAAACTGAACCCAATTTCTAAATTGGGTTCAGTTGTCCGGTAGCCGTCGAAACCCAGATCGGATTATTCACCATGGTGACCAGATGAACATTGCTCATAATATCTTTGACCTTATAAAGTTCGAGCAAACACCTCCCACCATGACATGAAGATCATACTGACATCTATGACTATAGCCTGGCGAAGAAAATCATCGCGGTCATGAGCAACGCCCAAGTGCTTCCGAGTAAATGAACAAATTGACAGGATATTATCATATAATTAACTGTATAATTAATTAATTATAACCTATTCTCCTGATAATGTTCGGATAAAGCAGAGGGGATGTTGAGCGTGTTGCAGTCTAGACTCCAGTACTAGACTAACATACAATGAGAAATACAGGGAAGTGGTTCATTATTCACCGACAAAGTTGATCGCCCATAAGTTTGGAGCCAGTATGGTCATGCTAGTATAACACATAATACAGACCTGTCAGGCGAGTAATTAAGATCATAGCTTGATCTGTCAGATGCAAGGCAGGGCTTGGTGGCAAGTGGCTGAGGCATTTATGATTGTGCGACTTGAAAGTTGTGCTTTCTTATCTTCATCGCGATAGTCACGCCTTGCATAATGTGTGCAGTGATATGGTCGAATGATGGTCATTTAATGGCTATTAGTATTATGCTGTAATCCGCTATCACCGAAAGCTTTACTAGAGTGCAGTGTAATTAACCAAAGTATTGTATTAAATTTAATTAGGGCATTTGTGCTTGCTTGATGGAATGGTCGGTGTTCATGAATGTTTCATTGACACAGCCAGTGATCTGCTGTGCTAATTTCGTCCCACCTTGTAATTTGTAAACTTGTGATAAGATACGTCGAAAATTCACTTCAGCTTGCTTTCTAGTAACGCGTAATCCCTCTATTTCACCCTGAAGATGAAAATACAAAATTTATTTTCGGAGTGATCACAGAGTTTATTGTAATTAACCAAATGCCATGAACTGCTATGATACTTGTATTTTTACTTAGCATCGCATCGCGTGATTTAAGATTTTCAATAATCGATACGCTCAATGCCCCCATTACGTGTAGAAATACTCACTCTAAAGTCTAAACACTTGAAAATTAAACAAGCACTGAGCCAATCTGCATCATAATCACCATCTGATCTAAACCAGAATCGGGATTTTTGGAGCTGCTACGGCATATATAAAATATAAATCATGATTTTGACCCAATTATCCAGGAATTATCAACGCAAATTTATAATTATCAACCTATCCATTACACCGTGTTACTAATCACAAATAAAAGTTGATTGACTGAGAAAGTGTTCAAATGGGTATAATCCAGGGCAATGATACTTGATAATGCTCTAACTCTAGGGTGTACTGACATGGATGAGGAATAAAAATTTAGTTGACATTTATTGCACGTCAATTAATTTTTGTGTCCGTGACTGATTATATGGGAGTTGTTAGTCGTTTAGAAATTTGCAACCAGGAAATTGTTGGTAGGTGCTTTTTCTGAACCTCATGATCGTGTTGATCCATGCTCCTTGTTATAGCTTAGTCGAGCACTTTGCAGAAAACCAATCATCAATTGGTGATCCTCTTAACTATTATTTCTTCGGAGACCATTTTGTCTTTGATTTGTACACCGTTAAACTTTGCCTAGCGTCCTAATTTTTTTCGGAGATCATATTCAAATAAAACTCCTAAAGTCCCTCTGTCAATGCAAGAGGATACTCAATTTTTGAGTGTCGTTGGCTTCGCACGAAATACGATTTTATTGTTTTTGCCTATATCATATCTATAAGACATAGACATTTATTTAAAATCGGACACCTCCCATTTACCTTACTGGGCGGCGCACATCCTGTCATTCCACCATATCTTCAATTGTGTTTATGAACAAAAGCCTGCGGTCCCCAGGTAAATTATATTGTCAAGCGTACGTGCACACGTACGTGAGGGTGTTGGGCAGATGCGACGTGTCGGATAGGAGTAATGTGTACCAAAGAAAGGCACGTGTGTCGTGTGTGTCAAAAGAGCCGCTTTAAAATATGCTAATTCGGAATTAAAATCTTTTAGCATCTTTATTCTTCATCACTGAAACCTCACTCTCTGTCATGACTCATGAGTTGAATGGTTAGATCAATAAGGAAAAAGCTCAAATCAAAGGTTTGATTATAAAACACTAATTTTAATTGAAATGGCACGAAATGAAAAATAAACCAATTGACGAAGCTTACAATCGAAATATTATGATCCTGAGTATCCTTTCACTCTAGGCTTTCGTGTGGGACAAATGGTAAACATTCAGTCAGAATAGATCCATAATGACAATTTACTGTCAACGTTAGCGATGAATATTGATTGGGGTATTTTCTAATTCTGCTTTATACCCACCAGTGCCCAGATAATCAATATTGACACAACTCCTGGTCACTGGTAATCGCCAAGCACCCTCGTACACAAGGCTATTGCGATGCTCTGACATCTATTTGAGCGATGTTATTTGAGCGATGTTATTTTCTCTCAGATTCCCTTAATTTCTATCCTGTTGAGGAAAACTTTATTCAACAACGTACACGTTTAATCTTTTGACGGTAACTGCCGCTGTTGACGAGCTAGGAAACAGTAGGAATTAGGATCTTCTACTTTACTCAGTTTTGATTTGTTTGTCAGTCGTCTCGATGTTTCTATATTTTTGACAATTATCTCAAAGTCTAAGAATAAGATATGTTCTGTTTCTTGGTTAATCGTCATAAGAGCTTTTACTTTCATTGTGTCCGAACAGAATATTTTGAGTGTTCATTTGTGGCGATCAGATCCCTAGCGTCCATTCAATTAACCCATTAGACTCGCCAAATGAACAATGGAACTATGGAAGTTTTATGTGCCCAATTAACCGGACATCAATTTGGTGAAACATATCTTTTGATTACAAGGATTACAAAATACAATTTTATCTTCAATTAGTATTAAAAAGTCGCCGTGGCTAACAAATTAGATAAATTAGAACGCAGGCAAGTACCTAAAAACACGTGATAATGCATCCTAGGGGGAGGAGGAGTTTAGAAGTAATTTTATGATAATAGCCATGCGTCTACTGACAGAGGACGTTACGTCTCGCTGACGTACATTTGTGATGGTCTCTGTAAGAGGGATGTTATAATCCCTAGCCAGTCAGAGATAGCTATCCGGATAATGACCTTGCGATAGAGACGTGAGGGACGCGTGATCGAACCCCACACCACACACATCAGGCTGTTATATCCACAGGATGATTTCTACCGATATCCCGGTCTTTGAAGAGAATAAAAGCTCAAGTTACCGAGCTAAGAGTAATTACAATATACAATGAGCATAACCACTTAAATACAAATTTCTCCGATTATTTCATCTGAATACATTTTGTAGTAACTTCAAAATAATAAATATAGTATTTTGGAATAGGAAGAGTTAAGGATGGCGTTCACGGCGTTCAAAGCTGTCCACAGGTTTAGACAGGTGAATCAGGAGCACCGGAAGCGACAGTTTACTGCAATGAACACACCCACTGTACGGTAAGCAAAGTTTTAACAAAGTATTATTATTTAGTTTCGCTGGTTTGGAAAAGTTTACAATTTAGTATTAAAGTATTTCATGAGGAATAGTAGAGTATTTATATAATCGATTAAATCCTTTACGAATTTTAGTGGTCAGTGCCTGCATTTTCTGTTATCCCGTACCTAAGATTTTAGCAGAGCTCCACCAATCTCGGACAATGCTCCGGTGGTGTACCGTGATTGTTAACTGTGATCGACTTTAGATATCAATTAAAATAAGCTGGTTAATAAGCTTCATTAGCAGTCTTTGTAGCCATTTTCCTTTCTCCATTAGGATTTGGCTCAAATCAACAGATCTTGGAGAGCGCTCTGTTCCTTATTCTTCTGGAAACAGGAGTTGTTGAGCGAAGCAAACGAAACAAAGGTCGTTTGTGCCCAATTTACGACTAATTAACAAATCATCCTTGGACGTGTTCCACAATCCTCTAGCCTAGCCACATAATTCACATGACTTCGTGCCATTGGGTTAACACAAACTCACTAATTGTGATCCACGATTAACAAATTGTACGCCATTTCGTATAACATTAAACACTTACATTTACGAGATCCTATATCCCAGTGTATGGCGTCGTCGCGGGAGAGCATGGATCTTCCTACGCGGCAAATAAATCAGGACTGGAGTCATGACATTTGGATTTGTAGTCTCTCGAGTTTTGGAGTTTCTTGTGTCCAATAATTATAATTTCGATACAGCATTGCCGACTGCTATAGTCAACCCGAATTCTCTTTCAAGAATCAACACTCAGCCATGTTTATTTCAACTTTCAAGAAGAATGTAGGTATTAACTATTAGACGAATTGAACAATAATTTAATTGTTCAAGTCGTCTACAATCTAACAATTCATGCCGCCGCAGTCTAAAGATAATATGCCTTCTTTCTTTAATTGCGAATCACTAGCACAAATGTACCAATGCTACCTAGCTTCTGAAACGCCCTATTAATATGGCCACAAAACAAAAATGTTGCAAATTTAAATGCCTTTCATTCCGACTTTTGTGTTCTCCGTAACAAATCATTTGCCTCCCGGCTCCGTACAGTGCTTTTAAATCAGGATCACTGAACCGAATTTTAGGACAGTACTTCAATTTCCCCCGAGCACACGCACTTACCCACAGTTTTAGTACATTGCGTACTCGTACGCCAAAGTAGTAGCCATGCAGCTGAAAACAGTAGCTTCAATTTATTATAATTTATTATCATATATTATCACATATTATGTTATAACATATAATATATCATAACATATTATAATATCTCATGTGATATAATTATAATTATGCTTTGGTCAGTGGTCATTGGGATAGTTATCCTCCTCCATCTCCCGACTCTGCCGTAAACTTCATAATCGTGCTTGATCCCGACGGTATAAGAGCTACATGCCACCATTTCATTATTACAATAGAGTAATATTGTATTTTTGTATATTGAAACCACTGACAGGACGAAACTACAGATTCCCCGGGCGGGGGGAGGTGGTGTGGCTAAGTGGTGGTAGTGTGATTAATGAGGGGTGTAACCACGCTGCCAGACAACTCTAACCACGCTGCCAGACAACTCTGAACACTCCATGATACGGGGGGAGGAGTCCAAAGTACCCTTGTAGCCATGATAGCGTCTACACTATTGTCGCTGTGATGTACTATAGCCCACTTAATTAGCTATCGTCGCAAACTTGTTGTGCTTTCTAGAATAATACAGCAGCCTATTATGTTTGTTAGGATATTCTTGTTGAGACCTTCATTGAATAGTGGTAATGGTGGGTATAATAGTAGTCCAGATAATAACTGGGTTTGTAAAGATCGGATGATATCATTACAATTTGCAAAAATACAAAGCAGCCGCTCTCCACGATTGAAACCCATTTCAGGGGTCTCCTCTTTTTTAATAGGCCGAATAGACGCTGCAGTTACTCTGTCAAAGCATTCCGAACCGAGTAAATAGTTTTAACGTCGAAGCCCATCTTTTTTTCGTATGTTTGGAGCCAAACTGGCGCCGCATGTAGGTATGTATCTGATGAATTCTTTCGTCCATCTCTTTTGATTTCCACTTAATTTCCACTTAATTTAGTTTATTGACCGCCACATTGTAATGACCGTCGATACTATACGAACAAGCGAAAACGTAACACAAAATATGTATGGCACTTTGCACTAGGAAATTGGTTTGTATATTCATATAGTATTAGTAGCGTTAATGTTAAGTCCTTAAACGGTAATATTCAATAAATTATGTAATACGTGGTACTGGTACGAAGTCACCTACCATGTCTTTACTTCACCGCCAAAATCATTCTCCCTCACACTTGTCGTCATTAAAAACGCATTGTTTTTGATGTCATAAAAATGTCATTCAAATATATGATCACAATTTAAATGCCATTGTCCTAACGCATACACTTTCAGATAGATTAGTTATATTTCCCCATGTAATATTCATGCTCTGTTGAAATTAGATCTTATTTAAATTGAAGCATAAAGGTGACATTTCGAAAGATTCTGACAGGCCGTTTGCGACATATTCTTAGCCGCAATTCACAAAATATGATGTTTGGCAGTCACTATATTTTATCATAGGTACAAGGCATAGCATATTTGCGTCATAGAAGTAATAAAAGCATTTATATTTTATGACGTTGTCATATCCATATGTGTGCGCCCTATAAGGAAACGACCGGCATTTGCCCGAATTTTAGGTATTTCTTGTTAGCGTCCAATTTGTGTATTATCCTGTCCACTTTAATGTTCGGTGATGTGAACAAATATTTGGCGTATAAAATGCTGCCAGTTACAAAAAAAAGCTGAAGGGGCGGCAAAAAAGAAGGCATGACCTGGCGAACGTGCATAAGCCGTTAACAGATAAGATTGACTTAGTATATGTTGTGCAATTAATTTTGTTTCCGCAAATGAGTGACGGTTCAAGTTTTTCAGAAAGTTCTGACACTATAATAATAAATGTCAACATTATGCACCTTTGGCTTCAGACCACATTTACAAAGTATAACTATTTCTTATCAACACATCTCATTATCCGTATCACTTAATTTTAAACGCATTTTCACTTCGTTGTCAAGAAAAGTCATTAATTAGCACCACGCTCCGTGACTATTAGGTCCGTTTATACCGGTACCTGCATGGCACCACGACTATTACACCTCATCACTCGCGTGTTTAATCATTTTCGTTTAAGAATTTGAATAGGTAATTAACCCTTATTATCTTTGCTCGATCTTCCACGTGATTAAAACACGCGATTTTACCTCATGTTCTCCTTTTCTAAACTTAATTTTATGCTTATGTGATATGTATAATTCAAAATCATTAGTTCGTGTTTAAACTTCCTCGCCTGCATCTTTCTACGCAGAGTTTCATACTGATTCATAGATTACCCCTTTGTCGTATTTAAATTTAAAGGAATGAATGTTACAAAGGACAACTATTTGTTTACAATTTTACGGCCAATCCCAGCTTTTCTCATGGCCAAGTGACTTCAAGCTCAGTATAAGTGTACCGATTTATAACGGTACTGAAAACTTCTGGAGTTTACAATTCATTCGCTATGTATCATTTAATATAGGAAAATGACGTACTTGTAGTCTTCCATAAGGGCTACCATCACCTGCGGATTGCATGCTATTTTGGATACTAATACTATGTTTTTCGCCATGTCGAGGCGGAAAAGGAAAAAGAATTTAGACTTTCATAAGACGACGCGTCGTGGGCTTGGTCACACAAATTTTCAAAATTGCCGTACGATTTCGCCATAATGTTACCTTACGTGTTAGAATAAAAACTCTCAGCCTGAATTTACAGCTGCAGATATCTTGAACTTGATTTTCCAACACTTGTATCTCCCACCATTAACACTTCATATCCTCGATTAAAGTTTGCCGATATGACGGCTGTTATACTCCGAGATATATAGTTCTTACAGATTTGCTGCATATATAGTATATACACCACATGACTGACCAGTGACTCGTACCCGCGTACCGGTATATTATACCGGTACGAGTCACTAGTCAGTCATGTGGCACTTCTGAAAAACGTCTGAATTGTTTTGCTTGAGAAGAAATTGCGGGGCAGTCTGTTTTGTTCGTATTTACTATCTATTGGTTTTAATTGGTGGTCAAAGCACAGTTCATTTGGATCGCCAGTGAGAGTTGATTAGTCGATAATTAGCATGTCCAAGTCTCGACGATGTCTCTTGCGATGAAATTTGTTGCATCAAAATTAAACACAATAGAACGATTGGCAGAACCATTATTCCATGGAATCAATTGATGTAAACACACTTTAAGTATAGAGCAGCATGGTATGGGTAATATTCATACGGCACGTTTCTGCCTACCGTTTTGACCAAATATATCATCGGGTATTTTTCATCAAATTTTGTTTGACCAATTATATTCCCGTTGAAATGGGCGTGATCATTGCAATGTTACCAAATTGGATGACGGTATTCCGGTTTGTTACTGTATCCTTCCGGTAGGTACTTATCGCAACCTTTATATCAAACTTCGTTTTGCATGTTTTGATCGATTTTAATCTCCATGACTCTTCACGACGAAGAATAATTGAGTGTAACGTGTGCTTTGTAACGTGAATACCTTCGCCTGATTTTCTTGTGATACAATATGAATTACAGTATTTTCAGTTTAACGTATAGTACTCAGTTTTAAGAATTAATGTGGTATTTAATTTCCCTTGAAACGGATGATTTCAAAGGAACCGATCAATTTCTTTAATTGTCATTTACGTTCCCATGATTTACGACATAAAATGATTTACGTAATAATATGATTTACGTAACGATCTTTAATTTTGAACCTTATACTTCTTTCGTATTTGTTAATGAGCCCAATTAACTGTGATTAAGGGAAGGCTCTCTAGCTTCCAATCATTCGTTGTCGGACGTACTAGGTCTACACTCTACGCTCTTCGTTTCCGTCCAAGCTTCTCAACTTAACTTTTGATCTCTTCATATAGGAAGATATATCGGTAAAAAATGTAGACAACCTGTAGGTAAATATATGATATAAACCATAATTAACCAATCTTTGGTTATAAGGTAGATCATGATTGCGTTACAAAATGCCACTAACCAGAAGAGAGCCGCTAACAGATGGAGGGCTAAGTCAATGGCCAGACACGAGAGGTTTGTTTTTATTCTAAAAATGTTGTATGTTTCTAATAACGGGATCTTGAAGCTATAGTGCATCTTGAACCTAATGCATTCAATAAGGATCTTAATTGCATGGAAAACTATTGATAAATCTTTAAATGTGAATTTAAAGGTGACCTCCTAATACTTATTACTCGATAGTCAATATTTGGATTTTATTAAGTTCAATGCCTGACACGAGAGATTTGTTTCTCTTCTAAAAGATAGTGTTAAGTGTTAACTATAACGTGATCATCTCTTGTAGAGGGACTTTAACAGTGCAGGATTGTATGTATGTGCATAGCATGCATGTGAACAACTCTTTCATTTTTTCATGACACTCATTTCTCCGTAGTTGATTTCTGCATTTTGTGGCATGAAAACCCGGGATCAATCAAACTAATTTAAAATTTACGAACGTTTCGTCTAATGTCGAGAATATATATAATAAACATGTCTCAGTCTACGTGTTAACCATAACATGCCCCGTGGTGTAATAACGGAGCGATAGTACAGACGATAGAATTATACAAGCACGGAACATATAGCATTTAATTAAGGGTCAAAGACGTTATGGATGCAGTCCAGCAAGCATGCTTTGAGCGATCTCGACCAGTAGTCTCAAACGATCTGTGTAATGTGCATTAAGATCAAATTAATTGACATTATCGACATTATGTTAAATTCACCGCCGAGCTAACCAAGTTTTTTAAACACTTGTTTGTTCATGAATAATATCTTTATTCTAGTCCAGCCTCATACATCTATGCATATTGTTAGCATCTATGAAACCCTCATTGCATGCTTGCATTTAAATTGAAGTTTGACTAGCCTAAGCTATCTTTCTCGTGTCATCAAGTTGATTTGTTAAAGCGTACTCTACAGTGAAATTGTGGCAGCTCTCTATAACTTCTTGTGAGTACAGAAAATGGAATGCTCCTAGGCCTGTGAGGAATGCTCCCATGCCTGTGATTTTATTGGTCTAGCAAAAAGTAGCCGGTAGACGGTACCCCGCACCATTTGTATTTTTTACAGAATTTTCTAGATTGTTTAATTACTACTGACTTTTAACAGAATTACCCATCATCACTACCTATCAAACACTCTAACAGCGTGTGAAGTACGTAAAATATTATTTCTAGAGAAAGGAAGAATTTAAAATTGTAAATTTGTCAGATGAAGGATATGAAAATATGGCTAGCAATATAACTCCCTGCATGGCCATGGCTGCATAAAGTTGGGTTAAAAACGCGCAAATGTGCATGGAGTTCATCTGAAGCAATGAAATCAAAAATAATTTCACATTAGTAAGAATTATCTTTGGTAAATCAGTGCGGTTCTTTAGTTTTTAAGACAGTGACGAGCAAACATCAAATATGATCTTTCAGCTCTGCAGCCTTTCGGCCTTATATTAGGGCCATAACTTTTAGAATTTCGTATCATGATCAAGCTGGGCTAATTGAAATCTTGCTACCATGCTGTTGCCTTAGAAACAAATACAACATCCCAACTCTTGGTTCAGTATTCTCGGTGTAACTCATGATCAGTCTAAATTCATCCAAAAATGGTCATATAAAATTACATCGCAAATTAATCGTGTTTGGTTATGTACTCAAATTTGTGGTAAACTATTACTTAGTCATACCAAACGAAAAGTCATAGGTTAAGATTTGTTTACCGTTATCTACGATTAAGTCTTAATTAGTTTGTAAAATGTTAATTAGCATATACTGAATTAGCATTTGTGAATTTTAGACTCATTGCCCGACCTTGCTTTGATTCGTATAGATCTTAAATTGCATTTGTTCGGATTTAACTTACCAGGCTTGCAGTTGACCCTAAAATGATGCATAAGTTTTTCCCTGGATTTTATAGTCAGGTTACATAAAGCCAAACACCTGAAGATGGTTCTACATGGAGCAATCTATAATTTCCTCAATTCAAGGACAAGGTACACGTATGACCAACTTAAATACCCCAGTGAACCTCTTGCAGTGGACTGGTTGACCATTTGGGATAACTATTGATAAACATTGATGGAAAATCGTCCAAAATCTTTATTTACGCAGAAAATTTAGCAATCTTCTTGAAAAATGGCATATACTGTCGATCCACCAAAAAAAATTGCCATTGTAATATAGTTTCGTCCGGGGTTTCGGGTGGTGGTACCTCTAATGAGAACCAGGATATCCGATAGAGCAGACAATTCGGAGTTTCCCTGAACTTGATAGATACTAGGTACCATGAATCCGTCACTATCGATACCCTGTTGAGACTTGTACCAAGTTACTTAATACTTATTCACAAATAAATATTTCAAATTCCGTTGTCTTGGGAGGGGTTGAAGAGTTAACTTCACTGGTGAGCACTGAATTGTGGTCACGCATGTGACTTAGCTCACTTGACACTTTTGACAAATGATACGCGTAATAACGTGCTAGTACGCGATAATTATAATTATAATAATAAAATTATATATGTCACGTGACATTCAAACGCACACTCTAAATTCTCATCTGTTTATTTAATGACCTAACGTATAGACAGTTCTGAATCATGATCTATTTTTATAGCGTAAACCTTAGGGTCTGTCTAATCAGATATATAATATGGGGAGGCATAAGGGGTGGCGGTAACAGTAAATTTTGAATAAGGGGTGGCATAAGGGGTGGCAGCAACAGTAAATCTTGAATAAGGGGTGGCGGCAACATGTAATATTGAATAAGGGGTGGCATAAGGGGTGGCGGCAACAGTAAATCTTGAATACGGGGTGGCGGCAACAGTTAATATTGAATAAGGGGTGGCATAAGGGGTGGCGGCAACAGTAAATCTTGAATAAAGGGTGTCATAGGGGGTACGGGTGGCGGCAACAGCCAATATTGAATAAGGGGTGGCGGCAACAGTTAATATTGAATGAGGAGTGGCATAAGGGGTGGCGGCAACAGCCAATATTGAATAAAGGGTGGCATAAGGGGTGGCGACAACAGTAAATCTTGAATAAGGGGTGGCGGCAACAGCCATTATCGAATAAGGGGTGGCATAAAGGGTGGCAGCAACAGTAAATCGGGGGGTACGGGTGGCGGCAACAGCCAATATTGAATGAGGAGTGGCATAAGGGGTGGCGGCAACAGCCAATATTGAATAAAGGGTGGCATAAGGGGTGGCGACAACAGTAAATCTTGAATAAGGGGTGGCGGCAACAGCCATTATCGAATAAGGGGTGGCATAAAGGGTGGCAGCAACAGTAAATCTTGAATAAGGGGTGGCGGCAACAGTTAATATTGAATAAGGGGTGGCATAAGGGGTGGCGGCAACAGTTAATACTGAATAAGGGGTGGTATAAGGGGTGGCGGCAACAGTAAATCTTGAATAAGGGGTGGCGGCAACAGTTAATATTGAATAAGGGGTGGCAGCAACATGTAATATTGAATAAGGGGCGGCATAAGGGGTGGCGGCAACAGTAAATCTTGAATAAGGGGTGGCGGCAACAGTTAATATTGAATAAGGGGTGGCATAAGGGGTGGCGGCAACAGTAAATTTTGAACAAGGGGTGGCGGCAACAGTAAATCTTGAATAAGGGGTGGCGGCAACGTGTAATATTGAATAAGGGGTGGCATAAGGGGTGGCGGCAACAGTAAATCTTGAATAAGGGGTGGCAGCAACAGTTAATATTGAATAAGGGGTGGCATAAGGGGTGGCGGCAACAGTTAATATTGAATAAGGGGTGGTATAAGGGGTGGCGGCAACAGCCAATATTGAATAAGGGGTGGCATAAGGGGTGGCAGCAACAGTAAATCTTGAATAAGGGGTGGCGGCAACAGTTAATATTGAATAAGGGGTGGCATAAGGGGTGGCGGCAACAGCCAATATTGAATAAGGGGTGGCATAAGGGGTGGCGGCAACAGTAAATCTTGAATAAGGGGTGGCATAAGGGGTGGCGGCAACAGCCAATATTGAATAAGGGGTGGCGGCAACAGTAAATCTTGAGTAAGGGGTGGCATAAGGGGTGGCGGCAACAGTAAATCTTGAATAATGGGTGGCATAAGGGGTGGCGGCAACAGGTACGCCGGTACGGTCCAACAGACAGTTTGGTCTATTCAGAAAGAAAAGAGCAGCTATCTAATGGAATACTTCTACGGTTGAATGATGACTTACGACAGTTATGACGATAATGGGTTGGATATCTTAATTAACTCTGAAACGAACGAAGGTTTTACTACGAAGGTTTGACCTAATTTAATGAAGGATACTCGAATCATTGGTTGATATTGATTTGATGACGCGACCTTATCATGTTATCTAGTTATGAACTGTTAAGGTATTGTTCGTTTACTTTAGCTAGTAAGCTATCTCTTCATGCACAACGCAGTTTCATTTGGATAATCGTATTTGTAATTTACATTTTGCAAAATAGGATAACTGTGACTACACTGATTGAGGTAAAATAACATTTTTATGAGTTTTAGTCGTCACTAACAACTTAATCTCATAAAAAGATGTAACGCCATAATTAAACTCTCAACAAGGGTTTCCCCCGCTTTGATTTGAAAACGTGTTTCAAAATTTGTTTCTTGATTTATGGCAGCGATAATTCAAGAATCTCACAAACACTTGCTTGTGACAGTGATTTCGGCTTTACGATTTCCCCGCACATCTTCAAGTGTCATGGGTATTGGAGTATGCGGTTCCGCGTTTGTAGGCAGCTGACATTTGAGCTGTCGATAGATTATCTGTCCTGTCTTCCGAGAAACCTTCTAAATCTTGGTCCAAAATTAGGAAATTTGACCACTGAAAAGAGGATGCAGCACTGCATATCGGGCAACCTTATCTTGAATCTCAAGCCTACCAATCACTTTTAAGTAACGTTAAAGTTATCCGAGATTGGGTCAACATGAATTAAGTAAATGAATCCCGGTTAAGATTTCCCCTTTAAGAAGAACCCGACCATAACTTACTTTGTGTTAGTGCTCTTTACTGCAAACTTTGACACGACACTCAGCCTAACGAGGTGAAGATTTCTTTCAAATCTGATTGGATTTTGGAAACGGATTGGAGGATATGTTGGGCCTTCACAGTCAATTTTTAGCTATCCTTCTGGAGAATTAGTGCTCTACTATGTGAGTATATGTTTTTAAACTCTAAACCCAACTAAGGTATGACGAAAATGCCCTCGTAAGTATTCTAATAGAGTTGTGCTACGTAGTGCCTGTAATGAAGGTTCTCAATGTATACTTTATAGTCTACAAGCGACAAAGACAGCTAAAACTTGAGTATCCTGTTTGAAGGTATTACTATTAGGCATTTCACATTAGTTGCTTGGTAAAGTTAGTCCGGTTTAAACAGTGGGCTTCTTTTTGTCCTTTGCGCCTATTATAGCTGAACCTTATGTTTAGCGAGTTTTGGGCGAGTTGTCCTGAGTTAACCTCGTAAACAGTTTCGATTCTGCCGGGTTCAATTATAAATGCAGTCTCGATTGTCGATTCTCTCCCTGTCAAGGTAATGGTAACTAATTGGGTCAAAAATTGAAATGTCGACTTTCTTCCAATTTTAACAGGAATCAGTAGAGTTTCGCGTTGCTACTTACTGAAAGACAAATTTTCAGCCGAAATTTGTATCGGACGTTCTGTCCCAGGGAATACTTTGGTAAATTTTATTCGATGTAAATTTGAACCAGTGAAAATATTTGCAGCACAACTACCATATATCTACAATATTAATCCTGTAATTACCAAAATATTATCTAAATACTTTCCAGACTTACTCTTAAATTTGATCCTTCGAACAGCTGTTGAGCTTACTAGAAGAAAACTAAGTCTAAATCACATACGAAGATAATTAAAACATTCTTTCGCTCGACAGATTCAATAAATTACAGGTTTTGTAACTTAGTAGAAACCAAAATATTGATGAGTTTAAGTTTGATGAAAACAATTCGGTTTAGTAAACATTAAATTTTAAACTTTGATAGGAGACTGGGCACAGCATGTTAGAAAACTTGCTTGTATGGTAGGCCCCATGTAGCCGGTGGGCCCGACATGATACGACATATCTCGACACGTTACGTCGGGGTTTGTCGGGGTTTGTCAGGGTTTATCGGGGTTTGTCGGAGTTTGTCGGGGTTTGTCGGGGTTTGTCGGGGTTTGTCAGGGTTTGTCGGGATTCGTTAATAATGGATGAAAAGTGATTAGGCTCAGAGGCCGAGATGGCTCAGCTAGCTAATTAGCTTTTTTATTTTTTTAATTTTTTACAATTTTTTTGTCGCGACACCCACTGAAGGCCTCATGAAGCCGGTGGGCCCGACATGATACAACATATCTCGACACGTCGGGGTTTGTCGGGGTGTGTCGGGGTTTGTCGAGCCTGGAGGCTACATGGGGCCTTATGGTGTAGTACATGTGATATTACAGCCCAATATGATTCCACAGTGCATGCACCTTCGGGCTTCTCAGGTGTCTAGCTAGTTGTTCGTTCAATGTAATCCTATAATTAAGAAAAATCAACTTAGACTGACACAGTTTTAGACAGTTTGTAGTATAAAACGATAAAACTTGTTTTTGTTTCAGGCCACCGGAGCTGCAGACGGAGAGAATCAAGACCAGAGCGTTAATGCCCACATTGAAACCGGCTCACTCTAACGAGTAAGTGTCATTAAACCACTCCGTATTTTCTTATTAATAATAAACACGATAATTAATTAACAATTTTGTTATCAATTAACTGTTTTTTTCTGCGTGCATCCGCGTTATTTAAATTTTCAAGGTGATAGTTCCATGTTCCCACTTTTGCTGGAATATGCTAATTTCTTAATTACCGTGGAGCGTTTATAGAGGCTTTTTTATTCATCACGGACTGCAGATAACCCCAGCCAGATCTGGGCTACCAACCTCCAGGACATAAAATATTATGCTGTTTATTTGTTAACCTGCATCACCATCTGAACACTCTCCTTCTCAGAGGACCTCCTTGATAACTACGGAATAATATTTTAGTTAGACGCCGTATATATTTCAGATAGAGCTGCTGCAGTGATAAAATATGCACTATGTAGTGACCAATATAAATAAAAAAGCACCAATTAAACCACTTACCGTGCAGTTTTAAAAACAGTTAAACTTTTGTTTAGTTATTTGGCTTCCTCAGAGTTTTGTCGGCACTATACTGAACAAAACAGTCCCACAATTCTTACCGTGTTTTTGATTAATTTATTCGTAAATTACACGCGAAAGAACGAACATACCCATGACCCACAGATTTTTTCACTAATATTAAGATGCTATGCTAGTGCAATATTTTAATGCACCGAAATTGTAAACAAAGTTCTGGATATTTCCTCCATAAGTTAAAGGTTTCCAAAAATGCTAAATATGCAAACTTCAATATTAACTGTTATCCGCCATGCAGCTTGTGTGCCACATTTCAATTCACAATTACTATCTAGAACTGCCTGTTTACTGGCAGAAAAAGGCCGTAGACGTTCCGCCGAAATGTGCGCTAAAAAAACCCCGGCATTGGATCCCGACTAATCACACATTTTGGTTTATACAAACACGATATATCCAACGAAAGTTTATGTTGTTGCATAAATTTCATGACCCTTATGGCCTTAAGGTTCTGAAATTGCGTCCTGATGTAATGTCAGGACAGATAGCAATTTGAGCCATGACGGAGCTATCTAGTGCAACACCCTCTAATTAATACCTTTCCTAGCTTTGGCACTTTACTTAGTATCTTTCCTAGCTTTGGCACTTTACTTAATATCTTTCCTAGCTTTGGCACTTTACTTAATACCTTTCCTAGCTTTGGCACTTTACTTAATACCTTTCCTAGCTTTGGCACTTTACTTAATATCTATCTGAGCTTTGGCACTTTAATTAATATCTTTCCTAGCTTTGGCACTTTAATTAATATCTTTCCTAGCTTTGGCACTTTACTTAATATCTTTCCTAGCTTTGGCACTTTAATTAATATCTTTCCTAGCTTTGGCACTTTACTTAATATCTTTCCTAGCTTTGGCACTTTAATTAATATCTTTCCTAGCTTTGGCACTTTAATTAATATCTTTCCTAGCTTTGGCACTTTACTTAGTATCTTTCCTAGCTTTGGCACTTTACTTAGTATCTTTCCTAGCTTTGGCACTTTACTTAGTATCTTTCCTAGCTTTGGCACTTTACTTAATACCTTTCCTAGCTTTGGCACTTTACTTAATACCTTTCCTAGCTTTGGCACTTTACTTAATATCTTTCTGAGCTTTGGCACTTTAATTAATATCTTTCCTAGCTTTGGCACTTTAATTAATATCTTTCCTAGCTTTGGCACTTTACTTAATATCTTTCCTAGCTTTGGCACTTTAATTAATATCTTTCCTAGGTTGAGCCCGACCCAGTTTTGCAAATGTCCACTTGTTTCTTTCCTGCACAATGTGTTGACACAGGGTTACAAAGAGAAACTAACAGTCACTTAGTCCCCCCGTAAACAACAATATAATTACTTACCCTAATTCTCGGTATCCATATTGTCCACATTAAAGGCTAATATTCCATTCAACTAGAAATTTTGCTGAAGTAGTACTGCCCATTGCTAGCCAACTGCTTATTGCATGTCCATAAAGCTTTGTGACATTGTAAAATAGTTGTAGCTTGATCATGTTTGCCATTCAGACGCTAAATTAATGGAGACACATTGTTGTAGAGGTATTCTTGCCCACATAGTTGTCTGCTAGGGATCTATGTTGTAATGTAAGGATCAACTGGATCAACGTCTACTGAATACTGATAGTCATAGACTCACAAATTACTGGAAAAATTATTCGATTTGGTTGCAACCAATTTATGCCATGGCATAAATTGATAGCTGTATGCCTTTATTCAAACTGTACGAAAAAGAAAATCGTTTCGCACAAAAATACTTGTTAATTATCTACAAGGCAAAATCTTCCTTATTCCACGACATTCCTTAATCGCAGGATAAGTTGATATGATCAATATATTATTATACTTCGCTGTCCAAAATAATTTCAGTGGACGGTATGGTGTTCATGAAACCTCATCCTCGGGGTATGCATAGTTTATTTTGCTAAAAAATACCTGAACTATTGAACGAACTTGTTTGTAATTGTAGCGAAACATTCATAGTCAACACTTTATGTAACATAGACTCAATCAATATTTAGATTGCGCGTTGAAACGTAGTTTTATTATTTATTAAGTCACTGGTTAATTCAGTAATGTGCTCTAAGTTTCTCATTTGATCCAGTTACTGTCACATATACATGATATATGTATTATTAAATATAATACATATGACACATAGTGTAATAACCGATGAGTGAGGGCAAGCCTTTAATAATTCAGATTGGCTGAAAACTCGACTGAAAATCTGCAACTCCTGACTTACTTACTTTATCAACGTGTTTATATTTCGCAATATTCTGCCGTGCCTGATTCCTTATTGTCAATTCTGTAAAAAACCATCGATTAAATTTCGTCTAGCTTTAAATTATCTTTGAATTATCGATGCGAGGAGTTTTGTTGTCCTTGCTCTTTTTTAATGTATATTGTACAATCAGATTACAATGAGCGTCAAAACCATATGCGGTATACATTGTTCAATACTTATGCATGCAGGCCGTCATTGTTGTGCATAAATTTTTAATGAAATCAATTAGGTAAAACAGAAGTATATGCCTTTGGTTGCAATTTGTCCTTTTGTGAAGCTTTAGCTATTTAATGTAGGCTTTATTCTCGAACATGTGACCACTGTAGGGCGTGAGAAAAGGTCAGCTCTGATATCATCATGGAAACACTCTGATTTTCTCGAATAAACATCGATTCAGGTTGTGGAACACAACAAGAAAAATGAGAATAATCTTGTGCGAGGGTAGGGACCCAGATGTCGTTTCTAACCCAATCAAATTAAGACTGATAGAAATATACCCTCGCAATGAAAATTGAGGTAACGTTAATTATTGAACGAAGATACTATAAAACCAGTGCACCTATAACAAGGTGCACTGTCTAGTGATCCTGCAAGTCACGTGATATTTCTTGTAGAGGTTTAGACCTTCTTAGTAGAGTGACATCAACGAGGGGAATGAAGCTTAAAATTATGACTACCATCTAGGAAAATAGTATAATATTGTTTGGACTTGAAAGTTGAACTGTTGGCCAAAATAGTGGAGCAAGATCCCCGATGTATCAATACAATTCACAGCTGCGGACTGTTTCTCAGATTCCTGCAGGATCTGAGTCAGGGCTTTTAGGAAGATTGGTGAATGCAGAGTGGAGACCGTATGGGCGTATGTCTTTTGTTAATCTGAAATTAGCAAATGCGGCGCATTAAACTGCCGGGAATTGAATCAGCGGTAATTTGTGTGGATCTGTAGATCATTATAAAACAAAAAGCTCCTCCACAAAAAAGCTCCTCCGCATAAAATGCCGATATATCAGGTACAGAATGGCGTAGCACTGCATTATCGTTTATGTCCACCCTAGCTCCATAATATAAAGAATTTGTCTTAATTATAGATGAATGCCAAAACCGCTGGAATGTGAATTTAATTTTGAACACAATCGGAGTTATGATTTATCATTCGTTCATAGGGGAACAGCTGCCGAACAAGTATAGCAGTGTTATGCACCGCTTATTTTCTTGAGCAGTGGTTTTATTATCTCTGTTCGGTACCTTGTCACAGCCTGGTTGGAATGATGTCACCACTATATAACAAATAAATTGAGGCTCTAAAGATGTAGTTTATTTACGAAGGATTCAAGCCTAACATAGTGTGTTTCCCTTCGTTTCCAAATGCAATCTTACTATATATAGTATAAAGCGAGACGATATATATATATATATATTTCGTTGCTGTACTCCTACACATTAAAAGTCGGTGTTGATTAGATCTTCGAAATTCTTTGCATCATTTATTAAACATCGTTATCTCAAATTATTTGTTATATAGTAATGTTGAAAGTATTAAAATATATATCTGTTATCATTTTACTGACACCAAGACATCAACCTTAAGTTTATCACGACTTTTCGCAAAAACCGGAAAAGATATTCAACTTAAACTTATTTTATATCATCCAGCTTACTTATGCTTAATAAGTAAGCTGGATGTTGTCAATCCTCATTGATCAAGAACACTTGACCATTCATACTTGACCATTCATACTTGAATTGCACAAAGTAGAACATATAACATATTAGCAACTTATATAAGATGTTAAATTTAGTGAGAATCTTTTGTTTCTTACTGAAACCTTAGCCTCTACCTTACCTCACATAATCAACACATCTGGTACTCTATTTCCGTATACACATCTTATCTGTACACCTCTTATCTATTTATCTGTGCCTAAACGGGGTCTAAACAATATAAATTGCGCTATACAAACCGTTTTTGGGGACAAATCATACTATGCTGGGCTACTGTTGCTTCTCACAGGCCACTGAAAACGATTTCATTTCATGCTTCCTACCGGTTCTTTCACAACGTATTGGTCTATTTCATGTCGAGAAGTAGATAGATTCAAGACTTTGAGACTAATCTGTGATTTGTTGTACTGGGTAGTGTGATACAGCACCATTTGCGGCCACATATCGTTTAGTGAGCTGTTAAGGACCGTCGTTAACGTTTATATTGTGGTATGGCATAAAGATGGAAACGGTCATCAATAATTAACATCATAGATAGCTTTCGGCTAAACTTTTCGAGTGTGCTTTCAATTACATATACATTCTATAGTATAGGTGTGTTCGTGACAAGAATAATAAATTTTGCAAAAGAGTTTTGGGACCTGGCTGGGAGGTAGGGACGCTGATCCAGTGGCGTAACGAAGGGCCCCGCTGACCCCGCTGTGCAGGGGGGCGCCGTCTTAGGGGGGCGCCAAATCGTCGTTTGAATGTGGGACAATTTCGAAAACTTAACTAAAGTACTAGCAAAACTGCGCGTTTTGCTCTAGATACACACTTTTTTAGAGATTTTACCGGCGTATCCTCTAAAATCACCTAATTTGTTCAATTTTAGGGAGGGGCACCAAAAGGGGAGGGGGCGCCAACAGGGGGGCGCCTTTGCGGCAGGGGGGCGCCAACAGGCAACGTTACGCCACTGCGCTGATCAACCAAGTTCGTGATTAAGCGGCGGGTTTTGTAGTACGTAAAAGTGTGTAGTAGTGCGTTAAATGTTAAATGTTGATTGTTTTACACCAAGATCGGTCCATCTCAAATTTACAAATTAAGAAAGTTAGACTTCAACTCTAATTTTTTAACTCATAGAGTTGATTCGATGTTTATTCATCGTTAATTTAAAGTATAGAACTAAACAGTCTTTAAGTTCCAGAGATTGCTGTAAATTTTCTAAGTAACGAAACATAGAGCTGCCTAATTCATTTTACTGATCAGGATCTGTAACAGCTTAAAATTTGGACATTTTTTGTTTTTAAAGTTTGTGTTTTAGTGTTTTGTAGCGGTGTACACCTCCCATCTTCTGAATAACATCCTGGTAAATATACTGAATCCATACTTGTATGAATACTGAATAGAAACGTATGAATAGAAACGAAGACAAATTATTCATGCTAATTATTCATGTTGAAACGCTCGCGTTACAGAGCAAGATTGGCAAGATCGATGAGCTTTCGATCATTAACCATTAATATTATTCAACACTAAATAATAAAACTGTCAAACAAATATTCTTCCCGTACACAATCAAACTTTCAACTCAGAACTTTCGCTAATTTTAACTGACTTAGTAACACCTCTGACCTCATTAAAGTATGCACAATCGCAACGGCATAATTTGGTTGATATTATTGAAGTTTTTCCTCTAGATACGTGTACATTTACTTTTATTAAGTGGTCATTAAAATTTTATTATTATAATTATGATTATGGAGGGGATATGATTATGACCAATTCAATCGACCAATCAAGACACAACTTTGTAAGGTCAAATTAAATTACCCTTCCCTATATCAATAGTGAATAGTGTAATTTACCATTCATACCTTAAATGTGCTATTGAGTCTCATTCTGAACAGGGTTTAATTTTCTAAATCGCTTATTAGTTTATTGACCTTGTACTTCATCAAAACACGATCACCTGGCACCTATTACTATTAGTATTCATCTCCTTTGTAGAGGATCAAGCTGTAAAATAGAACATTGAAGACCTGTGCTTCATTTGGTACCCCACTTTAATTCGTACTCTAGAGTGAAGACTTTCACTTTTCAGTTCAAGGAGTCATTAACAATATCTCAAGTAATTTTCACGTTTCTCAGTTATTTAAGTGGTGCTACAACAGGCATCAGTCGTCTCTAAAATACCATTTTGTGGTCATATAAAATACAATATACATAAGCAAGATATATCGCCAGATATGTTCTAGGAGTGTATATTCGTTGTTACGTGTAGTATGGTATTGTTTCAAAATGTTTCGGAACCGTCAAAACGTTCCAAATAGACGACAAATTTATTGATGTCTGCCCTGGGAATTGATGAGACCCTTGCGAAACAACAGGCGATTAATTAAGGAGCTACTCATTCTGCCGAGTTCATGTAGAAGAACAACTCCGGTTTCTCCTCTGTATTAAATATAGCAACTCAAAAGTCACGAACATAAGACAGCTTCTCTGCTGGCCCACAAAAAGGAAATTGACACTCTATCCGAAGTATTGGTCTAATTGGAGAAATTAGCAGCTGAGGCCCTCTGTCGGTGGCGTTACTTTCTCCCCGAGCAAACGAGGAGCCAATATTGCTTGTCACCACCCAACTAAGGCAGTGAACTCTGTCCCCGCGACCCACACACACACACACTATAAACCGCCTCCTCCGCCACACACCGTCATATATAATATGTGCATAGCATGTAGACATTTTTCTGCTTACAAAACATTTTTACCTGCTCCGAAATGCCAATTAAGATTGGAACGAGGATGGCGGGTGCTGGTCCGGAGCACTTGGCACCAACCTGCACCGTAGCTGCCTTTGCCAAGAAGAAGACCCTTGTTGTGGAGCCTGATCAGTGGAGAAGCTACAACGGTACTAGAGCTAGATCACCTCACTCCAGACAATCATCGCCTCCCTCCAGAAAAACATGCTATACGGGGTGAGCTATAATTTGTGTATCTTGACTATAGTTAACTCCTTAGCGTGTATATCATAGACCTTATTCTTTGAACTGGCATCCGGACTTGAAGTCTGCTAATATAGGAGGAAATATATTAGTGTAGGTATAATATGGTAGAATTGTACAGGTTGATCTTCGGGGCCGACTGTTTAAAATAACATAAACCCGCCACGCAAAGGGTTTATATAACAGATCATCCCGCGCTAGCGGGATGATCTGATAAACACATACGAGTGCGCGCAGCGCACGAGTTTTGTGTTAATATGTAATCCCGAAGCGCCAGCTGAGGGATTACATTCATTTAGCCCTGAGCGTGAAGTGTTTATGGATTATAATTATCTCCGGCGATTTCGACAAGGGATTTATACTTTAGAAGAGAGTGATAAAATAGTTTTTATTTCGGAATACGGGTCTGATTTTAGTAATATCTTCATCTTCAAGTCAAATCCAACAGAAACAAGAAAGCACTCTAAAATGTAGTTGAGTCGTTGAACAGGAATTTGGTCAAAGTCATTGAAGTCACGAGCAAATCTGGATGACTGAAGCCAAGAATTAAATTTGTTTAGAGCCCAGTTGTTGACTCTAACTGTACTGTCCGGAACACGATTGGAAAGCAGTTCATCAATCTGAATGTCAAACCGATCTGTCATAGTGGAGCAATAGCTTGAACGTTAGCAGGAACAAGAGCTGGAAGGAGAGCAAGCAAAACAATACTATTTTTAGGGCACGGACAAGGGTAGCTGGCTAGTCGCCAACTTCTCACGCCACGCGTTGGAGAAATTCCAAGAATTAGCTGCTTTGGCAACGTTCCCAGGAATTTGCGTGTAAAAGAAGTGGACGGTTACGATGTTTCATATCACGTGGTGCGCTTTCGTGTCACGTGGTATAGACTCGGCGTATGCTATTGGTGGCACGTGGTACGCACGTGACGCGCCCACGTGATCGCGCGTCTAACTGTTCTACTATTATCGAGTTCTAATCAGCAGTATCATTGATTATTTTAAGTCGGAGAATTGAATGATAAACATCAGTTACGACTAAAAAGCGGGCCGGGTTTATACAAATTTCCGGGGCGGGATGATATCACCTTGAGATGTTTATCTAACAGCGGGCCGGGCTGAGTGATAATATGATCCCGCGTCGAAATCCCGGAGATATTTATATCTAAATCAGTGGATCTAATCCACATTAAGAGATTAAGAGACGGGTAATCTGCGAAGAATCGTTTAAAAATAGATATGATAATCTACTAAAATTATCAGAACGACCTAGAGTACGAAGATCATCTCTACTTCATTTAGAATACTGTCGTAAATTAAGTCTGAATAAACGAAGCCCATATTAAAACCGTCGAGTACAATTAATCAACACTAGTCCTACAAATACAGTTCATCTCATTTGATAAGAGCTGTTTGTTATACTTTTAGAGGGTCTTATACGAGGGTCTTGTTATATGTTCCAGTACTTCAGTACGAGTTGCAGAAACAATCCTGCTTTTGTTGCAGTTGTGTTTTGTTGGATCGACCATTCGTGCTCTTAGTTTAGTTTTAATTACGTTTAGTTTATTTTAGGGTATATATCGGATTTCTTACGTTTGGAAATTATTCACCACTAATCGGCGCAGTTTCCTAATTTCTGAAGCTCTCTCAATGACCTTTCTTAGTCTTATGCATTATTAAGCGGATAATGTATCTAGACAACGTTCAACTAGTAGGCTATTTGCATATCAACGTCCTTCCATTAATAATTTCGAAACGTCGGTTCAAGTATATTGTTTTGTTGCAGTATACATACGTTCAAATAATCGCCATTCTTTTATACCTATACCTGATTTTGTATATAGTCTGCGTTATTGTAATACCTTAAATCAACCTCAGGTTGATTTTTGTAAAAAATTTCCGTACAAACCATGTTGATGGGTACACAGAGCAATCTTTTGACACAAATATTACACATTTCTGATTATTGAAACTTACAAAGAGCAATAGTAACGAATACGCCCCAGTCATCATGCTGCTAAGTACCACAGCCGCCACCACCTCCACAAACGCCTACAACAGCCGACGCAGAGCCGCCATGAACATATACGACGAACAGACCCTAAAGACGGCCTCCAGGTCCTACAAGAAGTTCGGGTGGGTACATCATGTTATCCTCAGTGGGTACTGTGAGCGTTATAATAACCACTTAGGTCAATATACGTACTTCTTAGGTAGGAACTGAGTTCTGACCACTGTGCATGTCTACAGTGCGTTTTATAGCATTGACGGCTATACAGCACGAGGCATGCGGATTTCATTTGGTCTGATACCTAGTTTGACTATTGTCGTGTACGTGATGCCGCTTTGTTTTGGCACGTGACCATGGTATTTGAGATATAAGCTGATGGTCTATCTTAAATTTGCATAACCCCCAGCGCGAGCATTAGTCAAGCATATTATTAAATACGATAATATGCGAAGACCTACAAAGTTTTTTACAAATATTTTCATAACCATATGATAAAACTTATGAAAAAATGTTGGGTTAGTTAGTATTGGGTTTATCATTAATGGCGATAACGTGTTGTTGCCAAATCCCATAAGGAAAATTAGAGATACTGTGGACTAAAGTTTAGAATAGGACAGGGTGACTTGGAAATACTGATTCTGAAGAGCTTTCTCGTGAAGTTAGTTCCTGATGACGATGAAGAAGACATATATTATTAATCCACTGGTTGGACATTTTATAGAAGCCAATAGTATATTTGTAATTGTTTAAATTCTTGAGGAGGAGTTTCGATAATGAGCGTTGAAAACTAGCGCTTTGGCGAACGGAGAGACTTCTCTTTTAAAGTTTGATATTTAAGGTCGTTTAGATGTTCATATAAACGTTGTAACTTTAATTAAGTGGATTTGGTTCATTAAACTGTTATCTTTGATAATCAATATGATCCAAAATTAGCAGATAATTGCATCTTACATGATACTATACTCATAAGTTTTCATATTTTGCATCCTGTCGTAATAGAAGCCATTGTTACATACAAATATTTAAAGTCACAAACTTTTTTCAGTTTTATCTATTTTGCTTTTTTGAACGGACTTTACTATGATGACTTTTGAATATTTGACAAATCTGCTGACATGATTTGATGGTTTAGACATTCAAAACCGTGAACAGTGTTTCTTGTTTGAGTATTTGTATCTAACTATGTAGCAATCTGAATCCATCGGCCGGTGTTCGGGTGTTTAGTGTTTTTGTTTTTGAGATTGATGTACATTATATGCAGATTGTTTCGTAGTTCGTACTTTTGACTTTTGTACATCGGTTCATTTGGGGAAATGAAGGTGACTCTGTATCAGAGAGGAACTTGAGGGCTCTGAAATGCCTACCAAGTACCATTGGATCCCTACAGAGTCTGATCATCTTTAAAAACATCTAGCTCAAGCAGAGGAATTATGATATTTCATCAAATCCCACTATCTTTTATTGGTGGAAGGAGAGAAGGGATGTTGATTAATAATTCTACGCTTGTTATCTTGAAACCAAGTTTAATACGTTCTTTATTTAAGTATTTAACGGACAATCGATTACTCTGACCCTATACTCTGACAGAGACCTTAACACAAACGAGAAATGTAACCTGCTTCCTAAGGAATGTCACCGTGATCACAACAGTTTTCATCGATAACTCGTCAGGGGAAAGAAGGAATTGTAACGCTATGTCATGTAACTAGAGGTAGGCGCTTTTTTAGAAAATCTTTCCGTTTGAATTATAAAGTGATGAGGTATAAACCATGTTTGTATTTGTAACTCTTTCCTAAGATAAACGTAAAGAAAGGCCCGGTAACACTGTTAATTTCGTTCTAAGTATCTAACCAATGTATCAATAGCGAATAGCGACACTAATTAATGAACAATTGTCAATTTGCAAGTTGATGAGATCTCAAAGCGCAATAAAAACAGCGTTCGCCGTTCACATCAATTATAATCTAATCACGAACTTTCACATAAAAATGCTTAGGACATGCCAATGGCAATTAATAATACTATAGAAAGTATAGAAACTTTGACAACGCACACAGCTGTACGATAGAAGTCTTAATTGGGAGGTAAAAGAACAGAATGACACATGGCGCCACGTGAATTATTCTGAATTTGATCTACAATAAGCTGACCCGCCAGCCGGCGCCCGACCGGAGCCCGACCGGCGCCAGTATCCGCTCGAAATCTATAAGTGAAATATTTTAGTTATATCTTCATTTCTTTTCGAACGTTATTATAACATACTGTCCAAACTCAGGATGCATAACACGAAGAATTTGTTGTAACTTTGTATAAAAAGCATTATAAATACTGTGTAATGAATCGAGAACAGTGGCATAGCGGGTCTAAAACGGAAGCTAATCAACAACATTGCATTGTAATAGTGGCTTGTCGTTAATTTTAGTAGCACTGGCATTGTTTACTCTGTACATAACAGTTCTTAGTAACAATTTTAAAATTCTGCTTGATTGATCTTAATTAATGCAACCAAAAATGTTAACATTGAGAGTTGCTGCTTTGATAACCAAAATCTATTTTCAAAGATTTGAAATTCTTTAAAATTGCCCAAACGCAGCCATAATGAATTAATGAGGCCGTCCACAGTTTGGTCCGCATCTAAATAGACTAGTTATGAATTGTTGAAGGGTTGCAAGGTTGTGAAGGGTTGCAGATGAGGGTAGACTTGACAGGACCGTCTGATCCTGCAACCTCCCCTGAGCGAGGCTACTCAGTTGCTCCAGCACATCAAGATAGCAGGTGGAATGTGCCCCGAAATGGTGGATTGTCATGGTGGGATACAGCATTAACTTGGTGAGCTTAAATATTATAATTCTTGTATCAAAATATAAGAAAATTTGATTATTTGTATGTGAATAAATATTTCGAGAAATGTAGCGAAAAATTGTTATTTTTCCTGAGTAAATATCCATTTATCAACACCACTGCTAATCCAATATGGACCACCTTCGCCAAACAAACTAGCCGAAGCCTAATAATACTGTGAACTAGGACAGTTTAATATAAACCTCGATGGCAGCCGAATAGACCTTCAAAAATAACTAAGCAATTCATTTACAAAAACTTGTTTGAACTTTGCCACGCTTCAATTTTATTTTTAGAGTTGGTACCTCGCTACAGGTATAATAGTATGTACGAGAGTGCACTATATCTGTCGAAAATTACCAGCTTAAAGAACCCTGAGTGCTTCAATAAATTCTCAAGGATCACGACCCACTCAAAACGTTAATCATGGCCCTAACTCACATTCTTTAACCATGCTGTCTCGAAATAAAGTTTCACCAAGTTAGCCACATTCAGCATCTACCCTGATTTACCTATAATAATACAATGTTTCTCTTCTAGGTTTAAAGATGATGTTCCCAGTTCCTTTAAATCAACTAGTAAAGTTAATTGACTATTGAGTTAGTTGATTCGTAGTCTACCGTCTATCATGAAGCATAATCCCAGAGTTTAGAGCCAAGACTAGTGGCCAGTAAATATGGTCTGGTAATGTCCACCTCGCTTTTCTTACTTTCACTGATTAGATAGGTATTAAGGTATTGCAGTATTGAACCCGCGGTAAGCTCTTTGGTTCAAATAATACCTAATGGGCTTACGCTAGCTTAGGTGAAGTTATCAGTATCCATTCGGAATAAGTAACTATCTTGCAAGGAAATAACAAAGGCCTTTCAAAACTATTTGAAAGCCTTTGAAAAATACAACCTGTAGTATCAATTATATGTTTTCCGAACCTCCATTACATCCAGTATTACGATTCCTCCTGTCTTAGCTTTCATGATTTCGAAAAGTTTAAGACAGGTCTTCTGTGGTTGACTTGAAGCAGTTTTAGAGTAAAGAGTTAAACTAGACAACATGATTGTAGGGCGTAGGCAATTAAAATTCGGAGATACTATAGTTACAGACTAGATCAGACTAGTTACAGAGTAGATCAGGTTCAACTACAAGTCTTTGTCTTGTAGTAGGCTACAACTGGATCATATCTCAGAGATACAGGTCAGGAAACAGCTAGTCAAAACTAACAAAATGTCTGACGGCGGCGACCAATCATGAGTCTAGAAAGACGAATGAGTTTTTGTTGTCCGGAGTCGGCTGTTAGTTAGGGGTCCGGTTCAGGGTGTCGGAGATAGGTGCTAACAGAAACTAGGCAGACTCACCCTGGGCGTGCTAAGTCTGTGCTAGCTTACTAATAAGGGTTAACTCTAGGAATGTAGCAATGATTTATATTAATTCTTGCAGTTTTATGATAGGTTATATATAGGATGCCATATTCCTGTATGGCATCCATTTCTAAAAGCAAATCAAATTATAGATTTATAATTGGTTATCTAAATTGACTCATATTTCTGTTAAGTATGCCAAAAATGTCCTCTTATTAAAGAGCTGAAAGAAGTTGTAACTATGCTGATTGCTGCCCCTAGAGTCGAAAGCCTTAATACAGAAGTTGAAAGCCTGACTGATTCTATGAGATGAACTTTATTTCGAGAGTCAATTTTCCTGGCCAGGGTTAAACATTGAGTCTAACCTAAGGTTTTGAATCCATAATAAATATTCAAGTTCTAGACGATTATATATTTTTTAATCAACTAACTTAGATAATTCAACTCGGTTTCAGTATGGATAACCCTTAACGGTTAACACCTTCTGTTACTGGTTTTCAGCTGTTTATGCTATGTCTCTAGTAACTACTCTAATTCTAAAAGTAATAATCGCACATAATTATGGAAACTATGTGAGCCTTAAAAATAACCATTTTCTTAACTAAAGTAGTATTTGATTTCTCCCAGATATTTCTAGATTTATGAATGACTTGGTTTTCCAGGACAATTTTCAGATTAATGTTAAGCTGTAAAGATTGTAAACAAATTGCCCCGCTGATGTATGTCTAGAAGCCGTCTGTTGTTAGCTGCTATCTAGTGCTTCAGTTATCAGTAATACTACTACCATTAGATAGAGGAGTATAAGTGATCTTGTGCTGCTTTATTTAAATAAACATGATACAATATATAAATACCGCCTAGTGACAATGCTCATGCGAAAGCGAATATTTATCACCAATAGTTACATAAATTATTGAGTTTATAACTAATCACACAAGCTATAGATACTTAGATACTTGCACTTGCGGTGCTATCACCAATTATGTATGGTATTATCGATTGTCATCGGTGTCTCTTCTGCCGTACTTTTAAAAGCAAGTTGAAGGAGTAATATAAATAATATCTCCGACAAGATATGCTGGAAGGAAACTTCCTTCTGTTCTCTGTTTTTGCGTTGAACATCGTGTTTTATACTTATAGTTTGGGTAATGGAAATTCAATTTTAATTACTTTAGTTCAACAGCTAAATTTTAGTGGTGTTTGGTATTACACTTATAGTACAATCTATGTTTATGGGCAATTGGATTTATAGAATCACGGAAATCAAGATTACGGCTATTACTACTACTATACAGAATTACTGTACTTACTGTACTTAAAATTAGAGGGATCGAACTATTTAACCAATTAAATTATCATTTGAGGAAGCATACATATAATTGCACGGTTAGCGTAATTATATCTTTACGGGAGTTCAGAACAATCGTGACTCATGATGGATGTTATTGGAATCCCCAATCGTATGGTACCTTAGTTATAGGATGTGGCTCACTGTATTTCGGTGAATATTATACTTAAATATTATGATAGTTGGGGTATTTTAAACTTAATTGCTTTAGTTCGATAGATATATATATATATATACACCACTAATATATATATATATATATTAGTGGTGTTTGGTACTAAAGTTATGGTATTGTCTATTTTTATTGGGAATTACATTCAAAGTTTCGTGAAATTCAATATTACTGCTAGACATTTCATTAAGATAAGAAAGAGTTAAACGAATTTACTTAAAATTAAATTTTAAGCTACTAAATTTGTATGAGGGAACATCGACTTGTGAGTTGTGTGGTCACCGCAATAATACGGCAATAATACGGGTTCGAAAATAGACTACTGGCGTCTGGGACGATTGTGACCAATGATGAATGTTACTGGGACCCATTTATATTATATAATGACTTAAGTCTACCTTGAGATCTTATAAATATAAGGTATACTCATGGTTCACACTCACGTGGGTATTTTAAGAGGTTATACACACCTTACACCAATGCTATTATTGTACATTTAATTTGATGAAAGTTTCGAATCAAATCAAAGCCGCATTTATCAAAATACGTCAAGTTCATCCGAAATTACTTTAGTTCATTGACTATTTCCAGCTGACTTTCACTGGTAGTTGTTAGTTGAAGACGGATAAACAATGTTATTTGAAAAGTTCTGAAACTCACAACATATCATATCACTTGTGTGTTCCAGAACCCCAGTGGAAGTTAATAGTTAGGATTTGTTAAATTTTATCCTGCAAAAACAGTTGCGTGTATAGACTACAGGCCCTATTTAAAAAACTTTCTATGACCGATGACGTTTGAATGTGTCTTGCTGATTACATCTAATCGTTCAAATGTATGGGCCTAGTGACCGGATCACTTACAGACCGAGAATTAGATTTTAGCTAGACCAGTGTACGGCATCTCGATTAGTCACATACGTTTTATTTTATTAAGTTTAAACTTCAATGCTTTTTTATTATTGCTGATTTGATATAACCAAGTCTAGACGGATAGATTGCAACATGGTAAAAGTGAGAATATTTGAAAATCGTAATTATCTAAAAATAACTTTAAATCAAAAATGGATCGAATGGTTGAGACATAAGAGGCATGAACTATTTAGACAGTGAACGTGGCATTCAATTCCTAATTAATTTACCTACGTATTTCCAACAATCCCACATTTAACCAGCCAGCGACCAATTACAAGAAGCTGAAGGATGTTTTACTTACCACGATGGTTAAGGTAGTTTGTACCTGACTGTCTTCAGCTGAGGCTCCGCTTCACGAGTTGAGCTCCTAACTCAAGGTTACATTTGGATGAGTAGACCGTGGAGTCCGTAGATCGGCTCAAGAATTGTTGGTTTAAGGCAAGGCTCGGACCCCTAACTTTAATACCACCATCCGATTGCTGCCACAACACTGGCTTTTACAAGAGGACTGACATCTTCTATACAGATGACCTGCAGGTCTGCCTGTAAGATGATCGTTACGGGCAGTAAGGGGCTGTCATGTATTGAGCTCACATTTATCGGCCTTTTTCAAATCTTATGATTTACCTCCTTGGATGCAACCAGTCCCTTTTAAATCATTTTAGGTAAGGTACACTAAAAGGAGAAAACTTTTGAAAATCAAAACAATAGCATGATGTTTTGAGTTATAGAAATAAAAATGGCTAAAATTGATCTTGTAGCAACTGTCCATAAATAAACCTGTTAATAACTAATGGCTGTTGAGTTTCAAATTAGGAATCTATTCCGCTGGAGGGGGGGGGGGGGGGGGGGGGGCGCCTAGCAAAGGGGGATTGTGTTCACAAAACTACTCAGTATTGTTTCAAACTTTTCACAGCTTTTTACTGCAATAAGTTGCGGTAAAGAACAACACTCAGCAGGAGTGTAATTATTGGATGGGGCAGTAAGGCAGCTTAACCTCTTAACCTTACTTTAAGGCCGTTCTAGAATCTTCTTTTAGTAGCATTATATTATGTACATGAAATTGAGCAATTATGACTGTTCATGAAATTGAGCAATTTACCTTGATGAATAGATATGTAATTGGTGTCTTTAAGGCCTCGCTAAGTGAACTGACGTTAGACACTTTTAATTAAAGTGTCTAGAGTTTGTGACTGAATTTTCGTTTTAATCTTGTCTTTATGCACATTCCTTTCATTCCTACCGTAACCGTATTCCAACCGGGCTGTAGTTTCACAAGCTGCATGACTTTGATTTGTGGTGACCATAATTTAAATTAATCGTCGGACAAATGTATTCCGATGTCTTCCACCGAGGGACTCATTATCGTTTTAACTGTATGCTATCGGTTATTCTAATTGATTCTAATTTATTCTAATCTATTCTAATTTATTATAATTCGTAATTTTCAAATTGCTACAGCGTAGCAATAACAAATCAATACGGTGTCAATCATATCTGTCTTATTGAGAGCTAAAGTCTAATCGAATTATGGTTATTCCATAAAATGAATATAGATCTAATAAGCTAATAAGATACAAAATAAATACGAACTTTATAATATAATGGGAATAAACGGATGATTATAAGTCTGTGATACGTCTGACCAAGTAATTTAGTTCACCGAGATGAGACTCAAAGACCCAGCGACTTTACAATATACCCAAATCACAGACAATAATGAAATAAGTTAAATTTCATTTGTGTAATTCACTGATAAATGGGAATTAAATATATGCTTCTGTTAAGAATTTGTATGCCCAAGATTATTTCCATTGAGTTAATTTTGTTTTCCTTGACCACTCAATGCATTGTAAATATTTACATAGGTCTTCTGGTAAGTTTTTAACAAGCTAAAATCATCTAGCATGTCAGAAATTATTTGGCCCTGTCTCAAATTTTAGTTATAATGAAAACCTACCCCAACACCCGCCACAACTTAGCTCCTAATCAATATTCGTTTGTCAAAATGTTTTGAAAAGTTAGTACGGTTTAATCATGCTCGGTCTTTCGAGTAACTAAGGGCTCACTCGTTGCTTGCTGTGTGAAGACTAAGGTTTTCAATTGAGCTCGATCATAACCTTTGTTCGCGTTGTTGTGCTGGACCGAATTTTTCAGTGAAAGGGATTCGGCAGAATTTGAACATTTACGCTTTATATCACATCTTTACTTTTTAACGTTTTAGCACAACAAATTTTAAATCAAATTTTATCAGCCCTTCATTGTGATCCTGCTCTATATCGCCAGTTAAAAATATGATCGTTAGTAAAGGCAATAATTGTATCTTGAAAAGATACCTATATTCTTTCTTGATAAGTCTCATAACCTTACAAAAAACCTTTTGCCTGAGGTCCCTCGACTGCACGTCATGATTAGACTTGGTTTTTCCCAATTATTTGTTGAGTAGTAAAATCAAAAACTGTTTGACTTATTGTTACAACTGCATGGTTATCCGAATTATTTACCAGTGAAAATCGAGTCCAACCATATATCTGATTTTACATAATATGGCTGATACAATTACAGCCTAGTTTATACTAACCGGTAACATTTCACAGCGGCTACATCATAGGGAGTCGATTTGCTTGCAGATTATAGTGCATATATAGAACATTGTGTGTTAATGGTACAGTGACAGTACTCAGTAGGTACATATCGTTAATATGGTTCTCCATCTTATATACATTGTTACAAGTACAGATTTAGGTGTAGACCAGTTACTAACAACAACTGGTCATCTAGTAGTATCGTCTTTATTAATGTACTAGGTAATAAATTAATTCAATGTGAGTTAGCTAACATTTTCGTACTAATATGATAATAATTTAATAGATAGAGACCAGTTAAGAAACATTTTAATAATCCTGTCTTAAACTAGACATATCTAACTTAAACCTGTACGTGATTTTGATTTTCTAAGCTACAATGCTACATAGTTTCCGAGAATTTATCTTCCAGTCGTTGTTTCCTCCAATTGGCATCTGGACAGAGACTGTGTGAGTGATGGCATAGATTATAGACTGTTTTATCTAGCATTAAGCTAATCAGGTCGTCTATGTTCTTTTCCAAACTTTCGCAATACTTAGTTACTCGACTTTATTAAGGCCTTTGTACGTCAGGGTTGGGCATTGCTGATTTGGTTTAAGCAAGAAACTTCGTCTAGGTCCAGCATATATATTTTAAATCGCTTCATAATAAAAATACGTTTTAAGAGATAAAGGAACAATAAGACTATTTGACTATGAGGCCTGAAAAGATACACAATCAATGTGAGTCGTGTCGTGAGACTTACTTTGAGCCTACTATAGCAGTAATTGTTACTGCCAGTAACTTCCCTGTTTCGCTAAATCCCACTACAATGCGTATCTGGTTTATACGCATCAACTTTTAACGTTTAGCCATCACTCGAAATTCGTGGAGCTCTCCACTTACCAGAGACTTCTTCTATTTAGACACGGCATCGCATTTTGGAAGGACATGTCACGATTTTGGACATGTGCTAATTCTGTCTTGTTAAATTGATCGCGTTGTGAGACTGAGCTCAACATAAATTTGACAACTACTTATTTACCACCTCAGCCATTGCTTAACTTTCTCCGAACTCACCTTCTGAATTTTAATCGTACGGTTATTGAAGTGATCAGAGAGCCCCGTGCTATTAGATATTGGTTGATTTTCCTCGAATTCTGACGGAATTCATTCGATAAATTGCATTATAATGTCGAATCTTGGAACACTGTTTAAAGATATATAATTTGTCATTCGACCTTTATCGTGAAGAATCTGCCAGTGACAAGGATTGGACTTCATGAAATTTGTCGTCTAGGATGAGCAAGATGTGCCCAAAATAATGTTGAATTAAACGTATGAACATAGCATGAATTTCTGCACGTGCACTAACGTGAAACTTCAAATCACGTCAATAATCAAATCTGGACATTCCGTCACGTAGAGTTTCAAACCGTACCGAGGCAGCGAACGACTCTGAATCCAGCTCATTTGCCAAGTATTACGAGCAATTATAAGCTGTTGGCTCCTCTGTCTGGCTGGTATATTTGGACTGAGACGTCAATGGGTTGGTTTAGTGCTCACAACAGCCTACCTTAGTGCAGATCACAGGTACTCCATACTTCAAACGCACGTTCTTAAAATGCATGCGATTCAATTAGTAATTAAGTAGTTATATACATATAAATCACAATTTCGCAACGACATAAACGTACTAGACGGCTGCAATTCCCTACTGCATTGAACTGAAATGGAATGTATTGTATATAGACTATATAGATGCACCGATCACAACGATTTTCAGGTAATTTTCTTATTACATACTTCATTTGCAATAGAATGATCAAACTCAAAGCGCCGTTCAACAACTAGGCACAAAGGAACAATGGACCTGTTTACAAAGTAGACATGATCAGCACTCCGGCTAAATTTTGAGACCTTTGCAGGTACTCGATAACCCATTTATTTACTTACTGACAGCATAATCGTTTAAACTTTAATGCCCATTGAACTCATTTCACTGATATAACTTTCCTGAAAGTTGTGATTTCTGTTGCACGGCTTGACGCTCTTAAAGTCGCTATTATCACTCAGACGATAGGTGCAGGTTATACGTTTTAACTGAAAGCATTTTGGTGGTGTGAAGATCTGTGATTAATAGTTATCTGATATATCTAATAAGGAGCAAACCCAGACTCTCGCATAACCTGAGACATGCCGGCATCAAATTATTCCAATTGATCACACCACAGAGAATGGTTATATAGTTTAATAAGGAACGCGATGATTTACTATCTCGACTAGATATGACGACTAGATAATCAATTCTGTGTTAACAGATCGCCATGATCCTGAGAAATTTCGTTCGAAGACAAGATTATAATTTAAGAAGCGAGAAATTCGGTTACAAATTCGCGTATCTAAATCTAAATCTTAATACGAATTTTCCTGACGAACGTCTACCCAAGCTATATACCAATTAGAAACGTAAAGCTTTTGTCTCGTGTTATTTCATTGGTCGAGATTGTGGCCAACGCATAACGCGCAGGAGAATATCGTGCCTTTAAATTTAAAAGGATAACACCTCAGAACTATTGTACCAATGTCTCAGTAAAATCAAATCCACCTCCCTTTCATACTAACCCCTGTATTCCTCAATTCTTTTAAATTATTTTATTCTGTATCTAAACAGTGCTGAAGTTTGTAGCGTATATGCAAAGCGTAATTTTAAAATCAATTTTGCGATGTAAGCATTTTTGGTTGCAGAGCAAATAGCCCTGTTTTAGACATGAATTTTAAAAACGCCTTTTAAAAATTTTTACGAGGAACTTAAAATTTGTTTTAAAATCCTGTTTTAGTATATTCCCCGATGTTAAAAACAGTGCGTTCTGACTATACTGTTCAATCAAAGTCTAAATCTACTAACTGTGAATAAACTCAAGGCGATAAACCCTTAAGTAGGTGTAGACGTTAGGCTTTACTTATACAACACCTAGACTAAATCAATATCGTGTATAGAGGTTCCTGGATTTTAGGGTACAGTGCCAATAACACAGTTTATCATAAAGATCTGGCTTTAAGAATGCTTTTGTTGGAATCTTAGTTCTATAATATTGTCCTTGTTAATATATATATATAATAATATATTGTTAATATTCGAGTATTTATTTGAAGACAAGAGCGATATGAGGACCAACATTTTGCCCATAACATAGCGGCCACAGCTCAGTTAATAATAATACCACAAGTTACATCATATTCTGAACAGATACGACACCATGGTTGTTATTGTGAGACTTGTTTTGTCCAGGACAATACAAACGCTATTATACCTTATCATACTCTCGTCACTCTCGTGTTAGGACAATGTTATAATTGTTAAACCGTTACAAAGTATAAAAATTCTTGTTTAATATTGGACAAAATTCTTGTTCAATTTTAATACTCGGGTTAAAATATACAATTGCTTCATGGGGGAGTGTTGTCACATTGGCGCGTAATTTCTGAGCAATATAATGCTACAACAAAAGCGTGAAAACACAATCTGCCATACTTTTCATCGGTATTTGATTTTAAAATGATGTTTAACCTAATCAGTAATCAATTGCATCAGTCGACAGTTTTCAAAATGCCGACTTTCAATTAAGAATCTAAAAGCTCATACATCCAACCGTAACACGTGGGCCAGGCTTGCTCTTTGTTGGAGACTAATTTACTACGAGTGGGTATAAAGCCGCCTAAAGTCAGACTGATTGTCACTGCCATATAATTACTCATTGCTGTGAACCTGTTTGTCTTCTTACTATTTCATAATACGGGGTGGATCCGAACTAACGCAATATTTAACAAATTAAACTACTGGTAGAATTACATCGTAAATAAATCTTTCATTGCGTCTGCTCTGGCTTAGCCTCCATTTTCACAACTATCGTTTGAAATTCATAGCTTTCCTCGGTCACGGACTAAAGCTAAATTCTAATCTCGGCTCGACTGTATTTCAAGGGTCATTAATCTACGTTTCATTATCTTAACATAAAGAGTGGATTAAACCTGATCAGATTGAAATCAGCCGATAGACATGAATAATCCAACTATACACCTGTGGTATTGTTTATGATTCTAAAACAATCATGGTTGTGTTATTCTTACTACTTTACGCAAATTACTATTATCATAGTTACTGAGTACTTCAGTAAATGTTTTCATTTGGTACGATGATCTTCTTAATGAACAATTTACGTGAACATCCTACTGTAATTTGAACATCTATTATAGTGTACGTAACTGAATTGATTACCAATAAACTACCATCTCAAAAGTCAAAACTGTCTGATTTTTAGTTAAAATAGGTTCGAGGCCTCCTGTATGCTGAACGATTGCAGAACGGTTTCACAACTTTTTTCTTATGTTAGTCGATTTGCTAGACAGTTAAATAAGCAATATGTTTTAGCATAAAATTAAGTCACATCATTAGGATGTGCAAATACAAGTTGGTTTACCTATGCTCCTAAGTATCCAGTAGAAACTTATTTTTTGTCCTTCTCATCCATCCATCATATCCACTATCTTCCCCTAAAACCGTCAGGTGGCCTATGTTCTCGATAACCTTCCCTAAAACCCCAGCTCACCCCTAAAATAAGGTTTTCCCTGACTTGTTTCCAACAGCTATCTCTCCACACAGACGTCTAAGGATAAAATAGCATGCAGTCAACAGCGCGTGTTGTCGCTATAACCTGTCACGCGGGAACAATGTTTTGTTTAATAAAACGTCTAACTTTTAAAACCATTCTGTCCGTTTTTCTGGGTCTAAACAGTTAAACAGTTAAACGTCAGACCTCCGGATATGACTCGGCCTAGACGTCTTTATTTCGTTCTGACGGGTAGTCGAAAATTTGTAACATCTTTATTCTTGTAGCTATTTGTGGAGCTGTAAATCCGAACTAAGCCTTCAAAACGCATCACATTAGTCTGGAATTTAGGGGTTGTCAGAATTATTTCTGCGGTAAAATTCAAGGGGAGCCTCGAAAAGTATATAAGTGCCAGGTAACTGTCCATGTCGGTAATTTGGTCAAGGATTTTGTGAATTCAGCTGATTCGTTAAAGCGTTGTATTTATTAATTATCGAGTTGAATAACGCTTCCAACATTTAAAATGTCAAAAATTTTGTTTATGATCACACAGTTTTGACTTTGAAGTTTGAGGTATTCATCGAGCTCATCATCACTCCTGTTAAACATTCGTGGTTAGATATTTTTAATATTTGTGGACGTCGCTTCCCCACTAAGCAAATCATAAAATTAGGCCTCAGACGTTTTGGTTATTTTGTAGCAATTTCAAACATTTAAAAAATTTAGAAGTTTGTCAGTTTGTGGTAGTATTCGAGGTAGCATCGAGCTCATCATCACTTCTGTTAAAAACCCGAGGTGGGATAATTTTTATATTTGTCGACGTTGCTTTCCCACTAAACAAATCATATAATTATCCCTCGGCCCTCAGACGTTTTGGTTATTTTGTAGCAATTTCAACATTTAAACATTTCTAAGATGGCAGCATTGATGGATCTCTTCGCCTATATCGAAAGGTTTATTACAATTTTGTAGAAGTGAAAAATGTTGCCTTTTAAACTTGAAATCAATCAGAGACTCAGAAGACTTATCCGGTGATTTACGCATTAATCTGGAAAAATGGATGGTTGATACATATATTGCATTCCTGCATAACCCTGTATATATAGTAGCCTCATAACCAAGCCATAAATTCCGCCAAATTCAGAAAATCATAAAATCAGGACGAAAATCTAATTCTACATAATATTAACATTGCACTAATAATTTCTGAAATTAATTTGGTTTACTTCAAAATGGACACTCGTAGATTTTTCAGGTGAAACCTTCTAAATATAACATATAATAAAAACATGTAATAAAACAATAAACGTAATAGATTTGTAGTTTTGAAATAATTCATTTAACTTTTGCCAGCACACAGCAGACGACCGTTTCGTGATTTCATTCTAAGCAGTTGTTTAACTTGAAATTATTCGTAATATGTTTAACAATCGGCAACAATTATAGGAGTCTATTTTTCCGTCTAGAACTGCTCTTAGATTAGATTATCTCATTTATATCAGAACTTGTATCCTGAATGTAGAACAATGGGAATGTGTCAAAACGTGCCACCACATTTTGCGAGTCCCAATATAGTAACCTGGCTTGACCAGGTAAGTAAACACATCACGGGACACACGGCGTGACTGGCAGTAAGTGCATTGTCCGAAACTGTCGACAACCCATTAAAGTTTCAATTTATTTGGAGGAGAAAAGGCTTTTATTCACAAGTGTAAAATTAAAGTACCTCTATAGTCCGCCTTAGCACAGTTGTATTTAACCACATGACGTGTGCTAGTTTCACATTTTGCTTATTTTAGCACGTATATAGACTATAGAGTTGCCCATAGGACAGCTCTATAGTCTCGACAGACACTGTGAAGACACGTTGTCCTGGATTATACAGACATTTTCCTAGTTCAAGGACGTATCATGAGCAGGTGGTACGTCAGTTCAGTTTGATAATGGAAACACTTATACACTCCAAGATCACGGCTATATCAAGATCAGACGGTGTGGTTATAGCGATCAAATATGCTGCTCCCTCGATTTCATAGGAATAGTGCAGGAGACAATGAGACATTTACAACCTTGAAATATGTGGTATCATTCATTGAGTTTTTCATCTTCTTAATGAACACTGGATAACTTGAAAACGAACAATGGATGATGTTAATCCGTGTTATTAGTGCGACATTATTATAATCCACGCATCATAATGTGATAATGTTCTATTGGTAGCTAGGTGCTACGTCTTTTCTTTAAAGTCCAATTGTTCACCTGATGTTTTTAGGAATGTTCTCCTTTTTCGCTCAACGTTTGAGCTTAAAACCAAATTACAGGTTCGGTTGTTTTAGGAAGTGCGTCCCCTCTTTTTGCGACGTTTGATCTTAAAAATGAATTGAGGACAACATTCACATTATTATATCTTGACGTGAATATGCTTGGTATTTTACCGCGTGAAGTTTAAGTGTTCGTAGGGCCATTACACTTCATAGTCATGCAAATCTGATCACAGTACGGTGAAACACAAATAATTGTAAAGGGACAATCACTTCAAAATTATGATATTTTTCGGCATATTAACAAAATTTGTATCTAAGTTAGGTTTGGCATTACAAAAGTTGTATCTAAGTTAGGGTTGGCACATGTATTACTATTTAGAGAATTTGACTTCCGTAAAATCCTCTATAAATACGAATCTTAATTGTACAGCTTTTGAGGACTAAATTGTTAAATGTTCTAATAAGACAGGTGTTCAACTTTTGTCCATCTTTTAGAGATATTTCCACTGTAACTTGCATGCCATATGTAGTTGGACTGCGGAACAGCGGAAGCTCTAGCGCATTTGTTGACATACCGTCATCTTACCGAATTCGCTCACCTAATTAGAAAATAACTTCGACAAATTGCATTCTTATTTGTCCTAACGGTTTTAACTTTCGCCTATAAGTGTTGAATTTTTAGTATACTTAGACTAGCCATGTTTTTACCTGTGTTTGTCGTTAAATTACTACCCTGTAACCCAAATGATTGTTCTAACATAAGTGAATGATTGGGCTGGGTTTTTATCGAACTAAAACTTAGACAGTGAAGCAGTGATCCGATCCCAAGATGATGAGCCTGGCCCTATCCGCCCAAAATGGGATAGGGCCCAGTACGGGCGGAAGAAGGACGGGGATTCGCAAGAGCCCTTCAGAGATGGACCTACTCCTGTCAGAGATCGGAGTACCTAGCGTCAGACAGAGTATTTCCACCCGAGCGTAAGTAATAAAACCGGATTTTTAACAATTTAATGTTGTAACTGATGCTATTTATAACTTTTTGGGATTAATCTGTGCCAGTAATAGCCGCGCAAATTATTTAATCGATTCCCTTAAACTTTTTGCCTTGAATGTTAAGAATTTTAGAAGAAAAGTTGCTTAATAATTTGTTGCCCTCGTGAACCTTTTGACCTAAAATCTGTACAATTTTGCTTGATTTGCGGAGCCAGCAATCATTTTTCGTCAATAACTTGAGAAGTAAGCTTTTCAGGGAACATGTCATTTTATACATTGAACATAATTTCCGGATTTATCAAACATATTAATCAAAAATTCAATCAAATGGTCATATTATTAACTGTATCATACCGGTAAAAGAAGTCATGCCGGTAAAAGAAGTCTAACTAATGAATTCCTTTGATGGGTAACCGTTGTGGATTCGATTGATCATTGATGTTTTTAGTAGTAACTTGTTTTAGACAATTTGCTTGTCAATAAACATAGTTTATCAACGACCTCTAAATACTTTTAAATACCTATAACCCTACTATATACTCGCAATTCTACGACGTTGTGGTAAATTTCGCCAGGGGTACAACAGGAAATACACTACTTTCTGTTAAGCGATGATATAATAATTGGCAAAGTCGAAGCTTTCAGCTTGGCGAATATTGTACCCAGTGCCAAGACATCTATAATTGCAGTGCGAAATACTAAAAATTGCCGTACCACCATATTCAATAAATTTGTCCAAAGCATTGTTTCAAAGAATTGGACTAAATGTCGGCTTTTCAGTTATTTATAGAAAATGGTCCTAAGTACAAAATCATCTCGTAGAGCTTACGAATTACGAACAAGAACTTGTATTTAGAGTCTCCCTAATCAGACATAAGTACCATCCTCTACATCCAATGTCTGGATTTAAGAGTGCTTGCTGGATGAACGGAATAACTGAGGATTTACTCATGAATCATGGTTCGTAGGTACTCAAGTAGGACATGGCCATTACTTTTAGTAATGATGGCTGTAAGTATAATCCTTTGATACCAACTGATCCCCTGCTTCCCCGGCCTCCGGAGACTCGCGGACTATCGCTCGAGTCACGTGCAGTATCGTTCCGGACTAACAAACAGTTAACTAATTAAATGACTATCATGTATATCGTAGGAACCCGGGTTATAGACTCCGGGTAGACCCAGCAGCTACTGATTACGGTACGTTACAAAAGCGGAATATATAGTTTCGGATTGATCATCTTATATCGGACGATATATAAGTTCCTCTTGATTAAGAAGCTTTATTAGTTAGGTCACCGGTGTAGTGTGTATACGCAGCAAGAGGCTAGTAATATTCTGTAGTACTAGTTCTGTTATTTGAGATACAGCATAGGTAGGCTGACATTAATATCATGGGGCCCAACTCTCGCCCTTCCTACAGATTTACCTGTGAAGTGTGAACAATGTTCTATATTACTATAGTAAGATGGTAGATTCGTTGGAGCCAGAATTTTGCCTGTAACTCTCAAATTCTGGTGACCGTCAGAAAATCATGAATTTATAGGTTTTCAAATTTTGTTGTAAGGTTACAATCGTCAAGCTTGTTATTACAGTATCTGCTATCTCATGGTGTTAATGTCTGAATGCGCCTTGCTGTTACAAGCCTGAGATCCCTTTATTCAGATTCGATAGACTTGTTCAACTTTTTTAAATATTGCTGCTGCTCACACCATATATTTACTTGGAGACAGCTGAAATAAAAACTTTTTCAACTCGACCCAACTTTTCCTCGATTAAAATGACCACTGTATTTTGTTCTTTCTACCTTTTATCAAGTTTAATTTGGCTAACTTGCTCTCAACTCTGAAAAAGAAGAAGTACGCCCAGGCATGATCAATGCAGGGTTACTCGGAAGAAAGCGAGAACAGGTCAGCTCTCGGAGAGTCGGAATAGACTACTCTGCTCCAACCATCAAGCCTCCTCATCTTCTAAAGCGACAACCTCGACTATCTTTCATGTGAGATATAATGCTAATCTGTTCACGTATATAATATTATATTATTAATATAATAAGTGGTAGATTATAAAATGTGTTTTCTGTTGTACTTATTTTCCTTCTTTCCATAGAAAAGTTTGATGAATGGGTTGAGGAGAAATTCATTGTGTACATTGTTCCCGATCTAATGAGTAATGATCTGCTGCTTAGGATCATGCTCAGACATGCTGGCGTTGGCAACGTACTCAATCTTAATTAATCCATTAAGTTTCACTGCGCAACTTTCCCTAGATAATGGCAGCATTTTATGTTCAGTACACGTTCACCGTAGCTAATAGGCTCGCTATCATAAGGAGACGTTTAGGCTGCATGTTTTAATCTAAGGTCAAACAGATTCAAATAAGACAATTACCCAAGATGCAAACCACCATTATCAACGCGACAGAACAATATCAGTATGCGGCACGTGAAAATATTAATAATAGAGCCCAACAATTATCATCGTCCAGCGTCACGTTCATCGTATTGGTAAATGTCCATTCTTCAAGATCTGGCGACGCCTTTCATTTTGGTTTACTAGTTTACTGTAGCTATGGCGATGGGTGCGTTATACATCAAGATGCCGGTCAAACTCCGGCGGCTGACCCGGTACATACCTGGGACGGGGGTACGAGCCATACCTCAACCTGGGAAGGAGTCAGTTGATGAGTGAGTAAAAATGTCCGGGGGAAAGGTGGTTTTGTACGGAGTGACTCGTCGTCATCATCACACTGTTCATATTTGTCCGAAGATTTATGCCTTTTGGGATTTGAGGAATTATTCGATTCGTCAATTTTTAATTCAAAATCAATCGAGTCCTGGAATAGATCGAGGCAAGCATTTTTTCATTCGGGTCAACAGTTGAATTCCACCAGGATAATGATCCCTAAGTTCTGTTATAGTTCAAATTATCCAAACACTAAATGACTGGTATCAATGGAACGTTGCACTGGCATTGTCAATTGTTTGAACATTTTATTCCTTTATATTCTAAATAGTTCTAAATAGTGTTGGCTGTATCCTAAATTTGGCTGACGCCTGACTGTCACAATATCCGCCTTATATAAGATGTTTCATTAAGATGAATCAGGGTATTTGATATAGAGTTTGTTGTTTGATATACGTGTTTATGGTTTTCTCGTTGATAAGATAGTATAAATTGAGTTTTTGCAGCCCTCTCAACCACACCTCCCAGTACCCGCATAGGCATGATAGCAGCTGTATCAGCTATAAAACAGCGTAGAAACTCGCAGAGAAGGTACTTCGGTTACATGAAACCATGGAGTGGCACCGGGAACACAGGTTCTTCAGGATCAGCCTTCGCATCTTTGGTTTTAGCTGGGTAATAATTGATTGTCGAAAGCCAATTTAGGGTTGTTTATAGAATATACTATATAGATATTACATTAGATATTCTGGGAAGAGGAAATTTTCATCAATCGGCTATACAGTAATTATAAGATGTTAACTAAAAATTGTGGAGTGTGGACAAAGATGTGCGTAAATGATGAAATCCGCCTAAATTTAATCGATATTTATATCTTTAAATTGTTTGATCATACGAAAACCATATCGCATGTAATCATCATGATCGTATCCGATTAAATCTGGCTCAACAATGACGCGCAAGAATTGGCATTATGCCAGGTAGACAGGTAGTTATCACATCAACAGCATGTTTGTCGCTCGCTGCGTGAGTCATGATAATAAGACCACTTCAGTAACGTTTCTCGGGCGCGGCTGAACCTGCAGCATGTAATAATGATGAGATGTTGATCTGAGAGACCTATGAAGCTGGTTCGAGAGCTGAACTGCCAACCCCTAGACCACGTGGGGTGGTAGTGACCTGCGCAGTTTACAGGACAGTATTACAAGGCATTTACCCAATTAACCCGCAGCTATTATACAGGGTAATCAGCGGACAGCTCATAGCACTGCTAATTTCCGAGAGGGAAGAGAATCTTATGACTTATCTCATGCTTATGTACACGATTTATGTATCTTGCAGGCTACTCTCATCCTGACCTGTTAAACCATTTCAGAGCTGGTTTTGTAACCACAAAAACCTCGACCAGCCAAGTCTTAGCTAATAGAGCTGTAGTGGACACATTAGTGATTACTGCCTTTCCGGGCTGATATCATTTGTATTGGTAATAGTTTTGGTTTGTTGAGCTTTTGTTCTTGTTCATCATCATCATCATGGCGTTCTATGTCCTCGGAACTAACAACACTCATAATACTCCCCGAGTGAGGCATGATCAGGAGTACAGCAGGTAAGAAAGCTAAATAGTACAGAGAGTGAGACATGATCAGGAGTACAGCAGGTAAGAAAGCTAAATGGTACAGAGAGTGAGACATGATCAGGAGTACAGCAGGTAAGAAAGCTAAATAGTACAGAGAGTGAGACATGATCAGGATTACAGCAGGTAAGAAAGCTAAATAGTACAGAGAGTGAGACATGATCAGGATTACAGCAGGTAAGAAAGCTAAATAGTACAGAGAGTGAGACATGATCAGGAGTACAGCAGGTAAGAAAGCTAAATGGTACAGAGAGCGAGACATGATCAAACCATTACTATGGGGATCACAATTAACACAATTTCTCTTATGTAGTTGACTGGCATCCATTCTGAAGTTAAATTACTAATTGATCTCTAAAATTTTTAAAGTAATACAAGGCTTAACGAACGTGTGTACAGCGGGAACCAAAAATTACGGCTAAAGACAGTACAGATAAACTTTCCAAAAAGGGTGGCAGATCTCATCATGATATTATCATTTCCAATTTCCATGGACACTATGGAAGAACACGGCCCATGATAAAATTAGTATTGCAAATTAAAATTACACGTTTTGATTTTAAATTTTGCTCATAGGCGTCAATATATTTTAAATTAGTATCAGTCAACTTATTACAATATCTTTAACCGATAAAAGTTGATGACATTCAACAACTCAACTACTTATGATTTGACAAAAGTTGTTAACTATGTTCAGTTTCACAACTACAATTAAATAAATTTGCTGAATATTATGATGGAAGCGTTTTAACCAGTTGTAGCCAGTCCACACCCTGGCTACATAATATGAATAATTTGTTTTAATTCTAGATAAAAAGCTCGGATAAAAACACGTGGAAAGAAAATGTTTCAGAGCATCAGAAAATGTTTAATCTTTGATATTATTATCAAAAGGTTTGACATCCCGTATGTTTTGCCAGCAAATTTACAAGTAATTGAACATCAAAATAACAATCATGAATGATAAATTATACGCTCATTTATGCGGATCAAATAGATTGACGCTTATAAGCTAAATTAGAAGTTCAATTATGTAATTGTACAGTTGGTATTTTGAAGTAAGTATATTGATTGGTACGTCGCGTCTCTGGTTCAGCCTTAGCCATAGTGTTCACTATAACGCGAGTTTCTCTTTCGCATGATCCACCGTACTGCTCACCTTTTAGAAAAATTTCCATCGTAGTGATCTGAACCACCGTACCGCCACTGGAATGTAATAAAGCCTATTATTTTTTGAACCCTATTGACCTATCGTCTTATACCTTCTTTTGACTTATCGGCAAGTATAACAATATGGTACAGAATATAGTAGCCTTTGATTAGGAGATGAAAAAATTTAGATAGAGGGGGGAATAAAGGTCATTGTAAATTTCTAAACACTAAAGCTTATTGTAATTATTTCCTGACAATCTGAGCTCTATTTAAATCAAGAAAATTCGGATGGTCTATATGATGAAACATAATACTGCATCTCCCAGGTTTTATTAAGTCAGTGCTCAGTCTGATAAACAGTTTCTTTGTTTACAATTATCCAAAACCACCTCGTGCTATTTTTAAAAATCTTACATTGTTGATCTATTAACTGGTTCACTTATATTGGCAGTGGGATTACTCAGGCAAATACCGTGACCGTTCCTTTTCTGTTGCAATTGGCTGAATACTCTTACAAAAAGTTCGAAACACTAGCCTAGGTTCAGGGCGACACATGCCATTGGTTCATCTTTGCCGAAAGTGCCTTCTCATAAGTCTCAGTCTGTGAATTGTCTCATTTTGCATGAACTAATTGATCATATGTCCATCTGTTCTTTTGTCATTCGTAATCAAATTTGGCCTTAACAATGGGCATATCAGTAACCTCATACAGGGTAAGTACAACCAAATAACCGATGGTGAAAGGAGACCAATGGATAAAGGATGTATTACAAAACCAAGCATATATGACCATGCTAGTCCGAATCTATTGTCACATTTGACTTTTTCGTGTGATTTTGTTCAACGCCAAGTGCAGTTTATAGCCAAATAGTCCGAGTAGATTGTGCTAATATGTACGGTATTTTGACGGCTGGGCAGAACCAGGGGAGACGACGCAGACCTGGTGCCCAGTTTTCTGGGTCCAGCTCGGACGTGAATAAGCCACCATGCATGCTTCAGAGGAGGAAAGCAAGAGCTTCCATCAGCATCATTGACATGTAAGATAATCTTGATAATATAGTTCGGTTGTCCATAATAATGAAACGTTGTCAGTTCCTGTTTTCATACGAACCGATTAACACAAGGAAAATAAATGGCAACTCGCAACTTTTTTTAGATAACTGAATATGATGGAAATGCTTTGCCAATGTTCGGACGGCTGTATCACAACCGATGGCCTATCAATTTGGCTTCCTCTAATTTCGTGAAACAGTATCTCTCAAATTCTTATTGAGTAGGGACTTAGTTAAACAGAAAGCGGTACACACGAAAGGAAAAAGTTATTTTACCGTGAAAATTGAGTCAAAATTGTGTTGATTTGTCATCGGACACATGAGTGGGCATTGGGCAACTCAAACCAAATATCATTGGGCAGATAGACTTAAATCGTCATTAAAAAGAAGCCTTTTTCATCCCACAGCTAAAGATTTAAAAGTCTCACTCACTCACTCCATATGTTAACATGTTAAATGCAGACGACTCTCAAATGCCGATCTTATCCCTCTATCGACGTGGTTACAGTCGCTACTCTAGTACTCTATGGTACGGTATGATCATCATTAAGACATTATCGGCGGACTCTACGGCCACGCTACAACTCCGTTGAGTCACTATATTCGCGTACGTTGCCTACTAAGTGAGCTCTAGTCGCCTGAATTGTTCATTGATAGTGTGAGTCAAGGATCTAGACCAGATCATCGTTTTGTTTGAAAGTTGCACGGCAAACTAGCGCTTTGAAGCTCACATCAGATACTGTGGCAGCCTCACAACTGCTTTGATCATAATCAAGTTATTTATTTCGCTCTACAATTTCCCTTTTTGTCTTTTGAATGGAACATTGCAGTCAAGAACTGAGAACATAGTTCTGGTGAATTGTTATACTGTCAACAGCGCACAAAGTGTACGAAAATAACAGCGTCTGCGACTTCTTAGATCAGGTAAACGCCTTTAGATATCTAGTACAATTTATTTTTTGCTTCTTGTTTAGAAATAGCTTCGTCAAAGCGTTAGTGCCATCCATCTTCGTCGTTACGATTTTTTCTCGTTTTTGCTCTGTCTTCCTAAGACACTAAGACACGTTTTGTCTCTTCTAAGAGATGATGATTGCCGCGTCGAGGTGGGCCAAAGTCCGGAATGAAGCGAGGAGAGTGGAGGAGGCTTCTACATCTAGACAGGCGCATCTGGATGACATTGTTCAAGAACTTGTTAAGAAGAACCAGCAGTCGGAGGAAGACACAAGGTAACCCTATGACTTTTCAAGTTGTGACATTCTCGAGAAACATCGAAATATCCAATTTTATATGCATGTTATAGAACCCTCATCGAAAGTCGATGACAGGAAAATTTCCCGAAAAGTCCGAAATGTATGCTAAAAGTCTATGATTGTAACCTACCGTTACTTGACTGACACGTCGACCCTGTGTCTGACTCCAATTTTAAGTGCCATTTAAAAAGTTGTTAGCTTTCGATTCTCAAATTTTACCGCATGACAAACACCTTCAACTATTTGGCTGTGGTATTTTGTGAGGTGGTCTTTCTAGAAGGGTTTATTTAATACAAAACCATAGTTACTGAGCAGCATGTTCTCTCCTGGCTCCAGGTATCAACAGGTCTTACATACTCCAATCCAAGCAATGCCGCAGGAATTTAGAATTTCCTAACACCAGATCTTAATGAGCTTTGTTCCGTGGTACGTTCTGACGTTCTGTTCGTATTACGATTGTGTCCCTTTTGGGAACCATTTCTTATTGTTGCTGACACACATTTCTATTCAATTCTTTTTTGTAGAATTTGGCTTACGTTCTATTAATAAACATTGAACAGCAATTTAGAAATTGTTTAAAAATTAAGAGAAAGTTAAGGTTGATAAACGAAAACCTCCGTATTATCCAGAACTTCTAATTAACCTGGTGGCGCACGATACTTTGCTAGTGCCGACATTTAGCTTAGCCAGTTTAAGTCAACTACTTTCTAATGCGTTGCTTGCGTTTATAGAGTATCGTTATATCGTTTAGTTGGAAGAGATAAACTCAGGCCGACAACCATGTCGGTCACAACCTCTACCTCCACCCTCAACGCCCGGCGGTCGTCGTTCGCACCGCCAGACATGTCCAATGTACAGTTCCAGCACCGCCAGTCGGTTAATCAGCACTATGCCAGAGCCTTCAGCTTACCTAATGGTACCCTACCAAGCTCGTAAGTACTTATACCGTGGTTGCCTGGGTTTAAACAGATATATATATAAGCATTGAACGGCACAATCTGCATGCACATTGCACAACACATACAAAAGCAAGTTTTTGATAATAAGATTAATGGGATTTATAATTGTAGAAGCCTTATTTGTAAGTAAATTGTCAGAACCGCATCCTGAGGTAAATAAAATAAACATATGTTTTCCAAGAAGCATTTCTCCAATTAGCTCGTTCCGTTGGTTTAAGTCCGGCAGGCATGTCTTCAGTACGAATTAATTGTCCTTGCTCAAAGACCGACATATTAGCTTACAGTATCTGCTTGGTGTACGGAGTTTGTATCATCACCGTCGGAGTTTACCTTTCTTTGGTGTCACTTCAAGCTTCCAAGAACAATGAAACAGTACATGCTCATCCTTAACAAATAACCTATTTGACACCTTCCTTTCCGATCGAAACTTAAGACAAAAAATCCTAGTGAGTTGGAGATAAATTACCTGTACTTCAGGACAATATAAAATCCGCAGAACTAAGAGTTATTTTTTGCTATATTTTTGTCATTAAAAGAGAACCTACCTGGCACCATCCTCTCCGAAGCTTTGGACAAAATCCTAATGAGTTGGAAATAAATTTGCTTGAACTTCAAGATAATATAAACTCAGCAGAGCTAATAAATTTATTGTCTGAATTAGACAGATGTCTAGACAACTTCACCTTTGATAGTACCTACCCTGAACTACCCTACGTTGTAAGAATCTACCATAGTCCCTGGAATTTTCCTTTGTTCTTACTTCTTACGGCCAGAGCAGACTGCAATTGACCGAATTCCTACGTTAGCCAGCTCGCAGTTGAAATCTGGTCAACTATTTTAGTCTACGCTAAAAAGCAGTAACAGAGCCGGCAAGGTTGTTCCGTTCCAAAGCAGAAAAGTCATGAAATTAAATCTGTTCAACATCAATATGGGGAGTTTTCGTAAATTTGTTTCTTCTTGTTATTCCTTGTCATGAATTTGGGACGATTTCAACAATGGTGTTTGACGGACGATCTGATAACGTGACGATATGTATCCTTTACATATTGACCAACCTGTTAGGATTGGTCCTGTATGAGTCACTGTATTTAGTGGAGATAATTAATTCATCCGAGAGATGGAAGTCCAACGCCACAGACGAATATCTCGACAATGGTAGAAATTAGCTGACCTCTGTGGATATGTTGCTGTATCAGAACTATTATATAATGCCATGGACAGGTACGAAACTTCAAAGGATAGGCGCAGGTATCTGGATTATCAAGTGTTTGTCTATGATATGATTTGTAACATCTTTCACTATCGAAAAAACGCATCTCCTATATAATTCGAATAAACATCATTCCCACGGACGAACAATGACCAGCTAATTTACATTTTATTGACCAAGATTTTCACAATTCCCTACTAATCGTGCATCACAAATCCAAATCAAATAATTCCATGGAATGAATGGGGATCATTTGAAGACATTGTATTATTATATTGGTCATGTTGTCATTCAGACTTTCTGTCCTTCCTGAGCTTGCCTTATCATTCATGTCTCAATTTATGGATAAATCAAAAATACAGCACACTAATGATCTCTTCCACGTGCGCATGCCATTTTAAAAAATCTCTCCATTTTTACAGGAGGTAAACAATCAGACTCATTCTGTATAATTATTAGAAATGCTTCAGAAACAATGGCCCAAAAATTTTTCCCCGTTCGCATCAGCCCATGTGTTGAGGTCATTAAATATTTGGGATCATTACCCATTATATACTTCCTGGATTTCAAAAACCGCTCGCATGTCAGGTATCATGTGGATTGTGGATCAGGTGGTGAAAGAAGCTTCGTGCGCGTGTAGTTGACATTTCGACGACTGTCCGGTACTAATTCTAAAACAATGTGTATAGGAAAATATTAAACAATAAAGATGGGTGAGATAGTCGTTTACAATCCGTGTACAATAATACAGCGCTCAAATACAGCGCAGCGTTTTTCATTTTGTCGACTGGTCGTGTATTGTGGAGGTAGTAGTGATGGTTTAGTTTTGTGTGGAGAGTTTGTTCAAGCAAAAGTTGTGGAATATGTACGGAGTTCTCGCCCAGGTTACGAAGTGAGTGGATTGTTATATTTAATATTATGTAAGCTAGTTAAGCTGGTCTACTTGTTACCTCTAAAGGTATGTCGGCATGTTTCAAGTATATTTTGTTAATGAAAAATTTAAGAAATAGTCTTTTTATTTTGAGGTCGTAAACGTGATTTCGTTCAATAGTTTCAACATTGTGCTCACACCTGATATGAATAGTCATTAGTCATACTAGGAAATGTCAAGGTCATGCTCATATGGGTATAAATATTATAGTGGACTAAATTATGGCCAATTTAAACACACATGCTTACCTCAACGGAAGGACTTGGCAGTTGACGTTTGAGATAACTCCTTGTGTCAAGAAACCAAAGGTTGAACCTTCTTTACGCACATCTAAGGTTTAACATGCCTTATGGTGTTGAAATGAAACATTCTATCGCCAACAAGGAACTCAGATCTACACATCAGTATCATTAAACCAAAAATATTATATCATCACTCTCATTCACATTGTACCATCGGGCAACATGATCAGAGTGTCTGAGGAAAGCAACATTATCAGACTTTCAAGATTTCACGTGCAATAACGAAAGTGCTGACAACTGTACAATCTTTCTACTCTTATCTGTGTCTATGCTGAATACTAATAGGTATTGTTGGCTAGTCACCAACTGGAATCTGATTCTTTTCAATAGATCAATGTAAAATTTACCTGCTACTAATTAAATTTCCAACAATCTAGTTATCCGTCTATCACGGTGTAACAGGAAGAGGCAATGGTCCGATCTCCTTGCTCTACACCGGGCACATGATAACCGTTAAATTGCAGTTTAATTAATAGTTAATTACAGCGGTACTGAATCCGAACGGTCTATGAAGTTACATCACTTCAAGCAATCTTCTGATGGTACATGCTCACTTCTGATTATCATAATTCGACTATTACTTCTGCCAGACGTACCGTCAATTTACCGCAATCAAAAATACAATTTTGTTGATTTGTTTCTGATGCTCAACCACCACCACCATGTACTTCTCAATCTCTGCAAAGAACCATCCCTCCGATCTACAATCCCCCCTCCCGAGGGACCGGAGAACAAGTAGTAGTTGGAAACAGCGCCCACCCCCTCCCAGCTCCCAACTGAGTGCAGTGCTGGTGACAGACTCCCACGGAGAGAAGGGAGACGGCTGGGCCGCAAGGAAGTGGCATGAGAGCGGACTGTTAGTTGTTCTCATATTCAATTGTTCTTTTTAATGCTATTGTATTTTTCCACTTTGCAGCCATGGAGTTTCGTCGACATAGCACCAATTATAACAAATACGTCCGGCGATTTATTAGGTGGTCATCTTTAGCATCTAGATGGCCACATAAACCAGGCTCAGGTATATATTATCTAACAAAAGGTCGTATAAACTATATAAAGGTCGTTGGTATCCAGATAAGGTCATGCCGCCGCTCCTGTTCACACGTTGACCTCAACTCAGCTACTACCAGCTTCCTTCAGCCCAGGTGCGAACAACCTTATTGCAAATAACATAGCTAAAAAGTGACAATGACTCTGTTGGAGCTCAAAAGATACATTATGCTGAGTCCGGAGGCCCAGCCATCATCGAGCCAGTAACTTTTCCACTTGTCCAGCTTCATCAGACCTCCGAAAGCAACTTCAGGCCTCCCCGCAGATCCGTGACATTTTCCTGGCTTTAGTCACGTGTATCCAATTTCCCAACGGCTTTATAATTAGCATTTGGTTAGTCAAGCGGGGTTATCACTGAGTCACACATACATTGTTAAATTGTCAACGTCCTTTTAACCCTCCTTTTAACAGGGGTTAGTCAGGTTCCGCAGTTTTAGATAAAATGCTAGCGTGACCACTTTATATCAATTCGTGTCTGTTCCGTCGCCAGAATTTATTGTGCTACCTTTTAATTGGTTGTGAATTTATCTCAGACACGGTCAAAAATTTGGTGCAATCACGACAGACGCGAATTGATTACTACTGATAAGCTTCACGCCAGTATTATTAACTTGTCATTAATTAGATATTCAATTAAATTTTGATAATAACAAAAATTATATACAACTTAAAGTTAAAGGCTATTTAATAGCTATTTAACTCGGTAAGATTCGTGATCCTCTACCCTACCAAGCACAGGATCCCATAAGACTAGCAGCTAGTAGCTTAGGTTGTCTGCTACAGTGTCCCGCCATTTTTAATCTCTTGCTTTGAATTAACTACTCCAGAACCCACTCTCCAGACTTGCTATGTATCTTGTTTGATAGCCTTGATATGCTAGACAATACAATGTATACTCTTCAGTAATAGATTTGCAGTGTTGAGATCATAAATCTAACCGATACTAAGGAAATCATGGCTTTGGCGGCCATAATGGCGAACAATTCGGTTCATTGGTAAGTTAATTGTATCTATAATCTATATGCTATAGGGCTGGGTGACCCATGAGTCAGTTTGCAAACGTTTGGGCTTATAACATTGTTCATGTTTGATACTCACAACTTTACAGATGACAATATATACTGTTACTACCTACTCTTTCGAGGAATCCATTGCCAAAATTTTAAAATTCAATTAGAAAATGATCTGAACAAATTATGCGAAACGGACTCAACATGACGAAGTGATCAAGCATTTTTTCGGGTGATCAGGAAAAGTGTAATTTGAATGGCCAAACACAATACATTACAATTTGGTTCGATCTAATCATTTAAAAAATCTTAAAAATGAACTTTTCTGAGAAAAAATGATCATCGTTTTAATTTTATTCGACGGATTCCTCGAATTAGTAATGATTGCAAGTCATACCAGAAAGAATTATTTTAATTGGGCACACAGGGACTGAGCAATAAGTTCAAACGTTTGCACATTAACTTATGGGCCACCCTGTATAATCTGCATGTCTCCTTATTAATACCAAGTGCTCGCAACTTCTTTCGTTTCCTGGCAAAATTTCAAAGATTGAAAAGTTTCTCAACAATTCTTAAGCTGAAATTCCTAGAAATATAGAGGTCAGATATCAATAAGTTGAATAAATTACTTTGTTTATTTTTCTGATCTTTAACAAATTAGCTCAAGAAAACTTTAGGGACAAAAATGCAGCGGTACATTCTTCGGATGGTATCACATGACCAAACATGCCATATGGTCCATATTGTTTTATTAAGTCTACCAGAAAATTTGTTCGTTTCACAGCGCTTTTGAAGTTTTCAATTTCTCATCACACCAATACGTCGATAATTCTTGAGAATACGTCTCGTAGAAGCTTTCTGTAGGTAATACCTAATTATTGCAGTCATTAAAGAGGAGCAGCCCAACTGTTTTAGAGCATCACTAATGCATCATACAACTTAACTTACTACTTTATCTAAATCATGAAGTACAACACAGTGCTAGTTTTCAAACTTACAACAATCTTATTAACTGATTTTATAATAAGAATAATCAGCAAACTCCATAGTTAACAATAGCCTCCAATCATATCATAACTTTCAGCCAATTAATATGGTCCACCATAGAAAACGAGACAATGAACTTGATACCATACCGAAGAAACATTAATACGTTGAAATAGACACAGCTACAATAAATCTGAGCTCAGGAGTGAATATTTCTTAAAAACTAAGAAAACTTTATTCAGTCAAAGTGGCCAACAAAATCTGCCTGGGCTCCTCTAATCTGTCTTGGCATGCTTGCATGTTTTCGTAGTTAAAAGATATCAACCTAGAAATTATTCTAATTTAACTATATTTGTAAAATATTCCTATATCTATGGTAAAATTAGAAAAATTTTGATTTAGAATACATACAAGTTCTCCGCAGTCAGCACCATAACCATGGGTTGGGTGGCGTGCACGACCAAAATTACCAAAATTACCCAACTTATACTATCTGTCTACGCCAATAACACGATTTAATTCAAAATTTCTTCATGACATTTTACGACATACATTTTCGTTAATATTTCACGTAATCACTTTAAACAGTTAAAGTTTGTTTCGCATCAGCAACTAAAATAGAATTGACTTCGTTCCGAATGGAGTTTCACACTATCATGATTCCAACCCGTTTCACTTGAAATATAAAGTTTATTCTAATAAGTGCATTTGGTATGACACACCTTGTCACCACATATACAAGCCTGGAATAAGCAGACCAAGATAGAACAGTTGCCGGGCAAAAAGTAGGCAATCAGTTGTTTGCCCGGCTAAATCAATTTGATCAGCTACATATTGTCACCGCTCCACCGCGTAAAAATACCGTTCAAATTAAAAATTACAAACTATCGACTCTATTTAAATTCCATTAACCGGTCCTATTTAAATTCCATTATCGCTGTTCTTCCTCTCCGTCTGTCATTGTATCACAGTGCCATATGCCATATGGTTGTGATTCCTTGATTTTATTTTCCAAATTTGTCATTGTTTTCTGAAAGATGTCGGCTTGTTTTGCTTGAAGCTTTGATGTCGGTCATAACAAGTGTGGCTCATAAACGCTCGGCCAAGGATCCGCACGAGCAGACTTCCTGGGTGCCATCAGAACACAACCATGGGTAAGGGAACCAGGGTAAACTCAACCCTGATGAAATAAGATCATTAACTTAACGAACACATCCCTCAGCGGGGGATGTTAATTACCGCACATTACCGCACAGATTACCGCCGCGCGAACATCTGTTTCAAGTATCTGTAATTTAGTAAACAACCGGTCGGCTCTCCAGAAGTACTACACCTGTAAAGTGTAAACCTGTAAAAGGTAAAAACTATGCTCTGGTAAAACTTTATGGGTGCCTTACCTCTGGGTTGGCATAACTAGCAAGCTTTAATATGGCTAAACGCCTACCAATATTTTCGCAGTTCGTTTGTTATCAAATTACCGAATTTTTGTTACAATACCTGGAAATAAAACTGTTTACAGCCGTTACCGGGTCAAATGTTCAAAAGGTACATATTTGACGGTAATTCAAATTGTTTAATTGTGTTTTATAGACGTTTTTGCTGATTGGATTAAACGTTATCGCACCATTGAGTGAACCTAAATAAATGGTAATGAGTTTAATGTCTCAAAGTAATTAAGATTTATAATTGAATAATCATAAGATAAGCCCAATCGTGAGTCGATACACTATCTTTACACTACTTAAAAGCTTATACTTAAAATCGTTATACCTTAAGCTATAGTTTAATCTACCAACATCGAAATTGTATGATTCGATTATTCAGTATTTCATTATATATATATGTACGCTGCAGTCTACCTTCAACGGAACGACTCCGAAAGGTACATTTTAAATTTGAGGATCAATCTGATATTGGCAGCCTTTTTATCTGAGTATCTGTGATGATCGGATTATTTTTGAAGGACAACGATTCATCAAGCATTGAACGAATGATGATCATAAACGTTGACACCGTGACCCCAATTTCCCTCAAACTTCGAACTTAAATCAAAGCTCATGGTTAAAATTGGTAAGGGTCGCCTCATTATTCGGGACGTTATTCTATTTATGTATCTGTAAGAAAAGTAGGTATTGTTATAAATTTTTGCCGTAAACTTTGCGAATAATTCATAAGTTCGTATATAGCTTCGTCTTGGATTTTAGGGATTCGTAGGCGAAAGCAAGCATGGACATTGGATAATATCGTTTGAGTGATTCGATGGAAAATGTAACCTGATTGGACATTTGAGATTTCCCTTTGAATGAAGCAGACGTGAGACATGCATCAATGTAATTGAGTATCCGGAAGAACCTTAGCTCAAATTTACGGTGAAAATCAAATCCTTGGTTACGGCTGGACCGCAATTATAGAGAAATAGGATACGGTCCGGGGCCAGCGAGACGGCGGTGTCTGGATTACTTGCTTGACATCAGCAAGTCAAACACCAGCTAATGTATACCTAAAGCCTGTCCACTTTTCAGTCTGCTTGTCAGCGACGTTTTAGTGTTGACAACGCTGCCGCACTTCAGTCCTTGGAACTTTTTCAGTACCCACCGGTCTTGATAACGTGCCATTACACGCCTGTATACTTCTGAACTCGATAAACGAATATAAACTTCTGATTGCCCGGTGGGAACATTATTTGCCTCTACCTTGCTGGCTGCTGTAGTTGTCTGACAACCCGCTAGTGTCGTCGAGAGAGAGGATGAAAAGTCAGTACTTTAACGCCGCGTGCTCTACACACTCCCCGCCTTCAACGAATCCCTACGCGAAATTGACAGCTAAGAACGAACCTCGCTGGTAATGAACTAGACGCGCTCTAGATAGTTTAAGTTAACAATTTCTGACATTTCTTTGTTTATACTCTGTGCAATTAGTTCAGGTCTTAATAATAATATATAGTTCACCAGTCCAGTCAGCTGTGTGCCGACTTTTTAAACTTTTGATATCGACACATTTTTCTCGGTTCAGCGTTTACTTATCAACTTATCAAGGCACAAATACCAGGAGTTTAGCAGTGACTCCACAATATACTGAGCAGTTATATTTAGCTGTAGATGTCCGTGCCAACTGATGATCCGGGGTAGGGAGTACCGGTCAATTCAGGGTCGCGTGTGAGGCTCTGGCCACGGCACGAGCCGTACATCCGTCAGCTCAAATCAGGTTTATACAAGAATAATATGATACTTGTTACGGCTCATCTAAGAAGATACTTGATATGCTAACACAGCAACACAATGACTTTAAGCCACCTTAGTGCCACAGTCTTTTTGGCGGTGTGGTCCACAAAAGTAACTCCAGTTTTAGAATTTCGGTAGGCTTGTTCTACTCCAGTGAATTTTTGTGAAAAAGTCTTAAATATCGTAATCTACACCATCGTAGCCCCATAAACAGTCCCAAAACCCCGATCATGACTCCAGCGCTGTCACAGGACATCATTCAATTAAATTAATTTGCGCATGTATTCTATCTCCGCGGCGGGTGCCACTTAAATTTCTCCTTTTTGAAGGTACATTAGGTAGTGCCGTAATGGGTATCCTTCGAGATGATTATATACAATATTATTAGTTTTGCGTTTTGTAGCGTTTCGACTCTGTATTAGGGACGTTAGATTCATCACCGTATTCGAATTTTGGTCGTACGATTCAAGGACAGAAATAAAACAGTTCTCTCGGCTTCTTTTCAGTGGACCCGATCCTTTTAGCAACACGATCGCCAGTAGATAACATGACAAGCAATTGCATTTATTACAGGTAGATAATAAAACATTGAAGTAGTGGACAAAAGTCACCTATTTGCTCGTTAAATCTTTATCATTGACTTCTTGAAATAGGTACTAATACCATTTTATCTATGTGCAGTACATGATGAAGCGATAGTGTATCATCGTAGTACTAAAACTGTTTGTTCTCAGTTTCATTTACAATAGTATAGTATTCTTAGGCATATATCAATATAGACCAAGGAAAACTTTCCTGTTTTAAGTAAGTACTAAATACGTATGTGAGTTCTAGCAATGATCATTTGCCAGTGATTTATTCCAGTGCTAATTTCATAACGGCTTGAGAAAAGGGATAGGCTAGCCCGTAATAGAGAATTGTGGTAAATTTGAAACGCTACATGACTTATTAAAGACAGGCCATAGCCCACTAGTGGTTCGCTTTAAGAAGTCCAGTTACACGATAACTAGAGGAACAGCTGGCCGCAAAAACCGCTTAAAGTCACTGACCGTATAACGACTGGGAATGCAACTTGTACGTTTTTTCCGGGTCGCAGAACTGCATTTTAAAGGTTGCATTTTGCTTAACCTGTACATTGTTCATGTTGTTTCGGAGTGTGCGTGTGGCCCTAAATTTACTGAGTTTTTTCTCTCGATGCTCCGATGCAGGTAGCTGCCGCAGCACACAGATGGAGGGAGAAAAACCGGCAGTTGTCTGTGGTTCAATCGGATTATGCGACAGGAAACAAGACCACCGACAGCCAGGGTTCTTATTCAAGAGTCCGGGAAAGAGCAAGGTTATTACTGGTCGTTAAATGTGTCTACTGCAGACTGCAAAATCTAGACCCATTTATTAAGTTCACATCGTATTACAAACTGCTTATTAACAGTATGATGTCTAAAGGAAAAATTGTTAAGACGCAGCTGGCGTAATAATTGTCATCACGGTTTTCGCGGCAGTAACACCGTATAAATCGGTCATTCTCTAAAACACTTTACCATTAAAGTCTTGTATTCATGTAGTAATTTATATTGTATCTAACAGAGAGAATCAGGTTTAAATAGTACCCTCAAAGCAGTCTCTATAATAAGTGTAGTGGTAATTCTAACCCGATGTTACTTATCAGAGACATGGTGTATTTATCATGATGGTAACATGTTTTATTTTCAGCTCGATGGCGGCGGCGCCGGGTTTGCTTGCACCACGAGCACCGACACCCACTGCCGAGGAGAATGAGGGCAAGACTGTCGCTAACGGGCTTACGGATCAGAAAGTTATAAAGATTAACGTCTCAGGTAACTGTTTGTAAACTTTTATCAACTATTACCATACCTTAACTGTATACTGCAATTCTTTACTTTTTGGTTAAAGAATTTGAAATATTGTCCACTGCATAGTATTCCTATTTAATTTGTTAACAACGCAACACTTATTCTTGCTACTGTGTTCATTCGTTAACTTTCGGCTACAACGTTTGACTTCAGTTATACTTTTTAGTTAAACAACATAAAATAATATCTGCTTCCAAGTATTGTTACAATTAGATACATTTAATTTGTTAGAAGCAACTCTTAATTTTGTGAGTCAAGTATGTTCACTTACAACTCAAAAGCAGGTGCACCCATTGTCCAAGGCATCACCACTTCTCTAGCATGTCAAATGTCTAAAATGGTCAAAGTTCGCCGTTTGTAATGGTCTATATTCTCACGGATAGACAGTATCTCAATCTGCCTGATTCGGGTTCCCGCCATCTTTTACTGCGGCTGGCTTTACCAAATTGTTAGGGAAATTTCCAGCCACATTGCATGTGATACCCTGCTGGAAGGCTTCAACCCGGGGCGACACTCAGCCCTGTCAGTAGCCTAAATAGGTTACCTACTCAACTGTCGTGATACTCTCTAATATGAAAATAATATCCTAGCCGCTTCACAATCCAGAATCCTGTGTCTAGGATCTAGGGTAATTTCCTGGTCTGTAAGAAGCCCCGTGCTAGGGTGTAGCAGTAAAGAATCGACTAAAACGGTTCAGACTTCAGACAATAATATAATAATTAAAAGAGGGTTAATATAGTTTGGGAAGTCTGTACTGGGATTTTATCAAGTCTGATAAAATTGTAGCCCAGGGAGGAATATTAGAATAGTCTGAGTCATAACTTTTCGAGTCCACGCAAGGCTTTACATCAGCTCTTTTTACACTGCCTTATTATTTCCTTGACGTAAAGAAAGTTTACCGACTGTACAGGGCCTTATTTCCAGTAAGTAGTTTCAACCGATTATATGTCCACTGAGAAGCATTAGCAATTTACCTGTAGCTTCAATCCTAATATCAGAATTAATATCTGAGAATTGTCTGGAATATTTTCAGACTCTACCGTATTTTTACAGCTAAGTGAATAACTTCTTTTGTAATGGCTATGTAACGGTAAGTGGTGTGTAACTGTAACCATTTTAGAAAAATGGATAGCCATAACTGAAAATGGATCGTAAATGCCATGAATCCATAAATATAGCCTACGTGGGCAGACTCTATACTATAAGTATAACAGTGCTTGAGAATTTATAATGGCTAAGGCTTTGAAAATTGGCGAAGAGATGGCTCAAATCCATTTGGATGCGTGACAGCAATTAATAAACGACTTGCAACCAAATACTCAAATTTCTGACGTCTGCCATAACAGCTCACGTCATCCCCTTTTGTACCTGGTACCAGGCTGCAATTCAACTGAATTAGGTTGGGTTACTTTGCTTCTGGGCATCTTAAACCGTAATAAACCAGAAATATAGATGTTCTGTTGAAGTTTCACCCCGGAAACCATATCTCGATTATAGATCGTTTATAATTATAATAGGTAGGATTTCAAGTGATCACTCTATAATACCGGTATGTTAACGAGTATAAGTAGAACCTGCCTATTTAACGGGTGTATTGGCAATTGAGAAAATTCCGTTTATTAAGCAGATAAGGTGTGTGACCCAAATCAGTATAATTAAGATGATTTCACACCATCAAACTTACCTAATATCAAATATGATTATTGATCAATAATTAATCATTGTTATTGATCGTAGATCTAGATTATCGAGCGAGGAGGTAGCTATAATTCATCTTACCCAGTGGAAATCGGGGTTAAAATCGTGGTTATTTTGCAATTAAGTGAAAGCTAACGACTGTGACTTGTAACAGTCAACTTTTCTAGGCAGTTTCTAGGCATCCTAAAGACAGGAATAAGCTCTTATCAGCTCTACCCATTTTCTATGAATTGGCAACAATCCATTTTTTCAGGTTACAAGTTTTACACATATCTGTCGACATTGACAAACTATCCAGATACCCTACTTGGAAGCACTGATAGGGAATGTCATTTCAACAAGGATATTAACTGCTACTTTTTCGACAGGTTTTTGGAAGTTTTTTTTTTCCAATTTTGACTGTAATTGATGTTAAATATCTCTTCCCAATTATGTTTTAATTCCATGCAATTAAATATACAAAAATATATTTGCTAATACCTTTTAGTACATAAAAGTAGAACTGACCTGAAAATTGTGTTTCAGAAACAGAAAAGCTTTTGAAGCGATCCTCAACTTTTACAGAACCGGCCATCTTCAGTGTCCAAACTCTGTGGAAATAAAAGATGTAAGTTAACTGCTTTCATAAGATTGAGCTCCAATCACTTGATGTGATTTTTCGAGTCATCTGAACGAGCTAACGATCATTTTGATTTTGTTTATATTTTGACTAGTAATCTGAAATTTCAACATGCACATCATTATTATAAAATTTAAATATTGTGCATTTAAAAATGTCATCAAACAACTTTTTGTTAAAAATTCCACATTTTTGATGGTAGTTGATTATAAACCAGGCCACAGAACGACTGAATACAAATGTTCTGTTGAACTTGGAACATATTTTCACAAGAAAATAATCTCTCCTGATTCAGTTTGAAAATGAGCTCGAGTTTTTTCGGATCACAGCCAGAAACAACGAAGAGAACGCGCCCGCCAAGCGGAAACCACCACGACACAAGGGCTGGCCCCGATGGCAGCGGAAAATATATTATGTGGTAGCAGAGCCCGGCGAAGACATCAGATCCCGAATCTGGGCTTTCGTGGACACATTTTTCATATTATGTTCAATCATTCTGTTTATTGCGGAAACCGAACCCTATTTCAAAGAAAGGATTGCCGAGAAGAACTCAACATGGTATTACGTGTTCTTCTGGGGGGATGCCGGATGTGTCTTGTTCTTCTCCGCGGACTTTTTAATCCGATTGGTAGTGTGGCCCGGTAAACTCGGTTTCGTAAAGTCAGTGTTGAACTGGTTAGACTTTTTAGCGATCCTTCCATTCTTTATCATGATCATAACAGAATATATGATCAGTGGAGACCCAAATAACCCTGACGCAGCGGATGGAAGTAAAGGCCAATTTGTGGCTTTGAAGGTAAGAAATGTGATCGAACATAATTAAATTGGTTAAGAGGTCTAATATTTCGATTCCTCGACATTCTCAAATATACCAATAAATATATTAGGGCAAATTATAATCTAAATGCTTGAATCTTACCTCTGCACACTATATCAAGTCGGCTGGAAGAGCACTCGAAATTTCGTTAGCTATGAATTCTCCGATGATAAACTGCAACTGCTTCATTCTATTTATATGGACCATTATGTGAAACCTAGGAAATGTTTGATACATTTAAACGCGATAATTGAACTGTCCACATGTTTTGTCAGGTATGACATATTTTACAAGAGCTCTAAATAAGCCACAACAGCATTTACAATTGCATAAATGCATTAAATCCGTCACTTCTGTGTATATTTCTTCCTGGTTGCCGTGTAGTCTGTAGTCATGCATACTGCATAGCCACGGCGCTCGACTTGAAGGAAATATGCATATCCTACCTACCTATTGAACCATATTTTATTTCGGAATAAATAAGCAACAAAATACAATTAGATATCGGCTTGGTGGTCTAGGGGTATGATTCTCGCTTAGGGTGCGAGAGGTCCCGGGTTCAATTCCCGGCCAAGCCCATCTTTTGACAAATCTTCTAAATTGTAAATGCTCCAGTATGAGTAATTATATAATCATCCAGGTGCTAAGATTAATGAGGGTAATCAGATTACTGAAACTCGCAAGGCACAGTGACCAGCTGATGATCATTGTCAATGTTCTCAAGAAAAGGTTTGCTTTTTTCATAGCTAAATTTCGTGTTCAATTTTCTGCAATTTTATTATTTAGAATCGAAATTTATGTTTTAATCAAATTGACAAATTTGACCGGCCTTCCTCCTAAATCATGTCAGTTTACATTTCGTCATATCACCAATAAACACTAATAAAACCACGATCCCAACCTCAGTTTGAACGAGTTAAGCATACTGGTCCTGTTATGGATGATTGGTATAGTGACGTTCGGCTCGATAATCTACTACGCGGATAATAACGAGGAAGTTAGTGAAGAAGATGGCGAGGTAGTGAGTACAATGTGTATAAACATAAAGCATGACAGCAGCTCTACTTGACAGCCTGCTCTACTGTGACAGCCTGCAGTGAGCAGTGATGATATGTTGCACCCCACCGTATCCGAGTGCCCTTGCATACATGTTGAAGTTGCAACCAGCGCCATTTGTATATATTGGCATGGCAACTACTGTCAATTTAATGCATATATATTGGAGAGTTGGCATAGCAGCCATAGCCAGCTTGCATATATATATATTGGCACAGTAAATATTGCCAATCAGCAATATTTATCGCCAAATAATTATCCCTCGTCAATGTCGCGCTGTCCCTCCTTTTTGCTTTTTAAGCAACTTGTGATCATAAGAATGTCAACAAGCTTGACAGATATGTTTGAGTTTAGAAGCCATGTTTCCTGACCGTGTGTTTTACGCCCCCTCCATGTAGATGTGCCAATGTGTCACGTGTTAACCAACTCGGAATATATTGTGTGTAATAATGTATGAAATGTTGCACGATTGTGTGTGAATATATTCGTAGCTGCTCGTGAACAATGTTTCTAATTATATCACCGATGACTCGACCGAACTGAATCTAAATCTGATACAATCTGGGAAAGTATAACATCTGTACTAACTTGGGATTAAAATGACTTTGGGTTCTCTTCGCCAAGTATGACTAATTGATTAAGTGATTATGATGAAATCCCTACTTTTCTGATCTTTAAGCGAATCACTTACAGTGGGATACCCTCTATTCTCACATTCTGAACAATTTCGGAATTGATAGTGAAAAATTGTCAATAATTTGGAAGCTCTTTAAAATGCATGTATAATCAACTGTGCTTATATTAATTAGTTTAACTGCTATTCATGTGCAATGTGCATTGCTTTTGCTTTTCATCTTGAGACCAATCACCAACAAAAGTTTTTTATAAATTTCATTGATTATTCCTGAATATCCTGATTAGCATGATTGAATTGGACCCGGAATGGCGGTTTCAAAGAAGAGATCCTCAGAAAAGTTGTATTTTAAGGCACTTTTTTGGGGCAGGCTGCCTCAACAATGTGATTGAATAATGAATAGTAATATATGTATTATGTATGCTGTTGCTTCTGGAGTTTCAAAAGTATAAATAAGTTTGATGCTTTTAATGCTTAATGCACCATTTTTCGTTGCCATGAATTAGCTAGATTACTCAATACTCATTTAGATTTTTGACAATTTATCACTATAAATCCCGATAAATTTATCAGGGACTTTGTTAGGAGTTGTTAAAGTTATCAATAAATACTGCAGTATGAAAGGGGACTCACGTGGTCATCATAAAATTCGCATTTTAAACTACAATTAGTTTGAAGGTAAACATTGATTTCATAAATGTGAAATTTTAAGACACGACAGAAAAAAGGTAGAGAAGTTTGTACCACTACCTCCTTATTACCCGAAATACAATCTACCAAACAGACGGTAGGAATTTGCACTGGCGGTCAAAATACGCCAACTATACATAGAAAGCTTCACAAAGCTTCATTGGAAGGGCTCCGGATCATGCTGTTTATACTATTGTATTCAATACCTCTTCTCATTTTGAGATGAGAAATATCTCTTCTCATTTTGAGATGTGAAATGATTTTCAAAATATTCGTGCTGCTTTGTTTTGCAATAACGCTTTTTTACACGCTTTTCAAAATCCACAATTTTCCTAATATGCTGTAATTGTTGTATGCTTATGGTCGCTTATTAACCAATTAATTAAATTTTGAATTATGCAATAAGTACAATTGACAAATTTTGGGAAAACTTACTATGAGTTATCTTGCAAAACTTAAAGGCCGCTCGTCAAATTCCATGCATTCGAAAGCTTTTTGTAAATGGCAGTTTGCTAAAAATAGGTTGTCGAATGCACACCACGGATACATTGAAAGTTGTTGACATCTAATTGGGATTACCACTCGACATGCTCATTAGGCGCCGCTCACTATAAACACTGCCCAAGCATAACGAATTTCCTTTGCACTGGCACGAACCTTCTCGAACTTATTCGCACATTAGTTGAAAGAAATTACGAGAACCCCCGATACGTTGGTATGCTCAAAAAGACGTGTATTTGGGCAAACATTCTAGCAGTGGGAAAATATTGTAGCAAAATAGGGCCTTAACCAGGACAAACTCCAGGACAAACTCCAAATTTTGTATCATTAGCACATCACAATATCACTGTTGTTCAAAACAAACATTTTCAGCAATCAGAACTGAAATCTATTATGATGGGCTGCTGGTGGGCGGTTGTAACAATGTCAACAGTTGGTTACGGCGATATAGTTCCAAAGACTGGTGCCGGTAAAGTTCTCGGCTCTGTCGTCGTGTTCCTGTCCATGATATTCCTCGCCTTGCCAATGACAATTATCGTGAGCAAGTTCAGTTCCTGCTACGACGATCTCAAGTACCAGGACGAGGACGATCGTTACTACGAGTCGTCCGATGAGGAGGACGAGGAAGATCCAGCAGAGTTCCCCAATCACAAGGCCTGAGGCAAAGGACAACCAACCACCGGTTTGATCTCAAAGCTAATATTTGGTCTGCCTGCGTTATATGCAAAGGGCCTTGCAGATGGGTATTGATAGGTCAGTTGACTCACTGTTTCAGTGTAAGAAGGCAGAACATGACAGCAGATTTTACCGAGGGAACGTTTAATGGTAAGATTGATGCTAAGACCGAAAAAAAGACGCAGACATGTCTGATAAGTTATTGATAAACCCTTTGTATTTTGAAATACGGGGCTGATTTTATCGTCAACAGAAAAATTGTAACTTAATAGCACAAGGTTCAGTTCCTTTTACGAATTTTACGATAGTTTTGTGCATGTGTATTACTTCACGCAGCGTGAGAGCTGAGATGTTTTGAAATTTTTTATACAAAAAGCGCAGAGATTGCGATGTAAATAGTTTGTGTACAAAGCGTGTGTATTTCTTGCGAGTTTCAATAAATGATATCAAAAATGGTAAGTAACGTCAAATAAATCAGAAAATGTTTTCCTAGAGAAAGATAGATCGAGACAGTCAAAATCTTAAATAAATAACCAATATTATCAGTAACAAAGATACATATGCACTAAGCAGAAAATCAACAAATCGAACTGAACATAATATGATATTACCAATATATGATTAAGAATTAGAAATAAATGTTGCGGGTAAAGAGAATCGGATGTAAAAAGCTATTGATAATTTCACGAATTGTCCCGCAAGGTGGCACAACAGTTCTCTATACTTTATACTCGTCCGGCTGGAGTTTTCAAGTCGTCAATCAGTTATGTCAGTATTAATACTTCATTTCTTCGAAGGTAGAATATAGTGATCATCATTTCTTTTTGTTGTAAAATAAGGTCATCGGGGCTTCCTGAGAAGAACCTATGAAGTTTGACAGACAGGAGCAGGGAAAAACAACAGTAACTAACAGTCAAAAATCCGATTAACCGATTCGTTGAAAATCGGGAATTAAGGCAAACCACTATTCAGAAATGTGCATTTTCAAAATGGGAAAGTAAATATAAGGATTGACTGTTTGTACATATAATTAATGTGGAAGTGGGGCATATTTTTTGACACGTGACAGCAATTATCCAATCATCATCCACTATTGACCAATCAAACACCATACTCAAAGCCACGTGTCAAAAAATATACTTTATCTCCCACCTGCCACCAAAATGCACATACATATAATACACTCTAATTCAAGTACTCAAAACAGATGCATCCAGCTTTAAAGGATAAAGGTACAAACCTTGCGTTTCCATGTTTCCAGCCAAACATTCTCCAATGTAACATCATTAGCGAGCGTCTTCTTGTTACAAGTCAACTCTATTTCGTCCTGATAAACAATATCTATTATTCACACAAACAAAGATATCATTGTTTGTTAAAACAATAACTTCAAATGGACCCATCTTTAATTTATCAAGTTATTGGTCGAGTTAAACACGTCTCATTACCCGAGGAGAATTTAAAGTCATTATCAAGCACGACACCCCGTGATATGATTATTAGGTCCGTTTATCTGCACCACGACTATTACACCTATCACTCGCGTGTTTAACCATTTTCGTTTAACCTAACCTATTGACCTATTGAGGTCAATAGACAAAGTAAGAGTAGTAGGTCAAATTTAAGAATTTGAATCGGTAATAAACCTTTTTATCTTTGCTTGATCTTCCGCGTAATTGAAACAAGTGGGGATCCAGACTCTACGGCGTAAGACTCTACGGCGGCGCCGTAAAAAAACAAGATTCTAGGGGGGCGTGAAAATCTCTAAAGCGTGAAAAAGCAGGACTCTACGGCGTGAAATATTATTTTCTCTATTTTCGATCAAAATAGATATAATTTTATTTTTAATTAGGATGTCCGTCGTCACAGGGAGTGTTCTTTCAAAGTCAGTTTTTACTCGTTAAAGTCCCGGACCCAAACAAGTGATGTTACATCCTTTTCTAAACTCAATTGTATGCTCATGTCATATCTGTAATTCAATTACTTCATGTTTGAAATTCCTCACCTGTATCTTTCTTTATCGTATTTCTATGAAATTGTACGGCCAATGGCCAATGCTAAGTAGTAGAGTTTCTCTTTATCGAGTTAGACGAGCGCCCGCTCTAAATAATCAGTTCAACATATTAATATTAAGTGCGCGCGCGATCTGATCTAGCTTAGCTTAGCTATATAGCTTAGCTAGTATATATAGTGCGCGTACATATATTTGCGCAGAGCATTCTATAATTTTACTGATGCGATTTCCAGATACATGTTTTCAGTAGATGAATCCATAAATTTGGAACATGGGCACATCGCAGTATTTGCCGTATTTGAATGCTAGGAAGGCTCAGTTCGGTTTTCTAAGATGGATATAGCCGTAAGCTAGGCCTAGGAGCCATCAAAAGTCGTATAAAATTACCCATGGAATGACCAGAAATGAACGAAAATGAACATTATTCTCAAAGTGCTCAGAATGGTTTAAAATGGGTCGGAAAGTGTTTACATTGGTCCTAGGACCACTCAAACCAAGTTTGGGAATCACTGTATGTCTAGAACCGATGTGAAGGTGGTTCCAATTTTGATTTTTGTAACCATTTTGGGAACATGGGGACATCGAAGTATTGGCTGTATTTAAGTGCTGGGAAGCCTCAATTCGGTTTTCTAAGATGGATATAGGTAAAAACTAGGCCTAAGAGCCATCAAAACTCAAATAACATTACCCAGGTTCATGGAATGAACGAAAATGAACAAAAATTAATATTGTCCTAAAAATGCTCAGAACGGTTTAAAATTGGTCGGAAAATGTTTATATTAGTCCTAGGACCACTCAAACCAAGTTTGCGAATCACTGCATGTCTAGAACCGATGTTACCAATGTTCCAAAATGTTCCAATTTTGGCACAATAATCCTCCTGAGAATCCAGATTTTTGGAACATGGGCACATCGAAGTATTGGTTGTATTTAAGTGCTGGGAAGCCTCAATTCGGTTTTCTAAGATGGATATAGGTAAAAACTAGGTCTAAGAGCCATCAAAAGTCAAATAACATTACCCAGGTTCATGGAATGAACGAAATCGTGTAAATCGTGTAAATGAACAAAAATGAAAATTTTCCTTAAAGCGCTCAGAATGGTAAGAAAATGGTGGCAAAGAGTCAATATTTTCGTCCAACAGAGTCTTAAAGTTGCATTCAGAATTATGTACAATTAGCACACGTACCTCCAAGAGAAGGCAGAAATTATTTTATTGGGCAACTATTTTGGTTTTAATAATCCCCCAATATATTGATATAAATTTTTGACATCATTAGCTGTATTTGTTCGTTGAGGGATGAAGGTTGCAGGTGAAAGGGTTGGTTGAGCGGCGCGAGGTAGGTTGCTGGTGAAGGGGTTGGTTGCGTTAGGTAGGCTGGTGGTGAATGAGTTGGTTGAGGGATGAAGGTTGCTGGTGAAGGGGTTGGTTGAGTGAGGTGGACTGCTGGTGCTTCTTTGAACTGGTAGATAAAGAGGTAGGCTCATCAATTTAGTGAAGGGATTCATTGTCGTTGTAGTTGTTGTGGTTAACAGAGAGGGAAAATGATTTGTATAACTTAATTATCTATTTATTCTCTTCTTATTCATTAACAAGCTTGCTAAGTTAATCCTATTGTTGATGACCTGATCTGATCTTACGCCTCTACATCCGATCACACCAAATAAGATCGGATAACCTTGCTACGCTCGGATCACCTTATTTTTTTTCTACCAGTTAGATTTTTTTCTACCAGTTAGATTTAGAATAGATTTTAAGATTGCCCTACTTGCCTACAAGTGTTTAAATAATATAGCTCCTCCTTACTTAAAAGAGTTGATATCTCCTAGGCAGCAAAGTTTAAAAAATGTACGTCTTGATAATGATTATTTTTACCTTAGTTTTCCGCCCTCTCCTAACTATGTAAACACAGAGAAAGCTTTTAGTCACTGTGCAGTTAAAGTATTTAATTCCTTGCCATACGACATAAGATCATCTGAGTCAGTTACATCTTTCAAGACCAAACTTGAAACATACTTCTTTTCTCTAGCATTTGATTGATTTTGCATTTACATAGGCAAAATGAACTTGTCATGTCTTATTTTCAATTAAACTAAGCTCAGTTAATGTAAGAGCCGCTTTAGAAAGCACTGGAGTTTATCTCCAGGATTAAATTATATCGAGTTATATGATTTAGCTATAACTCTATAAGGCGGTTTATAAATGTTGTATTTATTATTATTATTATTCAGATCACATCTTTATTTGCTTCCACACATCTATTACACGAAGTGATGTGATACAAATGAAACTGATGTGATATAAATATAGGGTGTACATTGTGTGACTGTCTGACTGTTTAGTGTTTATGGAATCACTGCATGCCCAGAACCGATACGAGGGGTGCAGAATACCGAACCATCTTAACAGTACAGTAAATGAATAGTCTGTTGATTGGCCTTATGACTCTTTCGTAAACTCTTTGGAATTGCTCAGAGCGGTTTAAAATTGGTCGGAAAGTGTTTGTATTGGTCCTAAGACCACTCGAATTGGAACATTTTGGAACATTGGTAACATCGGTTCTAGACATGCAGTCATTCCCAAACTTGGTTTGAGTGGTCCTAGGACCAATATAAACACTTACCGACCAATTTTAAACCGTTCTGAGAATTTTAAGGACATATATCCATTTTTGTTCATTTTCGTTCATTCCATGAACCTGGGTAATATTATTTGACTTTTGATGGCTCTTAGGCCTAGTTTTTACCTATATTCATCTTAGAAAAACGAATTGAGGCTTCCCAGCACTTAAATACAGCCAATACTTCGATGTGCCCATGTTCCAAAAATCTGGATTCTCAGGAGAATTATTGTGACAAAATTGGAACATTTTGGGACATTGGTAACATCGGTTCTAGACATGCAGTGATTCCCAAACTTGGTTTGAGTGGTCCTAGGCCCAATATAAACACTTTCCGACCAATTTTAAACCATTCTGAGCACTTTGAGAAGAATGTTCATTTTCGTTCATTTCTGGTCATTTCATGGGTAATTTTATACGACTTTGATGGCTCCTAGGCCTAGCTTACGGATATATCCATCTTAGAAAACCGAATTGAGGCTTCCCAGCACTTAAATACAGCCAATACTTCGATGTGCCCATGTTCCAAAAATCTGGATTCTCAGGAGAATTATTGTGACAAAATTGGAACATTTTGGAACATTGGTAACATCGGTTCTAGACATGCAGTGATTCCCAAACTTGGTTTGAGTGGTCCTAGGACTAATATAAACACTTTCCGACCAATTTTAAACCGTTCTGAGTATTTTTAGGACAATATTCATTTTTGTTCATTTTCGTTCATTCCATGAACCTGGGTAATGTTATTTGAGTTTTGATGGCTCTTAGGCCTAGTTTTTACCGATATCCATCTTAGAAAACCGAATTGAGGCTTCCCCGCACTTAAATACAGCCAATACTTCGACGTGCCCATGTTCCAAAAATCTGGATTCTCAGGAGGATTATTGTGCCAAAATTGGAACATTTTGGAACATTGGTAACATCGGTTCTAGACATGCAGTGATTCCCAAACTTGGTTTGAGTGGTCCTAGGACTAATATTAACACTTTCCGACCAATTTTAAACCGTTCTGAGCATTTTTAGGACAATATTCATTTTTGTTCATTTTCGTTCATTCCATGAACCTGGGTAATGTTATTTGAGTTTTGATGGTTCTTAGGCCTAGTTTTTACCTATATCCATCTTAAAAAACCGAATTGAGGCTTCCCAGCACTTAAATACAGCCAATACTTCGGTGTGCCCATGTTCCAAAAATCTGGATTCTCAGGAGGATTATTGTGACAAAATTGGAACATTTTGGAACATTTTGGAACATTGGTAACATCGGTTCTAGACATGCAGTGATTCCCAAACTTGGTTTGAGTGGTCCTAGGACTAATATTAACACTTTCCGACCAATTTTAAACCGTTCTGAGCATTTTTAGGACAATATTCATTTTTGTTCATTTTCGTTCATTCCATGAACCTGGGTAATGTTATTTGAGTTTTGATGGTTCTTAGGCCTAGTTTTTACCTTTATCCATCTTAAAAAACCGAATTGAGGCTTCCCAGCACTTAAATACAGCCAATACTTCGATGTGCCCATGTTCCAAAAATCTGGATTCTCAGGAGGATTATTGTGACAAAATTGGAACATTTTGGAACATTTTGGAACATTGGTAACATCGGTTCTAGACATGCAGTGATTCCCAAACTTGGTTTGAGTGGTCCTAGGACTAATATAAACACTTTCCGACCAATTTTAAACCGTTCTGAGCATTTTTAGGACAATATTCATTTTTGTTCATTTTCGTTCATTCCATGAACCTGGGTAATGTTATGCTACTTTCGATGGCCCCTAGACCTAGCTTGCAAATATATCCATCATTTACAATTATTTTTGGCACTATTTAGAGCTCATTAGGGCAAATAAATGCATGGCACACTTTTGGCACAATTTTGGCACATGTTCCAAAAATGTTCCAAAAATGTTCCAAAAATCTGGATTCATCAACTCCATGTTTTAAGAAGACCCTTTGCAGAGGGTCTATTCTCGGTTTTTGTGGCACTGCCCCATCTTGTAATTATTATCCTATTATAGAGCTATTGCCTACATTACTATTTATTCTACCTTATTCTCTATCTTATATTATTTGTTTACCTTTATAGGAACTACTCACTACAGACTAAACAACTCTGAAATGTCTGAGGGAAAGTGGGCCACAAAAGGGTCCAAGCTGCGCCAAAATTTTAGTTAAACCCTATAACGTTTTAAGATGGTTTACTCTCAGATTTAATATTATTGGTTTACCTTCACAGCAATTACTGTAATAATTATATTCCAAACACATGCCACAAATAGGGGCAAGTAATGGGGTCGTGCCACAAAGAAGACTAAGTGACATATTGTGGTGAGCGGTGATTGGAGATACTCCTCAATAACTGATAGACTGATGTGATGACCACACCTTTTTCAAGTAGCCATTGTGTCTATATCCCTAATCAGTAAACTGAGTGTAAAGGCCTTTGTTTCAGAGCACACGTAAAACCAGTCAGGTTTCGGTGAAAGTGGCTACCTTAATACAAGTGACAAACTTTGCGTCTGCTCTGAGACTAATTGAAATGACGTGTAAAAACTAACTGAAATTAGAGTCTTTTGTTTGATGTACTTCGTGAGATGCTCCACTTTGAGTTTCATGGAACAGCGGATGAATTTCATGGGCATCTGCGGAATTGATAGTTCCTTCCTGTGGATAGATTAATGTTTAAAAATTGGATAATATAAGTATCATTTTTAATTATTATTATAATTAAAATTTGATAATATAATTACTTCTTTTTATTATGATATAATTATTGAATATACAGACTATTTTGATGACTCACTTAACGGGCTCTATACAGAGAGACATTTTCAAATCGTTTGTATGGAACCACGTTCTACCATCATCCGGGGGAAACTTGGCTGGTTCTGAGTCTACAAATTGGGAGTGTTAATAAACATAAAGTCATTTTAGCACCTTTGAAATTTAGTAGTTAAACTCAGTGCTGCATTTACGAAACATAATGATTTAATCCATATTATAACATTGTTACACTAGGAACTTAATTAAAAGAGCTGAAAATTACTCAAGATAAATCACAAATCTCGAAAGGTTCGAAATCCCTCAACTATTTCGGATAACAATTTGTAAGCAAAAAAGTGTCGGTCAGAAAGGAAAAATATTCGAAGACTGGTACTAGGAAGTCTTGGTATTATTTACCTTGGGTATTAGGAGTTATGGGACGGGAGCTGTTACCATTGAGAGGCACTGACAATCCTCTGTTAGCGTAGAAATCATTCCGCCTCTTTATCTCACTCTCCATCAGCCCAGGTACCAGCTTGTTTATTACGTCTTGTAGTTTTGTGTCAGTCCTGAAACCACAAGTGGCTTGATGTTGTGATGTTAACACGTCATAACATTCAATTTAACAAAACTATAACACAAACATCAATAACATTGTGATTCATAATCTATAAATAAGATTATGTGTATTTGGAAGTCACAATTAACACCGTTCCCAAACTTGCGATCCTTCACTCCAGTCTAAAAACGTATTCTTAAAGGCAAGAGGAATTACCCGATATACTGCATGGGAGCTGTTTCGTGGATCAGGATTTTACACTGGGGACAGGTTTGTCTTGTCTGCAGGTGTTTTACTAAACACGATTTACAAACTGAAGAAAACAGGATTTTATATTATCATGTCTGTAAAAGGTGCCGCCTGTTTTTTTCAAGCGATACTAATTAAATTAATACTAATTGATCATGATAGATATAATATGAAAGACAGTCAAAAATGTAAATTTCTATAACGTGACTCACAAGAGTGCAGGCATTCTGTGACAGTGGTAGCATCCACAATGTAGCCGCTACATATACTGCAAACTATGTGCTCGTTCAACTCTTTCAACTTCATTGCAGCCTGAAATGTTTAAAATGTAAATAATCGACATACCAGGAATCTACCAGAATGCCACTCTGGCTTCATTCTCAAATATAATATCGATTATAGGTAAAAATACCAATCTATCAAGAGTTTGCATATGAAAAGGTTTGAAGTGTTAGAAAAATTCATCCTCAGAATCAATGGAATACTGCAGTGTTACCTCTTTTTTCACAACAGTAATCTTGATTTCAGATTTGCGGCGTTTAGGTGCAGGTTTTTCAGGAACAGCAAAAGATTCAGGACGAACAACCGCCTTAATGTCGCAAACCAAGCAATCATCGTCATCATCGTGTCCTTTCCATTCGACTGGTATTATTTCTGCAAGATATTGGATAAACTATATCATTTTATATACAACAAGAGATAGCTGTAATGTTGATTGTATAGTATAAATAGTAAATACAGCAATGTAATCAATAAAACAGTAACTTAAATGTGCCAATTTATGACTTGATAAGCTCTGTAGTGATCCCAGTTATAAGACAGATAATAAAACCAACCTTTTACTTTGTTGCTTGGTTCTGATATCTGGGACTGACAGTTGAAACATAAGTACCTGAGGGGTAGTCGTATTCACAATCTATTTATATTTTATCAATCTTCGGCGATGTCAGCTTAAAATAAATCCGCAAAGCCAGCACTCACTAGACTAATGCTCGATTATATTTTCAACATAGCCAGTATTCAGTAAGTTGGTAATTATTTAAATTAAACGAATTTAACAAGTTCATGTGTATCTACGCTCAATGAACTTGTTTTCTTACTTTGGATGAACATCAGTCCTGTCGTCCGAAATGTCAACACCGAACACCTCCTTAATCTGTGTCTCAAAGGTTTGACTGTGATAGGGCCGTCCTTTGTTGCGACGCTCGCCACAGATCCTACACAGTTTCTGAAGATTGTTGTAGTGCTCCGGCTGGTGCGTTGTCATTTTCATGCCATCAAATCTTTCTTAAGACTGGAGGTGCGTTATAAGATTTTATTAGGTTAGAAAGTCTTGAATTGTGTTAATATAGCATAACAATATATGATTATAGTTTAGAATTTGGTTAAGTCCTTAGTTTTTTGACATAAAAAATAATTTCAGTTTTCACTAGATCATAGGAATTATGTTATTATATTAGTCAAACACAATCACACAGAAATAAAAGAATAAAAAGAACTATATTCTACATGTTTCTCTATTAAAATTTAAAATTTAATCATGAATATTCGATTGTTACCATTTTATTAATCTAACTTATTTTCTGATTTAAAAACGAATTGACTGTTAGCAGCACTATCCCAACTTTTAAAAATAAAAATGTTTTAAAATTGGTCAAAAACTGACCACATCAAGGTATTAAAAATGAAAAATTAACAATTCTTTTGCAAGGACTAGGTATATGCTAATGAAAAAAGCTGCAGATCATATATTGATTAAAACATAGCAGTATAAATTAAAAACCTGGATTTTTGTATCAGAAAGTCTAGGATCCTTAATATCATTATATTTGTGGACATGCTAAACATTTTTGGACACTGGACATGCTAAACATTTGTGGACACTGGACATGCTAGACATTTGTGGACACTGGGCATGTTAGACATACTTATAACAATTTTAGTCACATTTCGTTTTCTACCGATTTTGTCAGAAGCCTGGTAGATTAAAGGGTAGGAAAAAAGGGTGTTCAATTTTCATGTCAGGGGGCATAATTTAAAAATCGTAGTGTTTTCCTAGAAGCACACAACCCTTCAATAACTAACGTAATTTTCTCTGAAATTGTTAAACAATTCTGATACGAATTATGTTAGTTATTAAAGGGTTGTGTGTGGGTAGTTACTTCTGGGCCACCCTGTATAATAATTAAAAGAATTGCTTAAATAGTATTACATTCATTAACGTTTTTATTCCGCTAATAAATAGCATACTAAGAAAAGGTTACTGTACGTTATTTCTTTTCTAAGTACATTTATTTTTGGTAACCAAATAATCAGCAACATTATACATAACAAACATTTTGTGATAGTAATACTCATTACTGGCAGGTTCAGTAGGAGGATTTCTCTTATAATATAATTTATGAGGATCAAAGAGTGGGTTAACAAAATCCTTGTAAAGAGGATAAGGCATAGCACAGTCTCCGGGAATATAATTATTTTTGTCTGAGATACGCTCATCAAGACGGTCACATCGTGAATGTTTAGGACAAAATCTACCCCCGTTATACTGTATGTAGTCCAAACTCAAATTCTCAGGTGAAATGACATCGTGACAGTGTACTCGACTTTTTGACGTTTTACGAGACCAAACATCATCCCTGTGAAGTTCCATAACATGAACTTCCTCGCCTGCTGAGTTGAGACAACTTGCCGTTTTTGTGATAAAACCACATTTTCCTTTTCTGAAACAGTTAGGGACTCCCGGATGTTGGAAATGGTACATGGTAGCCTCGTCAGTCATCTCACTTACAAACAGGGTTACATTTTCTTCATTTGAGGACAAGACATCGCTATGTTTTATCAATTTCAAAAGTTGAATGTATTCTTTGTTATCAGGATGGAAATCATTGTGGTTTGCAAACTTTTGGCATCGTTTGTATCGCGTCAATTCCCGTCCCCATTCATTAAGACACGAACACTTAGATTTACGATACATACTATACCTCATAGATTCCAAGCCGTTGAGTATTTTTCTTACATAATCTCTGTGAGCTCTAGTGAAGCCTCGCTTGCAACAAATGTCTTCTATCTGCTCAAGAATGCTACAAGGATCAATCTTAGGCAGCTCCCCATCAGCAAACTTTAAAATTATGTACACAATGAAATCAACAACATTATGAACACTTTCAACAAGTTTGTGTTGACTTATGTGGACCACATCTGTTGAATCTAGAAAAACCCACTCCCTCATCCAATCAAAATTTTTTCCCGATCCATGACTCAAAGTGCCGAAGACACAAAAGAGTCAAGGACAAGGGTTAGCGATTGAGGTTTTTTTTTGTATATGGTAGCTTTGCGACCGTGCGTGCGTGCGTGCCCTCGCCCCCAGTCTAGTTATCGCCCACGTGTCTGCCTGCGCAAAGTTATTTTGCGCGATCATCTGAATTAAACAATTGTTGGCGCGCGGTGCTGAAATGTTCAAGTACATTGTTAATTTTACCATGTACGCATCCCGATAGGGACTAATTGATAGCATTGTATTATTATTTTGAGTTAGTATTACTATTTTGCACAGATCCGTGTCAGGTTGCATAAACAATAAACATATAGTTACATAGAAATATACACGATTTTCAAATTCAATATCTAGAATTATATCAACTGGGCGGCGCTCGGCCTGTCACTTCGCCATATCTGCATGCTTATAAACAGCAAAGACTGGGGTCCCCAGGTGGTACTGGTATGGAATATGATAGAATACTTCATCCCGGATCGGGAAATTGAGCGGCCATCCACAAAAGAAAAGCGGCCGCATTTCTTGTTGAGATTGTATATTTGTTGTATATCCTGAAACATCGGATATTTAGTGGAATCAGCAACAGTGTGACACACAAACTTCATATCTTCCAGTGACTGAGATCCGAACTTTGTCATCAGGATTTCGACAACCTGGTGATACAATTGCGGTTGCCTAATTCTGCAGAGGGATAAGTTTACATTTTCTATCAGGTACCTACATGCAGAGCCATCAGCCAGCCCAGATTCCTTGTTATCGTTGTCCCCAACAAGTCTGATAACTATTTCCAACAAGATATTCAGCTGAGGATATGGAATGATCCGAAGAAGAACATCAATATCTAGACGACTAAAGTTGTTAACCTGAAGCTTAACGAATTCCTTGCCAAATTGTGGACCGTCATCATAAAACATGTTAGCAGCTATTTCCCTATGCTGATGATTATCAATAAACAAATCAATAAATGACCTGAATCGGTATCCCCATTCTTTATCATCTCCCCATATTCTAATCATGTATTTGCACTCCTCCAAAAGAAACATAGAGTCACTAAACTCCCATTCCTTCATTTGGAAATCAATTCGACCAGCGCTTTCATTGTAGTCTCTTAGATTACTAATACCATTTATTAACCCTTTTGACTGAATAAATCTTTTTATGTAGAGATATAGATGACATGCATCTCTCATCCAAGATATGTCAAATACCATGATCAGTTTATGAAGTTCTCTTAAATGCTGCTTCTCAATGAAATCAAACCATTTAGTATCTGAATCTAAATATGTCAAAAACAATACGACAGTTTCAGTGCTGAAATCCAGTAGATCTATCTCTGTTTGGTAGAGCTCATTGATCATTTCATCAAAGACTGGACTGTCTGTGACTAAAATGTCACGGCTGACTGTTAATGGATCTTGACCTTGCACTTTGATTATTATCAGATCCTCCATACTATACCTTGGGAGTGCAGTGGTGATAAAATTAGCATATTATAGATGTTAATAAAATTTATGAAGTTACGGCAGCAGAATAAACACTAAAATTCAGTTATGTATCAATTGCAATTCTTCTGAAAATAAGAAATTATTCCCTTTTAATAATAATGGAAAACATTTCAGTTTGATCGACTAAGCTGACAGATTATTGATTAATTAAGTCATTCAAGTTAATTACATTTGTTGCACATATACATGTACATAGAGGCCATAGTACGATGAGTACTGTATAAGATTCCGGTAGGAATAATTTGATATGCGATATCAGGACATGAGGACAGGGCCTACAAGCTTGGTTTTGGATTAAAAGGTGCTAGGACAATTTACAATCTTCTAGCAAGACCCCTTTCAATATACAGACTGGCTAGTTTGGATATTCTCGGCTCAAAGTTGTTACAGTTAAACCACTATTTACCGCAGATTTGGGAGAAAGGAAGCATCTGCGAACCGCGGTAAATCAGGTTTTGAACTGTTCAACATTTATGATAGTAGATAAAAGTAGATATTTAGAGGATCAATTAAAATGATCTCAAGCAACAAAGATCAAGCGCAGTAAAATCGATAATTTTGCATGATTGTAGTCAGCAACTATAGACTAAAATGTAATAAAGACAATGGGAATTAGTATGGATTAGTTGATTGACGATGTCAACCCTTCAAGATCGTTGCTCTGTGAAGGGATCTACAAAGGGTTCTACAAAGGAATCTACAAAGGGATCTACAAAGGGATCTACGAAGAGATCTACAAAGGGACTCACAAAGGGATCCACGAAGAGATCTACAAAGGGATCCACAAAAGGATCTACGAAGAGATCTACAAAGGGACTCACAAAGGGATCCACGAAGAGATCTACAAAGGGATCTACAAAGGGATCTACGAAAAGATCTACAAAGGGATCCACAAAGGGATTTACGAAGCAATCTAAGAAGGGATTTAAGAAGGAATATAAGAATGGATTTACAATGGGATTTGCGAAGGGTCTATGCATCTTCAATGCGAAGCAAGAATGATAGTTTGTGCAGTACGTCGAAGCGGCGAAGTCCTCCAAATGGATTAGTTGATCAACCTTCCCTGTGAGAACGAGGATAAGATTTGCAATGTTGAAACAACTCTTATTACTCTACGAGGCCAGGGTAACGAGGAAAGAAGGTGGACACCAAACACAAGATCCATCTATCAGAAGAACACCTGCGAACTGCGGTTAATAAGGGTTTAAACTTTTCAAAATTTCTGATAGTAGATAAAAGTAAATATTTAGAGGACTAATGAAAATGATCTCAAGCAACAAAGATCAAGCGCAGTAAAATCGATAAAGTACAGGGTGGACCAAAAGTCAGTACCCATACGTTGGCCTTAATAGCTCAGTCACTGAGTGCCCAATTGAAATAATTCTTTCTGGTATGACTTACTACCACCACTGGTTCGAGGAATTTGTCAAATCGAAAAATATTCGTGTTCATTAAAAAAAATAAAGGTTCATTTTCGCATTTATTTGATAGTTTGGATAGTCGGATCAATCCAAATTTTATTGAATTGTGTTATTCCACCTGTTGTTGATAGGACTATTGGTGTAAATGTTAGTAAAACAAATTTTTTAGGAAAACAAATTTTTAATACATTAATTTACACTCAAAAATGTACAAAATATACACAATTTTTACCTTGCAACACTGGTTCTGCGCGCAGCTGATCGAACAAGTTTGGTTTGCATTTACTAACTACAGTATACAATGTACATGAAAAGATAACTTACTGAATTGTTTAATACTAAATACATATTAATTCAGATGTTGTTCAATGAGTTAACCACAAAGATGTTCAAATTATGTAGGAAGGTAAAGGACACAATTGCTAATAATGCTTCTTTGTTCCCGCTGACTACAATTACAATGAACATTTTGCGGAGTTTCTCCAGATGGCTTTTATCGGAGTGCGTGTTATTTACTAAGTTATGCACAAGCCAGGCCAACATTTTGTTTTTGTGTCAGCTGCGCTACCAGGTTGCACAGTATGATAAACACTAAAAAATTATACACTATATACAAATTTGCTAATACATAATATCAGAGTCCAATCTAGCTGCAAACGTCAGACACCACAGTTCAGCCGCTAAGTACCGTTTAAGTGAACACCGAGACACAATTACAGTCACTGCCACCTATAGCGTTATGTCAAGGGTCTGATTAACGGTCTGATTAACGGCCAAGAATAAACGTACATGCGCGCTTTAGAAACCCGCACTTTAGAAACCCGCGCAAATGTTGAAGTAGTGAGTAGCTGCAGCGCGCTTATAATATATATTACGTATAGCGTTCCATGTTCTACTAACTACTTTGACACAGTGGCGTAACGAAAGGCCCTGCTGACCCCGCTGTGCAGGGGGGGGCGCCGTCTTAGGGGGGCGCCAAATCGTCGTTTGAATGTGGGACAATTTCGAAAACTTAACTAAAGTACTAGCAAAACTGCGCGTTTTGCTCTAGATACACACTTTTTTAGAGATTTTACCGGCGTATTCTTTAAAGGGGGGGGGGTGTCATGTCCGTCTATGTCCGCCTATGTCCTGTCCTTTTTGGATTCTATGAGACAACGGACGTGTTTTTTGGGACATTGGCGGACACGGACGGACATTGGCGGACTCGGACGGACATTGGCGGACTCGGACGGACATTGGCGGACCCGGACGGACATTGGCGGACTTGGACGGACATTGGTGGACATTGGCGGACATTGGTGGACATTAGCGGACAAACATTTTTAGGACTGAAGAGTACTGAAGAGTACTGAAGAGTACTGAGGAAGATGCCTGAGGAGGATGACTGAGAGGGAGGAGAAGGATCTGGAAGACCCAGGAGGAGGAGGAGGAGGAGGACCCAGAAGGAGGACCTAGGAGGAGGAGGAGAACTGAGGAGGATAACTGAGGAGGAGGAGGACTCAGGAGGAGGACTGAGGAGGACTGAGAAGGAGGAGGACTGAGGAGGATGGCTGAGGAGGATGGCTGAGGAGGAGGACCCAGGAAAAGGCCCCAGGAGGAAGAGGAGGACTGGGGAGGAGGACAACTGTTGAGGACTGATGAGGAGGACTGAGGACGAGGAGGAGGAGTAGGAGGAGGACTGAGGAGGGGAGGAGGAAGAGGACTGGGGAGGATCAGGAGGACCCAGGAGGAGGAGGAGGAGGAGGAGGACCCAGGAGGAGGAGGAGGACTGAGGAGGACTGAGGAGGACTGAGGAGGAGGACTGACGATGACTGAGAAGGAGGAGGACTGAGGAGTACTGAGGAGGATGGCTGAGGAGGATGGCTGGGGAGGATGGCTGAGGAGGATGACTGAGGAGGATGACTGAGAGGGAGGAGGAGGAGGACTCAGGAGGAGGACTCAGGAGGAAGAGGAGGAGGAGGACTCAGGAGGAGGACTTAGGAGAAATGAGAAGGAGGACTGAGGAGAACTGAGAAGGAGGAGGAGGACTGAATAGGAGGAGGAGAAGGAGGGGGACTGGGAGAGGACTGGGGAGGAGGAGGACTGATGAGAAGGATGAGGAGGAGGACCCAGGAGGAGGACGACTGAGGACCGAGGAGGATGAAGAGGAAGAGGAGGACCCAGGAGGAGGAGGACTGAGGAGGACTGAGGAGGATGGCTGAGGAGGATGACTGAGAGGGAAGAGGAGGAGGAGGAGGAGGACTCAGGAGGAGGAGGAGGAGGACTGAGGAGGACTGAGGAGGACTGAGAAGGAGGAGGAGGACTGAATAGGAGGAGGAGGAGGGGGACTGGGGGAGGACTGAGGAGGAGGACTCAGGAGGAAGAGGAGGAGGAGGACTCAGGAGGAGGACTGAGGAGGACTGAGAAGGAGGAGGACTGAGGAGAATGGCTGAGGAGGATGGCTGAGGAGGAGGACCCAGGAAAAGGCCCCAGGAGGAGGAGGAGGACTGGGGAGGAGGACAACTGTTGAGGACTGATGAGGAGGACTGAGGACGAGGAAGAGGAGTAGGAGGAGGACTGAGGAGGGGAGGAGGAAGAGGACTGGGGAGGATCAGGAAGACCCAGGAGGACCCAGGAGGAGGAGGAGGAGGAGGACCCAGGAGGAGGAGGAGGACTGAGGAGGACTGAGGAGGACTGAGGAGGAGGACTGACGATGACTGAGAAGGAGGAGGACTGAGGAGTACTGAGGAGGATGGCTGAGGAGGATGGCTGGGGAGGATGGCTGAGGAGGATGACTGAGGAGGATGACTGAGAGGGAGGAGGAGGAGGACTCAGGAGGAGGACTCAGGAGGAAGAGGAGGAGGAGGACTCAGGAGGAGGACTTAGGAGAAATGAGAAGGAGGACTGAGGAGAACTGAGAAGGAGGAGGAGGACTGAATAGGAGGAGGAGAAGGAGGGGGACTGGGAGAGGACTGGGGAGGAGGAGGACTGATGAGAAGGATGAGGAGGAGGACCCAGGAGGAGGAGGACTGAGGAGGGGAGGAGGAAGAGGACTGAGGAAGATCAGGAAGACCCAGGAAGAGGAGGAGGAAGAGTAGGAGGAGGAAGCATCTAAATGTTATTTCCATTTTTGTCCGTTTTTGTCCGTTTTTGTCCGCTCTATTTTTTGTCCGTTTTGAAAATATAGGGTACCGAACGGACAAAAAACATGATCCCCCTATAACAGCAAAAATTGAACATTTTATTTAGCAATTTAGGTGTCCATTAATGTCCGCCTATGTCCGCCTATGTCCGTTTATGTCCGCCTATGTCCGCCTATGTCCGCCTATGTCCGCCTATGTCCGTCTATGTCCGCCTATGTCCTGTCCTTTTTGGATTCTATGAGACAAGCGGACATAGACGGACGTGACACCCCCCCCCCCCTTTAAAATCACCTAATTTGTTCAATTTTAGGGAGGGGCACCAAAAGGGGAGGGGGCGCCAACAGGGGGGCGCTTTTTTCGGCAGGGGGGCGCCAACAGGCAACGTTACGCCACTGCTTTGACAATCCTTTTGTTGTACATGTTTTTCTTCTGTCTCTCATGGCTAGTGTACATGCTCATTGGAGATCCAAGAGCCTTACTGGAAGGAGCTTGAGCATGAAATACTTTTACATCTAAAAATGCCCTTTCCAATGGGTTCCATACACTCCTAGCACTAACATCTAACCTAGCTCCATCTGCTTTGTTGGCCCCTGCAGGAAGTTCTCTCCCATTGACAGGGATAAGGAGAGATTCAGTGGCAACATCTTTACAGCCAGCAGTTTCTAAGAGCTCTGCTAACACATCTCTCAATGAATTGTGGCGAAGAGATACATACCCACCCCTTTTGCATATTAATGAGTGGTTTATTGAGTTATCACTTCCACATACACATTTTCTTGCAGCATCTATTATTAACATTGATTATTATATCATTGATTATTTATTGGGATTGATTATTACATCATTGATTATTTATTGGGATTCTACAGTCTCCAAAACAAAGTACGAAGGTAATTTATTTTTGAGCTTTGATTTGGTGACTGCTTCATCAATGGGCTGGTAGGTATTTGTTTTTTAGCAGTGTTGAAAATTGAAGCAATTATAAAATGTATATCTCTATCATATGGACACGTTCAAAAAAAGGTGGCACTAGAGATTGATTTTTTTAAATGCGTTTTAAAAATAGTCATTGCTCTTTGTTGGTTGATATATCTATCTATACCTTTAGAAATTCGATTAAATTTCATGATCCTGAAATCACGGAGTCTCTAGTGCTTATATCACAGGAGTTATCGTTATTAGTGTGCCAATGAGTCAAAAGTCACACAATTAGAAATGCAAGATGAATCAACACTAGATAATCTGAAAAGTAATATTCACAAAGAAGCCAAAATTGATATGGTGACTATAATGCATGTAAGGAATGGAATGTCTTAGATGAAATTGTTATTGGTGCCAAAATGAGTCAAAAATCACAACTTAAACGTTGGAAATGAGCCTATTTTGAGCAGTGATTATTGAATCATATAACGTTTTTATTGGCTTTCTATCATTTTTTAGGGTACAAAATAGTATTAAATAGTATTAAAACCAGTTAATATGATTCAAAAGTCACATTTTCGTTAAAGGTGCGCTATTAAGTCACACTATAATAAGCCTTAAATTAAGTGCACGATATGACAATTTATATTCATTCTATGAATCTTATTATGTGATTTTTGAATCCATGTCTAAGCTTATACCATATTGAAGGTCTTTGAGCGATAATTTTTGATCTGGGTGCTTAAATGATTCAAAAATCACATAAATCTAGCTACCAAATATGTAATTTTCTTTAAAGTGTGACAATTAAATCATATGTAATGTTCAAGTTGTAATGACATTTTGAAAGGAAAGGTAATGAATCGATAATCACATTTCAAAAATCCAATTAAGTATTATACGTTACTGATTGATTCATTTGTCACATTATGGAGACAAAATTATCATGGCTTGAGTAGTAAAAGTACTTGCCTAATTTACTCAGTTTAAAATCAGTGTTTTGTGATTATTGATTCCACTATTACTCTAATAACGATCTTCTCCATGACCATAAACAAGTGTCACAACAAATCACTGCAGATTTACTATGAATACCAACCTGATATAGAGCCAAAAAGTGATACATTCCCCTGATACAGCATCATTTCAATACATGCTCATTTATGTGATTTTTGACTCATTATGGCACTTTTAACCATCTAAATTCTCTAAATATTAGTTAGCATGCTATAATTGTGATCGATAGAGTTCATTATTACAATCATTCCGTTGATATTCATATCACATTCATCATTCTAAAATAATTAGTCAGAATTAACCCTGTGTGTGATAATTGCATCATAACTCCACATTTAACCGGTGACTCTTTGCACTTTTAACACTCAACTATCTCAAAAAGGTTCAATAATCACATTGAGAAGCAGGACACACTCACAGAATGTAAATTCATCATTAGAGGTGCAAGAAATGAATATTTTGTGATTTCTGGCTCATATCTGCACAATTAACAGATATAAAGAGATGAATGACTTAATTATGTGACATTTGACTCTTTTTGGACCACATATTAAAATTTGGTTAACTTTCATAGCATACTCCTTGAGATACAAGTATTTTAAAATGCTTCACACAATTTTGGCAGTGAAAAATCAATCTCTAGTGCCACCTTTTTATGAACGTGTCCATATATGCTAGTACAGAAAACATACTTACTTGTACTTGAAAAGGTCTCCTCCTAGTTGTTGGAGTGGCCTGCACCACATAGTAACTCTTTTCTCCGGTGGATTAGACCTCTCCAGTGAGCCCTGTCTGTAGCTTATTGTTATGCATCTTCTATCGTGATGTTATTGACACCTGTGAAGATTGCTGCATCCTCCCGGACACATGACAACCAGTTTTTCCGAGGTCTACCTCTTGGCCTTTTACCATGCTTTGGGATCCAGTGCAGAAGATAGTTCTTCTGGCATCCTCACCACATGGCCAAACCATCGGAGTCTAGCTGCTCGTATTTTTATTATAACCATTGACACAAAGGCCATAATCTTTCGCCAGCTCTCCAATATCCACCATTAAGCTGCATTTTATATCGTTGAACTACACAATATAAACTAAATTATGTTTTAGTGTAGACTTTTTGTCACAACAAGACTGCAACATATATAGTAACAACTATTATAAACAGAACCCTTAATGTTCTGTCTATTAAAAAATTTCTTCTAATCCTAATATGAGCTGATTTTAAGTGCTGATTTTATCATTAGTTTTTACACATGAACTGTGAATTCTGAACAACCAGTTTTACGTTTACTAATTAGTTTAGTATCATGAGTAGTACAGTATTTAGTTGTATTAGCTTACATTTCTTCTTGTCGTATTTTTTGTTGTTTTGACATTTTTTGCAATTACATTTTTTGGGTCATATTTCGTAAATTTTATTTCTCTGTTTTTGTTTTAATGTTATTTTAAATTTCTTTCCGTCGTTAATTTTTACGCATGTTTAACAATTTTATTACAGAACTGAAGAAGACGTTGTTACATGGAATGATTATTTCAATTCAATAAAGTTTCTAGCCTAAAGTTTGCTGCTTCAATTTGTTCGCAAGTTAAGAGTCTAAAGAGAAATTCTCCAAGAGAAATCAAGTTCAAATGCGACTCATAAATATAGCCCCCTTGAACTATTTACCTAATATGAGCCTTGTTTCTAAAGACCTAACTGAACTAGCGTTTCGGTGTGTGCAAAAGCTTTTAGGCACGCACATTTCTTACCCCGTCAGTTATCTGTCCTTCCAAACCCAAACTAGCAGTCAAGGACAAAAAGTCATACACCAAATGGGCATTATATTTTATGAATTGTTTTACATCTTTATCCTTTTTATTCTGTAAAATGTGCTAAAATTAAATTTCTTGTTTCATTGAAAATTTCTTGTTTCATTAATCAACGGGGGCGATGTTAGCCCGCTTAAGTACATCAGCATTAGATACATGATAAAACCATTTGATTTCCAGGATTCTCCTCAGACATCTATGATGGAACACCTCAAATCTTTTCATCTGCGTCTGTGTGGTATCCCATACCTCACTTCCATAAAACAGTATAGTGAGAACAGCCGCTTTGTAAATCCTGATTTTAGTTGGAGTCTTGATGTTGCGACTGTACCATATACTGCTAAGCTGATAGAATAATAATAATAATAATAAATTAATGTTATTTTTATACAGCACCAAAAGGTTAAATAATTTAAATTTAACCCTTATGCACAGCTGTAAATGATACTTAAATTAACGAGAGTGTGCATCTTTGCCTTAGATGGAGGTGGAACAAGAAACTGTTCAGAAAACAGGCGATAAAAACTGTAAAATATAACGTGACTAAATAAGGCAGATGCACCTAACAAGCAGATATCCAAGAAGGGTTAGCAGGTTTTTTAACAGAGGACTAGAGGAAAGGATAATGACTACAAGAAATCGCAGTATGAAACTCAACAGCCTAACAAATTTAAAAATCAGGTTTATAAAAATGAAATTCCCTGATATATTAAAAATTCTATAAAAACTCAATAAAAATTCCTTAAAAAATCCATAGAAATTCCATAGACTCCAAATATACAAACAATCTGAAGTTTCCAATATACAATAAAAATTGATTGAAGAAGTTTACTGCAGAACAGTAACTGATGATAAAGATTATATCTGAAAATCCAATACAGTCATACCAAACAATCTGGGCAACATAAAAGTAGAGACAGTAAAAAAGAGAAGAAAAAGATGCTCTAGTACTTGAGACAAAATATAAAGAATAAGGTAGCTTTCTCCCAGGTGCCAACCCAAAAAATGGTGTCCCAGGATAGAGCCTCCTTTTCCGACCTACACTACAATTTTGTTAGCAGACACAGTGAAACGCAAAAAAAAGATTATTATCTTAAATTTTGCCCAAAAATCCTTGAAAACTAATAGCCTAAAATAATTTAATTTAAAGCGTGAAATTGACCTGCTATAAGATAAACATTTTAATTAAATTTTAACCTTCAATAAAGGATTAGTTACTCAGTACAAATCAAAGGACTTTCTAAACAGGTGAGCTTTAAGTTTTCCCTTAAAGTCCTTGATGTTTACACATTTCGTGATTTCTTGAGGAAGATTGTTCCATATTCTTGGAGCAGATGAAGAGAAGGCTCTGGGTGGACTGTTTATGGGGCAATGAAGAGGCATATCTCTTCCACCACTGGAATTGTACTGAACAAGGTTTGACAGGTATGAAGGTGCTAGCCCATGGAGCAGTTTGAAAGTTAACAGGAGTATTTTAAATTCAATACATTCTTTTACCTTGAGCCAATGAAATTCTTTTATGTAGGGATCAACTTCTTCTCTTTTCTTTAGACCTTTGACTAAGCGGCATGCTCTGTTTTGCAGAGATTGTAGCTGTTTCAAAACAGAATGATTAGCTCCAAAGTAAAGTGCATTACAGTAGTCAAGGGAACTGATGATAAGAGATTGCACGATGATTTGCATTTGAGTTTCAGAGAGGAATGGTTTCATTTTTGCCCCAGAGGCGTTTGGAATTCGAGCTAATAGTTCTTTGTCAATTGTTCCATTCGCACTGATGATTGCACCCACGTAAGTGAAATTGCTGACCTGCTGTATTGGGAAACCATCCACATTCAGAATAAAACAAATTCAGAATAAAACAAATGTTATATTCAAATCTCTTTATTCAACAATATTAAATCATTATAGAACCTAATTTGTGGCATGATCCTTATGTTAGTGCTATTCTGTTAGCTGATGCTGACAGGCACAATTTCCCTGTTATTGGCATTGCAGTGTTCACGGCATGTATTGCGCGAACGCGAACGACCGAAATTTCCCTTAAAATTATTTTGCTTCTAAAATGTTGGCTCTAGTAATTAATAAATGTGCAATGTAATCGTAAAATAATGCAATTGAATAAGACCTTGCGCGCGGCGCTAGGCTTAAGTAAAATACAATTTTAAGTAAAATAAAATTTTTATTTTCCACAGAAGAATCAATACATATTGAATTATAAATATCCGATAATTCCATTAATAATCATTAAAAGTTGCTTTGTCATCTGTAAAATCAAAAACGAAAAGCCGTACGCTGAACGCGCGCGGCATTTTTTCTGCAGCTGCCTAGCTTTAAGCTTGTAGCCGCTAACATCAAAGCCGCCGCGCGCGCCCAGTGCTGGGGTGCATTCTCATTAACAATTAAACTTGGTCAAAGATATTTATATACAATTCCTAAATTAAATCAATAATCATGTTAATATGAGTATTCAACACTACTCGACAACAATTATTTGCCGGCCCATCAACGATTCAGTTGCCGAAACAAAAATCAAATGTTTGCTCTTTCGTTTCGGGGACTGTTTGAACTCAGTACCATATCCGACTAATCATACTTTATAATGGTTAAATTATTATCAAACATGTCAATCTTACAAATGTCAACAATCCTAAAATGATTTAGAACCTAAACGTGATCCTTTGTAAGATTATATGTCCCAAAAGTCAAATTGACTTGTACTCAAGTATAAAGTCGAACAATTTACTCCAATAACCACGGTTACTAGCAAGTTCTCTCAAATGAAGAATATCATCATACGACTCCAGCAAGATGAAACGCTTCCAGAGGTCAACCTTCAGGTGGTGCAGGAGGTTACGTCTGTGAGCCCCGAGTCTACCAACTTCACTACACATCTCGACAGCAAAGCACAGCGCAGCTTGAGCTGGTGATCTTTCATCGCTCCTCAGTATGTGTCCTAGCATCTTCCACCTAGATAACTCAGCACGCTCAGACATAGGGGTAGAGTTACTCTGTTTGTATAGGGTATCTTTGGACATCATACTGCGTGGCCAGCTGACATTCATGATCTTTCTGAGGTGGTTACGGTGACATGCATCTAGTTTGTCCCAGTACGATTTAGGCATTCCCCAGCAACTAGAGTTATACATGAGGATAGATACTACTTGGGCCTCATAGACCTTCAGCTTCTTCTGTAGGGGGATCTTACTCTGGCACCAGACCTTCTTGAAGTTCTGGAATGCTACATTGGCTAACATGATTCTTCTGGTGACATCTTTCCTACTTTCTAGCAGAGAACCCAACAACTTGCTACTGCACCATTCTTCATTCATTCTAAGGGGTTTACCATCATCCATGACATCATCTTTCCCAGCTATGTAGATGTGTACAAACTCTGTCTTTGATTCATTAATATTCAGATTCCACTCTTTGAACACCTTAGTAGCGACAGGGAGGAGGGCTTCTAGAGCATCTTTGTCTTCACCAAGATAGTCGATGTCATCAGAGTAGGCATCTTCTTCAGGCATGCCACTAGGACTAATAGGAGGGGTTGGGCGCAGCGTCACGGCACGCAGGTGGTAGCAGGCACCAGCTAGAGTGATTGTGAAACAGAGGCCTGAAACACTATCACCTTGGGGTCCTCCATTGGTGCTGATGAATTCAAGGGAGGTAGCGTTGTTGACTCGCACCTTGATCTTGGTGTTGCTCAGGAGGAATCTCACTAGTCTGATCTCATCTCTTGTGCACCCTGCGTCCTCTAGGAGGTTGAGCACAGTCTGCCTACTGATAGTATCGAAGGCACTGGACATGTCTAGGCCCATCTTGTGGAAAGACCACTCTCTTTCTTTTACGATGCTGATCAACATACGGTGACACCATACCAGGTCTCCACAGCTTCTCTTCTGCTTGTAGGCAGCTTGCCATGGACCTGTGTAAGCGTCTACCTTTGCTTCAATTCTCCTGAGTGTAATGAGGGATAGCAGCTTACGAGCACAGTTACATAGTGTCAGGGGTCTGAGGCTTTTCAGTTCACCAGGAGTCTTGCCAGGCTTTTGAAGAGGGGTGATGAAACATTCTCCGACAGCGTCAAGGAACAGGTTCTCTTCAAAGCAGGTGTTGATGATTTTGGCGTAATGGACACATAGCGCACTCCCACCATACTTGAGGAGCTCATTGGGGGTATTGTCAGGTCCATTGGCTTTGCCGTTCTTGAGGCGTTTAGCAGCGGTTTTTACCTCATATTCTGTGATAGGGCAGTCGAGGGGAGAAGGGGGACCTTCAAACGGATCAAGGGCAGGTTCATCTCCAGTCAGCTGTTCTTCATACCAATCGCGGAGTACTTCAGCTTTAGCGAGGTCTGTACCAATGGGGTACCCATCCTTATTGTGGACAACTATAGGCTTTGTCTCTTTGGTCTTAGCTAAGGATCTCACAGCTTCGAACATTTGACGCGTGTCGTCAGTTGATGAAATTTCTTCAGCTAACTGGTCAGCCTTAGCACACTCTAGCTCCTTCAGTCTCTTTTTGATGTCTTTACCGAGCTTATTTCTCCGTCCTCGCAGTACAGAGCTATCACAGGGCTTGTTGGTGCTTGCCAGGGCGAGGCGTATATCGTGTCGTTCTGCGACTAGGGCAACAACAGTAGGGTCATTAGAGAAGAAGCACTTATTCTTAGCCTTCCTGTAGCCTAGGGTCTCAGCAGCTGACTTATGAACTTCACCCAGTACTACTGCAAAGTCCTTGTTGGGATCACCTGAGGGTATTACAGTAGAAAGTCTACTAGCAATGTCATGTTCATACATTCGTTTACAATCGGGGTCTGATGTGAGCCTGCGAGTGTCAAACATTTTAGGACGTTTAGGAGCTTTAGCGTAGAACAGGGGGCGTTTAGACAATTCAATCGTACATATTACAAGCCTATGGTCAGAGCTAAACACCATACCGTTGTGCGACCTAGCATCTCTGAGCAGACATTTACTTCTTCTTTTACAAAGAATATAATCTATCTGAGTAAACACTTTACGCTTTTTACCAGACTGACCTTTGACATTAACCAAACCCTCGTAAGTGGTCCGATGACTCGCACGGTGAAGGAAGGCAGTATTAGCAGCAAACAAGTCGTTTCTACACATGAAGTTGAGAAGGTAGTGACCGTTGTGATTCCTTTTACCCATACCGTGCCTGCCGACATAATCTGACACACCATTTACATAGTCTGAGTCATCAAGCTTACCCAGCCTACCGTTGAAATCTCCCATCACAAACAACTCGTGTCTTGAAGGAACGACAATAGCTGAACTGACTTGCTTGTACAATTTCCTGACAATTTCTGGTCTGAGTTCTGATTTGGTGTTGGTTGGGCAGTACACATTGACGGCTCTAAACATGACGGGTTCACCGTGCTTTACAGGCAATCTGAAATCTATCCACGCAACACGGTCACTAACACGATGATATTGAACAATGTACGGTACTAGCCGCTTTGATACCACAAACCCCAGTCCTGCATAACAGGCATCCTTTTGTTCAATGATAATCAACTTATTGCCACAGGGTAACATTGCTTCAGATGGCTGAGTGATCTTAGTTTCTTGAAGGGCTATAACGTCTAATTTATATTGAGTACAGTCACGTCCTAATATATGTTGGTCTACTTCTTTGCTCAGCCCACGAACATTGAATGTTGCAAGGGCTAGAATGAGTGAGAGAGGGATCAACTTAGGGACGATGAGTAGAGGGTTAGATGCTGCAGCAGGGGTAATCTGTGTCTCCCTGCTTCTGCTGATGTGCCTGACGTCATCACTGGTCATTCCACCTAATAATGGTTAAAATACAAAGTAAAAAGATTTTCCTCGATGGGCCGGCATTCGCAACCGCGAAACGTTTTGAGTACGACAAACGATGACACCACCACCAGCCGTTAATTGATAAGTCCATGGGTGACGGGATAAAGTTAAAGTAAGATGTGTAATTTCATATTGCCTATCACCTATCACCTAAGTTACTTTGCATATACTACTTCTATAGAAGTAGTATATGCATTCTAGAATTCTAGTTACACGATAGCGATCTCAGTTCCCAATAACGTGTGACCCAACAGAAGGGATTGTGGAAGGACATGTACATTTTTCATTAACACGTGCCCTGATTACATCCTCCGTTGAGCCACTATACGGGGATCGTTGATTGCCAGTCTGTAGTCAGATCGTTAATAAATTATACTTTAAAATTGGTTGCCGGGTGATGGTGTCAGTGAGAGACGTTAAGTTAGGTGAACATTGGTACAAAAATATAATAATATAGCAGTTTATCTCAAAGTTAAAATCACTATTTGTTAAAGTATACAAACAGTTCTATTCAAAAGAACAAAGTCCGAGAGCAGAGAGAAGATTTGGAGACTATACACGCATATGTGGGGTTTAAATTTGGTATTAGTAATTTTAGGGTTCGACCGAAAATGTTGGTCGGTTGGTTAATAGGGAGCAGTCACTGTCATTAGAATTATCAGATTAGGAGCAACAATTAGAATCAAATTGGACATATTAAGCTGCACCTTAAGATTTTGCAACAATGTCTGGCTGTGTGGGCGGCGAGCTGTGTATATGGTTGAATTTATTTATAAATGTAACATAATACAGGCTCTAAAAAGCATTACTAGCAATTGTGCTCTTTACCCTCTATCTTACACAATTTGAAAATTTTAGTCATGCGCGCATTCACCTAACCGTGTGCTTTCGCGCCACTTCGGGCGCCTTTTCGGGCGCCACTTCCAACTTCGGGCGCGCCCGCCGTGAGGCACAGGAGGGACTAAATGCAAAAAAACTGCTGTTAACTGCTGCTCACTGCTGCTGTCGAACCCTAAAATTACTAATACCAAATTTAAACCGCACATATTTGTGTGTAGTTTTGAGTTTCCAAATCTTCTCTCTGCTCTTGGACTTTGTTCTTTTGAATGGAACTGTTTGTATACTTTAACAAATAGTGATTGTAACTTAGAGATTAACTACCATATTATAATATTTTTGTACCAATGTTCACCTTAATTAATGTTTCTCACTGACACCATCGCCCGGCAATCAATTTTAAATTAAAATTTATTAACGATCTGACTAAAGACTAGCGATCAACGTTCCCCGTAGCTCAACGGAAGGGGTAATTAGGGCATGTGTTAATGAAAAATGTACGTGTCCTTCCACAATCCCTTCTGTTGGGTCACACGTTTATTGGGGATTGAGATCGCTAGCGTTTAGCTAGAAGCAGTATCTGCAAAGTAACATAGGTGATAGGTGATAGGCAATATGAAATTACAAATCTTATTTTATCCCATGGACTTATCAATTAAGGGCTGGTGGTGGTGTCATCGTTTGTCGTACTCAAAACGTTTTGCGGTTGCGAATGCCGGCCCATCGAGGAAAATCTTTTTACTTTGGTTTTTAACCATTATAAAGTATGATTAGTCGGATATAATATTGAGTTCAAACAGTTCCCGAAACGAAAAAGCAAACATTTGATTTTTGTTTCGGTGACTGAATCGTCGATGGGCCGACAAATATTTGTTGTCGAGTAGTGTTGAATACTCATATCTACATGATTATTGATTTAATTTAGGAATTGTATATAAATATCTTTGACCAAGTTTAATTGTCAATGAGAATGCACCCCAGCACTTGGCACGCGCAGCGGCTTTGATGTTAGCGGCTACAAGTTAGGCAGCTGACGATAAGATGCCATGCGTGTTCAGCGTACGGCTTTTCGTTTTCGATTTTACAAAGCAACTTTTAATGATTATTAATGTCAAAATTATCGGATATTTATAATTCAATACATGTATTGATTCTTCTGTGGAAAATAAAAATTCTATTTTACTTAAATTGTATTTTTCTTTGAATGTACACTGTAGTTCGGAAATGTAAACCAAACTCTTTTGATCAGCCGCGCCGAACCTGTGTTGCATTTTGGCTAGGAACGATATTTTTCCACGGGATCAAAAGCATCTGATAGATATTACTCCCCCTATCAGAAACAACTAAAAAGTCGATTTTGAGAAAATTTCCATGAAGACCCCCCCCCCCCTGCCCCCTTAACCAATAACCACCTCTGGACACTCCCCAGCTCCTAAATGATACCCGACTTCCATGAGCCGTAACTGAATTGCTATAGATCTGGTTTATATATCTATGATAGTTTATTTAATATATGTATACTATTATATAGTAGTATATATATATACTAATTGTTTTATATATCAGTATGCACCACAACATGTCGTCTGTGGGGCTTTGATAATTAGTACTTACTGGTGTTTACCTATCATTCAGATTTTCCTGTTTAACATGTAAGGTAAGGACTACAAAGGAAGAGTAGGAGCTCATCACACCTATTTGCATGATGTGTTAATAAAAGACCTTATAATTATTACTAATTATAATAGTGTGAAGACTACTCGGCTACTTGATTTATTTCTTGTGTTTGCTGTATTTAGTTTTATAATATAACAATAAGATTCAATTAATTAGGAGAAATAGTTGACTCTAAGTTAACTGTACTGGTTTCAACGTGTGGCACTGTGTCGTAAAACTTGCAGAGCTGTGCTTGAATGTTGAATGTGTCATACAATACATAGTTATTTAAATAATATTTCATTGTACAAATGTTGACTCAAATGAGTGGTAGTATGATGATAAAGCGAATTTATCGATCCTACCGCTCTAGTGACTACTGCTCAAAAAATTGGACAAATTAGGTGATTTAAGAGGATACTAGTTTTTCAAAATTGCCCTTAATTCAAACGACAGGGCCCTTAGCTTTGGTTTCTCAACTTTTGGTCAAATGGAAATGTACTGTAGTTAGATTCAGTCAGAGACAGGTATAGTACTGCAGTATGTAATGTCTAGTAGGACAAAGACGCAACATGTCACTTGATGTGTTAACTACCATATTGCTAGAACAGCGAACTTATCATGACACTAAAAAGTACCCCCCTCTAATGGCAACCCCCCCCCCTCCTAGTGTAGACAGAGATTACTATCGATTACAATGTTGGTTAATGAATTCCTATGTTTTAAAGCTGAAGTCAGATTGCACAGTTGTAATATAACACATATTTCTTCAGATGATAGATTATGTATGTACCCCCACCCCCCTGTGCTTGTAATGGCCGCTAGGAGATCAGTTTCAAACGCCAGTCAAAAGAATCCACTGCACTTTAAGTTGGTTCTTTTGGGTAAGTCTTTTTTAAAACCCATCTTTTCGTTGTTGTTCTATAAATTTAAATATGCCTAATTTATTAACCTAAGTTTCAATATTTTAGAATAATAAGTCGTTAGAAAGTTAGAACTAACAGTTAACCTCTCTTTACAGGCGATGAAGGGGTTGGTAAGTCGTGTATAGCTCAAAGATTTGTCAGGAGACAGTTCAATGACCACAGCTCCCCTACTATTGGAGGTAAACATTACTTTTCATCTTTTCAGTTGTCATATTATATTATTATAAAGTTGAAATGCAAATAGAATAGAATGGGATAGATTTTTTTCGATTTTAGAATACTGAGTAAGAGAGTTACAATTTTAATAGGAATCTTAATTATAAAGATTAAAACACATCATGGCTAAATTCGAAATTATCCCACTATTCCTGTTAAATAACAACACCATCCTTTTCAGCATCCTTCTTCAGTCAGACCCTGTGTTTGGACGACAACAAGAAAGTGAAGCTAGATATCTGGGATACCGCTGGTCAGGAGAGATATCACAGTCTGGCTCCTATCTACTACAGGGGAGCAAGTGCAGCTGTCGTTGTGTACGATCTTACCCGACAGGTCAGAGACAAACTGGACATTTTAGTTTGTTGGAGCTTCTTAAATCAGAATAGAATAATACTATGTGTTAACTGTTCAGTAATATAAGTAAGTTATGGAGATGTTTAATTTCGGATTAAAAATGCTCAGATTTTGGAAATCAGATTGGTGGACAGTTGATAATGTTCATATAAGAAAAAGTTGGGAAATATCTTAGCATTTCTAATAACAAGCAAATTACGTGTTTGAACAGTTTTACGATCTACATTCTACAGGACACATTTGAGCATGCTCAGAAGTGGGTGGATGAGTTGAGACAACAGGTCGGAGGAGAGATCGCTATCGCTCTGGCTGGAAACAAATCTGACATGGCAGAGAGCCACATCACTGTTACTACTTCGGTTAGTCCACATGATATGTTTATCGGCTTCTTCGATCACGTGGTCACAGTATCAATCACGTGGTCATAGTGTGGCAAATATTGAAATTCTATGTTCTTAGTATTATAACTTTATGAGTTTACAGATTATACATAAAGTTATTGTTTTAATCAGAATACTGCATTTTCAGTATATTTAAGTTACTCTTATCTGATGACTTGTCAGATCTTGTTTTCTTTACAACATCTTCAGATTTGTGTAATTAAATCTAAACAATTATTATGAATTATACAATTCTGATATCATTTTGTTTGACAATAAGGTGGTCTTAGCTAGGTTTTATTAGTTTGTTCTATTACTACACAATGTTTTAGTAAGAATTGAGGGAGCCAGTTATGTCAGTAATAAAGAAACATAACGATTATCTTTGGTTTATGTGGCAAAGAAGCCTTTTATAACTCTTTATTCCATTGGGAAGTTTGATTAGGTTTTTAAAATAGGAAAATGTTTTGATAAATTTTAAAAAATATTGTATTTGATAAATAATTAATTTTGGTGGGGAAATATTTATCATATATTTTTCACATAGTGCGATGATATTTTGTAGACATGTGTGATGATGTGATGTCATACATTTTACTTAACTTAACTTTACTTTGCTTTGCTTTGCTTTACTTTACTTTACTTTACACACCCTTTTCACATCTTATGGATCAAGCTGTATACTGTAAAGTCCCTATCGTGTATAATATTGCGCAGTTACTATCATTATACATCATTGTAGGAAATCGCTGAACTTGCACAATATTTTAGAGAATTTATAAAATGGTCCATTTATTAATGTCTCACGTTATGATATAATGGTTTACTTTGAGACAAACGCCTGCAAAATAGAATTCAGTGTGAACAGTGTCATTGTCAAAGTTTCTCATATCTGGTTTCCCTGACTTTTTAAACCTCAAGGGAGTTCATCGAAAGAGATAAGAAATGTACAGTGGTCAATGAAACCGATAAATTTGTGCCATACGTCACAATTCTTTGTAACCAATCCATTGTGTCATGTGTGTTGCGAAACTGGTCGCATATTTCGCAACGTCCAATCTTTTAAATGTGATTTGATCACCATTTTATATCATCTAACTGATTTGTGGAGCTACAACAGTAGTATTAGAAACAGAGTTAGATAACTTTTAAAGGATGACCGTGGTCTGGGAACACTTTATTTAAGTGGTCACTGTAAATTAATTAATGAGGATTTGTTTAGACTGTTACCATGTAACCACTGATTGTATTGTTTTATCAATATCATGAAACAATCCGTTCTATTGTTCAGCTCCTGCAGTTGGAAACTAGATTTAGAACAACTCGTTTTTAATGTATAATTTTGGTTGAGCATGAAATGTCGATGTCAATTATTTTTGGCTCAAAATACTTGTTTTTATCTTTTCTCCTTGTATAATCCATATAATGATTATTGTATGGAGATCTAGCCCTCATAGAATTATACTGAATCACATTCCCAGAGCAGGATAAATATTATATTATTACTTTGAGATATTTCATTGTTAAAGTTAACGAGTTTATTGTTTTTAGGTAGCACAAAGCTACGCTGACGATGCAGACTTGATGTTCTTCGAAACTTCTGCTAAAACTGGAGATAACATTGAGGACACTTTTCTGGCCATTGGTATGCTTAAAATATTTGTAATATGTCTGAACACGGAAAGTGATAGGTAGCTAGCAAAATTTAGTTTGAGTCAAACACGTGTGCAATCTCCCCACTATTACCCACATATTTTATTTATAAAATATGTGATTATAATCATGATAATTTGCAAACAAAATTGCAGTACAATTCTTCTAATATTTTGATTATCTCATCACATGATGAGATCATGACACACTGGATTAGCTCAACAGTCACACAATACGGCATGTTTCCAGTTTTGGTTTAATAAGATAACAGTCACACTCATTAAATACCTCAGCAAGGAAGCTGTGCTCCGCTCATACAGAAGTAGTAGAACCCAGCAGAATACTTTTAGACGAGGAATCTGGTCAAACTCAGGTAAATTCCGGGAATATTATCCGTTACATTCAGGAGATCTGAAATATGTACTAGGTGGGAACTCAGTGAGATACGATGTTTGTTTGTTTGCACCAGTTGGCACAGTTCCAATACTTGCTCAAATATTGCCACAATCATGACATTTGATGTGCGATTGTGTATAATTGTAGAGTGTAACGCAAGACATTTCTACTCATTAAGATATTTAACGTCTATTATTGCGCTATAATTTGATACTCGAATTACTTCTCAAATTTCGTTTTTTTTCAATCATCTGATAACATTTTTGTCGCCAATTTCTTGCCACATTCGGTTGCCTCCTGTACTTGATGACATACTAATGCAGATATTGGCTCAGTGGTTGTGACACGTTATTACACTAAACCGATTAGCCTTAAAACATGTCAAAATAATCTTGCCACGCCTATTTGCACAGCGTATATCTGCTCACTAATATTTTAATTTCAGCGAGGGTGTTGCTCGAGTTTCTCATCCACCGCTACCCCACAACAATGAGAGTTTCAGACCTCCACTTCGACCAATAATCAAACGGAATTCTAGTTTTGTACGTACGAAAATATAGTATTCGCTTGACCTAAGCATTCGAGAGGCAATGTTTGGGAGATCTCATCCCGATTGAAAACTCGAAACAGACGAATTTTTGAGACGATTTTGTGAAATCATATGCTCCAGGAAAATGACATTTTAGACTTATTGTGAATGTGATATTATGAAGCACGGCGATGACAGAAAACAGAAACATTAATTTTATGAGGCAATTCTTGTCAGATTTGTTGATAGGATGTGGTTTGGTGCACAATTGTAGATCTGAGACTTCTTTTTCCAGTGTTTCGAATTCCGATCTTGTGATAAAGATATTTTCAGTAACGCGCTGTGAACATAAACATTTCTTGTGATAAAAGCAAATCTATTTTCGCGCAAGTGCGTAAGTTATTTATTTCTTAGCTGATCGAGCGAGCTAGGCTAATTTTATATTTCATCATAGTGATTAGTGTTACGCAAAAGTATAGTTTAAGGAGTGTGACAATGACAAATTGCGTTATCATGTGAAGTTGGCCCCTGGTATGTAATTTGTAGTGTCTGTCGTCACCTCACTTTGATACGTGGCCGGCTAGTTACTCGTATTGCAGATGAAGCAACAGCGTACGTACATCGACGAGTGGTCGAATGCGCGGGTACGGGAAACTATCACGTGTCAAAATAAAGCGTGTCTCCTCCGCCGAAATACATACCACATAGTTCACCTTCATTCGACAGCTATTGTAGGTCACTGTCATCTTTAAATGATGGACTCAGCTGAATTTATATAATGTTAAAATATAATGCATAAGGAATTATATAATTATCTTGTTTGGTTGGTACTATAGTGAAGTTATGATATTAGAAAAATTGTTGACATACGTTGCATGCCAATTGTTCACTGCCGGTTAATTTTTTAGAAAATCATTCATCGAGCAAGTAAAGTGAAAGAATTGGGAAAAAGCTTTAATGAGAGATCAGCAAGCATCAATTAAATATGCATCAGCGTAACCTTAACGTTTTCATATTTGTTTACGTGGATATCGGACGTTAGCTAGCTTTCCTTATTTTTAGATTTTTCCACTCTTTTAATCAGGGAACGAATAATTGTCCCAACAAGAAATAAATCGTCTTTTTCGGAATCGCGATCGTACGGTTAAAACTTAAATGTCTACCAACCGTGTTTCTAAAATAGCTCATACATGCGCCCATATTTTTAGACCACGACACATTTTATTGGATCAGAAAATTGCTTGAAGTCCAGCATGTTTAATTTTTTCATTTGTGATATCGTATTGATAATGGTATTCTGTTTTGTAAATATCTCCAAAATAAATATTATGTTGCAAATTTAATACCAGAATTTGTTTCTGATTTAACACAAATTAAACCAATCATCCATGCAAAATATTTCAAAATAGTATCACTACACGATCTCTAGGCAATAAACAAAGTCGGCCCGGGTTAAAATCATAGTCCATATCAGTCTTCACACTAGTCACTACGCACGTGTCATGGCTCTCCAGGAGTGACTAATTCTGTTGGCACCTGTGTTCTTGGTATCTTTCTCTTCCGTGTCCTTCTTTTCCTGGCCCCTTTTCGTCTCACCTATGTTGCCGTGGTGTTACTGTTAGTGAAAGTTATTGACTTGATAAAATGAAACAATTATATGGGAGCTGAGATCAATGCGTCATAACGTAGTATTGAAATGCTACATTATTAATATTATCACGAAATAGAACTTTACTCAAGATTGATGTACAAAATTGTGGTTAATTCCACGATTAGTGATTGGCGTTGATTGAATTAGAGCCTTTTCCCCATGAAATTGGCAGTTGGCACCCATTTTAATGTACGTAATATATATATTTAAACTAATTACAACACTACAAATCTATTACATTTATTGAGGATGACTGTAAAGGTACATTTTACCGACATTTGAAGTCAAGGCGTTGTTTTACTGATAGTTGTGGCTGACTAATAATATATATATATATATATATTAATAACATTCAGAAAAGTTACCACTACTAAAATTTGCTCGACAGACGAACCATTTTATTCTTTACATATGTCGACTTTTTGAATAGTCTAAGAAATACTCACTTCCATAATAGCCGTCAAAATTCCATTTAGTATTTCCTCTAGACGGGCGATGTGATTGTCTTTTCAGTCTGAAAAACTGTCTCCTCCGTCGGTCAACTTCTACATTCTCCTCTGGAATACTGGCCTCATTTTTATTGACTGTGTTTTGTGCTTCATCATCAAGTCCTTAAATAACATAACTTTAGTTACTGGATGGCCACAGTGTGATATAATATGGTGGCAGTATAAAGTTCTGTGAATAGAAATACAGAAAAAATAGAGATCAAACTTTTAAATTATATGCTGATGATTAAAAATAACTTAATTTTTAAATTCAGCAAAAGTTAGTGATAGCTAGTAGTATTGAGTGTTGTACCTGAGTTCTCCAAGTCCTGTTGGAAGCTTTTATTCGTTAATAGCACGAATCCCACAAGTAGCAATAGCCTGCAGGAATGTTTGCATCATCATCTCAGATCAAATGAATGGGGAAACTTCATGATCAATCAAACTGTTAGAAGAAGCAATCGTTCAGATTTAAAGTCGAATTATTTGGACATAAACTTCCATCCATAGAGACTTCGGAAAAATAAATAATTTTACTCACGATCTGAAAGTTGAAATATTCCCCAGGTGGTTCATTTGGAGCGATCTGTGTAGTACACTACTAGTACTAGATCTGCTTAGGAGCTCGACGAATCTGAAATGCAATATGCACTATCGACTGTTTTTGTAGCAATATATGTCAATGGGATTGGGGTGGTTTACAATTGACAATTATACCGTCATAAACAAAAGTTTAATTCTATCTAACCACGTGACCACTCATTACCAAACTTCAAACTACAAAGGAGGGAATTGTCTGTATTGTCCAGCCTTATGATTTGATGATATTTCTAATCAAATCACGAATAATGTGAGCTACCCTCCTTGACGCAGTTGTAGGACTGCTTTATCAACGAAGAATGGGGCATTATTTATGGCCAGGAAAACGCAATTAGTTTGCAGTACAATTCAATGATCTTACAAAGATGGTAGAGCAAGATTATTGCTGTTCTGCATCATAGGACTGAATCATTCTCTAACATAGGAACCTAACCTAAAGGTTAAAGATAGGCACTAGATCGTCCATTAAGATTGGATCCATTAGGGCCCATTATTTATAGTATTGTAATAGGCGTCGACCACGCTAATACTAATAGTCTGAATAGCTTTGAGCTTAAAGCCAATAAATTTCTAGACTTATACCTAAATTCTATTAAGTCCGTCGGGATATTAAATGACACTTGCAATCGCATTCGTATTCGTAATTTCCGTATGAACCAATTTGTAATTTGAATTTTTGTAATGCCACTTAGCTTAGCTAAGACCAACCTACCTGTGACTAAAGCTCTAATATACAAAAACAATACATTATATCTTTATATTAAGATACAAGAAAATGCGAGTCTCTATTTGCGGTCGAAATTTGTCCAGAACAAGAAATGCGGCCGCTTTTTTTTGTGCATGGCCGCTCAATTTCCCGATCCGTGATGGCGTATTTTATCATTTTCTATACAACCTGGGGACCCCAGTTTTTACTGTTTATAAGTATGCAGATATGGCGAAGTGACAGGCCGAGCGCCACCAAGTTAATATAATTCCATATTGAATTTGAAAATCGTGTATATTTTTAAAAACCATATGCTTATTGTTTATGCAACCTGACACCCGACACGGATGTGTGCAAAATAGTATAAGTAACTCAAAATAATAATAGTATGCTATCAATTAGTGCCTAGTGGGATATGTACATGGTGAAATTAACAATGTACTTGGTCAGTTCAGCGCCGCGCGCCAACAATAGCTAATTCGGATTATTACGCAAAATAACTTTGCGCAGGTAGTCACGTGGGCGATTACAGTGTGTGCAGGCAGGTACGGTCGCGCGCACGCTCGCAGGTACGGTCGCAAAGCTACCATATACAAAAAAAAAACCTCGTTCGCTAACCCTTGTCCTTGACTCTTTTGTGCCTTCGGCACTTTGAGTCATGGATCGGGAAAAAATCGGTGTCACCAATTGCGTTTCTGCTTTATAATACATATTAGCATAAACGATGGTTATTGGTTAATAATGATTTTGTCAAAATTTAAAATGTTCAACTGTTAACTGAGGGACTTAAAACTGCAGAAACAATGCGATTTATTGCGCATTCCTATATAAAAATGGAATCACATTTCTAAACCCAACGCTTTTGTAGAGTTGTCAAATCAGGAACTACAAAGTACAAAACAACAACAAAGCAAAGGTGTTACAAAAGGACGATAACTGGACTAGTATTCGAAATATATGACATAACCGAGCCTATTAAAAGTAGAAGTTGTAACATTTTTGAATTTTGATCATTTTCTTAAAGACTCTGGCAGCTCAGCAGCTGCACACATAATATACTTTAAGATCAACATTTTAAAATCCTCGGACAGTTTTCAAAGATGTCCGCTTTGGTGATGAACTTTAATAGAATTTGTTGCCCATTAATGATCATTAATGACAATGTCAGTGTTGGCAAAATAAAAAATACTGACATTAATGGTCGTTGCATTCCCCCCAAGATCGAGATTGTAACAGAGTTAGTACAGCTGGAGAGGATTAGCATCGCTAAATAATCCAGTAACTCTGACGGTGTAAAGCCGTAGTACATACACATTACATTACACTTATCAGACGTTGTTATTGTTAACATTCAACTTAAAAAGGAATGAAAAATACACTAGCTTATTATGTTTAATATTACTACCTTTCGATCCATAATACTGGTACACAGAACCTTTATTGTACAACTATATCACCAGCTAATAACTTGGTCCAGCAAATTATTTCCGATTTTATACACAATAAATCAAACAAAGGCATATTGACATTCAACCAATGAAAAAGTAGCATTGATTGGCGAAGTTAAGAGTATAAAATACACGTATAATCACACCAATATATTACATAATATAAATATCATCAACTTTTATTGAGACATTCGCACGTAACTTGCTATACTTATATAGTAGTAGTACTGTTTCAGAGCAGAGAAAACTTATAGCATATCATTGTTGAATTGGTCTTATCTGACTTTGACTGGAATGTTTATAGACAATAATCGGACATTCCAATAAAAATGTCCATCATGCTTTGTGACAATTTGGCAAAATACCAATTTTCTGAAATCCAGGGTATAAGGGAAACCTGCTGATCAATCCTAAAATCAATTTTAATGTGAGTGGAAATTAAATTCATGCTTTAAAAACTACCATCATATTACCGGATGTTACAGGTGTCTACATAAATCCACCAATATTTACAAAATAGCATATAAATAAAGAAGAAATACAATATATTTAACAAACAAAACCAACAGGTGATCAAGGTATATCACCTTAATCATATACAAGGTGCAGAGAACGTTACCATGTTACCATGGTTATCACGTTACCATGGTTACATGTTCTTTTGCACAAACAACACCCCAAATGCATGTTCACCGTCTTTCCATATTTCAATTTCTTCTCGTTCTAAAGAGCATTTTAATGACCAACTGTTGCACGCCCTCTATCTTTCTCATTAAATAAGCTCACGAAATTGTAAAGTTGACCGTACAGAAACATTCTCTCGAAATACATCACATCTCGAACAATCCCTGACGCAATGTTAACATGGGGACTTGTATGTTTAACCTACTGACGGCGCTCAGAGCTGGACGGATATGATCCGATAAATAGAAACCAGTTCGCTGACCATGACCAGTTACACAAAGTACTCTCGATACGACGTGCCGATATCTCGGTAGTCCATCCTAACGTCGTCCTCAGACCCAGACTCACATCCGTCCCCCGTCATTGCTTTGTCCTCGTGACCTGGGCGAGAGGGACTGCCCTCACATAGCTGATCTTCCAGTCGTCTCCTAACCACTCTAGGTTCAGCCTCTGTCTCCATGGCAACAGGATCTGAAGAAGATCACGAAATTTAGTGACAGTTGTAAGAGGTTTATAATTTTAGAGATTGTAGCTTGTATTTATGAGCGTGATAGAAATTTAGAAATTATTTCAGTGTTACTTTTAATCGGATTTGCAGTAAAAGAAAAGATCAGAAATTCACCAAATGCTTCTCTGGATATTGAGTAAATTTCTCAAAATCTAGTAATATAATATAACCTAATTAAGCTTTTAAATTAGGCGTGTCGAAAGGTGATAGTAGATATCGTATATAAGATAAATTAGTGGTAGAGATTAGTGGCATATTAGATTGGAATGATACGACGCATAATTAGGAGTATTGAGGGATGACCTACTTAATTCTTTGAATGACAGTGGATGAATGTGGAGTCCGATCATCATGAAATATTTCAATATCATTGCTGTGATCAGGTACAAGTGTGCTATCGCTTTGAACAGGTACAAGTGTGCGATCACTGCAGGCATCACTATAATTATCACAATCAGGAGTTTCCTCACTCTTATTAGCAACAACTGGCCTTCCACGTAGTTTTCCTGTGATGAAGAAAATGCAGACGATCTTTTAACTAGAATGTTTAGTGACATTTAAACAAGAATTTCGCCGCGGTAACACCACGCACGATCAAATTTCCCTACTGCATACAATTTAATTGTTCTACTTTATTGTATCCCAGAGTGGTGTTTGGCGCATGTACAATGTATGATGTAATAATCGTTTATATTATATTAGGCGTGCAGAACTTGAAAAATCCTGCGCGCATCTGAGGTGTCGCCGTTTATTTGTGATCTGTATGTGGTTTGGTTGTAGATCATTTCATACTTTGCGCGGTTTTGTTTCGTGTTAACAATAACGATATGCATATCATGTCACGTCATATAACTGCATCGTATGCCAACTTATTGACTGTAATAAAATATGCTGTTTCGTCTTAGTTATTATTTGTATCTAACATAAACTAATACATTTTTATATGTTATATTATGCTTACTCGACACATCACAGCACCATCGACTTATCAAGCCTTTTATTTGATATAGGATTCTTTAAAAGCATACCGCAATCTTGATATTACAGTATTACAGTTGCTTCTTGAATGTAACTGTAAAGTAACTTCTATTCTCAACTATGTATTCCAATGCTTTCTACCATTCAGTGTCGATGAACTGTTAAATAATCAGCCCACAGCCACGAGTCAGCTGATATCATAATTCTATTTGTTTTGACTTGCTGAATTTTATCACTCGGTAATTTATTAAGCTTGTTTCACCAAAATAACACTTATATTGATGATTATATATAATCCGTTTGTAACAGTCGTCAAGCACCAAAAACTCGTTGCTATGCCTGTAATTAATTAACTCATAACCGGCGTCGCGCGCACAAAATAGACTCCTTTTATACACATAATTATAGGGGAGTGGTCTATATTGCGAAGGAGCAGACTTTTGTCATCAACGTAGGACCGTCGGGCCACCTCATATATCCAAACCCGATTACTTATTCCCTACGATCTTTTTGCCTTCGGCAAGAGTAGGGAAAAAAATTAGGGTAGATTAGTGTCTACAATTATGTGCCTAATTCCTGTTATATGGGTAGCTAAACAAGGAAGCTGAGAGGCTCCGTACAGACCAACCTAAAGTTAAATCGTACTTTATACTTAGAACATAGCTGTAGATTGGACAGTCTAAGGTTAGATTCATATATTAAGCCGATGGCACAACTCCAAAAGTTGCCAACACCCATCAACTTTAAAAGAGACCAGAGAAGTTTAACAAGTTATGTGATGGCTTGAACTTTTCAACTACCTGGCCCAGGAAAATTTTAACGAACAGTCTGATTTTGCCGTCTGTTTTGTTAAAATAAAGCCTATATTTGGTAAATAGGACCAGATTGTTTATTTAAAAGAACAATTCTCGTGCCCGGGTGAACTGAATATTTCTTACAAAATGAAGAATTCTAGTGATGAGTGAAACTTTTAACCGACGAGAGACTGTTTTACATGATACTAACCGATAAAACTGGACAAGGAAGTGTATCTGGGGGGACTTGACTGCAACATCTCCAGAACTTTCCGCTTCTGTCCAACATTAACAGTAACATCTGACTTCAAAGGAGTACAGGTATTCAGTATTGGGGTTGAATGCAGCTGAGTGCTGTGTAGCAGAGTGCTGTCTAGCTGGGTGCTGTTCAGAGGTGTGCTGGTCTTACAGGGGGTTTTAGCCAGCCCGGCGAGAGGGTTCTTGTGGAAGGAAAAGGAGTTGGTGATAGAAGTGGTGATAGAGCTGACTGAAGGTGATGCTGTCGCTTTGGGAGTTGATGACGTCTTGACCTGAAATATGAGTATTGGTTGTTATTATCACACTTTTGTTATCGGACAAAGACTTCTTGCTTTTGTTCCGGGACAAGCGGGAAATTTTGAGATCGGCCAGATTCAAATCGAGTCTTTGCGCCACCCGCATCAGTGGTTTACGGTTTGGCTATCGCGCGCGCTGGATGGTGATATTCTATGCTGTGGAAATGGGGGCACAAGCCACCAGTAGATGAATCCATAAATTTGGAACATGGGCACATCGCAGTATTGGCCGTATCTGAGTGCTGGGAAGGCTCAGTTCGGTTTTCTAAGATGGATATAGCCGTAAGCTAGGCCTAGGAACCATCAAAAGTCGTATAAAATTACCCATGGAATGACCAGAAATGAACGAAAATGAACATTCTTCTCAAAGTGCTCATAATGGTTTGAAATGGGTCGGAAAGTGTTTACATTGGTACTAGGACCACTCAAACCAAGTTTGAGAATCACTGCATGTCTAGAACCGATGTGAGGGTGGTTCCAACTTCCAAATTTGATTTTTGTAACCATTTTGGGAACATGGGGACATCGGAGTATTGGCTGTATTTGAGTGCTGGGAAGCCTCAATTCGTTTTTCTAAGATAGATATATAGTTCAAAGCTAGGCCTAGGAGCCATCAACAGTCGCATAAAATTATCCAGGTTCATGGAATGAACGAAAATGAGCGAAAATGAATATTTTTCTCAAAGTGCTCAGAATAGTTCAAAATTTATCGGAAGTAGTTCATATTGGTCCTAGGACCACTCAAACCAAGTTTGGAAATCACTGCACGTCTAGAACTGATGTAAGGTTGTTTCCAATTCTGCCCTAATAGTCCTCCCGAGTATCCAGATTTTTAGAAAGAAAACCCCAATTCGGTTTTCTAAACAGTTGCGCAAAATCGAATCAAATTGATTGTGTTTATATTGGTCCTAGGACCACTCAAACCAAGTTTGGGAATCACTGCATGTCTAGAACCGATGTTACCAATGTTCCAAAATGTTCCAATTTTGGCACAATAATCCTCCTGAGAATCCAGATTTTTGGAACATGGGGACATCGAAGTATTGGCTGTATTTAAGTGCTGGGAAGCTTCAATTCTGTTTTCTAAGATGGATATAGGTAAAAACTAGGCCTAAGAGCCATCAAATGTCAAATAACATTACCCAGGTTCATGGCATGAACGAAAATGAACAAAAATGAACATAGTCCTAAAAATGCTCAGAACGGTTTAAAATTGGTCGGAAAGTGTTTATATTGGTCCTAGGACCACTCAAACCAAGTTTGGGAATCACTGCATGTCTAGAACCGATGTTACCAATGTTCCAAAATGTTCCAATTTTGGCACAATAATCATCCTGAGAATCCAGATTTTTGGAACATGGGGACATCGAAGTATTGGCTGTATTTAAGTGCTGGGAAGCCTCAATTCGATTTTCTATGATGGATATAGGTAAAAACTAGGCCTAAGAGCCATCAAATGTCAAATAACATTACCCAGGTTCATGGAATGAACGAAAATGAACGAAAATAAATATTGTCCTAAAAATGCTCAGAACGGTTTAAAATTGGTCGGAAAGTGTTTATATTGGTCCTAGGACCACTCAAACCAAGTTTGGGAATCACGGCATGTCTAGAACTGATGTTACCAATGTTCCAAAATGTTCCAATTTTGGCACAATAATCCTCCTGAGAATCCAGATTTTTGGAATATCGGTTCTAGACATGCAGTGATTCCCAAACTTGGTTTGAGTGGTCCTAGGACCAATATAAACACTTTCCGACCAATTTTAAACCGTTCTGAGCATTTTTAGGACAATTTTCATTTTCGTTCATTTTCGTTCATTCCGTGAACCTGGGTAGTGTTATTTGACTTTTGATGGCTCTTAGGCCTAGTTTTTACCTATATCCATCTTAGAAAACCGAATTGAGGCTTCCCAGCACTTAAATACAGCCAATACTTCGATGTCCCCATGTTCCAAAAATCTGGATTCTCAGGAGGATTATTGTGCCAAAATTGGAACATTTTGGAACATTGGTAACATCGGTTCTAGACATGCAGTGATTCCCAAACTTGGTTTGAGTGGTCCTAGGACCAATATAAACACTTTACGACCAATTTTAAACCGTTCTGAGCAATTTTAGGACAATATTCATTTTTGTTCATTTTCGTTCATTCCATGAACCTGGGTAATGTTATTTGACTTTTGATCGCTTCTAAGCCTAGTTTTTACCTATATCCATCTTAGAAAACCGAATTGAGGCTTCCCAGCACTTAAATACAGCCAATACTTCGATGTCCCCATGTTCCAAAAATCTGGATTCTCAGGAGGATTATTGTGCCAAAATTGGAACATTTTGGAACATTGGTAACATCGGTTCTAGACATGCAGTGATTCCCAAACTTGGTTTGAGTGGTCCTAGGACCAATATAAACACTTTCCGACCAATTTTAAACCGTTCTGAGCAATTTTAGGACAATATTCATTTTTGTTCATTTTCGTTCATTCAATGAACCTGGGTAATGTTATTTGACATTTGATGGCTCTTAGGCCTAGTTTTTACCTATATCCATCTTAGAAAATCGAATTGAGGCTTCCCAGCACTTAAATACAGCCAATACTTCGATGTCCCCATGTTCCAAAAATCTGGATTCTCAGGAGGATTATTGTGCCAAAATTGGAACATTTTGGAACATTGGTAACATCGGTTCTAGACATGCAGTGATTCCCAAACTTGGTTTGAGTGGTCCTAGGACCAATATAAACACTTTCCGACCAATTTTAAACCGTTCTGAGCAATTTTAGGACAATATTCATTTTTGTTCATTTTCGTTCATTCAATGAACCTGGGTAATGTTATTTGACATTTGATGGCTCTTAGGCCTAGTTTTTACCTATATCCATCTTAGAAAATCGAATTGAGGCTTCCCAGCACTTAAATACAGCCAATACTTCGATGTCCCCATGTTCCAAAAATCTGGATTCTCAGGAGGATTATTGTGCCAAAATTGGAACATTTTGGAACATTGGTAACATCGGTTCTAGACATGCAGTGATTCCCAAACTTGGTTTGAGTGGTCCTAGGACCAATATAAACACTTTCCGACCAATTTTAAACCGTTCTGAACAATTTTGAGACAATATTCATTTTTGTTCATTTTCGTTCATTCCATGAACCTGGGTAATGTTATTTGACTATTGATTGCTCCTAGGCCTAGTTTTTACCTATATCCATCTTAGAAAACAGAATTGAGGCTTCCCAGCACTTAAATACAGCCAATACTTCGATGTCCCCATGTTCCAAAAATCTGGATTCTCAGGAGGATTATTGTGACAAAATTGGAACATTTTGGAACATTGTTAACATCGGTTCTAGATATGCAGTGATTCCCAAACTTGGTTTGAGCGGTCCTAGGACCAATATAAACACTTTCCGACCAATTTTAAACTGTTCTGAGCATTTTTAGGACAATATTCATTTTTGTTCATTTTCGTTCATTCCATGAACCTGGGTAATGTTATGCTACTTTCGATGGCCCCTAGACCTAGCTTGCAACTATATCCATCATTTACAATTATTTTTGGCACTATTTAGAGCTTATTAGGGCAAATAAATGCATGGCACACTTTTGGCACAATTTTGGCACATGTTCCAAAAATGTTCCAAAAATCTGGATTCATCAACTCCAAGCCACGGCGTCGTTAAGTCTTAATGTTGATCAATCATCGGTATCTTTAGGAAAATATGCCAATTCTTTTGTCGCGAAGATACCAATAATATCTCAGCACAAATAGAAAATTAAATTTGATTAGACGATATTCCTAAATCAGTTCGTATCGGGATAATTGAACTTACGTGTAAAAGTTTGGAAATGCTATTGCCAATGTTCCTCCGAGTGCTTTTTGTTCTTATCATTGGCGAATGACTCACATTGTTGAGCTCCATAATATAATGTGGGTATTCTTTCTCGAACTGAAACATTGTACGCATATATTAACAGGCGAGTCATGTATAAAACTGTCATACGAGTACAATGTACATTATATACGCATATATTAACAGGCGGGTCATGTATAAAACTTTTCTGTCATTAAAACCCAGTGACGTGGCAATTTGCATTTCGCAATGATATATGACACATCATTTGCGCGGAAAAAATGTTGGCACAACACCAACTGGAAGAAAAACAAACAGGAAAACATATAAACTATGCCCAACCCTATAAAATTTTTGGGAGTAAAGTTACAAAATTAAGTTTTAAACAGGTACCTTTTTTAAGCGTGAATTCTTGTCCTTGCCCTCAGGCATTTGCTGAAATGCCTGAAAAAAGAATACAATTCAGTTTCTGAAGAATTCCCACGATAGTTCACAAAAAACTACCATAACTTACCATGCATGATAGTTAAAACATATGATTAAAATAACCTCCTGAACAGTTTGTGCTTCCCAAAACTAACCGCCCTGTCCGCCAATGAAGCATATCGTTAATAGCCCAACCAATTGGCAATTCATTAAATATGTTAAAAACAGGGCGAGTTGGACCACGCCGGAGAAGCCGCAGCAACTGCAGCATAACGGATTATCGGAAACATAAAAAAGCTCCACAAGTAACATTTTGTACACTCTGGAACAGTACACACGAGGTACACACTAACTTTGTATAGCTCTAGGAGGTGCTGTTTAGTTTGGGAATAAACAACATCCTTGTGGAGATCTCCGCTCATCTTGACACAGTTGCTGGCTATTTCCACTGGGATCTCCTCGCATGATTCCCCCCTCTGAAGGCGAGCTTGGTATTTGCTCGCTGTCTGTTCCAGATCTCTTGGTACCTATGGCACAACTCTGTTAGTGGAAATGGACGGAGGTAAAAATAGAACATATTTCACATTCCAACTAATAGTAAATGTAACTTTCGAGCAAGTCTGTTATTGTTAAAACATGGAAAACTGGGACGAAACAGCCACTGGCGGGGAGAGACAATTGAAATAGTACAGCTAGGTCTCATCAAGATCTGTCAACAAAGTATATCTTACACCCAGTTTGGTCCCAGTGTGGATATACCAGACATGTACAGCCCCAGGGGTGTATCATCAATCATGTACCATTAGACGGACCCTCCGTTTAAATACAGGTGTGGATATCATCAGATTAAGCTATTATTTATAGACTGAATGTTTCTAATTTTATCAGTCTATAATATCATGTCCTATCTTAAGGTCTAGATTTATTTAGACCTTAAGATAGGTCTAAATAATAGTGGCTATATTAAACCTTTAAGTCCTACATTATTAGCGTCGAGATATCCGCGATAATAGCACGGCTTGACACGACTTCTTTATTTAATCTCTTGCTTTGTTAAACGTTTTGTTTAATCCCACATGAATAATTAACAAGACACGAGTCTGACGCTCTACCAGGCAGCTTGCAATCCAGCCAGCCAATTAAAATACACTGAAGTCAAATATAAAACAATTACCCTACACTTCTCAGCTTTACACGGATCAATCTAGCTGCCCATCTTGGTCTGGCTCTATGATTTAGTTAGGTTGGGTTTAACTTGGAGACTTTGTATATAACAGTGAGCAAGTGTTGAGAGTATGCGCAGTATGTCCAGGAAACAATCTCCTGGATCAGAGAGAGGGAGCCCTGGAGCACTTGAACCCTACAGTGTTATATAACAGATAGTGTGCCCTACGTCTATAGCAGAGGGCACGGATGTGTGGCTTCCTCACTCGTACATATATATTGTACCGGGGACGTTTCTTGCACCGCAATTATGTACAGTGTGGTGATGATCTATATTTTGACAGGAACTAACAACTCTGATTCTATGAATTCGGACCAAACTAGGGTTTACAAAAATTTCAAGTTATGATTTCAAAAATGTAATTTTACAAAAATGCCGTTCATGATCAAAATGTGTATGTTATTGTGTAGCAGCATCGCTATAAATTGCATGGTTGAAATCTGTAACAAATTTATATGTAATTGCAAATTCCAATTTAGATTAAGACACAATCAATGCATCTAAAACATCATCATTACGGACAAACCTTGAACAAGGTATCCGAATTATTTATAAGATACGCAGTGTATGTCACTAGATCGTCTAGCGGGTCAGACATTGTACTGTTTCCCAGACACATGTTCGCTGCAGTCTCCATCTGCTTTGATTTTAGGATGTGGGGAGCGAAGATCAACCCCAAGTTGTGGTAGTCCATCAGAGAGTGGGGGTTCAGTGCTACTTCCGAGAGGAGCATTAACAACATCTGTGGGAAAGAGGGGTGTTAGTCAGAGAGTGGGGGTTCAGTGCAACTTCTGAGAGGAGTATTAACAGCATCTGTGAGAGGAAGTGGTGTTAGTCAGAGAGTGGGGGTAATTATTGATAACTGATATAAACTAAACTAATTAGCTAATTCCACATATAAATGGCCATCTCTCATTGATAAATTTGGAACTGAATACTAAATGATAACTCCAGTCCTATTATATAATAACAAAGGATTCATGTGAGCAGATTGGTAATACTACTATCTATAGATCAGCTGTGATAACTATCTTGTATTATAATCTCTAGAGGAAAGAAACCTGCTGACAGTTCTGTTTCAGGCTATCTTAACCGGAAATTTGATCATTTGATCAACTTGGACCAAGTAATGTTTATCAAATCTGTGTATATAGAGAAACTAGTGTCTTTCTTAAACGTGCTTTATATTTCAATTCAATATGGAAAATTCGACTATTAAGCTTTTCTTTCTTCTCCAATTAAGAATTTTTTTCTTCTCTTAAGAATACAGTATATTTGATCATATTTCAATATACAAAAGCATGAGAAGTTATTGATAATGATAAGCATGGCAGTCAAAATGTTGAATCTGCCTGAAAAGGCCGTATACTTATAACAGTTAAAAATGTCAGCCCCGACAGAAAATCCCTAAAAATTGCATACCTTTAGAAACATCCTGTTTTCCTCCGGTAATAGCAGCAACACAAGTTGTAGACACTTTAACTTCTTTTCCCCGTCCGCTAACTCTGAAAATAACATAATTTTACAGTTTAGTACACCCCCACATTACTTCATTACACTGTGGACTGTGGGGTGAAAGCTTGTGTAACAATGTAAACATTAGTAAACGTGAAGTTGACTGGCACTGCAATGTAGCGCTGGTGCCAGGGCGCCGTTATCTCCAACTAACCCATTAGATCACACCCACAGATTCAGAGCAGGTTACAGGGTTAAGTGAGTCTACATTGGAGGAGCAGGTAATTGAGGAAACACGTGACTGCATTTAATATCGCTAATTGCGTTACTATTTTATAATACATTCACACAGACTCAAGCCATTTTTTGGGAGAAAAGTACATGTCTTTTTGTGGAAATACCTGTACAAAACGTTGTGGAATTTTATGCAGCAGTAATATTAGGAATGTGAAGTTGATAGATTTAATTATGGAAGAGAATGCAAGCTAAAAATTAGCATCAGAGATTACAATGCATATCATAATTTAAGGAATGCAAACGTGTAATTATTGATCAATGATCCCAATCTGAAATATTACATTTTACACATCACGCACCTCACGCACCTCCCGATCACCTCACGATCACCTTACTTAAGACTGCTATTTATAATACCCCTGACTAAGAACATGATTAAATCTGAAAAGTCGTACATTTTAAATTTATCTCCCTAGAAAAATAAGAATAAAGATCTGCACATCCGGTAACTGTAATTATAGATAGAAAAATACATTGATATCGAACAATAAAGATAGTTCAGAATCTCAACTATCACGTACTAGCGATCTCGATGTGAATAGGAATGTGTTTTTCACACAGTAGAGGTTCGGGCAGCTCAGCAACATACTGCTTCAGTACGGACGCTGCATCGTGGACTGTAAACTCCTCCTGCTCCGACCAATCGATAACGTTACCGTGACTATCCAACAACTTCTTGATGTCTTTTATACGCTTGTTGGATCCACACTTCCGGAATATTCCCTCGTAGTGCACGTCTGAAGAAGGAGGGACATTAGTTTATAGATTGTAAGAGAATTAGATACTTAGAGATTACATAATATGGCTACGCGACAATAAGGTGCCTTGAGATTTAGCTACCTAAACAATTAACAAGCAGATAAAGAGATAAATCACCGTGAGACCCCGTATCTTAGGGGGCCTTAGTGTCGGCCACTGTATTATATAATTAACAAATGGGGGTGAGATTAATTGTGCAGAAAGAACAGCGAGCTGGTATGCAGGACCGTGGGTTATTTTATTCTATGGACAAAGATATACTATATACCAGGTATGTTTTGTTATTTTAATTTTTTTTAAAGAGCAAGGAATACGCTGAAAGTATTTTGTTAGGCACGAGTTTAAATTTCTTATCATTTTCGTGGTATTCCCGCGAGATTTTCTATTAAAGTGTAATCTGAGTCCAAACAACAGCTCTCAAAACGTCATTACAGCTGTAACGGTGTTTGTAGCAATGTTATAATATCGGCTGTAATGTTTTGCGGAACAAGTCTTCACATTTTGAAAATATTGGTGAATCTACTTTAAATGCTGTCTAAGAAATATAATAATATAACAATACATTTTAAAAGGAATAGAATTGACAGAAGACGTCCAAGTAATGAATCAGGATCCCGGGTCCTAATGATAGAACTTCTCGAGCTATTAAGGGGACCGGGGGTTTTAATGAAGACCCCCCGGCCCCCCCCCCCCCCCCCTTAGGGAACCGGGTATCTAGGGGGTATCAGCTAGAGTAGGAATGTGTAAGATGTTAAATATGTCCCAAATTATGCGCTAACTCCGCCAAGTAGTCGGGTTTGGATAAATAAAAAATAAAATGCATTTTCACTAGATTGAAATGCAAATTATAATAAAACAATCTGGTGGATTCGTGTCGTGTTATTGAGTCTCATGATTCAAGTTTCAACAACATAATTTTTTAATACTTTCAACACTGCTATATAACAAATAATTTGAGATCATAAATACGATGTTGTAACATTGAAATGTTGAGTAATTCCTTTCCTGATAAGAGCATTTTTCCTAGTCGCATCAAACGGGATCAATACAAATTTACACAAGAATACATTGCAACCATGCGACTCATATAAACAATATATTCCAATCCGGATTTTACACTTTCAACACTACTATAATATGACAAATAATTTGAGAATATGAGTACATGCTACATGCTACATGAAGAGGTCTCCTCCTAGTCGTTGGAGTGGCCTGCATCACACACATCTCTTCTAACATGTTCCTCCATTCCACTCGCTTTAAAGTTTAGAGCCAACTGTTTTACTGCATCTCTGCTGATGTTATCGACACCTGTAAATTCCGCCGCATCCTCGAGTACACAGGCCATCCAGCCTTTACGGGGTCGTCCTCTCAGTCTCTTTCCATAGTTTGGTTTCCAATCCAGTAAGAAATTGGGAAACCGCGTCTCTGGCATTCTGACAACATGTCCGTACCACCTTAGTCTAGCCGCACCGATGAAAGTTTCGATAGACTTAATTCCAGCACGCCTGAGAACTTCTTCATTGGAGACATGGAAGAACCACTTTATCTTCAAGATTCTTCTCAGGGAGGTCAGATGGAAGACCTCAAACCGTTTCATCTGCTTCTTTGTTGTGTTCCAAACTTCAGCTCCATATAACAGAATGGTAATAACAGCAGCCTTGTAGATACGGATCTTGGTGGGCGTTCTTATAGTTCGACTGTTCCATATCTTCCAAAGCTGATGGAACGCACCATTAGCACGCTGGATCCTGATGTCAAGATCTCGGTCAATGGTACCATCCCCACTGATGTTGGCACCAAGATAAACAAAGTTGCTGACCTGTTCAACAGGTTCTCCCTCCACTGTTAGCTTTATACTGTCTCTTTCGGTGTAAGGTCGCTGGGACGCACACTTGCTGATCGCCATGCATTGTGTCTTTTCAGCGTTGATCTTTAACGCAGCATAAGAGGTGTAATAAGCTATAAGATCAGTGGACTCTTGTAGCTCTTCTTCAGTATTGTCCATCACTGCCAGATCATCAGCGTAGTCACTATCCATGATAACTTTTTCATCTGCACCCTTTAGTTCCTTTTGCAGTACTGCACCATGACTGATTGCCTTGTGAACCTCGGCCAAAAAGATTCCAAAGTTCAGACAAAAATTAAATACAGGAGGGCCCTGGATATCACCCTGTCCAGTGCCCGAATTAACAGAGAACCAATCAGACAACCAATTTCACCATTAACCCTGAAAGCACTCATGGTTCCGTTGAAGAATGCCTGAAAGATTCTAAAATATTTCTCAGGAAGTCCATAGTGTCTCATGCTTGACCATGAGTATGACGTAGAAATGTTTATTTACATTAGAATCTGTCTTCACTGAGTCTATTGCTCAGGAACAATCAGAAATTTTATTGAAAGAAATGTAATAAAATATGTCCGGCAAAGCTTTATTTCAATTTCCTAAATTATATAACAATTTACTAATTATATCGGTAATTGATAACAATTAAAATGCAGCTAAATCTCCTCAAATAATCTCAGTAAATAAAATCTGTGCCACTGTTACAAACTGAACTTCTTTCTAGTGTTTAGTTTCACCACAACTGATATTATGGAGCTTAAACGTCGCTATAATTTAAATTTTAAAACTGTCATATTTTGATTGCTTCAAACTGGCCCTTGTAAAATTTCTATAACGGCCAAATCCTGGCCTGGCACAAAATAATGTCACCCATCCGCCTTGCAAAGACAACTAAGGAAGACGGCAGCATTTGTTTATTATGGAAAATAGTCCCACAGAAGACTCGACATTTGAACTGATGAAAACAATAATTATATTTTGCACACAATATGATTTGAATATTATGCTGTAACATAATGCAGGAAAATATTCCGGTTTTTTTTTTCATATTATATTAAGCCACCCTAATTTCGCATGTCCTGCATGTCGATTTTTGCTTTAAACGAATTAAATTTGTAAATCTCCACGATCAGTGAAACATGAGGCTACGTCCAGAATAGATAAATATGCTTGCAAGATTTCTTATCGTTTTGCTTTACTTAGTTGTTCGCTAAACTTAAGTTGTACACTCGTTCTAAGTAATAATATCATATTTTGCTATTCCGTCTTTACAATTATATTATATAATGCGTGATACACTTCTGACAGTGTATCTTTAATAAAATTAATGTTGTTATTTTGAATATTTTCTGATCTCATGAATGGAAAAATTGTCGGGGGCCGGGACTAAGTTAATGATTCTTCACTGTCCTTAGAACCGAACAAAATTCGATTTTGTAGGCCAGTGGTAAACGTGGTCATTATTCAACTGAATCTAAAGCCACGTCCAGGTTGCACTTGTTCATTCCATTTCTTATCGTTTTACTTTTAAATACTCCGAACTAAAGTTTTACACTCGTTCAACTATCTCGTATTCTGTTATTCCTTCTTTTGAATTAGATACGCACTTCTCACTGACAATATTCTCAAAAACTTTCTAAAGAATGTTCATTTCGGGCACGTTGAACAAACTTCGTTAAGCTCCGGTTGGATAATGACCACGTCTAACACCAGGCTTCTACCGGATTCTTTAGAGCTCTAACAGAATTCTAGCCGGCAGCCTGGATTTAGTCACAAGTAAATTAGATTAATTATTAGATATATTGCCATTTTTATTATATTTGCCATTCCTTCTAGAGTTCGTTTCTCTGAATTTTATTTTCATTTTGTAAGGTTGCAGACAGTGCAGTGTGGTTATTGGTGGTGAGATCTTGTCAGGATGGACGTAAGTAGCACTTTTAAAGTGAACATTACAAAATTTCTTTACATTGCTTACGAAAAATTAGTCGCTGCAGTTATTTATAATTGTGCATTAATTATCATTATGATTTAAGATTCCGAAACAAATTATGCAAGTGAAGCTGTTACTTTTCTTCCTGCTTTGACATTTGTTTCAGACTGAAGAAAGAAAAGTGGCTGCAACGCAGAAGAGGAACAGGTCGTTCCTGGCAGTATTGTTGGTAGTACTGGTAATACTCGCAATAATCATCGTGGTAGTCGTGGTTGTAGAAACCAGGAAGAAAGGCGACAGTATGGCGGTTGCATCTGATAACGATGTCTGTACTAACATTGGCGCTGATATTCTGAGAAGCAAAGGAAGTGGGGTGGACGCTACAATCGCTGTCTTGCTCTGTTTAGGAGCTGTTCAGCCACAATCTAATGGGATCGGAGGAGGAGGTTTTATGTTGGTTCATACCAAGGACGATGATAAGGTCATCAATTTCCGTGAGAGAGCCCCGGCTGCCTCAAGTAAAAGTATGTTTAACTCGGATGAAAACATGGCTAAAGACGGGGGGTTAGCAAGCGCTATTCCCGGAGAAATCCTCGGTTATTGGAAAGCACATCAAAAATATGGCAAATTAAAATGGGAAGACTTGTTCAAGCCTTCTATCGAGATACTAAATACAGGTATTGTGGTGACCGAACATATGGAGAGGGCCTTAGAAAACCTTAAAGATAAGTTGATTGATGACGTTAACTTTAAATCAACGTTTTTTAAAAGTATCGATTCCGATGGTTTTAAACCTCTAAAAGCAGGAGAAAAATTTACGAATCCGATGCTGGCTTTAGCATATCAGAAAATATCTGAAGAAGGACCTGATGGATTCTACAAAGGCGAGATTGCAGCCAATATCGTCAAAGCCACCGAAGCGACAGGCGGAATCCTTACCTTAAAAGACTTGGAAGGCTACACTGTAACGATCGATGAGCCGTTTAAGTTTGAATATAGAGGACAGAAGATCATTTCAGCTCCTCCTCCAGCCTCCGGTCACGTGATAGCACTAGCGCTACAAATCCTTGACAATTTCGATATTCCATCGTTTAGTAAGGTGAAAGCTTGGAACTATATATTAGAGGCAATGAGGTTCGGTTACGGCATGAGGAGCAGAACAGGAGACCCAATCTACTCTACCAAAACAAAAGAAGTTGTAAAGTTGGTCCAAGGGAAAAACTACATGGAGAAGATAGTAAAAGATCACTTCTGGGGAGACAAGTTGATCCCATTTAAATATAGAAAAATGTACAGTGACCCTATCTACACCAACTATGACGGAACCCACACCACACATGTATCTGTACTGGGCCCTGATGGAGAAGCCGTTTCTTGTACGTCCACTGTAAACTTGTGGTTTGGATCACGTGTCATGACTGATAACGGAATCGTTATGAACAACGAAATGGACGACTTCTCCATACCAGAGAAGCTTAATGCATTTGACTACCGGCCCTCGCCTGAAAACTTCATACTTCCTGGTAAGAGACCTATGTCTTCCTCCTCCCCCTCAATTGTGTTCGACAGTGACGGGAAGGCAACATTTGTGACGGGGGCAGCCGGTGGCTCTAGAATCATCTCATCAACCTTACTGTCGCTGATAAATGCCATGGACTGGAAAATGACCCTAACGGACAACTTGAAGGCAGTTAGAATCCATGATCAGCTGAGTAACAACAAGACTTATCACGAAGATTTGGATTTTATAACGCCACTTGACCCTGAAATAGAAACTGGTTTAAGCACTTTAGGATACAATATGACAGCTATAGAGGGTGTGAGAAGTGCTGTAACCAGCGTCTCCAAGCTTTTAGGCATAACAGAAGCCACAGGTGACCCGAGAAAGAAAGGAACTGGAATTGTCATCAATTAATTTACAAGTTATGTATTTAAGTTTTCATAATTATCTACAGATTTTTACCATCTTTAACTCTAAGTTTTGGGGCGTAGCTTCTCTGTGGTGGCTCCAAAGATCTACAATCGTCGGCCTGATACCATTTCATCGGCTCAATCACTGGAATCATTTAAAGCCCTTCTAAAAACGTTTCTGTTTAAACTGCCCCTTCATAAACTTGAAAAACTTTATTGATAATTTTATTTTAGTCAATATTGGTGTTCGATTTTTACATTTAAGTATCATTTTCTGTCATTAGACTTAGCAGCAATAGCAGCAAATCTGGGGAAACTTTGAAATACACCAATTTGAAGCATTTAACCCCCCCTTAAAAATCACAGATTATGAATTTTAGTAATCTGAATATTTACATAGGTCCAAAAATGTCATAGCTTCATGATAGTGCAACGAAAAAAATCTCAGAACATTTTGGTGCGGAGTTAGGTGGTTAAGTAGTCGAAAAATGACTGATTTGTTAGTGGACATTTTTTCATACCTCTAACACCCAAACCCTTACTACAGTGAAGATATAAGTACTACAGTTAAAATTGATGGTCATTATTGAACAAAAATGGTTCATTGACACATAGTTGAAGAAAGAAATTAAAAAAGTTAATAATTGGGTCTGTGGAGTGGTATATATATAATGTTTATGTTATAGTGTATGCCTGCGCGCGCGTACTTAACCATCTGTAGACCAACATATTTAGTTTATGCTTAATTTCTTTATATATCATGTCACCACTAGAGTGCCCAATACTTTTAGTGAAGGTCTGATGTAAAACGGTTAACCACCAACTGTGGTATATCAGAAAAACCCATATGTGTATGAGTGCGCGCGCGCACGTACTTAACCACCTGGTATGGCACAGCATTGAGTTATCACCATAATTCCAAAAACAGAAGACACTATTCAGGTGCCCAAAACTTTTGGTTATGGTCCTGATACCATAAAACCTTAGATGTGGCCTCAATGTGGTTAAAACATGTTTATTTTGGACCTTCGGTCAACAGAAGCCACCACAAATTAACCATTATTCAGCAACCACCGAACTTTTGGTGCCTTATTTGTATTGATATTTGATTATGAGAGATAGCTGAAGGATAATAAGTGATTTTAAAGATAGTGTAACAGAATGTGTGGCCGTATGGCGGTTAAAACTTCCAAAAACACTGATTTAGGCCAATTTTAGACCTTTATTAACCATGATGGACGCAACACAGGACTCAGCAATGTTTCTGTGCATATAAATGAGCTGGTAGTTATATCTAGATAATGTAGCATGGCCAGCTATAGCTTTACAAAGCTAATGTGTGCTCTAAAAATGGTTAATTAGTGCAAATATAGGGTATTTTCGAGACATTTTAACCACCTTAGCTGCACATTGATCAGAATGCATGAACTTCGAGTCAATTATGCATTTGCAAACAAATATACATTCAATCGGATAGCAATCCATTATCTGAAGTTCATATTGTGGTTAATGTCCACTTTAATAGATGCCTTGTTCAACAGCCTAGCAAGTCATATAGCCCTTTTAACCACTTTTATGACAACATTTCTTGATAACTTTTATCAAAACCCTTCAAATGTTCTTTGTTGACCAGAAAAAGTTGACTAAAATCATTAATATTGTTTTGATTGGTGGTTAACAAAATATTTTGACGTTTTAACCATCTTTTTAGCACTTTTTACGAATATTAAACCACCTAAAATTAACCATACTATTGAATTGCACATCTGTGATGAAAAATTATCATCCATGTACAAATGAACAACCACCACTATACATCTATAACCAGAGCAATATTTATTGCTCATCGTTCATCTTCCATTTAACCACCATTAGGACCACAAAATGCCCCCAATGAGGGTTATTAACTTTTGTAATCATTGCACCATGGGATGATCTCAATATAATGACTACTCAGTTTATAATATCATATCTCAAAATGGTGGTTAACCCTAAAACTGGTATTTTAACCACCATAGTGGCCACATGGAGGATTCATTAACCTCAATTATTCAACATAACTGTACTGCAGTGTTTTGTGCGCCAGAAAAACATCACCCCAACATTGAGATTAACCACAATAAGCTGCAATATCATGTTGAAGTCGACATACACAAATTTTGTGAAAAAAGTCAATGTCCACCAAGTTTCCCCAGATTTGCTGCTATTGCTGTTAGCGATATATATTTTCAAGCATACGTTACCAGTCCTTATCTTATTCAAGTACTTTTCTGGGATGTTTAGATTTTAACACTGCTGAGTATAAGTTTTATAGTGGTGTTATTAAACTTCAATTTATTATTATTATTCTATGATACAACTTATTGTTTCATTGATTAGAGCAATAGACTATATACAACAAACCAGTATTTTAGCTTTAATCTGAAAAATATGAAATGAAATGAAATGAAATGAGGTATTTATATCCCGCTCATATGATTAACCAACAACACAAGGAAGGTGGTTAACCATGTCAGAGCGGCTGACTGTGAGTGATGTGAGCAAATGTGTAAAAATGAACAAGAGTGTAACGTAATATTAATATAAGACCAAGACAAAATTAAAACATCTTTTATTTAAAACCACACTAAACTAAAAAAAAAAGAAAAAAAGCAGAGACCATACAATACATGTAGGTATAATAAAGGTTAGTACAGTGACATAGAAAGGTAGAGAACTTAGACATAAAATGGAGTGCGGTAAGAGATAAAAGCCAAGGTGTCTTGCAAAATGAAGACAAATGGAAAGAAAAAACAGCAAAACTGATTATATAAATGGTTCTTTAACATTCGCTTGAAGGATTTGGTATCAGTAATACATCTCAACATCAGTGGAAGAGAGTTCCATGCAATCGGTGCATGGCTTGAGAAACGTCTGTCATCAACTTTGGAATTTTTATTCTTTGGTAACTTGAGCATGAGATGGTCATCAGGTCTCTTCGACCTGGTCATGGTCATGGTGTTTGAGAGTTCTTTATCCGCTACATCCAAATCCAGTAGTGCTTTGAGGTAATCAGGTGCAGTACCGTGAACTGATTTGTGGGTTAATAGACAAACTTTAAAGAATATTCGTTGGTCTATAGGGAGTATGTGGGCCTTCTTATAGAAGGGAAACAAGTCCGTGGTTCTGTCTTCTATGTTATAGATGAAACGAACTGCCCCATTAAGGGTGGATCTAAGTTTGTTTAGTCTGGTCTTGGGTAGATTCATGTATAGAGAATTACAGTAATCTAACTTAGATATAACCAGTTGTTTCACCAACATCAATTTAATGCCTTCATCCAGGTAACGACCAATAGTTCTTAGGTTCATCATTGTCCAGCTACATTTCCTTTTGACATTATTGATCTGTCTTTCCATATTTAAAGTTTCATCAAATTTGACACCCAGACTGTTCCAGCTGTCTCCTTTGCACTCCGTAGGTAGAATTTCAGTGCTTCCAAATTGCAGTCTGACACTGAGTTCACACTTTTTTAGAATATGGCTCTTTCCTAACACCAATAGTTCTGTCTTACTTTCATTCAGTTTCATGTAATTCTTCACCATCCATGCTTTTATTTCTGCGAGACATTTGTTTGTTCTGTCTTGGACATCAGTGAACTGTACCACACGGTTTGGTTGAAATGAGATGTACAGTTGAGAATCATCTGCATAGAGCTGTATCAACAAAATAAATTATAATATTATCTCATTATATCAAAACTTCAAACAACTCACTTTGCTTCAAAAATATTAGCAGCTTCTTTAACTTAGTAGGCATCTCTTTTGGTAGGGGACGACCAAAGATGATTTCACTGTCTCCTGAAGAGTTATCATGTCTTCATAATTCACTAATCGGTAACAAGACAAATTTACAAATTCAGAAAGTATCGTATTAATCTTTTCTCAAAAATTTATAAGTGTCAAAATAGTAAGTCACAAACCAGTGTTAGTTTCATTTCCATTTTGAAACAAAGTTTTAGCAGCACTTGTTATGTCAAAGAACACGTTTCTTCTTACAAGGGATGAGTTGTCTGGGGACCCTTGTTCGTCACTGGTACTGCTTTTCTTCTTGTCTGGACTTCTGCAAGAAAATATAATGTTTATACACATAAGAAAATTCAATTGAATATGTATCCAAATACTGAGCTGCGGGTCATCAAAATAGATCTGAATAGATAACAATTGAATTTTAAAATGTAGATTAAGCACACTGATATAGATATAATGAAAAAGATTACAAGTCTTAAGCCATATTCTCACCCAACAAGTTCAGAGTAGTTTGGAATATCGATGATCTGTGAAATTAGACTCAATATTATCATGAAAATGCTTTCTGTTCCTTTCAGTGTATCCATCTTGACTAGAATATACTATAAGTCAGAAAAATGAGAGAAATTGAATACTAAACGTAATGCATATATATTTATATATCAAGAGTGTAAGTCTAAATTAAAATGGTTCAATATAGTAGAAACTCTTACGGGCATTTTCTGCTCAATAATAATATGCTAGGGACCAATTTTTTCCATCAACTTTATAAAAAAGTATAAGATGGTTAGAAGTGGTAGGAATTTAGGATGGGTATAGAAGGTAGGTAAGTTTTTCGTGTCACAAAGGAAAACATGTGCTCCTTCATATTATCACCCGATGGTCGCGCATACATCTGTTATACATTTTGCTATGTATTAATATTTTTTGTTCAAGCTTTTGTTTACTTCATGCAATACAAACTTCTTATTTTGTTGTGGGTGCTTGGTGCTACCACAGACTTGGCTCCCGATATCAGTAATCCCTTTATATATTGTTGCATAAATTATGATGTTGATGTTATGTTGAACATGATTGCAGAGAGATTGAATTATTACACGAAATGGACGATAGATGTTATTATGATTGACATTGTATTACCTACCACAGATTTCACGTCTATCAATTTGTTTAATGCAACATCTTATGTAAGCAACCATTCGTTCACATGGCTTGACATTGTATTACCTACCACAGATTTCACGTCTATCAATTTGTTTAATGCAACATTTTATGTAAGCAACCATTCGTTCACATGGCTTTTGTTCTTCAAACTTTTAACTGCATATCACCACACAGGCTACGGTGTCCGGTCATTTAACGTTTTACAATTAAATAATTGACAACATGGCAAACTCTCCATTTTGTGCTCCATAGCACCCCAAGAATGGTGAATGAAGAAGCATTATTTGATATTTTGACCAACATGAGACGATCGCTAATTGTAATTTTATATTTTAAAAATGCAATGCCTACGAGTATGGTTCATGGAGATTTAGCGTCCGCTAACCGTTTCAATTCTTGTTGGACCAAAAATAGGCCAAAAACCATATTTTTGGCCTATTTGTTGTGCCCTCTCAGTCAGATTTAGGAGTCGCAATAAACTCCAGGTTTAATTGGGGTGCACAATGTAAAGCGCTTTTTTCCAAAGCTAACTCTAGACTTGGACTACTTAAGAGAACATGTCATTTCACTACTGATAAAAGGCAGAAAAGATCGTTCTATTTAGCGTTAATTAGGTCTATATTTGAACATTGTTCTGTCATATGGTCCCCTCAATCTGCAACTCATCTTCAACAGTTTGTTGCTATCCAAAAGAGGGCTATTAAATGGATCAATGGTGAACCCTACTCCAGTTATAATGACGATAAACTTGTTACAGAGCAAAAGAAACTAAATATTCTCCCTGTTAAACAGAAGTTTATTTATAACAATCTTATGACCAGTGGCGTAACGAAGGGCCCCACTGGCCCCCGCTGTCAGCCCTACTTAACTAAAGTACTAGCAAAACTGCGCGTTTTGCTCTAGATACACACTTTTTTTGATATTTTACCGGCGTATCCTCTAAAATCACCTAATTTGTTCAATTTTAAGGGAGGGGCACCAAAAGGGGAGGGGGCACTAACAGGGGGGCGCTTTTTCGGCGAGGGGTGCCAACAGGCAACGTTACGCCACTGCTTATGACCTTCTATAAAATAGTGAATAGCATAATTCCAGTTTCGATCCTTACTTATATAGTCCTATGCCGCGCCGTCCAGAGGGCACCCGATACACTAGGCACAATGCTCAAATAATTAATAGGTCGGATACTTCAACTTACATGAGTACCACTGTGCCCTGCTCGGATGCCTTCCGAAATAGCTTCTTTCATAGATCTATGCTGAAATGGAATAGTCTACCAGTATGTATCCGGCAGTTAGAGCGGATTTCTAATTTTAAGGCCAACCTCTGACTGCCGATACAGTCTGGCCAGACTAGCTCAACAGTCTTATGAGTCTCAGAAATGTGTTTTTGTTGGTTACAATTCTGTCCGTCCAATTTCCTATCCGCTTGTCTTCTTCTATTTTCTTTTATCAGTTGTGACGGAATTGTAATGAACAAAATCCTTATAATTATTTATGATATATTTGCTTTCATGTTATTGTTTGTCATTCAAATTTGGTAGACGGTCCCAGCGTTAATGTGGCTCTTGCTATGTGTTGGTTCAGCCGAATTAATTATTATGTAATCAAGTTTATTTTTCACTTTTAGTTAGTTGTCATCAGGCAAAACATTAAGCAACTTATATTGCAGTACCATTTATCAATTAGTATATCAAAATATGTCATTGTAATTTTGCATGGCTGAAATGTAACGCTTAATTTATATATATAATAATTAATTGAATTTTTAAATTAAAAAATATGCAAATGTTAAAACTGAAGCAACCGATATATCTGATCACGATATGGTCAACGTCCTACTCTCCTTCAACCCTGGTGTGATGGAATAGGCCCATGCTACATATCTTGATGAAATGAACTTTCGAGCATTAGATTTCAATCAAGCTGATTTTCCCCGACTGAATGAAGTTTTTGAAGCTATTGATTGGGATGAACTGAGAGATGCTGGTACGTTCGAGGAATTTCCTGCCAAGTTCACGGATAAAGTACTAAACACGTGCATATCGAACATTCCCAAGAAACGACCTCCAACAGGCAAGCCTAAGCTCTACAACTCTCTCAGAAGACGGAAGTCTAAGCTTAAAACTCGTCTCTCCGCAGCAAGGTGCGCCGATGACAATGCCCGAATTAAGAAACTTGAAGACGAGATCGGGCTGGTGTGCTATGAGATAAAGGAGGCCATAGTCAACCATCTCGACCAAGGTGAAAGGAGAGCGGTGGAGCGGATCAAAAGTAACCCCAAATATTTCTTCTCCTATGCCAAATCATTCTCCAAAGTGAAACACAACATCTCTACCCTCCTTAACGGCAATAAGGAACTAGTAACGGAAAGAACTCGCCAACATCCTTCAACAACAGTTCTGCTCCGTTTTCAGCGACCCTAACTGTCCCGACACAGCAGTCCCTACATTTGCGGTACCACCCCTTATCAGTAGAGACAATGACATTGTGTTAATACCTGATAGTATCATGAAAGCTATATCTGAAATCAAGCTAGACTCTGCCCCTGGACCCGATGGAATACCAGCTATTCTTCTCAAAAGGTGTGCTACCAGCCTTAGTGTCCCGATTTATCTTATGTGGTCAGAGTCCATGTCATCTGGTATAGTGCCAAGCTTCTACAAGACGGGTTATGTTTCGCCACTATTCAAGAAAGGCAGTAGATGTGAAGCTGGAAACTACAGACCTTCCACTTTGACCTCCCACGTTGTAAAAGTGTATGAAAGAGTGGTAAGGAAACATATGGTTGAGTATTTGGAAGCCAACAGTCTCTTGACCAATAAGCAGCATGGTTTCAGAGCGAATAGGAGCTGCTTGACTCAAATGCTCGGCCATTTTGACGACATCTACGAAGGGTTTACTCGTGGTGAAGATACAGATTCTATATATCTGGATTACGCTAAGGCGTTCGATAAAGTCGACTTAAATCTTCTCATCCACAAGCTGAAAAAATATGGGTTTCATGGCAAGCTCATAGAGTGGATAAAGTCCTTTCTCTTTGATCGCGAACAAGTCGTGGTGCTTAATGGGGTTCACTCGGTTATCGCAAAGGTTTTAAGTGGTGTTCCCCAGGGAAGCGTTTTGGGGCCGCTTCTCTTTATCTTGTTCATCAATGATCTAGAACAAGTAGTGGACTCATCTAGGGTGAGTTTTTTCGCCGATGATACTAGAGTCTCCAAACAGATTGGCTGTTTTGAAGACTGTCAGTTGTTACAAGAAGATATCTATAAGATTCTTGACTGGTCACGTAGCAACAACATGAAGCTTCACGAGCAGAAGTTCGAACTGTTAAATCACCTTCATAACAGTAAGAGCTCATTCCCCGAGCTACCCTTCTTTGCCGAAACACTGCGTTACAAAGTATCCAGTCAGGACATACTTTATCCTGTCGAAAACGTCCGAGATCTTGGAGTTATGGTTTCAAGTGATCTTAGCTGGTCGACACACATCGGCAACATGGTACCCAAAGCAAGGAGCACGCTATCTTGGGTATTCAGTGTGTTCAAAACTCGTGACAAGACCGTAATGACTACTCTCTACAAGTCACTAGTAAGAAGCTTACTAGAGTATTGCTGCCCACTCTGGAGCCCTACCAAGGTGACTGAAATTCAGCTGATAGAGGGGGTGCAAAGAACTTTCACCAGTCGTATTGGCGGTCTTCAACATCTCAACTATTGGGAAAGACTCGTACAGCTTAAATTGATGTCTCTACAGCGCAGAAGGGAGAGGTATATCATACTGATGATGTGGAAGATTCTCCATAATATGGTACCAAACTGCTGTGATATCAAGTTCAAGGTGACCCCAAGACACGGGGATGTAGCTGTCATACCCTCATTGTCAAAGTCAAGTTCCTTACGCAACCAGTCACTGTACGACAGGTCTTTTGCAGTTCAAGGACCGAAGCTGTGGAACAAAGTGCCTCACACAGTAAAGGCTGATTCATCCTTTGACATGTTTAAGTGTAGTTTGTCGAACTTTCTTGCTTTGATACCGGACAACCCTCCGGTCGCTGGCTACAGCTGCAGTTGGTCAAACTCACTCAAGTTGCCATGGAGTACATCTGCACTTAAACGAATGAGAAAGAATAATGATAAAGCATGGGCTGAGTTTGATATTAATCCATCTGATGTTAATTTTAGTTATGCAAGTAGCAAACAACATACTTATGAAGTAGCAGAAATTAAAGCTAAAGTTAACTACGAAAAGAAAATAACATCTAATCTGAAGCAGAATTGTAAGTCTTTTTACTCTTATTTACGAAATAAACGTCAAATTAAATCAAGTGTGGTTTCTTTGGATAGAGGAGATGGTACACGCACAGATAGTTCGACTGAGTCAGCTGAGGTACTCGCAAGTGCCTTTAGCTCTGTTTTTGTGCGTGAACCACCTGGCCCTCTCCCTAAAACTGAGAATTTAAGACCTGACAATGAGAGTATTGATGATATTGATGATATGGAAGTCAGCAGTTCTGATATAAAAAAGCAACTTTTAAAGCTTAACATTTTTAAGAGTTCTGGTCCGGATGGTGTTCATCCGAAGTTGTTGAAATCGCTAGCTTATGACAACAATTTTGTTGAAGCTTTAACTAAATTATTTCAAAAGTGTTCAGATACAGGATCTTTACCTGCAGTGTGGAAATCTGCATCTGTTGTAGCATTGTTTAAAAAGGGTATTAAATCGGACCCCTTAAATTATAGACCAGTTTCATTAACTTGTATTTTGTGCAAAGTGTATGAAAAGTTGGTGAGAGCACATCATGTATTAAATTTTCTAGAACATCGAATTTCGAGGCACCAGCATGGATTTGTTAAGGGTAAATCGTGTTTATCTAATCTTTTAGAGACATTTGATGCACCCCGGCGAACGCCGCGGGCTTCATATTGCTGCGCGTGTTAAAACAAATTTTCGGCATAAATTTGTCAGGAGATCGACTGTAATTCCGTTTACGAACCTTTTAAAGATATTTGACAGTGCCGATTCTATCCCGTAAAGGATTTTCAATAGTGCCGAGGAAAAATAAAACATCAAATTCATTCATCTGAACATTAGTAAAGGTTATAATGATATCAAATCAAGATTTCAAACGCGTACAATCATTAACTCTAATCAAGTATTGTCAACTGTGATTAAAGATCATAGCAAAGTATGCTATCCTATATGTAAGCTACAATGAGGAAGAAACAGCATTATACAACAGTATTACAATAATAAATATAGATATAATACCAAAATGTAACTATTACTGCTAATAAATACAGTTTAAAGATAAACTTATCAAATTTAAAATTGACACGAAACTAATACGCGGTTTATATTAGAATGCAACATAAACACTAAACACATCAAATAGAAACAAAAGAAGATATCTCGCACTGTCAGTCATTACATATTACAATTATATAAATAACACCGAAGAACTCATATATCAACAGCTCGAGTAGCGCACACTACTAGTACTAATCTAGAGTGTCTGACAGTGGCAGGGGAAGCGTCCAAGGTTCGATGCCGCGACCGTGATCTTTTAAACATTTTGTGAAAGTCGTCTTTGTTTAAGAAGGTCCACTTCCAGTAGCCCATTTTCTCCCCACATAACATTTCTTCATCCTCAGCAAGACCTGTTTTATTTTCCATTACAGTAATTCCATGTTCCAATGAAATCTAACTCTTCAATTTTAATATCAGCGGTCGGATCCTGAAATATGGAAGTGAAACTCAGTAAATTTTTACAGTCAAGTAATACTATAACTTCTATTCGTAAAATTTTACAAGATTTGTTTCCAGTTTCGGACAAATTCACAATATTACTACATAACAACTTAGTAATGTAAGCAGTAAGGGCCCTCTCCAAATTTTAATCTGTAGAAGTGCACGTGCAAATAACGCGCGGCTTCAATGCAAAAATACGTGTGTGCTCTTGGCGCGCGCTAAAACTCTGCGCTGAAAATATTGGTTTGGTACCACAACCAGAGTTTTAAAATTCCCGCCAATTTCAAACTCCAGAAAAAGAATCCCAAATTTTGGGACAGCCTAAAACATATTCTGATTAATGCTTTTCGACTTTATTTGTCCGTAAACTGACAACTACAGCAAATCTATCTTCTCTACGAACTGGGCCCGAGTTACTTGTTTTAAAATACAGCAAATCCATCTTCTCTACGAACTGGGCCCGAGTTACTTGTTTTAAAATACAGCAAATCCATCTTCTCTACGAACTGGGCCCGAGTTACTTGTTTTAAAATACAGCAAATCCATCTTCTCTACGAACTGGGCCCGAGTTACTTGTTTTAAAATACAGCAAATCCATCTTCTCTACGAACTGGGCCCGAGTTACTTGTTTTAAAATACAGCAAATCCATCTTCTCTACGAACTGGGCCCGAGTTACTTGTTTTAAAATACAGCAAATCCATCTTCTCTACGAACTGGGCCCGAGTTACTTGTTTTAAAATACAGCAAATCCATCTTCTCTACGAACTGGGCCCGAGTTACTTGTTTTAAAATACAGCAAATCCATCTTCTCTACGAACTGGGCCCGAGTTACTTGTTTTAAAATACAGCAAATCCATCTTCTCTACGAACTGGGCCCGAGTTACTTGTTTTAAAATACAGCAAATCCATCTTCTCTACGAACTGGGCCCGAGTTACTTGTTTTAAAATACAGCAAATCCATCTTCTCTACGAACTGGGCCCGAGTTACTTGTTTTAAAATACAGCAAATCCATCTTCTCTACGAACTGGGCCCGAGTTACTTGTTTTAAAATACAGCAAATCCATCTTCTCTACGAACTGGGCCCGAGTTACTTGTTTTAAAATACAGCAAATCCATCTTCTCTACGAACTGGGCCCGAGTTACTTGTTTTAAAATACAGCAAATCCATCTTCTCTACGAACTGGGCCCGAGTTACTTGTTTTAAAATACAGCAAATCCATCTTCTCTACGAACTGGGCCCGAGTTACTTGTTTTAAAATACAGCAAATCCATCTTCTCTACGAACTGGGCCCGAGTTACTTGTTTTAAAATACAGCAAATCCATCTTCTCTACGAACTGGGCCCGAGTTACTTGTTTTAAAATACAGCAAATCCATCTTCTCTACGAACTGGGCCCGAGTTACTTGTTTTAAAATACAGCAAATCCATCTTCTCTACGAACTGGGCCCGAGTTACTTGTTTTAAAATACAGCAAATCCATCTTCTCTACGAACTGGGCCCGAGTTACTTGTTTTAAAATACAGCAAATCCATCTTCTCTACGAACTGGGCCCGAGTTACTTGTTTTAAAATACAGCAAATCCATCTTCTCTTCGAACTGGGCCCCGAGTTACTTGTTTTAAAATACAGCAAATCCATCTTCTCTACGAACTGGGCCCGAGTTACTTGTTTTAAAATACAGCAAATCCATCTTCTCTACGAACTGGGCCCGAGTTACTTGTTTTAAAATACAGCAAATCCATCCTCTCTACGAACTGGGCCCGAGTTACTTGTTTTAAAATACAGCAAATCCATCTTCTCTTCGAACTGGGCCCGAGTTACTTGTTTTAAAATACAGCAAATCCATCTTCTCTACGAACTGGGCCCGAGTTACTTGTTTTAAAATACAGCAAATCCATCTTCTCTACGAACTGGGCCCGAGTTACTTGTTTTAAAATACAGCAAATCCATCTTCTCTACGAACTGGGCCCGAGTTACTTGTTTTAAAATACAGCAAATCCATCTTCTCTACGAACTGGGCCCGAGTTACTTGTTTTAAAATACAGCAAATCCATCTTCTCTACGAACTGGGCCCGAGTTACTTGTTTTAAAATACAGCAAATCCATCTTCTCTACGAACTGGGCCCGAGTTACTTGTTTTAAAATACGACAAAGTTAACTGCTGAATGTTCCCGGTCAAAAATTAATTATAGTTTATATTAAAATATTGTCTATTGTCTATGTTTTACTATAATGCTGGGAGCCTTGTTGTAAATAATAGGGTACATACCATTCCTTGAAAGTCGTTATTTCGGAGTGAGCAATCATTTTGTTGACTAGCGAATCTAAATTGAAATAGTCGAATATCACTCAATTTCAGTTGCAGGTCGACATCCTTAAAATTAGAGAGCAAATAATTTTATTTTGTACTCTACTTCAGTCAATATAAATAGAAATTACAGCAATTTGAAGTAACAGCATATCAAGCTATATCATACATAATTATGAAAGCCTCGCAGAGATCTCGATTAAATCTGTAAACGTACATTTAACGGTAAGATATATAGATAGCGCGCAATATATGCGCACGCATAAAACCAATATGGCTGCCACACAAAGCTACAAACTGGAACAAGAAATGAAAATTGTGAATTCAACCAGCTTGGATACTATTATCCAACGCGACATTGGTTTGGGCGCATTATCGACACGTTTTAAATGCGCGGAACATTTTTGTGCGCGGCACTAGCATTTTAAATTTTCAAAATTCAAATCATAGCCAGAGTTATGGTTATTTTTCAAGACAAATTTTGAGGCAAATTTTACGTGTAAATTATTCATTTTTCATTCATGATCACTCATAATTTGAACAATTTACCTTGGATTGAATTGAACTCTTCAGTATTCGATGATTAAAACAATTGTTTTAAGAACAGAGTAGTTTTAAAGCTAAACATTCGCAATTTGTCTTAACAGGAGTCTTGGGAGACACAGGGGGGGCTGGAACAAGGTTTTCGATCAAACGCTGCCATTTGTAGTCAAACGTCGCCAACATTTGCTCTCGTCCAATTAAATCGCTGCATTTGCCTGCCATTATGCATAATTGGATTACATATATTCGTATGCAAAGCTTGGCTTTCATAATGCAGCGATTTCATTGGACGAGAGCAACTGTTGGCGACGTTTGACGACAAATGGCAATGTTTGATCGAAAACCTGGTTTCAGCTCCCCCTGTGGAGAATTATAAAAATGAAATTTAAACGTTTTAGCGGCGCATGAAGCCCGCGGCGTTCGCTGGGGTGTGATGACATTTTTTGACATTTTAGATGAAGGTGTCCCGGTTGATCTTCTATACTTTGATTTAAGTAAGGCATTCGACACAGTCCCCCACTTTAGACTTCTGTCTAAATTGGAAGGCTTTGGTGTCAAAGGAAAGGTTTTAGACGTTATTAAAGATTTTCTTACAGACAGGACTATGATGGTTTCTGTAGAAGGACAATGGTCCGAGGTTAAACATGTTTTATTTGGTGTTCCTCAGGGGTCAGTTCTAGGCCCTTTCCTATTCATTCTGTATATTAATGATTTGCCTGACCTTGTAAAAATAAGATAAAGTTATTTGCTGATGATCTTAAATTAATTGGTAATGCAGCTAACCACGGTATTGTAGCGCGATGCGTTACTGTGCCGCGCCGCGCACTCAATAAGGCCAAGGCTTCTCACAGCGATCCTGGTTAGATCGGCGAGATGCGCTACTGTGCCGCGCCGAGCTGCCATGAATTGACATCGTCAATTAAACCACGGTAGTGTTGCTGAAGATATCGAAGAATTAGAAGTTTGGGAAACTCCCATATATATAAAGGAAAAGCAACATGTATTAGGTATCTTTATCGACTTATCAAAGGCATTTGACACTATCAGTCACGATAAACTTCTCATAAAACTTGACAAATATGGTATAAGAGGTAACGCAAACGAGCTTATTGGAAGTTACCTATCTAACAGACAGCAGTACGTTTTAGTTTTAGGTGAGGAATCTGATAAACTCCCTGTTATTTGTGGAGTACCACAAGGTAGTGTTTTAGGACCGCTACTGTTTATAATTTACATAAACGATATCTATAACTCATCAGACCTAGGAAAATTTATACTCTTCGCTGATGACACCAATATATTTGTAGTCGACAAATCTGTCTAGAATCTCTACCAAAAAGCTAATACTATAATGAATTCTGTTTACAATTATATGAAATGCAATCTTCTCCACATTAACATCAAGAAATGCTGTTACATTCACTTTACACCAGGAAAGAAGGATGTAACTAGTAGTAGTAGTAGTAATTTTTTTATTTTTTTATTTATCTAGACACTTATTTTACTTCGGTGTATTCCAACAGCCACAATGTTACACAAGTGCAACCAGCCAATTACAGGAAGCCGAAGGATCTTTTTGGCCAGTGACGGTTAAGGTAGTGTGTACCATACTTTCTTCGTCCGAGACTTTGCTGCAATGTGCAGCTCCTCATTTAACCCTCACTCCCGATTTCTCGAGTATTCGGCTGAGTAGACCGGGGGGCTGCATAGACCATTCATGATCCTTAGCTGAACGTCGGCGACGCTCACCCCACGACCAGGCAGTCAGTGGGTTTCGAACTCGCAACCTAACGATTGTAAGACAGGCGTTCTAACCAGCTGCGCTACCTAATAGTAATGATCTTATTTTAACGTTGAATAACACAGTCATTAAACGTGTTGATGAAACTAAATTCCTCGGCGTTATTATAGATAAAAACTTTAACTGGAAACCTCATACTGCATATCTTAGTTCTAAATTAAAGTGTGAAGTCGGTAAACTCTGCCGTATGAGAAGATTTATACCTAAAGAGCTGTATAATGACCTCTACCACACCCTCTTCTAATCTCATCTAGGATATGGGATCTCAGTTTGGGGAGGCATATCGAACAATAGGCTTGAACCAATATTTAAAATTCAAAAAAAGTGCACTCGTATTCTATTTGGTGATCAAGAGGCATACAGTAATAAGTTCAAAATATGTGCTAGAACCCGCCCAATTGGATCCCAAAAACTTGGAGCCGACTTCTATAAACGAGAATCAAGTAAACCCCTTCTCAGCAGAAACAAAATACTCTGCGTGCATAATTTGTATAAGTACCACTGTCTACTTGAAATGTTTAAAATAATCAAACTTCACACTCCAATACCGATGTACAATCTATTTCAAAAGTCACCCCGACGTGATAACTACTTTATTAACCCCGCTGCAACCAATTTGTTTGTATATAAAGCCTCGAATATGTGGAATAAATTCCTTAAACCTTCTAGTAAGATTGACTTCTCGTCCCCAATTGCACTTGTTAAAGGTCGCATTAAAACTATGCTACTCAATGCTCAAAAAGCTGGAAACACTGATGAATGGTCAGAACTCAACTTTGATGGAAATGACATGTGCCTATAATAAGAACACACAAACTAGTCCAGATAGATTTCATTCTACACACACAAAATAACACACACAATACACACCACATTCAAACATAGAAACTATATATTCACGCATATAACACAGAACACTGATCAGCTCATCCGCTTTACACTGGTGTCTGGACTTGTCTGGAGTGTTCGTCTGGAACGTGGGACGGACTCACAAATATATTGTGTAAACGTAGCGCGCGAAACTTAAACATTGTATAACTTTATCATTTCATTACCCAGCGTGATTTACCGCGCCAGAATAATGAAATGGCGCCGCGCTATATCCGTAAACTTGCAGTCATTTATATCTTATATCTTATATTTTGTATCTCTTACTACGTAACGCGAAAATAAGTTGTATCACACTCCCGGTTTTGGACCCCAATGTTAACCTTGCAGCAACTGTGTCAGCCCAATATACTCTAGAAGTATGATCACACCTATTTTAATGAACAAGAGACCCATAATTAATATAATCAGATACTCGTCAACAGCAGCAGTTCCCGTCCGTGTGATGTGTTGTCCTTCTCCTTTCTGTGTCCCCGTCGTTTTGTTTTGTGAAATGTATTGTAGTAGTGTTTTAATATTTAAATCGAACGTAACTCAATAGTTAATGATAACAAACACAAATACTATTTTAAATAATTGATTAATATCGATTTATACCAACAACCAAACATTAATTATTCTTTAATAACCTTTTATATATACATGTGTTAAACGATCCATGGCATATCTAAAATTCGATAATGAACTTCATATTATTAGTGCTGCGTGCTGATAAATATTTTGGGAATCAATCCACCCAATCGTGGCGATAACATACTTTTGTGCTTGGCCGGTTTTAGGTTTGAGTTTGTGCTCCAAAAGTGGTAAATCGGGTGCTAGTAAAGCTCTTGCAGGCAACTGGCTCCTTTTGCCAACTGCTTTTGGTTTAAGCGCTGACTCACATTTGGAACTGGCACGGGTATAATTGTAATATCCTACGAAGTCAGCATGTCATATTATTTCGCAAAACTCGTTTAAATATCTTGACAATATTTACAATTTAAAGTTTATGGTTTTAGGTTTAGGCGCGGCGCACCGCTTATATGTTATAGCTCAATCATCTTATATTTTCAGCGCTGTGTTGCTACACGCTGTATGCTGTATAACATGTGGACCCAGTGCGGTGCCGCGCCTTAGCAGCAAAAGAGTTATTTATTTTAAAATTTATTTTTGTATCTAACAAAAATGATGTAATGTTTTTAATATGACGTAGAATTAAACATTAAAGCTATTTCCGTACAGCCTAAGTATGCTCGTTAGAAAAACTATCAACAATGAACATGCTAGCTTTCTTTATTTTTGTAAGTCGCGTCTGCTGACATCTTGGGTTGTACTGGATGTAACAAGTTTATTATCGGATGTCTACTTATATTTATTATGATATTATTATTCATTGTAATGGCAATAAAATTTAAATTTTGTTTTACTTAAAATTTTGTTTTACTTAGTATTTGGCTTTTACAATTTAATCCTGCCAAGTGCAAAGTAGTGCACATTAATTTTAACAACAATCCTAATTTAAATTATAAGGTAAATGGTATAGAACTTGAAGTATCTGCACAGGAAAAAGATTTGGGGGTTATTACCCATAGCTCCCTGCTTTGGAACGAACAGATCAAAGCATGTATCGCTAAGGCAAATCGTATGATTTGTTGGATTGTAAGGAATTTGGTTATTAGAGAAAAGGTTGTTATGATTGCTATATATATAAAGCTTTAATAAGACCTCATCTTGAGTATTGTGTCCAATTGTGGAATCCACCTGCGGCTCATGGAAGTTGGGGGACTGTTTTGGAGCTGAAGAGCGTCCAGAGGCGGTTTACCCGTCTGATTGATGAGGTGGGTACTCTTCCTTACAGCCGTAGACTGGAAATCCTCAATTTGACAACGCTGGCAGAGCGGTGAATACGTTGGGACCTTATTGAAGCTTTTAAGGTTATTAATGGTATGACTGATTATGGTTCAGACTTGTTCAGACCAAGCAGATCAGGTCTTAATCTGGTTTCATCCAATAGATGTAGTAAAAGTGTGACAAAGGTCAAGAATATCCAGAAGTCTTTTCTCCCGGAGCGAGTTATTCCATATTGGAACAAACTCCCTCCGGACGTCAAGAACTCTGTGACAGTTTTAGGTTTTAAAATTAAATTAGAAGGATATAAGATAGATATGATTTCTAAAAGTATTACAAATGATTGCTTTTTTTGGAATGTTTCTAATGAAGTTTTAGTAAGAATTGAGGGAGCCAGTTATGTCAGTAATAAAGAGAAACATAACAATTATCTTTGGTTCCATCCTTATGTGGCAAAGAAGCGTTTTATAAATCTTTATTCCACTGGGAAGTTTTTAAAATAGGATAATGTTTTTGATGAATTTGTTTTTTTAATATTGTATTTGATAATTAATTAATGTTGGTGGGGAAATATTTATTATATAATATTTTTTCACACAGTGCGATGATAGTTTGTAGACATGTGTGATGATGTGATGTCATAAATTTTACTTTACTTTTTTTAAAGCATAATTGAGTGTGCGGCGCGGCACAGTAACGCATTGCGCTACAAATTACTTTATTATTCCAGGAGCTTGAAAAAAAGCGCCACACACAGCTACATACATGACAGCTAGCTATGATTTAAGCGTCTAACACGTCGTGACCTTCATTTTCGTTTCACTAAGTGGTGAAAGCCGCGAACTCGTTCGTGCGACGCGGGGCTACAAAGTGCAGAGGCAAATTTGATATGTATCGTATGAAGTATGTTTATAACTTGCTTGATTTTGCACTATAAGTTATAAGTTGGCGTTCGACGACCAAAATGTAACGGTGATCGTGAATCGCTTAAGATTGCTTGACCATTGTTAATGGTCTGGCCTTAACGGGTGATACTCTTAAAATATCTGTTCCATATATTGGACCGTCGACGAGTCCAACTCGGCACACGTCCTGGTAGGTTGTAAACCTACAAGTCTGGCCCGGCGCGCGCTACTTCGTAGCACTTGCCATCTGCGCGCGCTACTTCGAAGAAATTTAGACATGTAACATCCGTCAAAAGATTGCACGTTCGATCAAGGTATTTTGATAAAGCTATACTATTCACGCTATTCTGCTTTTTGCGGACAAATAAAACAACATTGTTTTTGCATTTTGAGCTTGTTATTTTCTTACAAAAGTTGAAATTAGTATTTCAAGTAATTTGTATTAATAAATATATTAATTTTGATTGAAGGACTTTGCCGCTTTGCCGCACCTCGCGAACTATTAATTTTTTGGCAATTTTGATAATATTACACTTTGCAAGGTTTTTGCCGCATGTTCAATGTTGCCACATGTTCAAAGTTGTGATTGCGTGATAAAATGGATACATATGCATAGGGCCGTATACATATAGGGAATACAGTACGGCTCATCGGGCGGTGCTCCTTTTACCTAAGACCATATGCACCAACAGGCAATGGGGTCATGGCGCCTTAAAACATATTTACAACGTCTACATCTTTTATTTGCTATGAGGTCTAAAAATCATTAAACACGGCTTGTAGCTCAGAGCTCACACGGTTTTCAAATTCTACAAGTATGATACACTTTTCTGATATATGTCATCTTGGTTCGTATTTTGAGCTGGAGAGAACGAAGAGGCTCCCTTCAATATGGTCCTTCCACTGAAGGAAATTTGGGTAGACTTTGGGATTACATATTACTTACTTCTGGTACTGTGTGAGGTTCTGCAGTTCTATAAAAAGTTGTGAGATTGATTTGATAAATAGGGCTTTGTTATATTTTCATTTTGACATTAACATACAAAATTATCACTCAAAGTACTCCTTTTTGTTAGTAACAAGGTGAAATGGCGGTGGCAAAGAAACGCAAAATTTTTCCTAGTATGCATTTCCTGAATGGACTTGAGCAGGATGATGTAATATCAAGCCTAAAAGAACATTATGGGCAATCACAAAAGGCTTCTAAAACTGAATGTTACAATTTGAATGTGGATCCGTTTAAAGTGTGCACCTTTCATGACATCCTGAAGAATGACTCTGCCATGGGATTACTAGAAGAGATTCAAAACATGGACTTTACATTTAAAGAAAATGATCTACTGTCCCTCCACCAGACAATTGATCTTAATGATGTTAAAACGCCCTGCATTTCAGCAGTCAGAGATTTCATCTACACTGAAGTTAAAACTGTCATTGAAAAAGTAACATCTTCATCTTTCAACAACACAGTGGATATGCATGGAATAAAGTTCATGCAACACGATAATTTACTTTGCCATTCAGATTGCTTGAATACAAGACATACAGCTTTTATTCTGTACTTAGTTCCTAAAACATGGAGTCCTGAATCTGGTGGTACTCTGGATTTGTTCAACTCAGACAAAGATGGAAATCCAACAGACGTAGGGAAATCTTTGTGTCCTAAATTTAATACATTTAGTTGGTTTGAAGTTTCAGCAAAATCATGGCATCAAGTTTCTGAGATACTTGAGGACGATATTAGGTGGTCTATTAGTGGTTGGTTCCACTCAGAAGATTCCCCAATTGTTAATCCAATTGTCGATGAATTTGTTATGCTGCCAATACTGCCCATGGATAGTGACCTTGATGTACTAAAATCTTGGATATCCCTCAAGTATCTCAACTTGGAAATCAGCTCAGAGGTTCAGGAAAAATTCCAAGAGGATTCCGAAGTATCTCTTGGAGAGTTTCTCAATCCTGAGAAATATTCTGCTCTATGTGCGGCTCTACAATCTATGGATTGGGCGACAGTTGGTCCCAGAGACAAGAAAAAGTACCAAGTGTGTAACAAACAAAGTGCCACAGTGTTAGAGTTTATGGAATTATTGAAGACTGATGCATTTGCTCTACTTTTATCCCATTTTACTGGGCTACCTCTTTCTACCAATTACGACGATCCAGACTGCGATGATTTTTCCAATAAACCCTTTGGAATGATATCATCATCAGTATCACGATGGGATCATGGGTTTTACTCTCTTCTCTGTGACCAAGAAGTTGACAACCTTCCTGATCTCCTTCATATATTTTACCATACGGAGGTACATCCAGAGTACGATGTGGACGCTGGAGGATATGTATCTTTCATATCTCACTCCGATAAGGAACCTCTGCTGGTGATACCGCCTCAAGATAATACTATTTCTCTGGTGTTTACTCGCACTGATGAGTTTGGGTTTACTAAGTATATCAACGCAAAGTTGCCCAAACCCTTCTACTGCTTTAATGCACGTTATGTTTCCAGAACACCTAATGAAGAACGTGGTAATTCAGACTTATCTAATGAAGTTAGTCATCTATGAGTCATGAAGTATTTAGAATTGCGACCTAATTTTCATTGGAAAGGGGCTTCAATCTTATAGGTTTACAGAAGTTGATTTTTGATGATAGAATTGACATATTTTTACTGTATTTATCACTCATGACCAACATTTATTTTATCCTGTTTTAAATTTTGTTCATCAGTTCTATGGTAGGGTGAATATAGAGTTAATAATATAACTTATTTAAATTTTATTTATAATATGTGATATTCTGTGTATCCTTGAAAAATTAACGAATTAAATTATACAACATGTTCTTGAAAATAGTCACGTCAAGTGCAAGTGGGACTTAATTCGTTATCTTATCAACTCTTATCTATAATATATATTTCTCTTTTTATTAATCTCCTCACTCCTAGCACAGTGGAATGACTTTCTACGCTGATAAACCAGATTGGAAGGATATAACTCCCATTCCGCTGCCGTACAGTGAGAATGAGCCGGTTGTTCAGATCATGTACTCTGATAGGTAGGCTCGTATTTTATCAAAGAAAAAAAAACTTTTTTCTTGGTGGCGTTTTAAACTGATCACATTATCAGATGACAACTGCATATCAATATGCCAGAATAAAACTTCTTTTTCCACTTATCGACGAACCAATTATAATACCTAGAAATCGAAATAATCATCAGGTTCAAAGATGTGTACAGCTACATGGCGGCTATAATGCAGAATAAAGAGTACAGCGAGCGTGCACTGGCCCTCACCACAGACGCTATAGAGTGTAATGCTGCTAACTACACAGTCTGGCACTATAGGCGGGAAATCCTCAGACATCTTAAAGTGTGAGTCTTAGTTTTTTGTGGAGCTTTACTTAGAAGTTTTAAACCCATTTTGCAAATAATTTTCTGTTTTTTTCGTCCGGTTTTCTATAAATATTCACGATCATTTTATCTACATCAGGGATCTCCAAGACGAAATGACGTTCACAGAATCCGTAATCGACGATCAACCGAAAAACTACCAGGTCAGTCCAGGATAAGAGCTATCAAGTTGGTCGGAGCCTGTTCATACATTAATATTTCATAAACTACCAAGGTCAGAAAGGAGATTAATTTCAAGTCGCCATGATAACCGTTCATCTAGCATCCTGTTCTGTACAAGTATCCTTAGTAACGCTAGTAACCTAAGTAACACTACACTATCCAGGTGTGGCATCACAGAAGATGTATTATAGAGATGAAAGGAGATCCATCTGGAGAGCTAGAACTCACTGAATACACCCTGTCAAGTGACGCTAAGAATTACCACGCATGGGATCACCGACAATGGGTGAGCAAGCTGATGTTTCTTGTGTTACTCCTACTTTGTTTTCTTTTCTATGCATTATTTCAGTTTTAGAAGATCATGTCTATGATAAGTTACGTAAATTATACTTTATTTTTGTTGCTATTTCGTATTTAAACCCTATGACTAAATAAATTCACAGGTGCTATCTCAATATAAAATCTGGGATAAAGAACTCGAGTATATTGACGAATTGTTAACAAAAGATTTGAGGAACAACTCAGCTTGGAATCACCGATACTTTGTCATTGAAAATTCAGTGAGTGCCCTTATTGCAACATTTGTACCTACCAAAAAGTGTTAACTCCCATTATTTGATTATCACAGCTTTGTTTGAAAATAAAACTTTCAGTGCCATCCTCATGATCATTCAAGAAAATTGCAGTCAAAACAGTGGAATTTGGGCCCACTGGTAAAAATTGCAGGTTTAATTATCCAATCTCATTTGACTGATCACGTCAAATAGGTCTTTTTTTATTCTACTTACGACCAATGATTATACCAGCAAGGGTGGAGTAAAGAAACTGTCAATAAGGAGCTGGAGTACGCTGGCACTTACATCAAGAAAGCTCCCAACAACGAGTCCTCCTGGAACTACGCTCGAGGAATCATCAAGAAGAACAAGATGAAATACTCAGACTTCCCCTCTTTCAAGGTATGCTTCCTTGTGTTTTCGTTCCAGCTTCTGCATTTCATCCATTAATGTTCTATTATAAATCACACAGAATGCACTATAATAATGCTCTACATATACAATACCACTAAATGCAGTTAATTTTAAGTATAATAGTGTATGTATATTGTATACACTATTAGTTCTCAATTTACGGTTATAATCCGAACAAGCTTACACTTAAATCACAAATTTACAATACGCTCGAAGTTTACTTCTTCCACTGTATTTTCTAAAATGGCCCCCATTATGCCATTTACTAGAACTCACTAACACCCCTTCTCTCAAGAGTTGTGTGTAATGTGTGTACAGTGAGTTATCTGTGTATTTTAACAGACCCCTTCTCTCAGGAGTTATGCGGAGGTATGAACGAGTCCCACATTCCATCTCCCTTCCTTCTTAGTACACTAGCTGACATACATGTAGAAGAGGGCAACAACACCGCTGCTAGCAACGTAAGAATATTGAGCAAACGCAGCATTTATGATTTAGATTGGGGGACAATGTGACGACAAAATACCATCCTAATGAACTGATTGATTTGTTATTTTCTGAGATTTCTATTGAATTTTACTGAACCATTTCTTTTCCACAGGTATTCGAAAAGTTAAAAGATCTGGACAGTATCAGAGTGAAGTACTGGACTTTCAAGCAAAACCAACTCCCAGTTGGTTCTTAAGAGTCAAGGAACTCGGAGAGAATCCGTATTGCTAGGTGTTGTCCCCGTTTGAGTTGTTGAGCTAACAGACGGGCTGTTATCATATTGTATTAGCTGATACGTGTTGTAAAGGGTGACATGTGCAAAGATGAGAGCGTCTCTAAATATTATATTTCCTTCTTTTATTTTGTAAATTTTGTAATTTGATAATAATTGATCTCTTGACCAACTTTGTTTGATATCGTGCTTTTCTTTTAGGATATAATAAGTACATCGCAACATGAATTTCAGTTTTAAATTAAAATTCGTAATTTCTAAATCACTAGTCAGCAGACATCTGTAAAATAACTACCCTGCTTAGCTCTAGAAAACATGACGTAACCAAGACAATATGAAGACAAACAACAAGACACAACGAGGGGGAAACCCCCATCACAACCCCTCAAAAAGAAGACTAGGAAAGCTAAAAGGAGACCAGGCCCAGATCCACATACCAATAGGGAAACACAAGTGGAAAGCTCTGAGGGAGCTGAAAAAAGCCCGGATAGAGGCGGGGCTCTATCAAGATGTGAGAGAGACTGATGGGGATAAGAAGAAGACTGACCTGTTGAAAGTTGCTCAGAAACAATCTGCTAAGGTATGTTTTGTTGTTTTGTTAGGGCAGTATTGTGATTATTAGTGCATTAACGTCCTCTTTGTAAGGAATTTTATCGTATGTTTGTTTTGTTAATAAGATCTATTTATTGTACGTATCATTTTACTATTATCCGAAGCATTCTTACATTTCCTTTACTTTTTAATCGAACAGGTAAAAGAGGAAAGGGCTCAAAACATAGCTGAAAAAGGTGACGAAGAAAAAAAGGAAGAGATGACAAAACGGCAAGGCCAAAGAGCTATTTACAAGAAGAAAATGACAGCCAAAACAAAACATGGACAACCAGTTATGAGACATCAGATAGGATATCTTCTCCATAAGATCAAACACAGTAAATGAACTTTTCTTCGCCAGAGAAATGTCTATCTGATTGCCTATCGTTTTACCTAGGTTTATTTATTGTTATATTGTGATGTTGAAAGCCACTTTTAACCCTTGATTAGTGTTCGTATTTCTCGTGTTTTTCAATTATAAAATATGGTTAAATCCTGGTCGATTACAGTCTACTGATTAATTTTCATTCCGCAAGATAGATCTTTCAATAAAGGGATCACTTATGCATCTTAATTCCAAAGTGCCATGCATTACGATGCCCGCTGACACGATGGCTGTCACTACTCTTATAAACGGTCTTCTTTTACCAAGAGTTGGAAGACGCTGTAAATAGTTTAGTAATGTGGGTGACGCAAATCCGGACGCGCGCACGTACGTACGTACGTACCACGGGTACTACATTTTGTAGTAGCGACTCATTGGTTACCTGGGGACCCCAGGCTATTATGTTCATTAACATAACGAATAGAGATTAGGCGGAATGACAGGCTGAGCGCGGCCCAGTAACTCATTGGCCTTCACCTATTATCAATTATACATTATAGCGAATGGCGAAGGATAATTTCTGTCTTGCCAATCAGATATTAGGTTATTGGTTTTTGGTGAATTTTGATATCTGTAACCTACTTCAAGCTGTCCAGTAGCTAATACCACTGGGGGCAACCATATTAGTATAGTAAAGTATACTATTAAGTATATCCCGGCCCCGGGTCAAAATCGGGAAAAAACCTACATAATTTAATATACTTTAATAATTACCTACAATTAGTAATAATAATAATAATAAGGCCCCCGCTCAGAACACCAGAGCTAGTGAGTAGTGGGTCCGAGGCTGATACTCGTGGTCAGCACCCCCGGGGTCGGTAACGGCAGCAGTCCATTGGATGGCTGCCGGCTAGAGCTACTCACTCCCTGGCATTGCCAGATGTCTTCTTCCTGAGGTTCAGTTATAGCACAAAGTTTAAACTATTAACACTGTTAGTTCCCCCGTTACTAGTCCAAGTAACGGGCTAGAACTTGACCAAACAGCTGGTGAAACACCTGTAGACCACCAGAACCTCAGGCTCTATTGTCCTTCTCAACATCATTTAATGTTGTCGTGAGATTTTGTAATTGCTTAAAATTCATGTTTAGGAAGGAACAAAAAAAAAAGAAAGAAAATTACAAAAAAAAGTTAAAAACAAAAAAGACAAAAAAAGCACAAAATGGAAAAACCAAGAAAAGTATCTGTGACTGAAACAGCAGTATTTTAAGATTTATCCCCTTATTATATATTTATTCGTTATCATAGCAGCATAGACGGTCAGTACTGAAAGATTCTCCATCCTTAATAAATAATTACTATTTATAGTGTTACCATTTACCATACCCATTGTATTAGTAATTACATTGTAATTGAAATTATGTTATATATATCCTTGTATTTGGTGTTACTTGTCCCCCGGTTAATTCCCTTTCTTGACTCTCGTTGGTAAAAATCTTTTATCCTTCTGCTCTAGCTCTTGGTTTCTTGACTAGGTGCAATTGACACCTAGTGGTTTTCTTTCCGGGCATGGACTGACCCGCAGATGTCCCCCAATCTTAAGTTGTGGACTCGTGACAAAAGGATGTGTGGCCATGGGTTAAATGGTTACTAACGGGTCTACTACCCAGGAGGTAGCTACCTGGGGAGCTGGGCGACGCGGGGCAACGCTCAGTGCTCTGTTTTCCCTGCCAACTCTCTAGGGGGTATATCAAGTTATGATATGAATTCTCTCTCAAATTTTTCAAACTCTCCTACTCTCCCTACTAATGGGTCAGAGCAGGATCAACAACCTAACATCGCCCCTCCAACTCGCCGTGAGAGGAAGGCTCGCACTGAGACTTCCACTCGTCACACGTGGAGCAAGGAGGACAACATACAGCTCATGACGCTGTATTACCAGAGCCAACCATCCCGCTCTGGTTACAGAAGGAGACTCCGGTCACTGTGGGATGATGCCGGACTCTTCACTTGTACAGAACAAAGATTGGCAGACCAAGCAAGGTCAATCAGAAATAATAATCTCCTCTCAGACATAGAACTACTGGAGATTCGAGGTACTCTTCCACCTAGCGTAGTGGAAGAGGCTCCAACAACGACAACTCAAGCTCTACCCACAGTCTCCCAAGCAATCAGGACGTTGAGGGATGCAACTATCCCAACTGTTGCCGCCGAAGAACTCACCCCCACCGCAACGGTACCTGATTTTGACAAGGAGGCAATCATTGAGCGGCTAAAAACCCTCTTAGAAGACCCTTCAGTGATAGAAACCAAGCCCCTGAGACATGTGAACAGAAAGAAGCTTATGGAGGAAACATCTCTCATCAACTCATGTATAGCAGAGATTCCTACTTCTTCAATCACTGAAACCAACACTCTATTGCTTGCAGGAGCACATTTAGTCAGCGAAAGACTTGGTGAAAAACCTGCAAATAAGAATGCAGAGAAGCGGAAAACTCCGCTATGGAAAAGAAGAATCGAAGATAAGATTACCCAGGTGAGGAAAGACATCTCTTATCTTGAGGAGAAGAAGAAAGGTATTACCCTTAAACAAAAAATACTAGAAGGGCTCAACAGACGTCACCCCCTGTTGAAGAAAAAGGGTATATCATGCATCATTGAGGAGCTCAAGCAACGTCTTCGTGCAAAAGCAGCTAAGATAAAGAGATTTAATAAAAGATGCGAACGATACCACCAGAACAAGTTGTTTGGAAACAACCAGAGGCAGTTCTACAGAAACCTTCAAACAAACCCTGAAGAACAGGATATCTCCCACCCTGAGGCTGACAAGGATTCTTGTTTGAAGTTCTGGAAGAACATATGGGAGCAGCCGGTTGAACATAACAGTGATGCTGAATGGTTACCGGATGTCAGAACAGCACTAGCCTCAGCAGATGAACAGCGACAGTTTGTTATAACTAACACCCTGGTTGCAGATAGAGTGAAGAAAATGACCAATTGGTCCTCTCCTGGTACAGACGGACTGCATGCTTATTGGATAAAGCACTTTAAAGAACTCCACAATAGGATTGCAGATCAACTTATGAATTGCCTAACCAACGCTGATATCCCTGACTGGATGACATTGGGACGCACGTACCTGCTCATAAAGGACCACTCCAAAGGACCCATCCCAGGCAATTTCAGACCTATTACATGCTTATCAGCTATGTGGAAACTGTTCACTGGTCTAATCTCAGATTCCATATACAACCATTTAGACCAGCAAAAACTCCTCCCCCCTGAGCAGAAAGGGTGCAAGAAGAAGAGCAGAGGATGTAAAGAACAGTTAATGATAGACAAACTCATTCTGAAGAACTGTAAACGAAGGAAGCGGAACCTGAACATGACGTTTATAGACTACAAGAAGGCGTATGATAGCGTCCCACACTCTTGGATTCTGTCTTGTTTGACCATGTGTGGTATCTCTTCATCCATCATAGATCTGTTTGAAGCCTCCTTCAAACAATCGTATGTTAACCTGATGCTTGGTAAAGTTTCCCTTGGGAGAATTAAAATTAATAGAGGTCTATTCCAAGGAGACTCAGTATCACCTATTCACTTTATCATGAGTCTTATACCCCTATCCATTCTTTTGAATAAGCATGACATAGGATACTCTCTGGAGAAGGGAGGTCGACCGAAAGTGTCACATAGGCTATACATGGACGACCTCAAGTTGTATGCCGAGAGTGAAGACGAAATGCAAACACTGGTTAATACCACAGCAGAGTTCAGCAGTGACATAAAAATGGAATTCGGACTAGAGAAATGTGCCGTGGTGAAGGTGAAGAAGGGAGCAAGAGCCGTTTTCGAAGGCATCTCCCTACCCACAGGTGAACAGATCCATGAGTTGGAGGACGAGGGCTATAAGTATCTGGGAATACTAGAAGCCAATGATATACTGCACAAAGAGATGAAAGCACTGGTTACAAAGGAGTATATCAGAAGAGTTAAAAAGGTTTTAAAATCCCAGCTTCATGGCAGGAATAGTATACAAGCAATTAACACCTGGGCTGTACCTGTGATAAGATATGGAGCTGGAATTCTCTCATGGAATGCTGGAGAGACCAAAGCCTTAGATGTCAAGACCCGGAAACTTATGAGGATAAATGGAGCTCACCACCCCCAAGGAGATGTTGATCGGTTATACGTAAGCCGTCAACTGGGTGGCCGTGGGCTACATAGTATAGAGGAAGTCGTAAAGAGAGAGGAGAATGCACTCACCACTTATGTGGTGAGAAGTAGAGACCCAGAACTGATTGCTCTGAAGGACTACTTTGTCAAAGACAAGATACTCTTGGGTGAAGAGATAGAGAAAGATATCGACCGAACACAACGCGAGGAAATCCGCAAGGAGAAGTGGACTGCTAAAGTGATGCACGGACAGTTCCCAAGGCAGATGATGGGTATAGCGGACCCGTTAACCTCTTGGAACTGGCTCACTCAACAAGACTTGAAGAAGGAGACAGAAGGATTGTTGATAGCAGCCCAAGACCAAGCACTTAGGACGAATTATGTGAAGCACAGGATTGACAAAACACCTGGCTCTTCTCCCCTCTGCAGACTCTGCAGAAATCATTACGAGACAATAGACCACATACTGAATGGGTGCCCAAAACTTTCACAGACAGAATATAAGTGTCGGCATGACAAAGTAGCTGCCGCATTGCACTGGAGTCTGTGCAAGGAATACGGCTTCCCACGCAGTAAAAGGTGGTACGAACACCGGGCAGAGAAGGTGCTGGAGAACGAAAAAGTCAAGATATTGTGGGACTTCCATGTCCAGTCGGACCACGTTATCGAACACTGCAGACCGGATCTCCTCCTGGTAGACAAGGTAACCAACGCAGCAACCATCATTGACGTTGCAGTCCCAGGAGATACCCGGATCCTGGATAGAGAACAAGAAAAGATACTGAAATATCAAGACCTAAAAAGAGAAATTAAGAAGAACTGGAATTTACGAAAGGTCACAATCGTCCCTGTGGTGATAGGCGCATTAGGAACTATCACCATTAACTTTCGTAAACACCTCGACGCAGTCCACTGCAATCTGAGCATCTCTAATCTCCAGAAGACAGCTCTGCTAGGATCAGCCAGAATTCTCAGGATGGTCTTAGACATATGATATTATTGAGAGTATAATACACTGTAGATACTCTATATTTAGTTTATTCTTCACTGGATACTGTAATAAACACTTTTTACCTGGTCCTCTTATTTCTCTTCCCTTGCTATGCAAGCCCTGTCTCTTGTTTATACAATTTTTAACCCGTATATTGGGTAGACTGTGTAATTGTTATGTATTTTATATTAAATACAGTTTTGTGTACAAGTAATTATTGTTATTTAATGGACTAAGGGGTATACATGTGTTGGAGTTTTTCTCTTATTCTTCTTCTCTTGCTCTGCATGCCCTGATTCTTGTATAAACATGATGTTTGTTTAAATATTGTATATTCTTGTATTGATTGTGGTATTTTGTGGGTCAGATTCAGCAATACCCAATGGGTACTTGCTGAATCACTGTTTTATACACTCCGTAGCCAGTCCCTGTGTTCCGTCCCTTGCCCTGCAAGCCCTGTTTCTTGATTATATAGCATTGATTTATCGTGTATTACATTGTAGTATGTAATAAACATTTGTAGTAGTGTAGGATTGTTTGAATTTCTTTTTGCTAGGTTTTATAATATTTATTTGTATAATTTGTGATTGTTTCTCCCGGTTTTCTTCCCTTGCGTAGCAAGCCCTGTCTCTTGTAAAAACAACCTCGAAAGATTTGTAGATACACATAGCCTCTACACCTTTACCCTCTGGTCCCTAGGGTCAGCTGATCCCGGGCCAGAGGGAAACTACCGACTGCCAAGGTTTGACGCCTAGGCAGTCGAGACCTCTTATTGAGACCCTTTATAATAATAATAATAGGATTATGGCCACATAGCCATCTCGACAAAACTTGAAACCCAACTGCACTCTACGCTATTGCAGTTCGCACAATATTTATAAAAAAGAAAAATGTTCCTATCCGGAATATGTAATGATTAATTATTTTAAGGACGTTAACATGTAGTTCTGAAATTAACAATCAAGAAACATTGATTCCACGGTATTTGGCAATCAATGGGTTATTAGACATGAAATATGCATATGAATCATGGTCACATGTATTTATTTTTGACATCAAGGCCGGTTTCGCCGAGATCCCAGAAGTGACCCTTTGACGATGCTCCACTCGCTATCAGTTCAGTTTTATAACATTGAAGTCGAGCTTTGAATGCGTCTACTAAACTGGCTTCTTTAACCGAACTTGGTACTTTGTTCCAGTAATTGGCAACACGGTTACTGAGGACCTGATTTCCTCTTTTATCTTTTAGGATCTTGGTACCGCTACGTGATATATCCTGAAAAGATCTTGTCCATAGTCCACTTTACCCGTCGTTATTTTAAAGGTTTCAATAAGATCACCCCTCATACGGCGCTTCAGTAGTGTTGTTAACTGAAGGATTCTCAGTCTCTCATCGTATGGTAGGATACCAATCCCGTCGATTATTCGTGTAAAATCTCTCTGAACATCTTCTATCTTCTTAATAGTCCTCCAGTTTCCGTGCTCTGCTGGTAGATTCCACACTTGCACAGCGTATTCGATGTGAGGTCGAACTAGAGCTCGGTAGAAATATAGCATAACAAATTTGTTACGGCAGATCAAGCTTCGTTTGATCCAGCCTATAACAGACTTTGCTTTTTTCACGGACTTATCTATATGGTCACTCCAGTCCAGGTTTCTGGTAGTTAGAACTCCAAGATCCTTTTCTGATTTAGGAGATAATTTTTTTCTGATTTAGTAGATAAATTTATATTCTTCGTTAACAGTTAAGATTTACAATTTGTAGCGCGATGCACTACTGGGTCGCGCGCGCATCAAATAATGCTTCTCGCAACCACCTTCGGTAGATCGGCGAGATGCACCACTGTGCCTCACCGAGCTGCGAAGGATTGACATCGTGAATCAAATTTACAATCAGTTCCCCCTTATTTTTTGTGAAATTTTGTCTCGAGTTGACTTACCTAGCTGGGATCCCCAGGCTATTATGTTCATAAACATTATACCGAATAAAGATTAGGCGGAATGACAGGCTGAGTGCCGCCCAGTAAGAGTTGACATACGTTGTATCACGTCGTGACCCTTAACGGGTGAATGTGATACTCGTAAAATATCTGTTCCATATATTGGACCGTCGACGCGGACGAGTCCAACTCGGCGCGCGTCCTGGTACCCAAGAAACCTTACTGGCTGGAGCCTAACTTTGAAAGTAAAAGAGATAGCGTCTTCCGGTTTTTTGCAAAATGTTCGTTTCGCAAAAATAACGTTTCCCCCCCAGGGGGGAAATTGAAAACAACGTAGATTTTGAATTATCGCGAAAAGTCATATTTTAGGCCTTATAAAACTGCGTAGCTTTAACTTTGCAGATTGTTGTTCTCTGATTGGCTGAATCGTATCACGTGGTACGCGGTACAATTGCATTCTTGGAATATTTGGAGCGTGCAAATGCAATGAACTAGCAAGCGCGCGCGGAGTTCAACATGCTGTGAAAAGGCGATCACCCTGTAGTAATATTGCTAGCCAGTAAGGATTGCTGGGTATGAGATAGCCGAGAAGCTGTTGTAGCGCGATGCACTACTGGGTCGCGCGCGCATCAAATAATGCTTCTCGCAACCTTCGGTAGATCGGCGAGATGCACCACTGTGCCTCACCGAGCTGCGAAGGATTGACATCGTGAATCAAAGAAGCTGCAAAGGGGGGGGGGGGGGGGGGAGGGGTTGATGGCGAGTTATGCTTTGTCAAAGTGGATGCTTTTTAAAATGAAACCGAAAGTCTTTAAACTGCGCGTTGTGTTGGTTTTATGTATAAATATCTGGTATCGATTCGCATGACTTGTGACGAAATACCCAATTAGAGTTAGTACAAGCCAAACACAAGGATATCTCGTGAACAGATCATATGCACCTGTTGCAGCCGGTCGCAGACCTTGGTCGCTATAATTGACGCTAAGTGACATTAAGTGACCGTTGAGCCACACTTCTTGACAAATTTTGTTTAGAATAACAACCCAATCATAAGGTAAAAAGTATAGGCTGTATTTTAAGGGCTAATCACAGTCCATCTAAGTCGTAAGTTTGGAGGAATAATACGGCTAATTTTGCGATTCCTTAAAGTCTTGAACCAAAATACCCTGCTGCGCCGTCAACTGGGCCAGGTTGTAAACCTACAACGTGACCCCCGTCCACTGCAGGAGGGGCAAAGTGCAAAGAAACTGCTGCTAACTCAAACTGCTGCTCACTGCTACTAACTGCTGCTCACTGCTGCTGTCGCGCGCGTGCCCATAGCAGCAGTGAGCTTCACACATGCATAGCCATGTGTATACGCGTACTGCGTGACGCGCTTGTTTCACAACGCGCGTTACTGCAAGCGAGAGGGCTTTGGTTAGAGCAAGCAGTTTAGTTTGCAGAACGGACATCATTATGAACGGACATTAATATGAACGCTAGAAGGCATTCAAAACCATCAATAATGTCCGTCCAAATAAGGTCCGATAAGGTAGCCACAGGCGGGGCTAAGTGCAAAGAAACTGCTGCTCACTGCTGCTCACTGCTGCTACTAACTGCTGATCACTGCTGCTCACTGCTGCTCACTGCTGCTCACTGCTACTAACTGCTGCTCACTGCTACTCACTGCTGCTCACTGCTGCTCACTGCTGCTGTCGCGCGCGACAGCAGCAGTGAGCAGCAGTGAGCAGCAGTTAGTAGCAGTGAGCAGCAGTGATCAGCAGTTAGTAGCAGTGAGTGAGCAGCAGTGATCAGCAGTTAGCAGCAGTTAGAAACAGTTTCTTTGCACTTAGCCCCTCCTGTGTAGATAGAATTAAAAGTAAAACATAAAATTTGTTGGTCATAGCCCTAAGCCCTGGTAATAAAAGTACACTTGAATTATAGACACCACATACAACTATACAGTTGAGACAGGATTCAGGAGACCCGAGACAGTCTTATTGTTTGCATTTGGGCGTGGCCCCCGTTAAAGCCCTCATGCTCTTCAGTAATGTAGCGACAGTAATTTGACAATCTTTGAAGAGTATCCTTGGCCCTTTCCTTCATCGTGTACTTGTATAAAATAAAAAACGCAGTACCAGTACAACGGCAGTTGTAATGTAGCGATAAAATAGAAATAAGAGAGCTAGATTATCAACACGTAACTAAAATTATTACAATTATTACTAGTAACCTAGTTATCAGTAGCCTAGTAACCTAGTAACCAGTAGCCTAGTAACGAGCAGCTGGAGGTAAGTGTCATCGCGTGTTCAATTCTTTGCAACTTCTTTGCTTCGTATGAGTGAATTTGTTACGATTTCGGCCCTCGGTTTCCCGGCCTTTTGTTTTTCAAGCTTTTACTGTTTCCTCATTCAAAAAATTTGTTAAATCGTGTAAAAATATTTTTAAAGATTTGTATACTAAATAAAGAAATCATTACTAGTACTACTAGTAATGATTTTTATTTTCTGCTCATTTGATTCAGTAATTCACTAATGATAGTACGAGTGTGAAGGGGTAATAGCAAAACTGCGCGCTTTGCTGTAGAAACACATTTTTAGAGATTTTACCGGCGTATCCTCTAAAAGTAATCATAATCTAATTTGTTTACAGTTTAATTTTAGGGAGGGGCGCCAAAAGGGGAGGGGTGCTAACAGGGATGGGGGGGGGGGGGGGGGGGGGGGGGGGGGGGGGGGGGGGGGGGGGGCACTTTTTCAGCGGGGGGCGCCAACAGACAACGTTACGCCACTGTCTAAAGGGGGTTCTGTAATGTGTTTGGAGGGGGTTCTGTAATGTGTCTAGACTCTAGAGGGGGTTCTGTAATGTGTCTGGAGGGGGTTCTGTAATGTGTCTAGAGGGGGTTCTGTAATGTGTTTGGAGGGGGTTCTGTAATGTGTCTAGAGGGGGTTCTGTAATGTGTCTAGAGGGGGTTCTGTAATGTGTCTAGAGGGGGTTCTGTAATGTGTCTGGAGTGGGGTTCTGTAATGTTATTCCCTTTCAGCTGACTGTGATGCCCCGGAGATGGTAACGTGTGATGGTAGCAACATGGAGTGTGCGACAGTCTCAATGAAAGTCAGGTACTCTCTGATAAATTCAGTAACCAGTAACCAAGAAATCGGTAACCTAGTAACCATTAACCTAGTAACCAGTAACCTAGTAACAAGTAACCAAATAACCTAGTAACTTAGTAACCATTAACCTAGTAACCAGTAACCTAGTAACAAGTAACCAAGTAACCTAGTAACTTAGTAACCATTAACCTAGTAACCAGTAACCTAGTAACAAGTAACCAAGTAACCTAGTAACTTAGTAACCAGGAACCTAGTAACCCAGTAACTTAGTAACCACCAGCTCAGGAATCTATCGAATCCCCATGGTTGCCCATGAGAAGAAACCTAGTAACTAGTAGTCTAGTAACCAGCAGTAACACACTGATCAATACAATAACCCTGCAATACTTGAAACACCTGATAGTAAAAATGCTTAGTCTGATGTAATTTGATAATATAAATTAGATTTGACACTTAAATCAAATTCTACAGCTACGAAATGAACTCGATTGATATGGAGTTTGAGAACGTGTCACATCTTCAGAAGGAATGCCTGCTTCGATCGACAACATTCTGGGACCGAACATGCAAAACTATTAAAACGATAGAAAATTGGTGCAGAACCAAAGAGCTATCTATTAGCGCCCTTAAAACTCAGATAGTCATGTTTACCTGGAATAGTAAGTGGACTCTAAGACCTATAACAGTTGGCAACAACATTATAGATCTTTCCAAGTCTGCTAAATTTCTAGGAGTGACCTTGGACAGCAAACTCAACTTCAATGAACATATCATCAACACCACCAAAAAAGCCACGGCATCCCTCATGCAATGTCGAAGAGCTGTCGGCCCCACATGGGGTATGAGCCCCAAAACATGCAAATGGATGTACACGGCTGTCATCCGTCCAATCCTATCCTACTGCTGTAGTATATGGATCAGGGCCACTCAAACGGACTATAACGCGAAGAAACTCAAACGTGTTCAGGCATTGGCACTCAGAATGATGTCTGGTGCCATGCCAAGCACACCTTTTATCGCATTGAATCACCTCACCGACACTTCTGACATCATACTGTTCCTGCAAGGTGAAGCAGCAAAGGGTGCGGCCAGGCTACAAGCTTATGGCAGCCTCACTCTTGAAACTATCGCCTTCAGGAAGGGAACTATCAAAAATCATACCACTATCAACAAACAATTCATGGCAGACCTCATTATCCCACCTAGAGCAACAAGAGACCTAACAACACCAACCATGATGCTGGGACGGCACTTCACCGTCACAACTCCTGGAGCCGATACCACTGAATATAGAAATTCACTTCAAAACACCATTGACAACATTACCAGTGAAACAATCACCTGCTACACTGACGGGTCACTCACAGACTCAGGATGCGGGGCTGGCTATATCATCACAACTGACAACAATAACACCACCCTTGAAGAAAGATCATTCAAGCTCCCTGATTATTGCACTGTTTACCAAACAGAGCTCACCGCCATCATTGAAGCTTGCAAATATCTCTCTACCTATACCAACACACATATCATCATATGGTCTGACAGTCTCTCATCTATACAAGCTATCTCTGCGCTTTCAACGCGGAGTAGAACTACAAGAGACTGTTACGACTCTCTTAATGCACTCGGATCCAACAACACGCTAGAGATACGATGGATTGCAGCACACATCGGATTGTGGGGGAACGAAAAAGCAGATGAGCTGGCCAAGCTTGGTACAACCAGTGAATCCACTTTAAAGTGTCCAATTCCACAATCCTACATCAAGCGTCAAATCGACAACAAAGTCAACAGACTGAATCAGGAAACTTGGTTAACTGACGGTCCCAGACACACCAAACTGACACTCGGCCACAAGCATGCCAAAATCATCAAAAACCTCAACACTACACTCAGCAAAAACAGACAAGATTACAGAACTGCAGTTCACCTCATCACGGGTCACTGCGGCTTAAACAAACACCTTCACACCATTTGCAAATCAAACACCAGTGCTTGTCCTATGTGCGGCGACGGAGAGGAAACTGTCTCACACTTCCTTGGACAGTGTCCAGCTATTGCCCAAATTAGAGGTCAATATTTCCAGGACTACTACCTCTCTGTCAATGACATATTCGACAACCAACACATCACCACAATTGTCAATTTCGCAAACCGCACCAAACGCTTAATTGTGCCGGAAGAGCTGGATCAGACCGGGGTGACTTAAAGTATTATCTCATATGCTGTCTCGTCTCGTTTTACTTTTCCAAACCCAGCTGGCATTTAAGCGTATCATTTTGACTCATATATCATCTTACACCATCCTCCACCAATCACTCTGATTTCACCGGCAACCTTCCCCAAGGTTGCCACACCCCAGAGGTAGGCAGAGCATCTCAATGCTATCCTCTCGTGGGCTATCTTGGCCCAGCCTCTCTTTAAAAAAAAAAAAAATGCCAACCAGCTCATGGAGGGAGCCGTAGTTTACAGACTGCAATATTGTGAGTTTTTAATTAACAATAGTTCAAATGTCAGTGGCAAGAGATTATTATTAATCTCAGGGAATAGTGATCGTGTAACCATGATAACCTCTCCCATTCCAATGACCATAGTGCGTGATGAAGAATCACATCCTTTTCGAGGTGCTACTATTAAGCATTGTAATCTGTCCTGGGTGATTCCAGTTTAAACAGATGACGTGCAACAAAACACTATGGATCTAGACAGGCAAAGGTCGATAAAAAGCCGGGTGCGAGATGCTGGCAACTTCTCCTCTCTAAACATTTGCTGCAGAAACATCACAAAGTAACAACAAGAAACGGTGTGTGGCTCCCTCTGCAAGGACGGATGATACCAGTATGAAGGTGGCGGGGCAAAGCCTAAGGGACCCCCGTGGCCAGATGAGTGTTGGGAGAACACGTCATTGTAGCAGATTTATTTCTCCACAGATCACCCATGTGGACTCCGACTCTAATAAGAAACAGCCAGCGAATTATTCTAAAACAGGTCTTACATTTGGGACATGGAATGTATTATCTCTGACAAGTAGTTCAAGTCAGTTGTTCCAGCTATCAGAGAATATCTCTGAGTATAAGTTGGACTTGCTGGGTATAACTGAGACCCATATGCCTGGTACAGGATCAGAGCTACTGGATAATGGCTCCTTACTTATTTATTCAGGGAGGACGGACGGTATAAGAAGGCGAGGTGTCGGTCTTACCCTTTCAAAGAGGACTAAAAATTCATTAATTTCCTATCTACCAATATCTGACCGTTTGTTGAGTGCAAGGCTGCATAGTCAACACCTGAACATCTCTGTTGTTGTGGCATATGCGCCAACTGAGGGGGTTTCAGATAATGATAAGGATGAATTCTACCAGCAGTTGTCAAGTGCATTCGATGAGCTACCCCGACATGATTTAAAATTACTGCTCGGTGATCTTAATGCTAAGGTCACATCGGACTGCAGTTCTATGTCAGGTGTCATTGGTGGACACTCGCTTCACAGCTCATCAAATGACAATGGTACCCGATTGTTGGACTTTTGCATTGCCCACCAACTTACCATCGGTGGCACTATGTTTCAGCAAAAGGATATACATATTACATAAAGGTACGTGGAGATCGCCTAATGGTCGTACTGTAAACCAAATAGACCACATCTGTATCAGTAAGAAGTTTGGAGGCTCTTTGCTAAATGTAAAAGTTTGTAGGGGGGCTGACATTGGGTCTGATCACTATTTGGTAAGAGCACGACTGAGAATGAAGCTTATGTCAGTGAAAAAGAAGCAGGAACGTAAGCTTGAGATTCCTGCTATTGAGCATCTGCGTGATCATTCACTTGTTTCCGAATACAATATTGTTCTGAGAAACAAATTTGACTGTTTGGAACCTGAGGTTGACCTGGAATCAATGTGGGACAACTTCAAGACAACTGTCCAACAAGTTTCCATGGAAATCCTTGGGCAAAGACCTCGAAAAAAGAAGGACAGGCACCAATCTCAGAAGACAAAAGAATTATTGAAGAACCGTAAGGAATTTAAGCGTAAAGACCCTAATTCGAACGCTAACAGGTCAGAGTATTCTAGATTGAATAAGCTCTTTAAAAAAGTAGCAAGGTGGACGATAACAACTGGGCACGTAGAATGGCAAATGACTTGGAAGAAGCTGCGAGAAAAGGTCAGCAACGTGAGGTTCAGGTATGGCAGAAGATCAATGTCATATCTGGAAAGAAGAAGAAGCAGTCAACTGCAGTTAGAGACGCATCTGGCCAGTTGATTGCCGACCCACATGCCCAGAAAGAAAGGTGGAAAGAGCACTTATCTAGGCTATTGAACCCTCCCCCGCAAGAGGCCAATATTTCTGACCTAGACAACATCCCTCCGCAACCCAGTTTTGACGACCTCTCCGATTCGGATGAAGCTCCTACAAGAAACGATATTGTTGATGCCCTCAAAAAACTCAAGAATCACAAAAGTCCAGGAGTGGATGGTATCACCAACGAGCAACTTAAGTATGGACAGGATGGGTTGGTCGATCAACTAGTTGTGTTGTTCAAGAAAGTGTGGGAAGATGAGAAGATTCCTGAGGATTGGTCCAAAGGTGTTATCATCATCGTTGGAAAGAAAGGTGACACCTCTCATTGCGCTAACAACAGAGGCATTACATTAAGATCCACAGCCTCGAAGCTCCTGCAAATGATACTCCTGCGGAGACTTAGCAATGGCATGGGAAAATTCCTCCGGGAGAATCAAAGTGGTTTTAGACAGAATCGCTCATGTATTGACCAGGTTAATTCACTCCGCTGTATTATACACCAATGCATTGAATAAAATATCCCTCTGTATATTAATTTTGTTGATTTCAAAGCAGCTTTTGATTCGATTGACAGGCAGTTCATTTGGAGAAGTATGCAGCACTACGGATTACCTGACAAGTACATTAGAATTATGAAGGCGTTCTTCACTCACACAGTTAGTGCTGTTAGGGTCAATGGAGAGGTTACAGGTTGGTTTGATGTCAACTCGGGTACTGGGCAAGGTGATATACAGGGACCACCAGTATTCAACTTTTGTTTGAATTTTTCGGCATCGCATACCTTATGGAACTAAACAAGGTCATTAGCAAGGGGGCTTTATTACAGCTACCAGCCCCCGGGGTAGAAGAGAAACATCTCTTGGACACTGATTACGCTGATGACATGGCCATGTTAGATAACTCAAAAGAGGGGCTGCAGGAAACCACTGACCTTCTCTGCAAATACAGTGCCTATGCGGGTCTGAAGATTAATGCTGGCAAAACACAGAGCATGGTTGTCAGCAAAAGTGCATCGCAGAGGCCGTATTCTAAAGACGACACTATGGACATCAATGTGGAAGGTCTCCCAATACAGCAGGTCAGCAATTTCACTTACTTCGGTGCAATCATCAGTGCAAATGGAACAATTGACAAAGAACTATCAGCTCGAATTCAAAAGGCCTCTGGGGCATTCTATCAGCTTAGCAGTATATGGTACAGTCGCAGCATCAAGACTCCAACAAAAATCAGGATTTACAAAGCGGCTGTTCTCACTATACTGCTCTATGGAAGTGAGGTATGGAATACCATACAGACGCAGATGAAAAGATTTGAGGTGTTCCATCATAGATGTCTGAGGAGAATCCTGAAAATCAAATGGTTTTATCATGTATCTAATGCTGATGTACTTAAGCGGGCTAACATCGCCCCTGTTGATACTTTCGTACGAGCAGCTAGACTCCGATGGTTTGGCCATGTGGTGAGGATGCCAGAAGAAAGAATACCCAACTATCTTCTGCACTGGATCCCAAAGCATGGTAAAAGGTCAAGAGGTAGACCTAGGAAAAACTGGTTGTCATGTGTCCGGGAGGATGCAGCAATCTTCACAGGTGTCGATAACATCACGATAGAAGATGCAGAACAACAAGCTACAGACAGGGTTCACTGGAGAGGTCTAATACACCGGAGAAAGGAGTTACTATGTGGTGCAGGCCACTCCAACGACTAGGAGGAGACCTTTCCAAGTACAAGTAAGTAAAAATGTCAGTGATAACTATTCTGGGTTGGGTCTGAAAGTGATGAGATCACCAGAAGAAAGAGAACTGTGGCCGTGGTAGATTTTATAATTGTTTCTGAGTTAAACCATTCTGTAATATAGTAAAACCCCGATTTACCGCAAACCCCGATTTACCGCAAACCCCGATTTACCACAAACCCCGATTTACCGCAAACCCCGATTTACCGCAAACCCCAATTTACCGCGGCTTTTTCCTTTCTCCCAAACTGTAGTAGATAGTGCTCCTCAATATTTCTCAATTTTTAATTATAACTCTTTCAGGTGATATCCAGTCTGACTCTGAGTCTTACGCTGATAATGATATACAGTCTGAGCCTCACGCTGTATCGTTCTCCTTTTCACTGGCTGCAGCTCTACCTCTACTCATCCTAATACTTTAGAAACTATTACTACTACTAGTCACCGAGTTTTTACCGAGTAACCAGTGACCTAGTAATCAGTAGCCTAGTAACCAGTAACCAGTCTCGTTAAAGATTTGGGATTTTAATTTCGATCTTAAAGAATAATCAAGTTCAATGTTTGGGCGATTGTTAACTAGCCGCATAGAATACATTGAATGTTTATTATTTCATTTATCAGCTTGACAGTGACTTTTGAACTTGACCGAATTATTTTTTTGAATGTTTTGGATATTACTTCTGAAGAAGCTGTGGTCACAGAAAAATCAGTAAAATTTTTATATTATTCCTTCTAATTAAGTCGCTGTGTTTATTTGTTAATATAATAACTCAAGGTATTAACTCCAACGGGGTCCGGACTCTACGGCGTGGCACCCGACTACCAGCATAAGCCTTAAGTTGTAGGGCTCAACTCATCAACCTTTGCGACAAAGAGGATTTTCCAGAGCTATTCACTCGTATTACTCTACAAATCTGTCAGATTGGCTGTCCGAAGAAGATCCCTCCCATAACCCAAACTCGCTCATCTGTGCGAATCCCATCTCGCAGAAAACGAAAGCTTCAAACCCAGCTAGAGGCTGCAAAAAGTAATCCCCATAGCCCTCCCACACAGATTGAATCTTTGAACCGGAAACTTGCTCTCGCTCATATGGATATTCGTGATGCCATCAACCAGGATCTCCTGTACCGTGAACAGCAAGCCGTAAGCAAGGTAAATTTAGTAAAAGAAAATCCCAAGTATTTCTATAGTTACGCTAAGAAATTTTCGAAGAAGAAAAGCAACATCAGCATGCTTTTTGATGGAAACGGTGCCATCAAATCAAATCCAGAAGATATTGCCAACCTCTTGCAGAATCAGTTCTTGTCAGTATTCAGTGATCCTTCGAAAACTCGGATCGACTCTGCTTCTTTCAGTCTTCCTCCAATCAAGTATCCTTTTACTGACGATCTGCTGAATTTCTCCGTGGACGACATCATTAAGGCCATTGAAGACATCAAACCTAATGCTGCATCAGGTCCTGACGAAATTCCAGTCACCCTTCTCAAGAACTGCAAGAAAGCCCTAGCAGAACCAATGCACATCATCTGGTCCCGCTCTTTAGTTACTGGGGAGGTCCCTAGTTTCTATAAGTTCTCACACGTATTTCCTCTCCACAAGAAGGATAGTCGAGCCAAACCAGCTAACTACCGACCTATATCACTCACCTCTCATGTGGTTAAAGTATACGAGAGGGTGATAAGAAAAAAGCTGGTAAACTATTTGGAGATCAATAACCTCATATGTAGTAAGCAGCACGGATTTAGATCTGGCCGGAGTTGCCTTACTCAACTTCTCCACCACTTTGATGACGTTTTGGATTCTCTGAGCAACAATTCAGATTTTGATTCAATATACCTCGACTATGCCAAGGCTTTCGATAAAGTCGATCACAAACTCCTACTGAGAAAGCTCCAACTCTATGGAATCCATCCTAAAATCATAAAGTGGATAGAATCTTTCCTCTCAGACCGGAAACAAGCAGTTGTTGTTGACGGTCATCTGTCCATCCTTGCACTGATAATCAGCGGAGTTCCACAAGGTACGGTTTTGGGGCCGATCCTTTTCTTGATTTTTATCAATGATATCGAACATTGTATCATGCACTCTATAATTCGATGTTTTGCTGATGACACTCGCATATCCATTGCTGTCAAATCGGAGCATGACGTCAAGCTCCTCCAAGAAGATCTGCAAAATGTCATTGACTGGTCTGAAAGAAATAATATGGCCCTTCACAAAGACAAATTTGAGTACATGTGTCATAAATTCAACCACCAATATGTACTATCTGAACTTCCATTTGTGGTTGAACACTATCAATACTCAGTTTCCAAAGACACTACACTTGAGCCAATACATCAGCTCAGGGATTTAGGCGTTATAGTGTCAAGTGATCTCTCTTGGTCCCCTCACATACGAGCCATTGCAGATAAAGCTCGCCAAAAAGCATCATGGGTTCTCAATGTATTTCACACACGATCTCACTCCATCATGCTGACGCTATACAAATCAATGGTTCGAAGTCTGATTGAATATTGCTGTCCATTATGGCATCCCTCAAAAATCAGCGATATCCAAGAACTGGAGAGTGTACAGAAAGCATTCACCGCCAGAATATCAGGAATGCGCGATCTCCACTACTGGGATCGCCTGGTCTATCTATCTCTGATGTCTCTTCAACGAAGGCGGGAGCGATTCATCATTCTCCATATGTGGAAAATCCTCCACGGAAAGACCAGCAATGATCTGAACGTTCTATTTGTTTCACGCCCAAGGCTTGGAAACCTTGCAGTAATTCCATCAAAACGTAGAACCAGTTCAACAGCAAACCTCACCTAAATTGTGGAATGCAATCCCCTACCATCTGAATGTCATTCAAGATCTAGAGCACTTCAAAGATAAGCTCACAAAGTTCATGTTGTCTCTCCCTGATAAGCCGCCGATCAGGGGATATACTCCTCCAAATACGAACTCTCTGCTGTGCTGGCGCAACGAGCGAGACTCTACTTCGCTATGGGGTGGTCAGAAGATGTGATGGCCCCGTCAAGTCTTGACGAAGCTCAACATAGGTCACATAGGTAGGTAGGTAGGATGACCGTGATAAAAAGAATGCTATGATAATATATGATGCTAAGCGGGGAGGAACCAAATCGAAGGAGCGCTTCATGACTATTTTAAAGATAATTGCCCTGAACTGGAACGCTGTCTGGCTCCTACTCCCCGATTCCTAACCCTGGCACTTCCCCGACGCCCCAGTCTGAACATGTGGG